>NW_022631011.1:17944417-18670362 GCF_010015895.1 Lontra canadensis
AAGAAGAAGAAGAAGAAGAAGAAGAAGAAGAAGAAGAAGAAGAAGAAAAGGAAAATTCAGGTTTAATTGTGATTTGTGGCAAGCATGGAAAAAAGTAAACCTGATAGATGATAACACTGAAAATATACTATAAGAATAACAGGAAGTTACACAGTTGTTCATATCTTTTGTGTATTTTTATCTCTTCTCATTTAATGGAAGGAAAATATAATTTTATTTTTCCTATTAGATTCTAAAAATGTTACTGTTCTTATTTGCAGATTTATTTATCTATTTGCTGCCTTTATTAAAAAAATGCCACTTGTCTTATTTATACAAAGTGTTTTGAGAAGCCTGGTATGGGGAAGACTGGTCTATTTGTTGATGTATTATACATAAGGATGATTTGAATGTATTTTATCCAAACCTGCACCATCTATTCAACTTTGAGTTTGCATAGAATACATATTTCTATTGCCCTTAGGATACATGGCATTTTATCAAAAGTGACCTATGTGCTCCTGTGTGTTTCTCCTGGAATGATGCCTCCTGGGTTTCCCGTAACAAAGAAGCTCAAGCTTCTGAGGAGCCGTTAATGTTCTTTCTTTTGAAGACTGTGAGTTTGCGAGATCACACACCAGGTAACTGAAACCCGAAACATCATAAAGGTGTTTTCAAAACTCAGGTACTCTGTGAATGAGACATGAAATGAATTTCGTACGCATCAGCTTGCCGGAGCCTTGTCACAATAGAAAAGGCCAAATCGAAGGATGTGGCATTACTTCTTGTGGGCTAGTGAGCAGCAGACTTAATAACTGAATCATAATTGCACTCTAGGACATAGAAGCTGCAGCACCCTGTCCTCTTTTGATCCCTTTATCCATAATAGCAAAAGGAGAAATACTTTTAAAACAGACCAGATGATGAATACGCCTAAATGTGCTCTCCTATAATTTGGTATGAACACTTACTCAAAATGCCTTCCTTTGGGTGGGTTTCTCCAATTAATCCCACCATCTGATGACTTAAATACTTCATTTATGTGGTGCCTTGATTGTATGAGTGATCCTGCTTCTTCACCGCCAACCCCCAGCTCACCCCCTAGCCACATCTTCCGCAACGTGACGCAGAAGTCCTCGGCATTCACGGAATAGAGTTCCCTTCCCTCTGATTCTGAGCTGACCGTGGGACTTGACTTGGCCAGAGCAAATTCACGGTTGTGATGCAAGTAAAGGTTTAAAAAAATGCCTCCCATTTCCATCTTATCTTTGCCCCTCTGACTTTCCACTAGAACATGTCTAGGCAAGCCCAGCTTAGGTGTCCCTATTGCCTCAGCTGACAGCCAGCCGAACACCAGACATCATTATTCCCGCAATAAGCCACAGATGACTATGGACCTGTGATGGGTCCAGCGGAGCCCAGCCCACATCCTCTGAATGCAGCAGGCTCATGAGTTGCTTCCACGCCTACTACCTGATGATACCAAGATCTTGTTCTTGGTATACAGCTGTATTGTGACAACATATACTGATAACAAGTTCTGTCGGGTATTTATGTTTTATAATTTAGAGTATAAAGATAGATTTATTTTATACTTTTGTCACATGTATTAAACCTATTCTATTATCCTCCCATCTTATCCCCCCATTTATTTATTTATTTAAATTTTTTAAATTTATTTGACACACACAGAGAGAGAGAGAGCACACAAGTAGGGGGAACAGCAGGCAGAGACGAGGGAGAAGCAGACTCCTTGCTGAGCAGCAAGGATCCCAGAGAGGACCCTGGGATCATGACCTGAGCCCAAGGCAGACGCTTAACAGACTGAGCCACCCAGGTGCCCCTATCCTCCCTATTTAAAGAACTTTCTCTTTGAGAAGTTACCCCATGACCCTTTATCTCCATCTGCCAGCATGACTCTTTCGACTATGATTGTGTCCCTGTTTCAAGGACAGACAAGTCATTGACTGGCTGGCAGCTAATGGGATTCCATACCGCATCTGAAAAGCTTGAAATAAGGCAGAGGCACTTGGTACCCGGGGCAGTGACTGCGATGTTAAGGATGTCGTCTTTGTTGGAGCGTGTCTAGTTAGTCCCTAGTGCGGTGGAACAGTTTGTGAGAGAGAAGTCAGTAGGTCAAAGGAAGCATGGATGACAGATCTTGTCGTCACTGAAAGATGGAAAGGATAACCTCATTCCTTATTGCTCTCTGGTCTCTGGCCCTGGTTCCTTAGAAAATAGCCATGAGTCCTCCCTCTCATTCTAAGAGATTTCCCTTCAGTCACCAGCCAGACTTCACTCCCTCCAATCTTTTAATAATATTAACTTTACTTTTTAGAACAGTTTTAGATATACAGAAAATTTACAAAGGTAGTTCAGAGGACCCTATATATCATGCACCCAACTTTCCCCATTCTTTTTTTTTTTTAAACTTTCCCCATTCTTAACACCTTATATTAGTGTGGAACTTTCATTACAGCGAATGGACCAGTATCGATATTGGTGTTATTAACTGCAGTCTGTACTTTATTCATATTTTCTTAGTTTTTGACCCAGTGTTAAAAGCTGTCTCAGATCCCATCTAAAACACCACAGTGTATTTGATTGTCCTGTCTCTTTAGGCTCCTCTTGACTGACAGATTCTCAGATTTTCCTTATTTTGAATGACTCTAACAATTATGAGGAGTATTGTTCAGTTATTTTGTAGAATGTGTCCTTGCTGGGATTTGTCTGTTATTTTCATGATTACGCTAGGGTCATGTGCTTTTGAGGAGAAGATCACAGAGATGAAGTACCATTGTCATCATATCAAATCAAAGGTGCATGCTATCAAATGACTCAGCATTGATGACACTGACCTTGGCCACCTGGAAAAGGCAATGTTTGTCAGGTTTCCCCACGGTAAAGTTACTCTTCTGCTCCGTTCACGCTGTACCCCTAGAAGGAGTCCACATTTTGAGCAACCACATTTGAAGTGTGGGGAGTTGTGCTCCTTCTCCTTGAGGACAGAGTATCTCTGTTTATTATTTGGATTCTTTCTGCATGGGAGACTTGTCATGGATATTTGTTTTATACTTGAGGTTACAACCCAGTACTAAGCTATGTATTTTATTACCCATATTGTTTTCATCTTTGGCCAGTGGGAGCTTTTCAGTTCACTCTTGTGTCCTTTCGACATTTGTGGGTTTTGTTTTGCTTTGAGAACTTCCTTACTCTCTGGAAGTAAAAAACGGGTTCCCCTGGCACATTTTATTGGAGGCAATTTGTGAAAGTCTCCATTATTTGTGTTCAACAAGCTTGAACACAGGTTCAAGAACATAGGTTTGCTTAGGTTCCAACTTTCACGCCATTGTTATGAACTTATTTTCTTTTATTTAGCCATACCCCACTTTAGATGCATGTGGGCATTAGTTCACTGTGTGAGTACTTGTATGTGTATGTGTAGCTATCAGGTAGGTGGGGAGGCTAGCAGGAGGGAGAGAATTACAGTGAAATAGAGATAAAAACAAAAGGTAGGAAAGACCGGCTTCTAGAACTCCCAAAAGAAGAGTTAGTGAAGGACCAAACTCTTTTTGCTCTGTTCTAGGTGTTTGCCAGAGGAGAATATAGATGTTTTGGCATAATTTTTTTAAAGATTTTTTTTTATTTATTTGACAGACAGAGATCACAAGTAGGCAGAGAGGCAGGCATAGAGGGCAGGGGGGAGCAGGCTTCCCACTGAGCAGAGAGCTTAACGCGGAGCTCGATCCCAGGACCCTGGCATCATGACCTGAGCTGAAGGCAGAGTCTTTAACCCACTGAGCCACCCAGGCGCCCCTTGGCATAATTTTTCATCACCACTTTAGCTTTATACTAATTGTACCTTTTTAGCTACCCATATTTATAATATTTTAACTTCTTCAATCAAAAGTTTTCATTCCACAGTGAGCCCTGAAGGAGAAAATTCACATATAAGAATAATACTAAATATTATATGCTTGTTCTTCCACTCAGTGGTTACCGAACTATTAATTTTAATACTCAAGACAGAATGTCATCAAAATGGCAACATTGGTGTTCCCAACTTCAGTCCCCCTCATAAGAAGAATAATTAACAATTATCCATACATACAAGACACTATTGTGAAATTCCCAGAACCTGGGGATGAGGTGAAAACATACCCTTGGGCCACAGAGACTGAGAAGGACCACATTAAAAGGGTAAGAAGAGTGGTTTCATGTTGACCACACTGCCCCACTCTAAGCCAGTATAGCTCTGCAGGGAGGAGGCACCCCTGGGCCTATGGTTTCCTCCAGTGGGAAAAGAGAGCCCAAGGTGAACATTCAGTTTTCCCAGAAATACGGTTCTTACCAGGAGGCACATTCAGGTCTCACTTCTTGGGGATGAATGTGAGAATCTACAGTGCTCAAACACAGAGGATCGAATAAAGATGAAGAAGGGGGACAGGGCTTATAGAAACCAGGGCTCAGATCTTGGCAGACTGCACTCCTGCTTAGAGCTGCTCCTGAGCAGATATCCTAGCCACTGGCTCTGCCCATCTGTAAAACTGAGCCAATAGTCCTGTCTAGCCAAGGAGTTCAGTTGGCAGTTCTGCCTGGTTTGGGTCCCTGGACAACAAGCCAGATCAGCCATCTGGGCAAGGAAGCAGGCTCAAGGCCCACCCAACTGCTGAGCAAAACCTCTAGCCCTGTCCTAATGGAAGCTTGACCACAGATGCCCATTGCCCAGGGAACAAATCCTACAGTCTGCCTGGGCAGGTAAGCAGGATCACAGACCTGTTCAACTGCTGAGGATAGCCTCCAGTGCCCTTTCACTGAGAAGCCTAGCCAGAGAATCTGGACAAGAAGCCTATCCTGTGGGCTTCTCAGATAGAGAGCCAAGTCAGCAGCCTTGTCCAACTGTTGAGCATGGCACTGGGACCTAAATAACCAGAGAGCCTGGACAGAGATAGTGGACAGCATCAATGCCCAGCCAAAGGACCTAACCTATGACCCTGCCCAGCAGAAGAGCCCACCTTACGGTTCTGCTAAATTGCTGAACACAACCTGCACGCCCCCCAACTCAGGAGCATAGAGAGTGACACCACCCTAATGCAGAGCCTCATCTTCAGCCCCACCCAACTACAGGGAGGCCCTGCCTAAACAGAGAGCCCAACCTATGATCTCACCCAACATCAGAACACAGCCAGTGGCCTACCCAAGCTCCAACACCAGCCTGTGGGTGGTAGATTTAGCTAGAGCAATCAGGCACAAAAAATAAACTTAAAAAATCCAAATTGGGATGGAACAAGTAAAATTGTCTTTATTTGCCGATGACATGATCTTAGATATAGAAAACCCCTAAGATTCCAACAAAAACTATTAAAACTAATAAATTATATATAATAAATTATATATAATTATATATATAATTCATTTATATGTATATAAATGAATGAATTCAGTAAAGTTGAAAGATACAGAACAACACATAAAAATCAGTTGTGCTTTTATAAGCTAACAACAAACTATTATTCAGCCATAAAAAGAAGGATATCCTGCCATTTGCAACCACATAGTTGAAACTGGAGGGCATCGTGCTGAGTGAAATAAGTCAAAGAAAAAACAAAATTGTATGATCTCACTTATTTGTGGAATCTTAAAAAAATGATTTCATAGAAACAGAGCAGATTGTTGGTTGCCATAGCAAGGGTTCAGGGGAAGTGGATGAAAGTGGTCAAAGGGTACAAACTTCCTGTTATAAGATGAATATGTTCTGGGGACTAAGGTACAGCATGGTGACTGTGATTAACAATATTATATTATGTACACAAAAGTTGCTAAGAGAGTTGATCTTAAAAATTCTCCCTACTCACAAATCCAAAAATGATAATTATGTGAGGTGATGTGAGGTGATGGATGTGTTAACTAACACTATGGTAATCACTATGGTAATCATTTTGTTATATATGTATATATCCATAGTGATTACCATTATATATTATATGTATTATGTAATTATTTATATATTACATATTATATAATTATATATCTTATATATAGTTCTATATATTATATACACATAATATATAGTTCTATATATTATATACATATAATATATAGATAGATAAATAGATATTAACTCCTCATGTTGTATACCTTAAACTTACACAGTGTTGGGTTGTCTGGGTGACTCAGGTAAGCATCCAACTCTTGATTTCAGCTCAGGTCATGATCTCAGGGCCCTAGGATCAAGCCCCAAGTAGGGTTCCACACTCAGCCATAAGTCTGCTTGAGGATTCTCCCTTTCCCTCTGCCCCTCCCCTGCTCATGCTCTTTCTTTCTCTCTCAAATAAATAAATAAATCTTAAAACCAAAAGCCAAAACCACCACCACCACCAGCACAATAAAACTTTCACAGTATTATATGTCAACAATATCTTAATAAAGCGGAAAAAAAAATAATCAGAGGAGTTTTTTTAATGGCATTACTCCATTCCATACTGAGACTCTTATGCTCGAGAAGGTTAAGCAATGGTCCAAGGTCATACCATTAGTGAATGACAAATCATGATTTGGACCCAGATTTTTCTGACTCTAAAATCCATGCTGTTAAGTCCTATACTTGTTATCTCACCACAAAAACTGGTGTATGGGAGAGGGAAAGAGAGAGAGAGAGGGTATATCTTGTTTCAAAGAGGAAAAAGTCAACAGGGTTATCTGACGAATCTCTTAAGGAGGGAAAAGTCACCTGGAGAAGTGGTAACTGCCCAGAATTCCCAGATAACTTCTGATGAATAGTGTTGTCCCATATATGTTGTATAGTTTCCTGTCTACAATAGAGCAAGCCTGCACAAGCCTCACCTATAGTGAAAAACCAAATTCAAAATGCACAGGCTGTATCCTGAACACTGACAAGTTGTAATTAACTAGAGTGGACCAGGTAATAATTAATAAGGCTTTTCCATTGCTATCTCCTCCTGTGATAGTAAGAAAGTACAGATACAAAATAGGGAAAAGAATGATCAAATTGGAAGGTTGAAAATTACCCCCAAATATTATGGAGTTATTTTGACAAATCTGGAATAGAACATAAATCTCTTGATCTCAGGTCAGTGGTCTTTTCTCTAAAATACATAGTTTACAATAGAAGTATTTGAGAAGCTGGTTACACTTACTTCCAGTAGAGCCCTCCCTTCCCTGCCATGTTCCAGTATAATTATGCTTTTTATTTTTATTTAGTTATGTTTTATTATGTTGTGTTAATCACCATACAGTACATCATTAGTTTTTGATGTAGTGTTCCAAGAGAATTATGGATATCAGTGTGATCCACAGAATTTCAGTATGATCTATTTCTATCATAATGTCTACTTATGGCACCTATCCCATCCAAAATACAACACTCTTCCAATCTCCTTTCAATTCTGTAACTATGTTAATTTATATTCCATAATGAACAGCCACAGTATTTAACTTTTTGCTAAATACCACAAAGGAAACTTCTAATATTGCTCTAAAAATGGAATGAGAGAAAATTCTCTCTGTCTCTAGCTTCCTTGTAGTCGAAGTAGAGAAAGAACAAAAAGAAAGTCTTGTTAATAACCTGAACAAAGTTGGGCTATGTACCAGTGTTATTTCTTGGTTTACAATATGTAATGCTTGACCCTTAAATTCATAACTATGGCAATGTGGTCTCTGGTATTCTAAGATTTGAGTGAGAATATCACTGCTGATGATGAATTAAGTGACATGGCTATGTTCTTACTGCCTAATCCTGATAGGAGAACTTCCCATATAAACTACCATAGAGGTGGTGGCTAAATCTAGTTGAAAAAACTGGGAGTTGGGGTGCCTGGGTGGCTCAGTCGTTAAGTGTCTGCCTTCCACTCAGGTCATGATCTCAGGGTCCTGGGATCAAGCCTTGCATCCAGCTCCCAGTTTGGCGGGAGGCATGCTTCTACCTCTCCAGCTCCCCCTGCTTGTGTTCTCTCTCTCGCTGTCTCTCTCTCTGTGTCAAATAAATAAATAAAATCTTAAAAAAAAAAAGGAAAGAAAAAAGAAAAAAATGGAGTTATCTGAATCTTTGACATTTAATCTAAGAATATGTTAACAAAAATCATGTAAAAAATGTACTAATTTAGAGATCATGACAAATACTGCCTCTTCGGTCTTAAAATTTGGGATCTTTAAGAATACAGCTAAGAAAAATATGCTGGATAAGATAAAAACCCATAATTTCTACCATTAAGTCTTCTATGTAGAGTAGAATGCAAATTTCTTGGGAAAAAACTGTGTATTGCGTTCATTGTATTTCTTGCAACAAAGGACAGGGATTGTCAAAGAATAACTAATGAGTATATGTTGAGTGAAACTCATATATTATATCTTTTCTCTCTTCTTTCAGCAAATTTTGTATTTCCTAGTTAATTTCATTGAGTCCTTTTTTTTTTTTTTTCAATTTACTTTATTTGGTGTGAGAAAGGTAGAAAGGAAGCTAAACTTGAGTCTATTTTGGCTCATTATCCTGTAACAGAAAAAAAAAAAAACCTTTCAAAAAACTGAATTAACAGTCAGAAAATACTTGTTAGACAGCTATTATATATACTTCATTGTGACAGTCACAATGGTGGTGGACTTCACCTTACCTGTACTACTTGCTTCCCCTCTCAGAATCTATAATTTGTGTATAGTTTTTTTCATTTTTTGAGAGAGAAAGTTAGAGCATGTGTGTGCGGGTGAGCAGGAGAGGGGCAAAGAAAAAGGGAGAGGGAGAGCGAGAATCCTAAACAGGCTCCATGCCCAGCAGGAGGCCAACATGGGCTTGATCTCATGACCCTGAGAATATGACTTGAGCCAAAATCAATAGATGGCTGTTCAACCAACTGAGCCACACAGGTGGCCCCCTCAGAATCTCCAATCTTTGAAGCACTTCTCTGGTTTCAGAGTCTCATTTATCTCTTGCCTAAGGTCCAAATCCTTGTTAAGAGCCTTGTTTCTTCT
The DNA here is from genome assembly GCF_010015895.1 of Lontra canadensis. Taxonomy (NCBI): domain Eukaryota; kingdom Metazoa; phylum Chordata; class Mammalia; order Carnivora; family Mustelidae; genus Lontra; species Lontra canadensis. The sequence goes on from NW_022631011.1 coordinate 17,953,379, forward strand.
TGATCTGTACAAGAACACATCAAGACCATCAAAAAATATGGTATCAGAGGTCAACTGCTTCTAACATATTGAATGTTTTACTGAGGCTAAAGAACAGTAGACATTCGATAAATCCTCAGCTGGTGATCATTTATTAGCAGTATAAATGATTAATTATCAAATAAGTAGAACAATTTAAAAAGAGAAAACTCTTCATGTGAGTCTGGGAATGGTCAGAGAAAGCAGTTTGTTGGTTCTATTTCTTGAGTGAACTTTGCTTTCCTTGTTCATCAGTTTGTCTTCTCATTTCCTCTTCCTTTTTCCTTCAAAGATGGTCCAGTATGAAATTATGAAGGAGGCAATACTTTACTCCTGTGTCATGCCACTGCTTCCCTCACTGCCTTTCTCCTTGCCTGACTATTCTTCACAGCCAAGGTACCATTTTCAAAGGGACTTAGTAACAACAGGAATCTCCAAGAAAGCTAATACCACCAGATTGTTAAATGATTCCAATAGCTAAATCTATGCAGAAAACACATTTATATTAATCACATATGGAATTACATTTTATCTTATAAACATAGCATCTTAATTTGTATTATGATATTTTTTAAAGATTTATTTATTTATGAAAAGAAAGTGAGCAACCAGGGGAAAGGGCAGAAGGAGAATCTTCAAGAAGACTCCCTGCTGAGCGTGGAGACCAACGTGGACCTCGATCTCACAACCCTGAGATTGTGATATTTTTTAAATCTTGAAAAGTATAAGCACTGACCGCTCCTTGATCTCTTTTTCTGGCTCCTTTTCCAGTCCCTGACTCTGCAAGTAAAAATAACTCAGGGATCTGTCTTGGTTTCTTTTTTGTTTTTCTTCTCTATATTATCTTAACTACCATCATCCCTGACCAACAGAATATTCTGCAATGATGAAAAGATTCTTTGTGCTGTTCAATACGGTAGCCACTAGCCCCATTTGATTATTAAGAACTTGAAATGTGACTAGTGTGCCTGAGAAATTAAATGTTCATTTTTAAATTTTAATTCATTTTAATTCAGAACCACATGTAATTACTGGCTACTGTATTAGACAGTACAGCAGGATGGTCTCATCTAACCCGATGGCTTTGGAAACCACCCTTATGCTGATTTTACACCCAAATTTTATCCCAGATGTTATCACTTACTGTTGCCATCACCTTGGCTACCTTAGTCCAAGCAACCATAGCTATTTTTATCATAGCATTTTAAACTAGTCTTCCCACTGCCATTTTGCCCTCCCAACACTATATTCTCTACATGGTTGCTACTTAAAACATGAGTCATAGGTACTATATCACTCCCCTCTCAAAACCCATGGAATGGTTTTACATTACTACTATATAAATTACCACAAACTCAGAGACTTAAAACACACAAATTTATTATCCTACATTTCTGTGAAGTCAGAAATCTGACACAGGTCTGTCAGTAGGCTACCATGTAGGTGCTAGTAGGGCTGCATTACTCTCTGGAATCTCTAGGAAAGAATCCATTTCCTTGTCTTTTACAGTTTCTAAAATCCATCCACTTTCCCTGACTTGTGACTTCCTTCTTCCATCTTAAAGGCCAGTCACATATCATCATTCTGACCCAGCTTCCATGGTCCAGATCTCTTTTATTAACTGTGGTTGAGAAAAGTTGTTTGAGTTTTAGATCTCATGTAATCAGATTGGGTCTAGCCAGATAATCCAGGATAATCCCCTCATCTGATCATTAAAGATGCTTACTTTAATCATATCTACAAATAGTTTTTTTCTATTTGAGATAACATTTTTCCAGGTTCTGGGGATTTGGATGTGGATATCGGTGGGTGGGGGCCAGGGCTTATTCTGACCACTTCCGTAATCTAAACACCTTTCATCATCTGGTCTTTCTCTACCACTTTGAACTTTGTTCCACTACTCTACCCTGCTCTTACTCCATTCTTGCTGGTTCACAATACTTGAATTCTCAATATTTCCTTCTCAGAGACTTTCTCTTAGTTTTATCTTTACCATTTCCCTGAACTTTTCCGTGAATCATCAGGAATTTATCCAGTTGTCGTTTCCTTGGAGATACATTCCCTGACTGTCTTAACTAAAAACATAAAAAACATAAAAACCCTCCCCACCCAGATCAAACTCTGTAGATTCAGCTTTTATTATTGTTCTTCTTAGAGTTTACCATTATCTGAAATTATATTAAACAGTAGTGTTTATATTTGTATATTATTTATCTCTTCCAATAAATGTAAGCTGTGAAAAAACAGGAACACTATCTTTTAGCATATTGTTGAATTCCTAGCATCTATAATAGTGTAGATGTTCAGCACATATTTATTAAATAAATGGATAATGGAGTAATGTTGATATATAATATTTTCATAAAAGAAGTTGATTTGATGCGGTGCCAAGGTGGTTCAATTAGTCAAGTGTCCAACTCTTAACTTTGGCTCAGGTAATCATCTCAGGGTTGTAAGATTGAGCCCCATGTTGAGCTCTGTATTGAGCACAGAGCCTGCTTAAGATTCTCTCTCTCCCTCTCCCTCTGCCCGTGCCCTGCCCTGCCCCTGGGCTGTTCATGACATCATGCCAGCTACTCTGAACATCACATAAACTTAAAGAATAGAAAGCCCAGCGATTTCTCTGTTTCTTAATGATAGCGAAGTATTTAAAAATGCTCTTAGATTCTGCTCTAGAAAGTTTTCTTAGCATATAAGACAAAGGTTGGAAACTATGAGTCAAGTTCATAGTGTGACTGGAAAAATTTTGGAAGGAAGTCCATATAATCTCTATTTATTATCTCATAAAACCTGGCATACTTAGACCTCATAACCTATTGTATCTAATATGGGGAATTAGATCCAGATAAAAAGGAGGAACTATTTAATAATGCAGGTTTCTACATTGTACTCCACTAACGGTTACCAAAATTTAATAGCTCTGTGATTTTTGGCCAGAGAGTTAAATCTCTGAGTCTCATATCTATCCTTATAAAGGAATTCCTACTTTTAGGGAGCTATTATAAAAAATCACATGTGAAAATACTCTGAAAACCATATGATATATGATGATGATATCTACCAATTTAACATAAGCCTGTCTTCCAGTTTATTTTTTGTTGTTTTTGTCTAGACCCAAACTTTCCAAATTCATTGGCTGAAGATGATGGTGGATTGCCAACCCAGCTAGGGATATGAAAAGAGCTGCCGGAAAGGCACTCTATTTCCAATTTATGGATTATACCAATATGTAAAGATGTGGGAAGACTAAAGGCAGAGCAACCAGGTTGGAGGGGGTTGTAAAAAGGCCCCCTTAGAGGAAATAGATCCTCTGGAACTGAGATAATGAGGATGTCAGGAATCAAGAGGATGACATGCATTTGTGAAGAGGCAATGAGTTCAATTTCAGCTGGGCTCAAGACCTTGAAGCAGAATCTCAAGAGTCTGTTCTGATTTATTCATCTCTATAGCTATTTAAAGTCATTTGCCAAGCCCTGAATAGTTGTCCTTCTCAATACCTGGCAAAAGTTTTTTTTTTTTTTTCATTTGTGTTGCCAAGACCCTCATCATTTCTAGGCTGACAACCGCCATAGGCTCCTCTCTGGTCTGTCTGCCTTCACTCTCTGTCCTTTCAATTTTCTCAGCCAGACTATTGGCATTTAAGTTGTTAAGTATAAAAAATACATGTATTCTTCCTCACTCAACTCCCAAATCACAAGCATTTAAAGCCTATTGATTTACCTTTGTTTAGACCCTGTAACCAAAGGGGTTTCTCTTTGGGAGGAGTCTGCTATATCCTGGACTAAATCACTCCTTCAATTCAAATTTTACATGAAGACTTTAGGGTCCCTTGGGATTCCTGTAAGAGGACACATCAAGAAAGTAAATGGCTATTCTGAAATCATTGCAAAGCCTTCAGGGAAGCGATGTTTGGATACCGTGAAATGTGTAAATAAGATTTACCAAGGATCAGCTCTTGATTTAAATAAAGTTAAGCAGGTGTTCATGAAAAGTTCACGTAAACGTCATGTAACAAAGCTTACATTTGGCTAAAATAGCTTTTAAAGTTCTACTGTGGAAAAAAAGCACATAGAACATTCTGGCAAATTCTAGAATGAGTAAATAGCATCACCTAATACCACAATGATAGTTGGGTATATATTGTGAAGAGTTGCTGAGAGAGCACAGTAATTACAGTTTGATTGTGAAATGAAAATGAAATCAGATGAAGGCTCCTGAAAGGAGGATATATCACTGGCAGTAAAGACAGTACTTAAAATTCTACCAGTTGGCAATTTCAGAGACTCCTAGATAGAGTGCCTAATATCTTTGATTTTTTTTTTTTTTTAATGTATGGGCCCTTTATAAAGTGAATTGTCCTGATTTTTTTCCCATGATTTATAAAATCCAGCAGTCTTCACTGGTAATATTATGAACAAATAAGGTGATTGAAGGTCATTTCAATTACTATCTCACACGATATGCCTGTATGCTCTTGACCTTTGAGCATTAAACCAATGATTAAGCATCACAATTTTGAAGGTCATTAGTTGTGATGGATCTATGAAATTAAATAAGATTGAAAGAAAGTTAAAAACTGTCAGTAACTGTGGAGTGCTCTAAATGTAAAGTTGTGAGACAATTAAAGAGTAAATCTCACATAAGCATGTTAATATATAGTATTATATACCGTGTGTGTGTGCGCGCACACGTAGAAAAAGAAAAAAAGACAGAGGGAGAGAGGGGAGGGAAGAGAAAATAAAATTTTATGAATATGACTGAAGGGAGGGAAAAGTCAGGACACTGACATGGTGCTTGTTCAGTGGAAATGTGTAGTACGCAGACAGGAGAGCAAGAGTTAGGGTAGGGTTTTGTCTGAATCAGGATAACAGTCACTTTATTACTTCTGAGATTTTCTAGTCTCCTTCTAGGCTCTTGGATATCATATTCTTTTTTTTTTTTTTTTTTTTATTGATCCTTTACCATACAAAATTTATTCAAATTACACCCATTTGAAGTGATAAGATCACAGCTAGAGAACAGGTTACCCTGTAACAAATCTATTTACAAAATCCATCATAAAAGCTTTTTTTCTTTTTTTTTTTACATTATATTACATATTTTCTTTTTTTTTTTTTTTAAACTAGCATACAACACAAAGCTAAACCGATTAGTAGTTTGCCTACTCCCAATTTTGGGAGAAATACTTCCTCTTGACAAAAATCACGTACCCCGTAGGAAAAGAAATTCCCACAATCTGACAATTGCCACTCGACTCACTCTGCAAGCCATGTTCCTTCAAATCCCTCCTCTCACACGCAGGTTGCCATGCACGCATCTGAGTTCTTATTTTCTTTTTTTCCTGAAAGCTAAAGCTTTAAATACTGCAGTTTTATTTACAGATCTACACTTAAACAACAAAAACGGAAACGAGAACCACAACAACAACAACAACAATAACAACAAAAAAACCCAGAAACAAAATAGAACAACTCTTAAAAAATTACAAACCCGCTAGAAAATATTCTGGCAGTGTTTACAAATTAATTGCTGTTTTTTTCTCTTTTTTTGTACAAAATCGCTAGATAATGAAAGTGTGAGGAGACTACATTTCAACTTAAATAAAATGATCGCTATGCACAGATCTGTACATGTGAACACACACCTAATACTGTTTGACAGCTCATGTGTTGCCCTTTGTACACTTTTTCTTTTGTAAGGCTCACGCAGTCATAATTCGCACACGTGTAACTTTTAGCCATTTCATGTGTGAGCGTTAATAGCAGCAACTCAATGGTACCAGAAAAACCTGCATACTTAGTACTCAAAGTAACACAAATACTGTAGCACTAACCCACTTTGGGTGCCAGATACTATGTCAGAAAGGAAAAATGGGCGATGCGAACAGAACACAGCATGGACGGCTAATTCACGGACACCAAGCTCAGCCCACTAACTGGAAAAATCTTATGCATGAAGGAACTCTTAAGACTTATTAGTATTCCTTTCATCTTCAAAACAATAAATACGGCATTATTACATTACGGAAAGGCGTAACGAGAAAGTCAACAAAACACACAACAACCTAGCCAGGTGAGAACTCAGTCTTTAGACTTGGATATCATATTCTTGTGTGGGAAGGCTACACACAACTTTGTCAACCAAGACACTTTGGGTCTTAGATAGATTACTCTAATTTTCATTCATTTCATCAAATTTGTAGACTTGGACCACAAGGAAGGGTTAGTTGGTTAAACGTTCAACTCTTAATTTCTCCTTGGGTTACGATCTCAGTGTCATGAGATCAAGCTCCAAGTTGGGCTCCATGCTGGAAGTGGTTCCTACTTAAATTCCCTCTTTCCCTCACTCTCTGCCTCTCCCCACATCCCTCTCTTAAAAAAAATTTTTTTGAAGTATTGTATAATAGCTCCTTCATAGCAATAGAGTCGGGGGTTATTTCTTTTTCAAAAGTATGGGGATTTATGGGGTACACTATACATGGAAAATGTATCATCCCCATCACATGCATAGAGCAATGAGCACATGGCATTTTTCTTAGTTATTTTGTTTGTTTGTTTGTTTTACCTATCTTCTCTGACTATACTGTGAGCTCTTTGAAGCAGGAACTCACTTATTTATCTTTTTAACTCCAATAGTAAGCCCAATGCTTGCTTTATGAAAGATGCTCAACATATGATTATTGAACTCAAGGAATTTTGATTTTACCAAAAGAGTTTATGATAGCCCAAGAGGCAGTTTTACTCTGGAAATTATTTAGTGTAGTAACTTCAAGGGAAAATTTTTTACTCAGACCTATTAGCAAACCAACAGCAAATATTTTCTTAAGTAAAATTTTTTAGCACCAGATTTCTCCTAAAAAAGAACTCCATGACTGGAGGACACACAATTAACTTAGGGGTAGACTACATGGTGGAAAAGGCTTGTGATGACTGCCTTTAGTGGAACTGCTGAGACACCTGGCCACCTCAGTTGGTAGGGCATGCAACTCTTGATCTCAGGGTCATGAGTTTGAACCCCACATTGGGTGTGAAGTCTACTTAAAAAAAAGTTAAGTGTGGCTGCTTATTGAAACTCAAAACAAAAGAAACTGAAAATTCTTCTCCTCCAACCCAGACATCTTAGACATAACATTTTCGAGTCATCACAATAAGGAAACCATGAGGCAACAGTATTGATCTTGAATAGTCCTTTCTAGGGACTGATCCTGCCAAGACTTTAAGCACGATGGCGTACGAACCAGAATAATTCAAGGAAGGGAAACTTGGAGAAGGGTGGGAAAAAAGTATGGGGAGTTTGGTAAGGAAGCACTCGATGCTCAGTTTACGTCCCCTTCATGCCATTTGATTGGCAACAGTGCACTTTGTCTAGTTATATCGAAGCCATAGGACACATAGCATGTATTTACTTCCACTCTCTCCATCTCTTTCCTCAAACTTCCCTCCCCTCGGAACCTCCAAGGCCCAGAGAAAAGCTGGAGTCTTTACATGTGGAAGCAAAAGTGTTTTTAAATACTGCTAGGGAGCAGCACAGCTTGCTTCCCCACAACAAGGCAGAAAGGGCTGAACTTTAAATCAAGCTCCAGTGGGGGTGCAGGGGCGGGCTGTGTGCTATGCCCCCGGGGGGAGAAGATCAATTCGGCTTTGCTGAGCCATGTCAGCAGTGGCTGTCTTTAGATGCTGACATGGCTCTGGTTGACAGTTTGAAGAAATTTAACTGCTTTGATAAGGTTAAAGGGGGCAACCAACCACGAATAGAAAACAAAACACAAGGCTGCTTAGAAGCTTGAGTGCATGCTGGAAACGAGTTGTCAACCCACAACATTACCAACACCCATTGCCTCCTTTACATTAAAAAAGGGGGGAAAGGGGCAGAAAAAAGAGAAAGCCAAAGAAAAGGGGAAAAAAAGGTAAAGTCTCTCATAAAAACTAGCCCACTGATTAAGGATATTTTTCACTCTGGTTGAGATTGCAAAATGTGTTTGGCTACTGCCAGTTAAAGGCACATAAGGCCTATTGTTTCTAAACCCTTCAAGGAGAGTGTAGTAGCAACAATTAAAAATTCACACAGGATCAAGGAAGGAATAATGGCTTTTATGAATCTGTTGGGAAAAATAACAAAGTTTGTAGTTTCTTTAGAAAAATAAGACTTTCAAAACAATTGCTGATGTCCATACAACATAAAAATATATTAGTCCAATAAAATTTAGTAATGCATACCTAAATATGACCTATACTCTCATTTGCAAAAATCAAGCAAGAAGTGTTAAATTTATACCTTGACATTGATCATGGCCATTTAGCGTTAGTGGTAAGTGATTTGACTTAGTAATATGGCACAGGACCCAGCTCATTAAAGAGGCTATGAAAATACTCCCCAGAAGCCTGCAAGAGCTATTGCGCGAAAGAATAAAATATCTGGTTGAATATATTTGTTCACTTTTTAAAAAAATGAGATTAGATCGTGCCGCTCTTAGGATCGAAATATCCACTTTGTCAAGTATCTGGAGTTAATCACAAAGCATAACCTTCTAGTTTTTACTTATAATATTAATGGATGAATGTATCATTGATTACTTGCAATCATACAAACTGGGCGTTCCTTATATACTCATTATTTTTTAGATTCTCGGGATGCATCGGTGAAAAAAAACATAAGTGTTCTCTCTCTCTCTTTAAGGAGCTTTGGTTGGAAGGAAAGAGCTGTGGATGGAGGAAGAAAGATAAGGAAAGGTAAATAAAACTGGTAAGTAAATGATCTGGTGTGTTAGAAGACAAGACTCTATAGAAGGAGAAGAATGTCCTTTGTGATGCTGTTGCACCATTAAATAGAGTTGTCACCAAAACCTTCATCAAGAAAGAGAGATTTAAATTTGTTGGGTTGGCGGCTCCGGGAATGCAGGAGGAACATAAAAATGGCTGCTGGGCCGTCATCTTCCAGGCCGCCCTCTTCCTTTACCCATGACTATCCCGCCGGAAGGACGTATGCCGAGGACACATCACCATAAGTAATCTGATACCTATGCAGGAAACAGGAACATCAGTACTCCCCCTACCCTCCAATCACCAAATACCTTACCTTATATAGTTGTGAACCCACACCCCAAATACCTTATCTTACATGGCTGTGAACCTATGCCCTGTCTTAACCCAATTAAAAGACCTACCTGACCCCCTCATTGGTGCGACTTCCCCGACTCTCCTTTCCTGAGTCGCGGAACCTCGCCCAAGGGCGCCTTTAATAAACCTCGCCTTGTGCCTATCTCGCCTGGTATCGTGTGTATCTCACCTGTAAAACCTTACAAAACTCAAGCCAGAAAATGAGGCACTGTATGTGTGGTGTGGGGTGTGTGTCTGGGGCAGGGGATGGGGAGAGCCCCAGAGGGAACAGTTTTGTGCAAGGCTGTAAGGCAGGATGATGGGTCTGGAATGTCCAAAGAAAGCAAGGAATTGAGTTGGCATGAAAGGCATGATGGAAATGGGGAAAAATAAAAAGTCAGATTAGAGAGAGAAGGAGGAGCCAGATTGCATGGGTTTTGTGGGCCTTTGAAAGGACTGATTTGCTCTGATGGAAGTTAGGAGTCATGACAGGATGTGAGCAGAGATGTGACATGGTCTGACTGACGTGTCCCAAAGACGACTCAGCAGGGAGTGAGGGAGAGAACAGAAGCAGGGCAACCATTTAGGAGGCTGTTTCAATAATTCAGGAGAGCTGGCTCAGAGTCAGGGTGGTAGAAATGAAGGTGTTGAGAAGTATTCAGATTCTTGTTATATATTTTAACTTTATATTTTGACCTAATTATTTAGCCCAACAGAGATTTGCAAAAGTAGACTGAGAATACCAATACACTCCTCACTCAACTTCCTTTCATGGTAACATTTTATATAACCAAAGTGCAATTATCAAAAATCAAGAAATTAACATTGTTACACTGCTAATTGACTAAACCCCAGACCCCATTCAAACTTCACCATTTCTTAAAATGTGTTTTTCCTGTTGTGGGACACTATCCAGGATCCCACCTTGCATTTACTTGTTATTCTCCTTACTCTACCATCTGAGACAGTTCTCAGTCTTTCTTATCTTTCATAATGTCTCTTTTGAAGAGTACTGAGTGGTTGTTTTGATGACTATCCTTCAATTTGAGTCTGATCTTTTCTCATGATTGGAATGAGGTTATGGATTTTTATCACGAATACCACAGAAATGACACCCACTTCTTGGTGCATCATGTCAAGCCATTTTCATGAAGTTGGTGTGTCTTATTGCTGGTGACGTTCACTTGAATCACTTGGTTATGGCGGTGCTTTCCAGATTTCTCCACTGTAGAGTTAATACTTTCAGACTAACCAAGTCTGTTAGTCCTCAAACATCTGTCTACTAATTTTAGTATCCATCAGTGGATCTAGTCTGCAACAATTATTCCTGTGATATTTATCTGATAATGATTTTTTTTGTTTTATGCACTTACCAATTCAAATTCTATAGTATGGAAGGACTGCCTTTTCTCCCCTACATATTTATTGACCCTATTTTTTATTTACACACTCATGAAAATTTATGTTATTCCATGGGTTAAAATCCAATGCTGTTATTATTTATTTTGTGATCAAATTGTTCCACTTTGACTACTGGGAGCTTTTTCAGGCTGGCAGCCCTGTTCTTCCTACAAGCCCCTATTCTTGCTTAATCACTTCCTCATTTATGGTACGACATGACGCTTCAGCCTCATCTTGTATCCTTGTAATCGTATTTAAAAACCAGGGTCAGGGCACTAGGTAAGCTGATGTGCTCACTCTGCAGGGTACATACGTAATAAAGTCAGTGTCATTCTGGATCATGTAGTTTTTCTCAGAGCAAAAGCAAAGACAAAGTTTTGTGGTTATTTCTATCAGTCTTATGATAGAGTAGATACATTTCCAGTCCCTTCTGGTTTTTTGTTTTTATTTTCTTTCCCTCTCCCTCCTCTCTTCCCCTCTCTCTCTTTCTCTGTCATTTTTATTTTAGAATCACTCTAATTTTTATTTTAACTTCTCTTGGCATTTTTTCATTAAAGTTTATCTCTGTGTTTTGTCTTCAAGATATCTTGGTCTCTTCCATAACCAGTTCCACTCCCTTTCAGAGAAAATCTTTTACAAACATACAGAAGGTAACCAAAAATCAGCTTTTCTGTTTATATCTGTCAGGTAAAAAATATGTTGTGACAATAAGTAACACTCAAATCACAACACTTTAAATCAACCATTTACATTTCCTGCTCAAGTTGCATGTTTTTGATGGGTTGGTTGAGGTTCGCAGCCTGTCCTCTTTGCTCTAGAATCCCCACTGACTGAAAGCCTCCATCTGATCTCATGAAAGAAAAGAAGAGACATAGTGCGCTGCGCTCAGAAGGGACAAACATAGCGTCAGCATGAAGTTTCGTTGTTCTAAGCTGGTCGTATGGGTGGCACTAACATCAATGAAGAAAAGAAATTTAACCTTCCAGCAAGGGAGGGGGGTTTCCAATGGGAGTGGGTATTGTGGGGTATCAGATAGATGTAGGTGGACAGAAATCCAAATCTGAACTACCTTCCTCTTCCTCTTGCCTAAGTGTGGTCTAAAAGAAAGCTGTTCTAGCCTTGTAGGTTTTGCTCATTTTTTTCCATGGGATGCTTTCTAGCTACAACTCCAGGCCTTCTAAATTTACTAGTTCCCTTCTTAAATAAAGTCCAGGATAAGATGGCTAGTATTGATGACAGGGTTCCAACCACATGGTGTGACTACATTCTCAAGTTGATTTGCATCATTTGTATCTTATCAGCTTTGGGATAGAGAGTCAGCTATTTTTAATGCCATTTTTCTAGCCCTGAAAAATCCCCTGACTCAGTCTTTTTCTTCCAGTGCCTACGCAGTTACTTACATGGCAGCCCTCTGGAACACAGACTTTAGAGCAACAGAGGAGTGGACTCACAGAACTGGGTGTATTTACTTACAAGTATACTTTAAGCTCTTCTCCAATCTTATTCTTAAATTTGATCTCATGAAACTGGGAGGAAAGGATCACCTTTAGCAAGGTGGACTTAAACTCAAACAAATACTATTAAACAAGTTTAATCAAATCTCAGCTATCCTTTCATCTTCAGGATAGTTTTGATAACACATAATAGAAAAAAATGTGTTACTTCAAAACATGTCACATCTGGTGGAAAGCATTTTAGGCATTTGATCGGTGACAAAGTATAGGTTCTGTATTCCTTTATCTTTTCCCTGAGACTAATATGAAAATCAGTCTGTATTCGAGTCACTCATCAAAAAATATTTTTGATACCCAATTACATACAGGGCTTTGTGCAAGGAATCTTTGGTTTCCCTGAATGGGCTTGCATGTTAGGGGTGAGATAAATAATTGTTAAGTAATTTATTTTATTAAATTAAATATTTTATTTAATTATTAAGTAATGAGCTACAATTATGAAGAATGTGCTTAGCCTACTAGTCCAGTGGATAACAAGGAAATCAAATGGTATGCAAATTGCTTCTGGGTGACTGTCAACCAGAAACTTACAAAGTAAAATGAGAAAGGTAGAAAAGATAAAAAAAAAAAAAAAGCTACGAAAACTTAACAACATGCAGAATCTGGAGCAGCTGTTAAATTACATCAGCAGATATGTCGTAAATGTGACACTCATAGGCATTTCTGTTGGTATGTTACACATACATGTTATGGGGATCGATTAGTACGCAAAGCAAATGCCCAAGTGGGTACACCATTGAAGCGAATAAAGGTCTTTCTGATATTTAAGGTATAGGACCTAAAAATTTGGAGATTTTCGAGTTTGCTTTGTCACTAAGCCACTTATTCAAATTATTCAAAAGTTTATAGAGTTAGGAATGTGTCCTGAGGAGCTGGATATTGTAAAAGAAACTTCTATTTCTAGGAAAGTTGTTAATTAATTTGGTTACCTAAAGCAAATAACAACCCCTCTGGGTGTCATTTTTCTCAACTCTAAAATGAGAGATTGAATTGGATGATCTAAGTTTCCTTCTAGCTACGCTTGCTAAATGCTTCAAATGAGTGGAGCAGATTGAAAGGCTGTGCACGATATAATATGCATGTACCTGGAGGACTCCATCCTTAAGCAAGCCAGGCACCTGTGCTGCTTCATGGTTTTTCCCATAGTTTTATTCTCATTGACATCCATCTGACATTATTAAAGCAATCGGGCACCTATAGAAAGCAAACCACTAGCTTAATTTTACTGATATTTAGATATAAGATTTATTTGGAGTAAAAAATGTCTGAAGAATCCATACAACACAACGTGATACAGGTATATAAAATTGTGTGTGTGTGTGCACACACATGTAAGGTATTGTTTCTATTGTACAGTGTGTTGTATCTAAAATTGTGTCTATGTATGTAGTGATCCGTTAGATCTATATTTTTCATGATCCTATGCTTTTCTACAAATAAGAGTTCTGAGAGCTCCTGTTGTAAATTAAAAAAAAAAATGCTTGGTTTCTTGCTAAGGATATTGGGTCAGAAAAATAATTTAACACTTTTTCATTTGTATAGAGCCACTTGCACACGCCACTAAGCCCTGGGGTGTTTTGTGGCCATCTGTGGGGTGCTCAGACATTTCTATCAATCATGCAACAGATGCCGTTCAATCAGAGTTCTTGGCTCTCTTCCCTGATATCTTGGATCGAATGGAGGGACAGTTAGGCATTTTGGAAATGGTGTTCCAGCTTCCAGTGGATTGGCTTGTCTACGTAAGGCAGTGACCAGATGCCTGATGGTATCTATCAGTCAGGTTTTCCCACCCACCTGGGGGCCCCAAACCTGTGGCTTAGATGGGGCTTCAGAGTTCCCTCCCAGACCACTCTTTACTACTCTTGACCATTAGGAATGCTAGGTCAGTCCAGGAAGTCAGTCAGACTCAAAGCTGAAATTCTAGATTTGAGCTGAACCTCCGAATTCTAACAGTCCTTCAGGAGAACTTGAGTTCTTCCGTAGGATTTGGAAATGCTCCTGGGTATCTGAATTCTGTTAGGAAGCAAGACACATTTTCATAGTTCTGGGCATGTTCCATTGCTTGAGTACAGTTTGGCTGGTATTTATTAAGTAGATATATGTGTCAAGTGTAGAGCTACAGGTTTCTGCATGCATTTTTGAATGTCATTCTCACACAACTGCCGGAAAGTGGATGCTCTTAGTGTTCACATTTTGCAGAGAAACTGAACTGTAGAGAAGCAAAGTACCTTGTCCAAGCTCATTAAGTAGCATAGTAGGGAACTTATTAAACCCAGAAATGTCTGACTTTAAAACTCTAATATAAATCCTAAGCTACACTGCCCTTCTTGGAATTTCAGTCCCTCATTCCTTTTCTTCTCTCAGAACAGCAGATTGTCAGAAACCCAGAAACAGATTTATGGTTACAGAAAGAACTTTGAACTTTCGATGACACTTCTGAACTACACAAAGCTAGGCAAAATCCTGGGTCTGTCAATTACTAAGTACATTAACTCTATTTCTTTGAATTTCAATGTCTTTTTTGGGAAAAGGAGATGGTAATGTATGTCATATATATATAAAAAATTATATACATATACGTATGTATATAATTTTTTTACTGAGATTACAGATGTTAGTGCATGTAGACCCCTTAGCAAATAACTCTTATCTAGGTATCAGATCTGACAAATAAGTATTTATTTCTTTCCTCTTCCTTTCAGATGGCTCGAAGCCTCAAAGCCAACTGGACATTCTTTGAAATATGCTAGAGTTTTATGAGTTCAGTAGTCACTTGCAGGACCAGGAGATCTTGCGGTTTATCTCCTCCATGTGGTGAATTCCTTCTCATTATTAAGAATCAAATATTTCTTGTATAACTTTCCCTGATATCTTAAGCAAAGTTAGTCCTGGCTTCCTATATATTTAAGGAATTGTGATGATCATTCTCATGCTAGTGTCCCCCCACCCAGATGAAATTGTTTGAGGATGAAATAGAGATTATGTGTTTTATTCCGACTACTAAGCACACAACATGTATCCAAGAAGTAAACGAATCAACTCCTAGAGTAACTACATTTGCTTTCAGACTTTTCACAGTAGTTTTGACAATCTATCATGGAACGAGTTTTAGAATCACAAATTTTAATATTTTTAAGTTCTGTGAGTTATAAAAAGATAAATGTAAAGACTTAAATCTCTAACAGGAGATCCATGTATTTCTAGTTAGAAAAGACACACAAAAAGTGTTTTGCCATGGAATTAACTTCATGTAAATTATTAAAAGGGGACTTTCCTATTGTGCCACTCTAGAGACCCTGCTAATGCAGGATGCTGTACCATCTGAAATCAAATGCATTTATTTTACCATTGTCATCTAGCAGGATATTCTCTGGGGTTAGTGAGTGAGATAGAAATGGTGGAAATTCTCTTTGGCACAGGATATTAGAAGCATCAGGAGCAGTGTCTCCAAAATGCATCCTTTGGAAGGACATTGCACTGGGTGCTTTATCCCCAGGCTTATATCATATCCCCTCTTGGTGTCCATCCTCGAGAGCAAGGTCAAGTGTAATAACCACAGGAGGGCCAATATATGCCCATTAGTCTAGAGATAAAGGAGAGATTTTACTAGTTATTTTCCTTATTTGAACTTTATATCTAGAGGCAGCACATGAATACTTTGATCCTTTAAATAAACCACATCTTGAAGGTAAAGTAATCAATTAACTTAGCGAATTCGGCAATACTGACTTCATTAGAAAACAACATGAAGGTGTTTTATAATGACTGAAGATTAATATTAGGAAGAATGAATTATAGTGTAATTCTGAGCTTCAATTTTCAATACAGTATAAATAAGAGGATTGTTAATTATTGTGACTAAGTGATCAATGCAAAATGCCAGGCAGACAATTCATTTACTAAAACTCTCTTGGGAAACTGAATTACCTATTTTGCTCTCTTCGTTGACAATTAATCTATTTTGTATGGCGTAGTCTTGAAGCAATGATGAAAAATATATTTACTTTTAACACTTGTTCATATGAAGGGCATTATAGAGGAGTTTAAAAAAAATCAGTGCTTTTTTTCTGTTTGACGGTTCAGATTCTATTCATCTTCCCTTTCAAAGTTGGCACCAATTACTTACATGTTAATTGATAACAACCTAATTCAAAAGAGCAAATATTGGTTTTCTAGACTAGGAATTGATAGAGAATGAGAGAACTATTTCTTACTCATAATGCAAAAGACCCTAAGCTCCAAACACATAAGCATGCAAATAGCATCCTTTCTTGAATGTGGGATCCAAATATATCATCGAAAATGAGATATCCTGTGAGTGATGGAGACTGTAGGATAGTGTGTTAAAGAAGCAAAGGTTTTGCCTCTCACACAGAAATCCAGGGCAACTCCATTCTCAGGAGATGCCAAGCTTATTTTGTTTTTCTCCACCACACAAGATATTCACAAACATCGTCATCGTGTGGTCCAACAAGGTTCTGGATATCCAGTCACATCCTCTAGATTTCCTTCTGGAATGAGGAGGATATGTGAAAGAGAATCTCCCTTTCATGGGAAGAGCATTTTTGGAAATGGGCTTGTACACCATTTGCCAGTATTTTGTCACATGTCACATGGGCCACATGGCTCTTGACTGGGCCTGGGGCAGAAAGGGAAGTGGGAAAATGGAATTAGGAGCCTTTATCACAGCCACAGTAACTTGAACTTGGACCTGACAGAATAAAGGAAACAATAAAACTGCAGATATCTCTAACAGCTTATTATGTTCCAGGCATTGAACTAAGTGCTGAATATGCTCCCCCCACCATTTAATGTTTAAAACAACCATATGCAATGAGAAAGATGAGGTTCAGAGAGGCTAAGTGACTTATTCAAGCTCATATGACAGTGGCAATACTGGATCTAAACCCACACTACGCTGTTTTGCTTTGCTAAAGTAATAATAGATTAGTAGAGCAGAATAGAGAGCATATATAATAAGTTAAGCTTGTCATTGATTTCTTAGGAAAAAAGATAATGGAATTAATGATACTAAAACAATTGGGTTATTACTTAGGAAACAGCCAAGTTAGATCCTCAACTCACCGGATGCAATAAGATTTATTTTGTATGAATTAAATATATATGTATTTATATAAAATACTTGAATAAAATATATAAGTATACCCTACCCAATACTGACTCAGCAAGGAATTTCTTATACATGTGAGGAATAAAATGCAAATGAAAAAATGATTTGACTTTAAAACTACTGTCCTTTTAAGAGGAAAAAGTAAAGATAAGCTAAGCAAAGAAAATTTAAAATTAATGGAAAATTCAGAACAAATTGTTGATTTGTTACATAAAAATTTCATTCAAATCTGAACACACTAAATACTGACAAAAAACATGAACAACAAATGGGAAACCCAAACACAAATGAAGTAATAAACATAGGGGCACCTTAAACATGAAAAAATAGTTCACTATTTTTTTTTACTGAGCAAAAATTAACAAAATTAAAAAGCAAATCTGAATTTGGCTGCAGTATATCCACCTTTGATAAGACTGTTCAGAAAAAGCAGTTGGGCAGGGTAGCTCAAGGTACCAAAACCTGGACCCCTAGCTCTTTATAAATCTATTCTAAGGATATATATGATTAAAGATTTATTTCCAGTTGTGTTTATCCTAGCATTGTTTATGTAGCACATAAAGGCAATGACATAATCAGAATTTGAGTATTGTGCAGTGACAGTAAACAGTATAACATGGGAAAGACTATAGTCTATGACACCAGAAATAGAGTTCTACAATTTATTGGCTATTAGACCTTGAGAGAGTTGTCCAATATGTCCTTATCCTTAGCTATAAAATAGGCCTCATCATCATCGTCATCATCACCATCAGCAACAGCATATCTACCTCATAGAGTTGTTCTGAGAGTAAAATATTATTATATGTAATAACACTTACTCTACTCATTGATACAAAGAAAGAGTTATTATTTAATTATTGTATTTATCATTATATGATGATGATGATGATGATGAATACATAGGCTGCACTTTTATTCAGCCAGGAAAATTGTGTTCTTAAATAAAGTTAAATAACATGAAATAGTTCTTAATAATGCATTAGGAAATAATTATACAAATTATATAAAAACCACTTTTCTATTTTCTTACATAAGTTATATTTATAGATTAAAGTCTGGGAGGGATTTACAAAAATGTGGATGGTGGTTATCTCTGGGATTGTTGGAATTATGAATGATGGAATTTATCATATCAACAGACTAAAGAAGAAAAAGTGCAGAGTCATCTCAACATATACAGAACATACATTTGGTAAACTCAACATCATTCATGATATTAACTGTCAGTGAGCTAGGAGCAAAAGGAAGATTCTTCAACTTAGCATCTATTGAAAAATCTATAATTAACATACTTTATGAAAGACTGAAATGAATTTTCCCCCTAAGATTGAAAACAAGGCAAGAACATCTGTTCTGACCACTGTATTCAACATTATACTGGAAGTCCTAGACAGTATAATAATGAAAAAAAGAATTTGGAAAAGGCAAACAAATTTGAAATGAATGCATGAATTCTCTTGATTTGCAGGTAATGTGGTTGCTTATACAGAAAATTCCAAATAATGTATACAAAAAATATTACTAGATATACTAAGTGAGTACAGCAGAGTTGCAGGATAAAAAAATAGAAATTAATCAATTAACATACCAAAAAATCCTCTATTGTATTTCTATGTGCTAATTAATTGCTAATTAGTAACTGCAAATAATTGCAAATTGAAATTATAATAAGTGTAAATTGTAATTTTGTAGTCGTTCCATTTAAAGTAGCACTTCCAAAAAGGAGCTGGCCTAGGACAAATCTGATAAAGTATGTGAAAGTTTGTATGCTGAAAAATATAAAATATTGAGAGAAGCCCAATAAAACCTAAATGGTGAGATATACCAGACTCATTAATTGGTAATGAATAGTGTTAGATATATCAACCCTGTCCCAAATGATATATGAATTCAACACAATCCTGATAAAAATACCAGCAGGATTTTTTGAAAAAAATCAAAAAGCTAATTCTAAAATTTATATGGAAAAATAAAGACCATTGAATAGCCAAAACAAAAGAACAACAAAGTTATCAGATTCACACCATCTGAATTCAGTACTTACTATGAAGCTATAGTAATCAAGAAAGCATGGTATTAACAAAGGATAGAGGCACAGATCAGTGGGACAGAATAGAGATCCTAGAATAGACCAATGCATATAGATAATGAACTGATATTGACAAATTGCTGAAGCAATTCAATGAACAAATGGTAGTGGTTTCAACAAATATTCCTGGAACAATTGGGCATTCTTATGCAAAAATATGAATCCTGATCCATATTCATGCCATTTCTAAAAATTAACTCAAAATGCATCATAGACCTAAATGCAAAAGTAAAACTATAACATTTCTATCAAAAATCATAAAAGACAATTTTTTATTTTAGGTTAAGCAAAGTTTTTTTTGTTTGTTTGTTTGTTTTAGATAGGACACAAAAAGCATCAACCATGAAAGAAAATATTGATAAACTGAACTTTGTTGAAATTAAAAATTTCTGCTCCTTGAAAGTCATTATTAAGATAAAGAAAAAGACAAGTTGCACTCTTGGAGAAAATTTTTGCAAAACACAACACTGGTAAAAGACTTATACTCAAAATATAAACAACAGTCACTTATCTTTAGAATCTATAAACAACTCTCACAGTTCAATAATTAAAAAAGAAAAACCCAACTCTCAGCAAATTGGGTCTAGAAGAAATGTACCTCACTGTAATTCAGGATCATATCTGAAAGCCCACAGTTAACATCACACTCAACAGTGAAAAGCTGAAAGCTTTTCCACTAAGTTCAGGAATAAGACAAGGATTCCCATTCTTGACACTTACGTGTTTACAAATACATCATCTTGTGGACTGACTCCTTTATCACTTTGTAGCGCCCTTCTTTGTCTTTTATTTCATTCTTTGTGTTAAAGACTATTTTGTTTGATATTAGTAGAACCATCCCTGCTTTCTTTTGGTTTCCATTTGTAGGAAATGTTTTTCCATCTCTTCACTTTCAGTCTGTGCATGCCCCTAGATGTGAGGTAAGTCTCGTACGCAACATATAGATGGGTCTTGTTTTTTAATCATTCTGCCACTCTGTATCTTTTGATTGGAGAATTTAGTCCATTTGTATTTAATGCAATTATTGATATGTATGTACTTATTGCCATTTGGTTAATTGTTTTCTGGCTGATTTGTAGTTCTTTGTTCCTTTCTTCTTTTGATTTCCTCTATTGTGGTTTGATGACTTTCTATAGTGTTATGCTTACATTCCTTCTCATTAACTTTTGTGATAATGAGATAAAAGTGAGACACATAACACATGTAACACACACACACGCATATATATATTAATATTGCATATTAAGTTTGTATGCATTGTTTAAAACTCTCCATTTTTACTTCTCCCCTATGTTTTATGTTTTTGATGTCACATTTTATATCTTTTTACTTTGTGTGTACTTTAATTATTGTAGTTATAGTTATATTTACTACTTTTGTTTTTTAACCTGGCTTTATAAATGATTAATCCACTTCCTTTATTTTATATTTTCTTCACCAGTGAGATTTTTATTTTCATCTGATTTCTTATTATTAAACAATATCCTTTCTTTCCAGCTTGAATTCTCTTTAATATTTCTCCTAGATCCAGTTTAGTGGTGACTGACACCTTTAGTTTTTGCTTCTCTGGAAAACTCTCTTTCCTTCAATTCTGAATAACATTGTTGGATAAAGTATTCTTGCTTGGAAGTTTTTTTTTTTTTTTTTCTTTTAGCATTTATAACACATCATGCCACTTTCTTCTGGCCTGCAAGATTTCTGCTGAGAAATCCACTAATAGTCCTATAGGGGTTCCCTTGTAGGTTGTTTTTCTCTTGCTGCTTTTAAAATTCTCTCTTTATTTTTAACTTATTGATATTTTAATTATAATTTTGTCTTGAGGTAGGTCTTTTTGGGTTCACTCACCCACCATCGCTGGGAGGGGCTGCAACAGCATTAAGGGGTGCAGGGTGCCTGTCTGCTACCTCTGGTGGAGCAATGTCATTGATGTATGGGGGTGGGGCACTCCCCCACATTGGAGAAACCATGGTAGCAGTGCAGAGGGATGTGGGCATTCATTCACTGCCTCTGGCAGGGCCATGGTGGTGTGTCAGTAAGCAGGTGCTAGCAGGATAGAATGAGAGTGAAAAAAATGGCACCCACCAGCACTTCCATCCCTGGAGAGAGTCCCAACAGTTGTTTGCCCCTCTTGCAGATGCTTTAAGATTAGCAAATGAATCTCCTTCACATACAGTCTAGGCTCTTTTCAAACCATGGCTTCCCTCTGGGTCATGGGACAGCACTCAAGCCCTCTAAGAGTGAAATCTTTGTTTCCTACAGCCCTGTGGTTTTCCTGAATATAAGCACCATTGGTTTTCAAAGTCAAATGTTTTGGGGGCATTTCCTTCTGGTGCAATTCTCAAGGGTTGGAGTGCCTGATGTGGGGCACAAACCCCTTGGTCCTCATGGAGGAGTTCTGTATTCATGAGACCCCTTCCAATGGTGAGTTGCCATTTCAGGGATGTAGTTTTTGGCAAGATCACATTGCTGCCTCTCCTACCTGTCTCAGTGTGGCCCTTTAAGACTCGTTGTAGAGTAGCTCTTTAGTTGATTCTCAGATTCTTTTCAAAGGGAATTGTTACAAAAATAGCTGTAGATTTGTTGGGTCCATGGAAGAAGGTAAATTCAGGATCATCTTATGTTGCCAGCTTGAACCACTCTCCTATCTTGAACATTTTGATTTATGCAAAGCAGGAACTCCAAGAATGAAGCCAAGTAAGATTGAAACAGAATGCCATGTGTGCCGAACTCAGCCTTTCCAAAAACTGCCTGTCTTCCATGGTCTGTAAGGTTCCAGCCAACAGCAGCTCTTTGGAGAAACTTCTCAGAAGTGAAACTCAGAAACAAAGCCTCTGTGTGGATTAGCAGCTATGACACTGATTAGGACAATGGCGTCTCACTTTCTCAGGCTTTAAGCATTGTCATTATTAGCAATAATTGGGTACATGTAAAAGTTATGGCCACTTAAGCCTTCCTACTTCCCAATCTTAGCATCTTTTGTTCTTAGAGGAGATTTACCTCACTCAATGCTTCTAGAGGCATCTTCCTTATTTATACTGAAATAAAGCCTTAGGTCATGAGCAACATTTGGAGGAGCCCATCATTCATCTCCGCAGAAGGCCAAAGTGTTCCATCTCAATTGTATAATGTCCTAGAGGTACCTTAGACATCAGTGTCTCTGCCTAAAGTTTCTCTACTTGTAAATTAAAAAATAAGAGTGTGAAGAGGGTCATAATTCTTCTCTGTACCTGTTTCTCCCAGTTACAATAATTTTCTTTGTCTAGCAAAGCAGAAAAATCATATATACAGTGAGCTTGGATAACATGCTGAGCTGTCGTCATTAAGCATGTTTGATAGACAATGTACCTTGCCTCTATTGTATACTCAGTAAGAATACTGGAGAAGAGTAAGTACCTTTATGTGCAGTACCACTGACTACCCTGTTATAAGTAGATCACAGCAAAGTGCTCCCTCCTCTTTGAAGAGAAGCAACATATTCTAGGTAGTACTCAGTTCCTGACTTTAAAGTCCAGTGACATGGGACTATTTTCACACTGTTTTGTTTGAAACCACTTGCCATGGTGATGGCAGTTCATGAGGCAGCTCCTATTATCTATAATGACAGTCCACTGGAATTCCTTTTTGATCTCCCAATGCTGTTATACAGCTGGAAGATGTGTGTGTAGATAGATAGATAGATAGATAGACAGATAGATAATAGATAGAAAGAAAGAATAGATAGTAGGGTTGTAGAATCTTGAGCATACCCTAGTATGTTAAAACCTAGTCATTTTGAGATTTTATAAGGTATAAACACTTTAAAGATTCCCACTTACTAAATATGTATCTCAAATCCAAAGTGAGTCCTATCAATTAACTCAGAATATCAGTTAACACGGGACATGATTCTGATATGTGGACAAGGTTTGAAATCACCTCACTAGGAGGATAATTAGCATGGCTGCCTATCATTTGACTCAGGTTTCACATATGGACCTTGTCAATCTCATACACTGATACAGAATCAAAATACTCTGTCATTTTTCCTCCAAATTTTTTTTTTAAATTTATGTCTGCCACCCTGTAGTATTTTTATCACCATAATTATAAGCCTGGATTATTATAACATCTATCAGCTCACCTAATCATTATTTGCACCCTCTACCTTGCATACCAGCTTTCCAACATGTTTGTTGTTTCCAACAAATTTGCATTTGATTGGTGTCATAGAATGATAGTATCTACTTTGCTGTCATAGTTTGTGTGTTGCTAGACCAACTTCTCTCTGCCATGGCTATTCTCAGTGTATCCACCTAAGCAGGATGTGAAGAAAAATGGTATAAAACTTTACTCAGCTTCCCATCCCAGTGTTACTGTCTTTCAGCATCTAATTCTTGGGGTTGGAAACAGGGCATGTGTGTAAAAGTCCTGATTCTGTTACTTACCAGCTTTGATCTTGGCCTTCAGTTTCCTTACTTATAAAATAGATGCTGAACAGTGGTTCCTAAACTTTGCCTTGTATCAGAATCTGTTAGAGAGCTTACTAAAAACATAGGGTCCCAGGTGCCACTGAAGGTGTAAAAAATCAAAATAATCAGCAGTGGAGGACTGGCATTTACATAATCAATAACCTTCTCAGGTAGCTTTTATGCATCTATCTAACTGTTGGCTAGAGTACATGGACCTTTGATGAAGTGACTTTTGAGGTCTTGTTCAGATTTCATAATCTATGTTTCTAGGTCAAAGAAGTAAAGAAAAAAGAAAAGTGAGTAACATCCAACTCCATGACTGGCATGTATTAGACATTTTGTTGGTGTAGGTTGATTTATTTATAGTAACCATAACAATAGTATCACACATAAATTGACAGACATTTTTAGGTACTTTATACATGTTATCTCATTTAATGTTAATAACTACTCTACTAGGTGGCTGTTGATATTCTTCCTTCTCACCCAACCTCTAAGAATTATAGAGGTTGGGTGAGAAGGAAGAAGGAAACTACCCAACCTCTTGCCTGGCTATAATTATCTACTGACCCTTGTTTCTCCCCTTCATTTACTGATTTTCATACCTAGATCACTGTGCCTTCTTTCCACTGCTTCTGCTGTCACCCTTTCTGGTAACTTCAACATCCTTATGAATAATGTAGCCAATGTCATTGTCTCTCTGCTCCATTTCAGCTACATATTTCCATGGTCAAACCCTTGACCTCGGTATAAGTAACTGCTCTCATTCTAAAACCTCAACTTCAACCACCACCTCCTCCAACCAGCCCACCTATTACTACCATTTCCATTGGAATCAATCTTCAATTTCATCAATGCATCATCTGTTGAAACTGTATGTTTCTCATCGTTACTTTCTCATTTTCTTTCCTCACATTGCTCTTTATGTGACTTAGATTTTGTGTCCTAGAATTATAATCACTCCCTTATAAATATTTAGAACTCCTCTCCTTCCACTGGATTATCTGGTTAAGCCTGGATATTGCTTAAACGCTACTGTCAGCCTATTTTGTGCCTGCACACAAGCAGCTAATTATACATTGCTGGAAAAAAACAATAACTCATAACCATGTGGGCCAACATCAGTGCAAACTCACGACCTGATATTTAAATGGGTTATCTATAGCTCTTTTTTAGTTTGTTGCTATCGTTACTCAACAAAACCATTGCATACCTTTTCTTTCTCTCCAAATAGTCACACCTTATAAGGCCAACTCATTAACAGCTGAAGGCTACCTTGCAGTTCACTGAGGAAAAGCTGACCAAAGGAACCAGAGCATTTGTGTTCCCAAATACTTTTCTCTTACAATTCTCTCCTCTTTCACACATCATCAATCTTCTTTTCTGGAAAGGGTGCTACATTCAGCCTACAGGTGTGCTGTAGTGGCTCTTTTCTTTGGAATGAACAGACATGTAGACAAATATAATGCAGCCCCTATTCTGCTCAGTCCTCCCTGTCCCCTTTACATTGAAGCATCTTTAAAAGTCACCTGTAGTTACCAAGTCCACTAATTTAGGCTATGTTCACTTTTCAATCATTCTCTGTTGTTTATGTCCCCTATTCCATGAAGATTCTTTGCAAGATCACCACTGATCTTGCCATTTTTCTTACTTTACCACTCAGTTCTAGGCTTACCACGCAGCATTAAAAGATATTCTGTAAAATCACATTTTCCCTATTTTCCATGACGTCACACTTAATCTTCTTTTCATCTATCCTTTCTCAGTCTTTTCTGGCTTCTAATTTACTAATTTCTCCCCTTCTCTTGAACCTTTTCATGCTAAAGTGATGCAAGGATGAGCCAAGGTGTGGCGTGGGTCAGAACGAAGGCACTCTAGCTAGTTTAAGCAAAGGGGGTATTCTTAAACATGGGGGATTAAATACCTTACATCACTTTAAGTGAACAAAAGACTTAAAGTGTTTGAGCTTCCAAAAATGACTCTCACTGAGCAGCTGAGCTGGCAGGAATGCTCCATCCCTGCCATGATTAGCAAGCTGTAAAGTTAGGGGCTGCTCTCAGATTGGGAAGCTGTCACTGTACCTTCTGATGGCAGAACCACAGTAGTATCAGTACATGATGCCGATGCCCTGCCTCACTGCTCGCATATCTCAGTTCTCTACCACATACTTGCACATCTGACTGGAACTGGAATCCCACCCAGAACCCAAGTGAAGGGAGTGGGAAACATAGTCACTGGTTTTTCAGGAAGAAACATTAGGAGACTAGAAAGGACATGGTGAGCCAATCCATTGTATTTGTTGCAGTCCCATTTACTTCTCTTTACAACCCTAGGGGCTTCTTCATGGATTTAATATCATCTATGTGTGATGACTACTAAATCTTTATTTTTAGCCTTGACCTCTCCCTGGAGTGAGCTTCAGGCAGACACATGTCATTTAGCATCTCCATTTGGATGTCTACTATACACTTTAAACTAAAATTGCAAAAATACTCTTGATTTGTCAACCTGCGTCTCCCCATCTCCTACTTACCTTACGAAACAACAACAACAACAACAACAACACCACATAACCTTACAGTCAGTTGCTTCAGCCAGAAACGTAGGGATTATCTTTGATTCCTTGCCTTCCATCACTCTCCAAACTCAATTTCTCAGAAAGTTCTATTGATTCTACCTCCCGAACATATTCCAAATCTGAACTTCTCACTTTATTTTTCATTATCAGTCCCATTCCAAGTCATCATCACCTCCTTCCCAGATGTCTACAGTGGCTTTAAACTAGTCCCCAGCTCTGACTCATGTCCCTTTACAATCATTTTCTACTCAGCGATTGTGAGTTGCAAAAATACTGTCTATTTATTTCCCATCCTGTTTAAAATGCATCCAGGGGTGCCTGGGAGACTTAGTCAGTTAAGTGTCTGACTCATGATTTAGGCTCATGTCATGATCTCAGGGTTGTGAGATTGAGCCCCCCACTGGGCTCCATGCTGGGCATGGAATCTGCTTAAGATTCTCTCTCCTTCTCCCTCTACCCCTCCTTCCTCCCTCTATAAAGACAAACTAACAAACAAAAATGTATCCAGTCCTCTTAGCCTGGCTCATGACTCTCTCCATTATTCGGTCCTCATAGTCATTGGTCATCATCTCGTATCACTGCCCCGCTTATCAACAAGTACATGCCAACCTTCTTTCAATGGCCTGACTGTGCCTAACTCATTCCTTGCCTTTAAGATGCTTACACTAATTCTGCTAATAATTTTCTTCCCATGAAATGCTTGTCTTCTTACTATTTGTATCTCCCCTTTTTACTTCTTAACTTGAATGTTACTTTTCAGAATGACTCATGTGAGTAAGCCCTCTTTATACCTATAGCTGTTTATTCAGATTCTAGAACAGAAAATACTGAATGAATTAATGGTATACTATGCAGAGGAGAAAAGTGATGCATAAAGAAATAAGACACTTAGGGTCTCATAAATAGTGGGTAGTGCATCTGGAATGCGATTCTAGATCTCTCTAACTCGGAGGCATGTGCTCTAAGTACTCTAGTCTTTTGCTGGAGCTAGACTCCTGACTTGTTGCTAGACCTATACTTTCCTCCCTTCAAAACTATTCTTCTAGATAATCTTAAAGAACTATGTTGATATCACTATTTTAAAAATCTTTGCGAGTGCTCTGTTGCCTATAGCTCAAAGTGAATGCTCCTCTTTCTAGTGGTTAAAGCCCTCCTCACACTGACTTCATTCCGTTTGTGAAATAGTTCTTCCAGTGCTGTACAAAATCTCTGTCTTCTTGTGACCAATATTTTCCATGTTTAAAAACCCCTCTATTTGTTGTTTTTAATTCCCATCATTGGAACTCTGGGTCTGTTTCCTTAGTTCTGGGTTTTGCACTAGATATTCATTCATTGGACACTCCTGGAGGGCGAATTCTGTGCCAGACATTCCTCGGATTCAGGACCCTCCTCTGAGCCAAGACATTGGTAAAGGCTCTGTTCTAGAACATCCCAGGATGCACGCTGCTTTGAGTGCAGTGTCCTTGAAGGCAGCTCCTGCTGGGCCCACGCTTATGATCACTCAACTTCTCATTTCATGAACCAGGGCTCCCCTTTGGTCTTGATTCTAAAGTTTTTAGAAAATCAATGACAAATGCTATAAATCCCTCTACAAAGTTAATCTGAACCAGCAGTTACTCTCCTTTTCTCTATCAAAGCTTGTAGTGAGTGAATTAAAAAGAAGAGAAGTGAAAAGAAACTTCTAAGCGCTCTCAAACTTCATCTGCAGAAACCCACTGCCATGTTGAGGAAAACTTTAAAATATATATACTTTTAATGAAGTCCCATTAAAAACAGATACACTGTGCTGGATAGCTTTTATGTATTTCTTTTCACATTGTTGCTGATTTCCCAAGGTGCTTGTGTGCACAGAAGCTCTCCCTTTTTCTATCAGCCTGCTCCTCCTGCCAAATGCATTTGTTGAGGCCACAAGGCAAAGATTTAGGGAAATTGCTACCATGGAAGCAAAATGATGGCTCCAAAAACAGCACTATAATTCTGAATCCTACAGAGGGAGCACACTGATTTAAGAAGAGAGAGTTCACTTCCATTAAAATTGAGGGAATTATGTTCAGTAATAGAGAACAAAAGGGAATAAGAGGAAAAAATAATATACGCCTTTTTATTATTTATTTTGGAAAAAACTACCATTCCGAATAGCCACCTGTGACACTGTTGGGGCATTCCTTTCATTGTTTCAAAGAAACAAGAAGACCTTGAATTCTGAAATAGATACAGTGGCCCTCAAATTCTTATTCCCTTTCTTCAGGAAGAGCTGGTCTACTCACCAATTCCTGCTTTGACAGGATTCCTCCACATAAAGATTAGCTTTCCCTTGTGGAACTGGAGGTATAGGGTATAACACTAGTGGCTACTCCTCAAGATAGCCATCCCTTTGAGTCCTAGGAATTGTGACTTCTAGTGAATATAACCAGAATGCCAGGTGATTGGTCTCCTGATTCTCTAGTCACCACTTCCTGTATAAACTTGGTCCATTTTTATTTACTTTTTCAGGGTGATTTTTCTTATCCATTAAATGAAGCGTGTAATACCTGTATTATATGACTTTTGTAAGGATTAAGTGAATGTTATGACAGGCTTCATTATCTCCTTCCCACTCTGAAGTTGAGCATTTTCTTATGAGCTATTATTTTCTTTGGAGAAAGAATCTTGTTCTTAAAATCCCGTCACTGTGTCTTCGTGCTATTTATGTTTTGATTGATGCAATTACCCGCTTCCGGAGATTTCTGTCGCTTCCGGAAGCCCTACTCCTTCATGATCTTCCTCCAGCGGTTTATGGCTAGATTTCCCTGATAGATGTCTTGCCTACTGGAACTTCCTCCATTTATTGATTCCACAATTATTTAACGACCACCTGTTCTATGCCAGGGAATAGGCTGGGCACTGTGGATTCCAAGATGGGAAAAATGCAACTCCTACATTGAGGGGGAAATTCTATCAAGCACTATAGATCAGGTCTAGCTACCAAGAAGTTTCCAGCGCAACCTTGAAACGGGAGGTACAACAGTTTGGGAAGAATTTAAAAGATGAAAATGTCTGCTAGTCGTCATTTAGGTTCTCCCAAAGAAGACCAAAACAAAGACTTGGGTACAGGTGATATATCTGAAAAGTGGTCCCGGAATGAGAAGGCAGTAAGGCAAATGGGACAAAACGAATAATAGGTGTGTAGCTTGGGTGGGCTGTGGGTGACCGGAGCTCAGTCTTGCTGGGAACATTCTAAGAAACCTTGTGGAATATAGCTTTGTGTTTTCCCATCAAGAAATGGAAAAGCTGGGGATGCTTATTCTCTGACTGTTGTCTCCCTTTGGCTGAGGCATGTCCTCTGGGTATTGAATCCTGGGCAGTTCTGGTTCCAGTTCCAGTTCCACTCCTGAACTTGAATGAGAAAAGTGTCTTTAAGCTCTCCAGCTAAAAAAGGGAGTTTTAAAGAAAACCTTCAGGCAGGGAAGCGGAAAGAGGCAGGAATCTGCTAGGGGTGCTATCAGAGTGCATGCAAACTCCCCCCCAAGTCCCACACCTACACCTGCAAATGAGCTGAGGGGACATGGGCAGTGCAGCCACAGAAACTGCTGTATTCCTTCTTATTAGTTTTAAAAGTTCAGACCCTTGACTGAGGTTTCCAAGTTAATACTCTTGCTCATTTAACCACTGTTCCATTGTTACTTGAATCTCGGCTCCTCCAGAAAGAGCTAATTGGTTCTAAATAAGCAAACACTGTAGAAAACATTCACCTTGTATCCTTACCTATAGTTTCTCTTAGTTGTGGCTATGAGTGATTTCCCCAACAGAGTGAAGGTTTATTTGTTTTACACAAACTGGTATGGAAGGCAGCTTTCCGTTATATCCTTCTGCTCAAGTTGACAATAACTGGTCAGTTTTTTCCCCAGTTTTATTGAGAAAGAATGGATATATAGCATAATGCTTGACTGAGTGTATTGTAAAATGATGACCAGAGTAATTTTAGCTAACACCCATCATTTCATATGGAAACCAAAATAAATTAAAAAGGTAAAAATAAAAGGGGAGCTCCCTTTGTAGTAAGAACTTTTAGGACCTACTCTCTTCACAACTTTCAGGTACACCATTCAGCAGTGTTAACTGGAAGCATCATATTGTACGTTACATTCCTAGAATGTATTCATCTTGTTTTGTTTTTTTAAAGATTTTATTTATTTAGCTGACAGAGAGGGAGCATGCGAGCATGCATAAGGGGGAAGGGGCAGAGGCAGAAGTGAAGGAAGAAGCAGGCTCCTCACTGAGTGGGGAGTCCAAAGCAAGACTTGATCCCAGAACCCTGGAATCAGGACCTGAGCCAAAGGCAGATGCTTAACCGACTGAGCCACCCAGGCATCCTACTTACCCATCTTGTAAGTGGAAGTTTGCTCCTTTGAGCCATCTTTATCTGTCCCTCCCATCCCCCACCTCTGATAACCACAAAGCTAATCTCTGGGTTTGATTTCTTTATTTTGTTTGATTTTTAGATTCCATATATAAGTGAGATCATACAATATGTGTAATTTTCTGGATTTTTTTTACTTAGCATAATGGCTTCAAGGACTATCCACATTGGCATCCATCATAGCATCTCAAATGGCATGACTTCCTTCTTTTTCATGACTGAATAATATTTTTATTATATTATATTATATATTGTGTATTTATCACAACTTCTTTATGCACTCATCTCTCTATGGATACTTAAGTTGTTTCCATATTCATGATAGTTACTCTACATAATGCTACTATGAACACACAGGGTTCAGATCTCTTCAACATAGTGTTTTCATTTCCTTTGGATTTATTACCAAAATTAGAGTTGCTAGATCATGTGGTAGTTCTAGTTTTAATTTTCTGAGGAAACTTCATACTGTTTTTCAGAGTGGCTATACCAATTTATAATCAACTGGTGGGTTTTTATATTCTGGAGCAGATAACACAGAGGGTGATTTTCCTTACCCACTTATTGTGAGACCTTCCTTCTAGCCCGATGTTCTTTTATGATTTGTGCCACTTTTACTAAAGTAAAAATGATACTTAGCTATTTTTGAAACTGTTTTACCTGTATCAAATGATTCCCTCTCTCTATTTCAAGTACCCAAATATATAGAATTTTATGATGACAGTGGCCTTAGCTCCCCACTACCTCCTTACACCATCCTTTTCATTACTGCCAAGGTCATCTTGTTAAAACATAAGTCAAAAAATAGCATTCCCTTCCTCAAAATTTTTTGCTGGCAAGTTCAGACTTTGTTTTGAGATTCAGAATCCTACAGGTCTGACTTCACCTTATACCCCCTTCCTTACATACCAGTTAATCTGTATTCTCCTCTTTAATGTCTCTTTAGCTTCCATTGTTCCCGTCATTTGGAATCTACACCCACACGCTTTGTGGCCACTTATTGAAATTTCACTCATTACATACAACGTGAAGTAGTTGTGACTTTTCCACCTGACTGCAGAGCCTCTGCTTTTACAAAAGTTAATATAATGCCTGCCACCACACGAGAACAGTGCAGACAGGGGAGAAAAAGTAGGAAAAAAAAATGGAGAAGTGTGGAATCTCATATCTTGTACATACCTGGGTTCAGATACTTGCCATGGTAATCTCATTCAACCAAATAATGTGGGTTGTTTTTAATTCTATTTTCTGAAATAACATATGGTCAAGGATGAGGACTCTAGGAAGATGGTAGCTTAGGTGCTCTGAATGCCACACAGAAACCTAGGGACTAGGATGGCTAAACAAAGTCCCACAGCCACTGTATATAACAAAGTTAGTCGCAAGGAATCCCCACGGACTCTAAAAGACGTACACATGGGAAAATGCAACAGCACCATGATTCATACTGTACTGGGCATGCAGGAGAGAAGCGGTCTTGACTAGAGGAGCCAACTGCATACAAAGCTGAACATGTGAATCTGAGATCAGGAGCTGAAACATGGAAGGAGTCTGAGCAATCTCCAGGTCACGGATGAGTGCAGAGCTAGAGTAGTCTGGGCCCCACGCACTTTGACAGTAACCGAAGACCAAAGTCGCACATTGAGGAGAAACTTCCAGAAATAGAATAAAAATTGATCAAGACAGGGACCATAAGAAGAAGAAGAAAAAAGTTCTAGATAAAAATTTTAAAGAGTAGAACTAGAAAAAACCCCAGCGTGTCCCAGAGCATGTGTGTGAATATTTCACAAGCATATAGAAATGGGAGTTCCGGAGCTGTGAGGCTGGGAAATCTAGTCTAGCCTCACCGCTTCTAAGAAAAGAAGAAAACGCATTCAACTTAACATAAGAACAGAAAAGAACTGCGGGAAGGGTGCCTGCATGGCTCAGTTGGACTCTTGATTTTAGGTCAGGTCATACATAATCTCAGAGTCTGGAGGTCAAGCACGGTGTTGCTCACCAGGGGGTCTGCTTGAGAGCCTCTCCCTCTCTCTCTGTCCCTCTGCTCCTCCCCACATACATGCTCTGTCTCTCTTCTTTCCCCTAGAATGAATGAATGAATAAATAAATAAATATTTTTTAAAAAAGAAAAGAATTGTGAGACAATTCTATATAGAGAGTTACTGTAAAATACAGAACAGAAAAGACATGGCTACAGAATAATTGAAATTCCTAGCCTAATATTTAAATATAACATAAAAGAAATTAAGAAAATGATAGAAATAGAATTCTTACATAAGAAGAATAAGCAGCAATTATTGGAGAAGGAAAATTTTAAAAAGAGATCTATCAAAGTGCAGGGAAGATTAAGAAATAAAAGAAAAATAATAACACTTCATCATTTCTGAGGTGAACATTAAACAACAAGGAACTCGGGACGCCTAGGTGCCTCAGTTAATTAAGCCTCTGCCTTCAGCTCAGGTCATGATCCCAGAGTCCTGGGATCTAGTTTCCATCAGGCTTCTTGCTCAGCATGGTGTCTGCTTCTTCCTCTACCTGCTGCTCCCCCTGCTTGTGCATGTACTCTCTCTCTGACAAATAAATAAATAAAACCTTAAAAAAAAAACAAAACTATAAGGAACACAAAAGCAAATGAAGCCACAGATAATAATGTAAGACTAATAGATGATTGAAAGGATGAAACACTTAAAACTCACAAAGTGAAGAGAGATAGCAAGAATGCAAGAGAAAGTTAAAAATATAGAATGCAGGCAAAGAATATCTCCTGTGCATAAAATAGAAATTGCCAAAGAAGAAAAATCAAAGCAAACAAATAGAACAAATACTAGAAATAAAAATCAAGAAATATCTCTTGGGATAGAAAAAACTGGAAACCAAAAACTAAAAGGGGTTACTAGCTATCCAGGCAAATTAACCTAGAATGGTCAATATTGATCCATATTCTAGAGAAACAACTGGACTTTAAAGAAAAAAATATGTATTTATGGTCTCCTTTGAACATCCAGTCAAAAGGACTAAGTAACAAGGAGACTATCAGATTCCTTGGCTTTTATCTCAGAATGCAAATGGGTAGTGGTTATTTTGTATTTAAGATACTCAGGGAAAAAAAATTGACCTAGAGTGATCTTTTTGCAATAAAATCCAAAGATAAGTGCTATGGGCTTTCAAAAATTCAGGAAATATTATTTCCATGTTCACTCTCCAAAAACTCTATTACAGAATAAACTTCAAATAAGCAAAATCATTGGAGTGACATCTGCATAAAGACCACTATTAAATATGTATTTTTTAAAGATTTTATTTATTTATTTGACACAGAGGGAGAGATCACAAGTAGGCAGAGAGGCAGGCAGAGCAGGAGGAGAAAGCAGGCTCCCTGCTGAGCAGAGAGCCCGATGCGGGGATTGATCCCAGGACCCTGGGATCACGACCTGAGCTGAAGGCAGAGGTCTAACCCATAAGCCACCCAGACACCCCTAAATAGCTATTTACCTATAGAACCCAGACTAGGAAACATTTCTAAAGAGGGCAATGTGTGTGTAATGGTTCTATCTCTGACAGTCAACAGAATGTGGGGGAAGTTTGAAGAGGGCATGAAAACATCAAGTAGACCTCCTAACGGTCTCATAGGTTTAAACAGAGAATAAAAGGATATTACTTCAAAATAGCCTCTGAGGAGGAAAAGGGGGGAGGGGAAAAAAAAGAGAATGGTGGCTCATTTTACTAGTTCTCACAATGGACAGCCAACAAAGAGAACCTTTATGCCCCTGAAAAAGAAAGAACCAAGGCCAGCATGCAGTATCATGTTAATCTGGAGAACAAAAACACAAATGTTTTTAAATACCTAAAGATACACAATGCTACTTTCAAGGCTCCATCCCAGCACTATGTTGCCAATGTTGTAAAAAAACAAAATAATATCCACAGAAGGCCCTTTATTGTAGCACTATTAGTAAAAGCAAAGACTGCAAAGGACCTAAATTATCACCAACAGGGAACTACTTTGAATAACAGTGGTACCTTCACACAAAGAAATAGTATCACACAAAGAAATAGTAAGGAACTGTACAAGGGAATAAATAGTTCTTACACTTCTACAGAATGTTCATAGGATATATTACAGAGCAAATATATATATATATATATATATATATATATATATATATATATATTCCGTAAGTTTGTACTGGTTTGGTCATAAAATTAAATACTTGATATCAGGGGCACCTGAGTGGCTGTCAGTTGAATGTCTGACTCTTGACTTTGGCTCAGGTCATGATCTCAGAGTCCTGAGATCAAGCCCTGCATCAGGCTCCACGCTCAGAGAGGAGTCTGCTTGATATTCGCTCTCCCTCTCTCTTTGACACCCCTCCCCAAAGTAAATTTTAAAAAAATTTTTAAATAAAAATAAGCTTAAATAAATAAATACTTGATACCATGTTGGGACTGGTTCTTCCAGATTAGGCCCAAGTTTCTCTATCTATATTGTTCTATGTAATAAAAATGCTTGATTCCCTTAACTGATTAGCAATTAAGAAGCTTAGAAGAAAAAATTTCTAGACCATTAAGTCATCAGGCTAACCCTTGGGGAAGGTATTGATATAATGTAAGCTTCCTCTCTCTTAGCACCTTTTCTACCTTTCCTGCAATCTCGTTAGATGGTAGACCACTCCAGGCTCTCCAGTTAGTACCCTGATTCAGCAGCACTCGCTGTGCCTTGTTATCAATCCATTTGAACTTACCGAGGATCAGGTATAGAAGAGGAAGCTAGATGCCTCCCTAAATCCCTTCTTCATTCCTTATATAGTAATAGAATTTACAACTAGGTATATGACAATCCAGTTAAAGATTACATTTTTATCCTCCCTTGAAGCTAAATGTGCTCATGTGTCTAAATTCTTCCCATTGGGCTGTGGATGAACTCTTAGGTGCCACTTCTGGGTTATGCATTTCAAGGGAAGAAGCATGCCTAGTGGCTTCAAGGACCTCCTTCCCATGGGCCATAATGAGGGTGATTGGCAGGACCCGGGACATCCATCTTAAACAGTGAAATTCAAGTTCTGTGTTGAGGATGGTAGAGCAACAAGATGGAAACAATGGATGCCTCTGTTGATGGTGACATGCTCAGTACATGCCCTGGATGACTAACCCAGACCTTTCTGTGAAGAGAAAGCAATTTCATTTTCTTTAAACCACTGTTATTTTGGTTCCCACCCTATAGTAATTAAACTTATACCCCCAGCTATACTAATAGGAACCAAGAGGAAAGGACTTGGACTCTGGAAAGGATAAAGTTAGTTTGTTTGTCCCCAGTTAGCATTCTTCTCAATGACTGAGATTTTGTGAAGAAAAGGCTAAAAACTTAAATGCTAAAAAAAAAGTTTAAAGTTGAAGTAATTTTATAGTTTGAAAATCTGTACTGATAGAAAGCGCTTATATCTACAATCCTAATATGTTTTGCCCTGATGCCCTTAATCTTTTATGGTTTGCTCTCAAAATTCTAAAGTGCTTGAAAGTCCAGCTAAGGGACAATGTATCAGAAAGTATTGGTTGAGGCAATTTGCTGACACAAGTTTCACTATCAATTGTATAGTGATACTGCCAATTGGCAGAAGACTGAAATGAAATCCAATGTAAACCTTGCCCTAAAAATAATTGCCTAAATATTGATGTTCAAAGAATATGAGAATAACCTGAGGTCTCAGCCATACTTGGAAATTGGAAATGGCCTTATAATGTGAGGGGCAAAAGAGTTTGTGTAATTTTCAGGCTATGAGAAAGCAATTATTTTCTTTGGTTAGGAAAATTACACTAGATACTTTTTCATCCCTGTTTTTTAAGCTTATAGCTTCCAGGTTGTTTCCATAAGCAACCTCCCTTTCAGGATGGCATGCATCAAAATATTTTAATACTTAGTAAAGAGTCAAATGCTTGACAACTCTGGAACTCTGAGGAATGTTTTTTTGAAGAATATTAAGAACAAGGATAAGTTAGGAACAATTCAACTGTGAAACAGCATTTCTCAAAACAAGTTTCAAGGATCACCAGAGTTAGACTCTCCAGGGGTAGGTCCTGAATAACTAAATATTTGAGGAGCTCCCCAGGAGAGCTGGTTACACACAGAAGTCAAAGACCACTGATTATCTGTGTATATGTACCAAAGCCAAGTGTATGGCTACTCTGCTCATTCTAATAGTTACGATACTGATAGTTACTATTTCCCAAATACCTGATGTGCATCAGCTTTGCTTGTATTATCTCATGTAACATGCAAACATCTCGAAAGGCAGGTAGCAGTTCACTATTCTGCAGATTTGTAAATCGAGAGGTAGAGACTTTGGGTAAGTGGGAGACTCAAGCTTTGGACCCATGCTGATCCTCATTATGATATATCACATAGGCATTTAAAATTGCTCATGTTTACCTTTAATGGTAATGCAACTGGTATAATAATCAGATATTTATAAAACTACTTAATCACCGAGTGCTTAAGATCTCTTAATGCCTACGTATGTACGTCCTTTCAAAAATAAAAAGAAATATTATGTGATGCCTTTCCTCAGTGAGTTTAAAATGGAGAATGAAAACATGTAGAGAATAAAAATAAAATGACAACATAGAACAGCCCAGAAGAGACTTTCCATAGTGCTGGGCTTGAGAAGGTGGAGAATGTATCCAATGTGAAGAATAAGTGGGAGAACTTTGCAGGCAGTTAATATTTAAGACAATCAATTAAATTTTATAATCCTTCTCTAAATCACCTATGTTTAAATTATGAACTCACTTTTCATCCTAATCTAGGAGATCTGGAATTATAATTGTGATGTCATATGCAATGGTGTACATAAATCTGTGCATAAGAAACGACACTACCCTATTTGCTTGACATTTTGGCAGATCTTGAAGGTAACTGAGAGATCACCTATTCTGACAGCATGTTTCACAGAT
The DNA here is from genome assembly GCF_010015895.1 of Lontra canadensis. Taxonomy (NCBI): domain Eukaryota; kingdom Metazoa; phylum Chordata; class Mammalia; order Carnivora; family Mustelidae; genus Lontra; species Lontra canadensis. Next base: position 17,991,003 of record NW_022631011.1, read on the forward strand.
GAAGGCACTGAGGTTTAAAATGTAAAGTGGTTGCCCAAACTCATTCAATTTGTCCATCATAGTGCAATGAAACTAAGTTAATTACCAGCAGAGTTAGAATGGGTTTCCAACTTCTACTCTTTTGCCCTTTAGCAAGAAAAACCATAGGGATAGTTGTTTTAAAAGAAAACACATTCTTAAAGTCTTCTAGAAACATTCACCAGAAATGTGTTGTATTTTTATATCACACCAGATTGTCTACTGCTTTGCTGCCTCCAATTGGGAATGGCATGGGATTTATAGACATGACCAAGGAGACAGGCTCACATCACTGTAGACATAATGCAATTCCATAGCATTTTTATGCCGAAGAATTCAGAACACTTTGCAAACATGGTTTAATGAAGCTTTATAGCAGGGACGTCTAATGTGAAAGAAAGCAAGAAGGATGAGATGCTTAGAAAATGGAAAAGACGTGAAGATGACCTTTTTATGATCACTGTCACTTTACTGTTCTCAAAGGTGTCTTGGTCCCCTACGAGAAGCTGTATATGGCATCAAAGAAGGTGACATTTTTTCACTTGAACTATATTTTTAAGTTCAAGATATGTCCATCTTTGCCTTTTTTTTTTTTTTTCATTCTGTTTACTCAGAAAACCTCTCCTGACTAAGTACATATAGAAAGTACTTTGGTACATACTGTGGGATTTAATGAATAAATAATAAAGATAAATAACTCACAATCCCTAATAAGGAGAATACAGTTTAGTAGGGGGATCAAGAAATGTATAAAAATCACTGTTATTCAAAGTATAACATGGTAAATGCAGTGTTGTCTCTATGAAAGAATGCTCAAACATTTATAAGAGAAGGAATGACTCAGCCCAAAAGAGAGCTAATTTCTGTTATTAATTAAACTTATAAGGCTGAAATTCAGGGATTCGAATATTACCCTGTTTTGCCTGCCATTTTTACAAATGAGTTGGGTAAAGATTTAGATGACATGACAATCAGGATTGTGAGTTATAGGAGGCCAGGAGGGATAGAAGAGGAGGTGGATGATAAATTTGAGATCTAAGATGATATTAATATGGAGGGATGGGCTGCATTTAATGAGAAGACATGTAATAGCAATGAATGTAAAGTTCTGTACCTGAATGCAAAAAAAATCAATACTGTAAGTTGGAAAGCTATTTTTACAAAGCTTAGTCACCAAAAAAACCAAAACAAAACAAAAACCCTAATAACAACAACTAGCACTTACTGAGTTTCTACTATGTGTCAGACACTCAACTGCATGCTTTATATATTTTTAATTAGTCCTCACAATAATCCTATGCGGTGGGCATTGTTGTTATCCTCATTTTTCAGGTGGGAAAATGAAGTGTTGGGTAAGTTAAGATCCTACCCATCTTTAGTTTGATTGCTGAGTCTGTCTTTGAAGCATGGCATGTTTTGTAACAGATCAAGCTTCCCCTTCTCCCCACCCAGTATCTCAGTTAGGATATGTAAGAGTCTTCCCTGGGCACAGAAAAACAAAATAATAATAATAATAATAATAATAGTAATAGTAATAATAATTATTATTAGTGGATTCTGAGCCCCTTATCAGATCTTTTTTAGAGTAAAATGCTAATTAATTATAATGAGTAACTTTATGTGGTCTTTTTTTAATGAAAATGTTGTAAAGATTTTACTAAAGTATCATTTACTTAGTGTGGTTTGTGAGTTACGTTTTCTTAGATATGTTTGATGAACAGAAAATTTCCTATCATCAACATTTTTAATGAAAAAAAGACCCATGATAAAATGTTTTTTTAAGTGGCCACTATTACTGTCTCTGCTAAGTGACCTTGACATTTTAATTAGCTTGCTTTTCATTTCTAGAGCTTTTGCCTTGTCATCCATTTGTTCTTCTCTCCCTGGGAGGGTAAGCCTTCTCACTTGTGTCAACTAACATCAAAATATGTTTTTATCATTCCTATTAACAAATGAGATCTCTGCTTGGAGTTGCAGTCATTGAACAAAACCCATTTTATAATAGAACTTAAAATCATCTTTCTGTGATTACATAGTCTTCTTCTTTACCAAACATTTTAAAATGTTGAACCCGAGTTTCCCTTGGATATCTGTTTCACCATTGTAAGTTTTACATCCTTTTCTCACTTTTGAGCACATTTATGCCTCATTTACATAATAAAATAATTGTTTAAACTAGACCTTGGAAGGCAAGTTCAGAAAAATTGGTATATTTTATGTGACAGCATAACATAGAGTTAAAAAATATTTGATATCATAAAGCACAAACTACCAACTTTCAATGCCCAGCTGAAATAAAATATAAATACCAGGTCTTATATAAAAGTGACACCAAATGTCCTAGTTATAAAGCCACAGAAAATGAAGTCAGTGTCAATAGGCCTGAAGCCGAGACCTTTAAATTTTGTTCTCAAAAGTCACAGATCCACAACAGCTCTGAAGCTTTCCGCAGCTGACTGTCTTCAAAATATAGAGATGTCTATGGGTGCTAGGATAAATTACTGTTTGTCTTTCATTTTCCCTTCCTTATTCTGAGCAAAGAAGGTTTGGGCCAAGTTTGTAAAGCTTTAGATATTTCAAAATCATCTGCCTCATGGCTTTGCTTCTCTAAAAGTGCTCTATCAGAAGTAGCACAGAGGCCCAAGAGTAGGGAGACATGGTTCCCCATGTTGGATGGGGAATCGAGATCAGAGGTCTTGAGTAGTGATGGCCCAGCTCACTCTACAGTAGTCCATCAGAGACGTGGCAAGACTCAGAGACGCCACAAGAATGGTTTGCCTATAAGTCAGGACCCCATTCATTCATTCTGTCATTCAACCATATTTATTGAAACTTTCTGTGTGCCAAGTGCTGGTGTAGACACATGGGATGCATCTCTATAGGAATAAAAAATCACTGCCCTGGGGCACCTGGGTGGGTCAGCTGATTAAGCATCTGCCTTCCGCTCAAGTCATGATCCCCCAGCCCTGGGACTGAGTTTCAGGTCCAGCTCCCAGCTCAGCAGGAAGACTGCTTATCTCTCTCTCTCTCTCCCTCTGCCCCTCCCCACACTCATTCTCTCTCTCTCTCTCAAATAATAAATAAATATTTTTTTAAAGATTACTGTTCTTTAAGAAAAGCTGTCCTCTCTAGAAAAGACATAATAAACAATGACCATCATTGATACATAGGATGTTCAAATGCAATAATTGATTTTTTTTTAAAAAAGCAAGATCATAAAGATTAACAAGGGTGTCTGACAATTTTAAATAGAATCATCACCATAAACCTCACTGAGTGCTATTATCTTTGGAAAGATGAGATGTTAGTAAAACCTGAAGGAGGTAAGGGCTTAGCTATGGAGCTATCTGGAGAATGAGCAATCCAGGGAGAGAGAAGAGCTAGTTCAAAGGGCCTCATGGTAGGAACGCTCCTGACATTTTTGAGGAAGAAAGGGAGGTCAGTGTAGCAGAGGGAAGTGAAGTGTGTTTGTGGGAGACAGCCCAGAGATAGTATCTGTCATTACCATTGTGAGGACTCTGGCTTTTATTCTGAATGAAAAAAAAGAGTTGTTGAAGATTTCTGACCTGAGCAGTGACACAATCTTTGTTTTCAAAGGATCACACTGGTTGTGTCCTACCTGGGGGACTCAAGAGTAAAGGCCAAGAAACTGGTTCAGAGACTAAACCAGGGAGGATATGATGGCAGTTTATACCATGGTCGTAGCCGTTAAGGCAGAAAAATATGGCTGGACTGTGGCACTGTGTGAAGGCAGAGCCCACAGATTGCCTAAGGGCTTGGATACAAGACGGGAGAGAAAGACGGTAATCAAGAATAAGGAACCAAGGACTGAAGTTACAACAATCTTCATATCAGGTTTAAGAAAAATCCTAGTTTTGAATGCAAATAGCAGTACCAGAAAGAAACACAGGATTCAGAAAAGGAGGACATCACTGGTAACTGCAATAGTGCGAAGATGGAAAGTGTCTCCTCAGTTCTCTGGGTACCACAGAAGCTCCCAAGATGACCTGAGAGAGAGGAGGGACCTGAGAAAGAGGAGGAGGGACTTCAAGAATTTAAGTTGCATTTTCTTATAATCAGTCAGATTAAGTTATTCAAATAATATATGCTTACACATATCATAAGGGTGCATCTTGGCAAACTTTCCACAAACTGAACACACCTGTGAAGTGAGGGGCTCCTCATTGGATGAGGGTTACTCATCTGGTTGAACATAACCACTAACCCAGATTCTCAGAGCGCAGGTTGATTTTGTCTGTGTATGCGGTGTGATTTGTGGGTATAACTCTTTTCACTCAACATGTTGCGAACCTATATTGTTGTAGCTACAGAGTGTTCATTCCCTTTGCTGTGTTCAAGGTCTGCAAATTTTTCTGTAAAAGATGAGATTGTAAATAGTTTAGGCTTGGCAAGCCACATATAGTCTCCGGTATAGATTCTTCTTTGTTGTTGTTATTGTTTTTTTTGTTTTTGTTTTTGCTGTTGTTGTTGTTGCTTTTACAACCCCTTTAAAAATATAAAATCCATTCTTCTCCCAAGGGCCATTAATACAGCAGACGTTGAGTTAGATTTGGCCGATGGGTCATAGTTTGCCAGCCCCTGTTACAGAGTATTGCAATGTGGGTTTACTACAATGTATTTATCCAGGTGGGGAGTTCCCAGTTTGGGGCTCTTAGAACACTCAAGTGCAAGTCTTCTGGTGCACAGATGTATAGATTTTTATTGAGCATATACTTGGTGGTAGAATTGCTGGGTCATCGGATAGAAGTATATGTGTGTGTATGTGTGTGTGTTCAATATAAGTAAGTATTGTCAGTTTTTCAAAGAGATTTACCAATACTTGGTATTTTTCATCTTTTCAAATTTTTCACCATTATGGAAGATGTGCAGTACAATCTCACTGTGTTTTAATATACATTTTCTTTATAATTAATAGTTGAGCATCTTCCCAGTGTTATGGGCCGTTTTGATACATATAAATTGAGTTAAAGTCAACAAAAATAGGTTAATTATTAAACAGAGTTTTCTGAGCAGAGATTACTTGATCATATTATTCTAGTGGCTCTTGTTTCACTTAGAATAAAATCCAAACACTTTATCTTGGATTGCAAAGCTCTATACCATCTGGCCCTACCTACCTCTCTGACCTAATTTCATATCTGTCTCCTTCTTGACCACAGATCTTCAATTATGGGGACCTTTTAAACTTTTCTTGAACAGATCAGGTCTCTTCCTGCCTCAAGGCCTTTGCACCAGCTATGGCAGAAATCATCTTACCCTGATCTTCCTATGACTCACTCTTCATTCAGGTGCCAAGTTAAATGCCACCTGCTGTGAGAATCCTTCTCTGTTCACCCTATTGAACTAATCTGTCAGTTGCTCTTCTTCCTATTCCTCTATGGTAATTTTCTCCATGGCACGTATTACTACTGGAAATTTCAGGGACTGTGTTTGTCTCACTCATGTTCAGCCCCTAGAGCAGTACCTACACATTGAATGTCCTCAGCTATGATGTTTGGTCCTCCCCCACCATGTATTAGGGAAATGTCCCCACCCATGGTCCCAGTGCATAGCCACCTTGTCACAGAGCTGGACTGACTTGACAAAATGGCTTCAGTGAATTATAGTTCCTCTAAACTCTGAGCCAGAAAAGAAAGAAAGAATTGCCAAAAAGCGATGAAGACTTCATTGTGGAAGATCGTGAAACAGGTCTGTGACCGGGGAGAGTGTGACAGAATAGCATTAGTTGAAGTGGCAGGATAGGAGCAGGGATGGAGAGCTGACTGGGAGAAAGCCCAATGCATCCCCGTTTGGGGTACCTGGAAAGCGACATCAGGTCACCGGAAGGAAGGTCTTTGAAAGTCTAGTAAGTTCTCCAGAACCATTTCAAATACTAGATCTAAGCATCAGCTTAGAGACCCTCACTCTTGTGACGCCTGACCTCAGAGTTCCATGGGATTCCACTTAGACTTAAAGCAAATCAACCTTTGTTGGCAGTTGTTTAAATAAATCAGTACCCCTCATACACAAATGCAGCATGACTGTAGTGTTATGATAGCCTGCGGGTGAACACTCGGTAATCAGTTGACTGATAACTATTTACTGAACATGAGATCAATTCACTAATAAGCATTGATAGAACAGGCCAGTTTCAAGCTAACAGGTATAGGAAACTTTAAGACATAACCCTAACGGCAAAATAATAGAGTACAGCTGCAGTATTTTTGTTTTCTCCAAGTCCTTCCCCTCCTGGCAGTCAGTGGGCACCTTGCGTTTCAGTGATCATCTACGGTCCCCCGCGGTGAACACAGCAGCCTACACCTAATCAGGGCAATCATAAGTGAGATTATTCTGTGCCATTTGGCTATAATTAGACCGGCTTTCTTTTTAGTGATTCATTAGCATGATACTTTGCTCTCAGAACCAACAAACTCTATCTAAATTCCACTGGTTCGCAGAGTTGTGAACCAGAATGAGTATTCCTGGTAATAAGAACAAGGAAAAAGGAAACAGAAAAGAATATTGCTTGGTTTCCCTTCATCCCCAAATTGTAAATTCCAAAGCAGACAAAGGCAACAGCCTGTCTTCCTGCACTGTTGAGCAATAACCTTCATATACTCTGCTCCCGAAGGAGACCTGGCTGACAATTACACTCTCACAGCATCGCTAGACTTTCTCATACAATTGTTCCAATCCCAGTTTTCCCTTTTTGTGTCGAGAAGAGATATACTGTATACATGGAATTCATATGTCCTGCTGTTTTCATCTGGCCATTGTCTCCTGTTGTCTCTGGTGTGTGAGACATATAAATGTTTTAACTCTCACTGGTACCAACGCACAGAGCTAGTATTTGCCGCCTTCGTCATTCCACTATGGGAAAAGCACTTATAGCAGCAGAAAAGGAATACCTTACTATTTACTGAAATCAGCATTTAGGAAGCACTGAATAAGCCTTCAAGAGAAAACATCATAGGTGCCTAAAGAACTGGGGTTATCTCCTCCATGGACCCTGTGCTCAAAGGATTGCAGAAGCACAGAGGAACACAGGCTTGTCTGTCGGAAACTCTCCTGAGCCAAGAAACTTCTTCTCAAGCTGTAATATGAATACAAATAGCTCAGGCATCTTAACATGCAGATTCTGATTCAGTCGTTCTTGAGTGAGGCCCAAAAGTCTGCATTTCTCACAAGCCCCAGTGGATACGAGCTGCTGCTAGTCAGGAGTCACACGGAATAAAAGGTCTAGGGAAGTGCTGTCCAATGGCCCCATAATGGAAGCCCATCAGTGCTAAGTTTTCTAGTAGCCATGTTACTGAAAAAGTAAAACTACTACTACCTTATATACCCCAAACATCATCTCAATATGTCAACAGCATACAAAATGTTAATGAGATCGTTTGTATCATTTTTTTGTTGTTTTATTTTGTTTCAGAACTATACCTTTGAAATTAGAGTGCATTTTATACTTTGGCTTATGTCTGTTTGCACTAGCCATGTCTCAGAGGCTCAATAGCTACATGGGCCTAGTGGCTAGCATGCTGGGCAATGCAAGAGCTCAGCAGACAAGCATAAACCTACATATCAGTGAAGCCAGCATATACCTGTCCCCGTGAGCTCCAAGCACCACAGCGTGCGTTTGGCCAAAATATCTGGCCTGTAGTTTTTTCTATCTGCCTGCTTATTCCCAGATTATTCCTATCCTATTAGAGTCAGTTAGGTAATGATATTAGATTACATTATAGTCACAAAGGATAGTTTTGAATCCAGGCTCTGAATATGTGACTTTGAGCAAGTTATTTTAATCTAAATCTGTTCAGATGCCACAAAACTAGGAAGTTGATGTCTCATCGCATCATATACTTGCCTACATAACATATGCTCATTAAATTTTATTCAAATCTCAATATTCAGATTTAACCATGAAAAGTTGTTTAGTGGGTGTGGAAGGCAAGTTTAATTAATCATTAGTACTCTTTTATACTCCTACTTGGGGGAATTAAGTTTTCATATTGCTAGATCTTACAGAACAGAGAAGGACCAGCTCAGATATGCTTTGATGGGAAAGAGCAGGAACGTGACAGAGGGGAGAAATGGTATGAAAAATAGGAGAATGCACTAAATGGTATCACTTAGAATTTAAAACATTTAAAACATCATCTTATTTAATTTTGAAATTAAAGAAACTATGTACTGTTATGGCATATCACAGTCCTTTAAATTTAGAGCTAAGTCCGGAGTGGGGTTGTGGTGACTATCTAAGACTCAGAGGAGAGGACTTTGGCAAATGGCAGAGATACCCACAGAGATTTTAATTACCCCTTCATGACCCAGTCAGCTTACAGAATGCGGAACAATTCACACTTTAGGATTGTCACATGATATGTCCCTAGAGTCAAAAGTCACTGTGTTAATAAATTCCTGAAGAGGTTTTATTTATTGCAACCAATAATTTATTTGGTCTTTGGGAGTGAAATATATACTAATACTAAAATTCCGTTTTATGTTTTCATTCATTCATTCTTATTCACTTGACATGACTTAATGCATCCTACATAAAGAGTAAATAGCTTAGCATCTACCACTTTGAGAAATTTCCTCCAAATCTTTTAGTTTGGAATCCTTTAAAAATAGTCCTCTGTTCTTCACCGTACCTCCCACCTCCAAGAATTGTTGTGGTATATAATTTCTTGTTGTAGTCAAGTCTCTCCTTATAACATTAGAAAGTTCAAATACTTACGTTTTATATGATAAAACTTCATTATTTTCAATTTCACAAATTCAAAATGTGTATGAATTCAGACTTGGCTTTAACTACCATTTGTTCTTATGGTATGTATTAAGTGCACACAAATTAAATCTACAGGTTTAATCACACAATTTTAATCTATTTAACCATTTTGGTCATACCAAATTTTATATGTCCATTCATAAATAATCCTCTTCTCTCCATTAAATCCAGCCTGGAAGAACTTCTATTTTCCAGCATTCATTAGCTATTAATTGTATGCATATATAACTCTCCGTCAGGAAATAAAATTCAATTTAAGACCCTTCATAAAAGTGATATTCTATTCATTTAGGCTAGTCCCCTTTCCAATTGTGTTATTAGAGTTTAGTCTCTTCTGAAAATTTTTTCCCATTCAACATGGATTAGAAAGAAATCTAAAACTCTTCTGAAATGTGCAATAAGTTGACCGTTAAAATTTTCACAATAAAGGCATGGTATATTTCATGCATTGCATGACTAGACAGATGGACTTGGGTTCTTGTATCTTGTGCCTGGGGTTTCTTGACTTTGTCTTTCCTTACAGTTGCAATGTCCTATAGAAAAGGAAGAAAAACAGAATCAGAAACTAAATAAACTTTGTATATTTAGGGCTTTGGTGTGTATGCTAACTGAGACACTGTCCCTGACCTGAAATCTTGTTCCTTAACAATCAGACCTTTTAAGTGGACTCTACTCATAAATGACCTTCCTTATCTTCTTGCTTTTGCTTATGGGGTCTCTAGATGCCTCTCTTCCAATTTTTTTGCTTGCTGGAAAATACCTAAGTAGATGTTTTCACATGTTCTTTTCTTTATGGCATTTATTTTTGACGGTGATAAGTATTATAACTGCCCTTCTGCTTATGTGTCCCGTTCACGATGTTTATAAAAATCACTTTTCATCATGGGGTCTGTTTTTTGGCTGCACAGGGAAAGCTCCAGGGTGAGGTAGCATTTGTGGGGTTTTATTGCTTCCTTTGCTTCTGCTGTGGTTTAATGGGTTATGTTTTAGAAGTTCATTCTCTTCTCACCTAAGGTATACACTGTTAAATTATCTCATTTTAATTACCCTGCTCCTATTTTCATCACATTCCCATCATTTCTCTTCATGCCCAATTTGTTAGCTATTGTAATGGCTGGGGGTGGGGGAAGCATATCCTGGTTCTTCAGTACTGTTGCTGAGCATCGAAATTGGATGGGTCATAGCAATTTGCTAATGAAGAGCCGCTGATGACAGGTTACTTGGTTGTGAGTTTGGGAGCCTGCCAAAATGAAGCAAAAAAAAAAAAAAATCCAAAACCTTAATGTTTTAAAGAGATGGAATGATTTCATCGTGAACTGAGGCAGTTCTCAATATAGGCAGAGAAGTAACAAACAGAAAGTCTTCAAAGAACTTCTATTTGTCCAAATATTTTCTTTTTTCTTTTTTTTTTAATATTTATTTATTTATTTGACAGAGATTACAAGCAGGCAGAGAAGCAGAGAGAGAGAGAGAGAGGAGAAAACAGGCTCCCTGCAGAGTAGAGAGCCCGAGGTGGGACTCAATCCCAGGACCCTGAGATCATGACCTCAGCTGAAGGCAGAGGCTTTAACCCAGGAGCCCAGGAGCCCCCAGGAACCCCTGTGCATGGTATTTTCAACCCAGGGAATCTTGTCACAAACCTTATCATGACGCTAATCTGTTGGCTAACAATTATCATTTTGATACAGTTATTTCTAACAAATGGACAAGTAATTTAGCTATTTTAGTATGACATTAGCATCATTTCTCTCATATACACTTTTGTCTGTAGTTATTTTCCTCTTCTGTTACTTAGTTTTTATTTCATGAAGATCTTCATAATTTGAGGAAGTATTTTTTTTCTAAACACAGATAAAATATATTTTTCCAGTGTTATGATGTAAACATTATAAATACAAATCTGTAACATTTAATTCTGAAGAAACGTAAAAAGTAAACGCCGTGAATTTGACAGAGTTGGAGTTTTGGTCCTACTGTTACCTGTGTGACATTGCCAACTTCTCCTTTCTGGGAACTTTAGCTTTCTCATCTGTGAAATGGACAGAGCAGGGGCACCACTGCCCGTCCCAGCTTGAAAAGCTTGGTGCCAGAAACATTATGTTGCTTGCTATTCTTCATACAAACCGTGCTTCTTTTAACTTCTATGCCTTTGGGGCGTACCTTCTGCCTCAAATGCTCTCCTTTCTCTCCACCAGGTCACCTGGCTTGGGCCTAAATCTATTAGTCAGCTGTCTTCTTCCTACAGGAAAGTGTCACTGTGTGCAGGTGACCCTCTCCCCATTCTCTTAAGCCTTGCAGGTTGGGAGTGCCTCCTCTGTATGTCCACACCTCCAGCACCATCACCAACCTGGCACCTTAAACAGTCTCTTAAAATGTGCTTAGGAAGGCATCTGGGTGACTCATTCGGTTGAGCTGTCATGATGTCAGGGTTATGAGATTGAGTACCACATCCGGCTCCACGCTCAGCGGGGAGTCTGCTTGTGATTCTGTCTCTCCCTCGGCCCTTCCTGCCCGCCCCCAAAGTAAATAAATCTTTTAAAAGATGTGTTTATCTGTTTGTGCCTCTCAACAGTTTGAAAGCCATGTGAAAGCCAAAATCACCTACACCTTACTCATCATTTTATCCCCTTTGTTTGGCCCAGTGCTGTCACAAAGAAGGCTCTCTACACCTGTTAGAAAGGTTTCTCTCCTCCCTACCATGGCTCCCAAATCTCCCTGATCCATGTAAATGTTGTGTTAAAATGATTCATTTTAGAATAAAGTGAATGTGTGTGTTCCACGGTTTCTAGGGCACACCATAATCAGAGTGCCCATAAATTTTATTTCTTTTTAGTTTATCATATTATCTGTACTGTGTGATTCTTAAAAGTAGAATTCCATCTTACTCTTCCTGAAAGCCACAGAGTCTTATATGAGACCTGGTAATAATTGCCCTCAGCAAATACAAAGGAATTTAAAAGGAATAATTATTTTGGTGATAATGATTACCAGCTCTCCATTTATGAGAAGTTAAACCACATTCTGGTTTGTAAATATTCAGCGACACTTAACTGGTAAAGCTTATTGAATTAGGTATTTATACATGATATATGGACATCTCTGCATACATTATAAGTCCTCTGAATCCAAAAGAGCAGTTACATTCTCTTTCCTGTGAAAACAAAGTATAGTTTTTTGACTGAACATTATAAATATTTTCATCTATCTCCCACCTATCCCTGTTTAAATGCTGTCTGGAGGCAGCATTTGAAGTTATGAAAGGAACTTGAGATGTGCTTTCAAAGATCAACTTCCAACTCAATGATCCATTGTGAAGTCTTTTTTTTTTTTTTTTTTAAGATTTTATTTATTTATTTGAGAGAGAGACCGTGAGAGAGAGCATGAGCGAGGAGAAAGTCAGAGGGAGAAGCAGACTCCCCATGGAGCTGGGAGCCCGATGTGGGACTCGATCCCGGGACTCCGGGATCATGACCTGAGCCGAAGGCAGTCGTCCAACCAACTGAGCCACCCAGGCGTCCCCATTGTGAAGTCTTATTGCTCAACATATTGCAATTCCGTGCACTCAGGCTCAGCTGCCCTTGCCTCCTGCTTTAGTGATACAGTCAGTGGCAACTAATGTGGATTTCTGCCACCTGTAAACCTTTCTAACGTTACGTATCCTCACTCCTGCTCACACTCTCTTCTGTCTCCCTCTTTTCTCTTTCTCCCTGACTCCCACCCCCTGTGGAGTTACCATTCCACCTTTCTCCTTTACTCACTTTTCTAACAAACGTTCTCTTCACCACCATATATAATTCTTTGACTTACTCATGGAAAAAGTCACCAATGGCCACTCTGTTGGAATATATGATGGTCTTTTCTTGGTTTACATATAACTCAACTTTCCCATTGCATAGCTGTAGCACCAAATGTGCTGGGAGGTCATTAGCCCATGATTTCTACCATGGCCCCCCACTCTGATCAACCTACCCAATACAGTGAAACGTAAGTGAAATTGATATTCTTCCTTCATAGATGCAATTTTGAGACTGATGCACCACTAGCTTTCCTTCTTATGCACGGGTACCTAGTGCATAAAAATTCTGTAGGTATCAGTACTATGGTATTTGATACTACTGATTATCTACTTTCTTCTAGAAAATCTTCCTCACCTCCAAAATGAAACTCTTCTCCTCTCTCTTCAAAGCCTGCTCTTGCCCTCTCCTTCTGTGATTCTTTTTGTATCTGTATATCCCCAGTTTAGTCTTTCTCTAAGGATCTGGCCTGGACTCTTTGCTCTCTTGAGAGAATTTCATTCATTTCTTTGACTCCACTTATCACTTTAACATTAATACCTTCTATATTGTCAGCTTCAAATCTGGCCTCATTTTATTTTCAGTTAACCCCTAAATACACATAAGAAATTATGTAAATATCATGGTCCTTTAAATGCCTATTAAGATGATTTACGAATTTATGGTTTATTGACAAAAATACATGTAACACATTTTAGCATGCAGCAATGCTGCTATGAATTTAATGTAGTTCTTATTTTTATTCAAGAACTATCAAGTTTATATCCAAACATTCTCAAAATCTTAAGCAAACACCTGAATTTTTTTTTCAGTAATCCCTCACACAAAATAAAGAGATCCACTTCAAGAGGGTGGGCTAGCTAAAGTGGTGTCTGCTTTAATCCAGGACATGGTGCATATTGCCTCTCTTGACTACTACCCACAGTATTTAGGACTAAAATGAACAGACCTTTGATTCTCTGAAGGAAAGAAACCATTCTTTTGATAACTACCCACAAAGCTGTCCTTAATCTCCAAAAAGGGAGCAAATGTCTTGCTTCAAGATTGCTGATTCATTATGTTGTGGGAATTTAATGAGCTATTATTCATCCCTTATACAAAAAAGCAAGCTCATTGCCTGTGTTTGGGTGAAGATAGTGCATAATCGTGACAACATCAAGGACTACTATTATGGTTATACATTAAATGCTGCATGAGAGCATGTAGAGCTTTACTTATTTGTCTATTGAATCCTCACAATAATCCAAACAAGTAGACACTATTATCATCATCATTTGACAAATATGAAAACAGGTTCAGGGACCATCAGTAAGTTGCTAAAGGTCATACAGCTAGTAAGTGGCAAAGCTAGGATTTGAATTTATACCTATCTAATTCCAAAGCCTACCTTCTTACCTAGTGTGGTTTTAAAGAACACAGAATTGTGTGTCAAAACACACACTTCTGTCGTCATCTAGCTGTGTTACTTTGAGCAAATCACATCAACTCAATGGGCCTTACTGCGCACATACACAGACACATAATTAGAGTATGAACTAAGGTCCCCAAGAGCACCAAACATTTTCAACTTTTTGTTATATTTTGACTTTAATTCTTAGAGTAGAATTTCAGGTCACTGTCAATACCACAGATGTTTTTTAAAGAAGAGCTGATTCTAAACTCAGAGTGAGAAATAGATACATTTCTGTTGTCATTGTATTTCAGCCACTTGAAATTCCACTATGTCCTAGAAGTTGTAATAAGCCTTAGCTATGCAACAGTGAGCAAAACAGTAAGAATCTTGAACACATATACTTGTTCTATTCTATCTTAAAAGTTAAAAATCATAGGCTTCTGTACTTGTTGGTCTAGTAATATGGTAACCAAAGCTGTACCCACCTTTCCCAGATTATGTGCTTGGGATTTTTCCTAGGTTTCAGTATTGAGTTTCTCATTATATCATCAAAATATACAAGCAAAACAAAGACTGTGACACCAGAATCATGCTTGGGCCATGTCTTCCCCAAAACAGCATTGACATTATTTTTCTTCTTCAATGGAGACAAGTAATTTTCCTCCTCCTTGCCTTGCTATCTCAGTGTAAGAAAATCTTTGGTGGTTTGGGGCAGCTTTATAATGATGCATTTCCTACATAAATGATTAAAAATTATCAAAAGCTTGAAAATATATGTCACATAGTAAATTCATTCTTACTAAAGTTAAGCATTTTGAAAGGAAGTAATCTTACAACTGCAAAGCATTTTCCTTTTTCTTTTCTAAAACAAATTGTCTGTGTTAAAACATTATTTGTAATGTGCACAAAGTCATCCAGATTTTTAGAGATAGGTTTTTTTATTCCTTCATTATTTACTACAGAGGGAAGAAGTCTGAGATACTTGTTCTGAGGAAAATAGTGTAAACTCCAAAACTGTTGTTTTACAAAATACAAAACTATTAAACTTAGCACACTCAGACTAACATTAAGATCAATGTGGAAGAGCCAAAAAAGAAAAAAAGTGGTTTTTTGTTTGTTTGTTTTTTGTTTTTTTAACTCATTAGAAAGCTAAGAATAAGAAAGCTAAATGGTGGAGTAAAGATTTTCTAAGAAAGGAGTCCCATGGTTGCTTTTATACCTGGGTCAATGAAAGAAAGAGAGATAGGGAGAAATCATACCAAACTTGTAAAATTTCCAAACAGTATGTGGACTGGAATGAGAGATTAGAAAATTAAGGTCATAAAGATTGTCAGCACCCCACCGCATGTGCACACACTCCTCATGGGAATGCACTGAACCCTGTGAGGTGTGAGGTGTGTGAAACCTTCCTCTGAGTGTAAAACAGTGGCCTGCCCAGGACTGGGAGCAGAGCACACTGGCTGAGATGGGCAGACAACCGGTATGAGAGATCTTTCAAGGTAGGGAAAGTTCTCTGGTGGTGGGTGGGCAACTCTAATCTCAGCTCTGATTTGCCAGCCTTTCAATGCAAACTGCTTTGAACCGTACCTCTATGTTTGATTTACTGGTCAGCCAGAGACTTTGTTGGAATTTACATGAAGATATTGGTGTATTAGTTGTCTCGGGCTGCCATAACAAAACAGCACAGACTGGCTAGTATACACAACAGAAATTGATTTTCTCCTAGTCCTGGAGGCGGGAAGTCCAAGAACAGGATGCCAACAGAGTTGGCAGAGATGAGATCTCTCTGACTTGTGGACAGCTAACTGCCTTATCTTTGTGTCCCCACGTGGCTTTTGTTCCCGTGCAGGGCAGTGGGGTTGGTGGAAGGAAGAATCTCTGGCATCTCTTCCTCTTCTTATAAGCATCCTTATTCTTATAAGAACACTGATTCTATCAGATTAGAGCCCCCCACTTAGGATCTCATAACTGTATCTCCTTAAAGGCCCTAGCTCCAAATACTGTCACATTAGGGGTTAGGACTTCAGTAATGAATTCTGCGGGCTCATAATTCAGGCCATAACAGTTGGGGTTTTCCTTCCCCCATTTCTCCCCTTCCTGGGATTCCACCCTTCCCTCTGCCATGGCTGCAGTTGCCTGGGGTTCTTCCTTCTGGTAACCCAGACAGTAAAATGATGAGTTTTCTATAGGAGCTTCAGCTACTGAAGTCCACACTCAGGCAACTACTACAAAAGCAAGGAAGTGACGTCACATGGCATTTTGACTCCCTCCAAAATCTTTCTGCTTTTTTTCACTCTCTAGAGCTGTTAGGTTGCTTCCTTCTTGTTGTTGTTTTGTTTTGTTTGTTATTCCATCCAGAGTTCTTTGACACTGATTAATATGTCTACTATTTTGTTAATACTACATATTCTCTTTTCCTAGGTTTTAGGGGCTAGAGATGAAGACAGTGATCACTTCTCTGGTAGTGACACCCCTGCTTTATAAGCAGGGCACTAAGTCAGGGGAGGTAGCCTCTGGTTACTTTTCTTGCCTCTCCTAATGCAGAATCTCTGCCCTAGGATCAAGCTGGGGAAAGGACAAGGGCAAGGAAACCAGGGCTCCAGTATTCTGGGTCTGACATGCTTAAGGTAGAGCTTCTGCTCTATCAGCGGAGGCTGGGTAGAAAAATAGAATCCCTGACTGTCTAGCTGCACTTGCCTGAAAGATAGTGTCTGTACCATGGAGCTGGGGCTCATGAGAAATGCTGGAAAACTGCCCTTCCCAGAGAGATACCATAACTTGGGCCTAGAGGACACGGGAGCCCTGTATTCTTGGTCATATTCATCCAGAGTGGAGTTTTTATCACTCTGAGATCTGGGAGGAGGAAGGGAAGCATGGGGATTAAGGGACACAGACTCCCACTATTCTTACCAGATTTAGTATGTTTTTTTGCATAATTTGTCCTCATTGATTGGGCCCTTAGAACAATTTTCAAAGACTTTAAATAACTAGGGATTCTCTAAATACATTTTTTACTAGTTATGGTAGTTTCTCTGGGAAGCAGGTCTATGGAATTCCCCATGCTAGCATCCTGGAAGTGAATCTCTCACTGTACATCTAAATCCCATAAATCATTTTTATTATTTTATACACTCAATATTGGATTTACCTATTTTCTCCTACCTTCCAACTGGGATAAGTTCATTCCTACTGGCAAACACAGTTTTGTATTTACTATAAGGCAAGTCTGATGGTGACAACAATTCTTAGTTTTCATTTGTCTTAAAATTTCTTTTTTTATTACTTCTGTAAGATATTTTATTTATATTTTTTTAGAAAGAGAAAGGAGAGCATGAGTAGTGGGGGGAGAGGCAGAGGGAGGGAGAAAATCTTAACCTTCACCCCAACGCAGAGCCCCATGTACGGCTCAGTCTCATGACCCTAAGATCAAGCCCTACATGGGGCTCAATCTCATGACCCTGAGATCCTGACCTGAGTTGAAGCCAAGAGTCATCCAACTGACTGAGTCACCCAGGCACCCCTTGTAGGATATTTTAAAACTAGATAGATTAGCAAAGAATTGTTAGCATTACTTTTTTCTGAACTTTGACAGTACCATTATTTGTCTTCTGAATTTTATTGTTTATGCTGATATACCAGCTCTTAGGCTAATTATTACAGTTTTGAAGATTATTTGGCATTTTCTGTTAATTTCCAATAGGTGATCTTTTTTTTTTTTTATGTTTTTTTTGTGTGTGTTTGTGTAGATGTGGTCTTCTTTATTCTATTCCTGCTTAGAGTTTATAAGGTTTCCTCTGAATCTTTAACTGATATCCTTTATCAGTTTCAGAAAATCATTTCTTCAGATATTGTTTATGCCTAGCTTCCCACTATTTTTTTTTAATTAGAATTTTTATCTTTTAGGTTCTCTAACTATATTTCCTATACCACTTACTTTTTTTTAAAGCATATTTTCCATTCTTTTGTTTCTCCTTTATTCTGGATACTTTCTTTTAATCATCTTCTCTCTTTACTTACTTTCTCTTTATGTGTGTCTAATCTATTATTAAAGCAACTCTCTCCTCAACCCACTGAGATCTTATTCACTGTAATTTTCAATTCTAGAATTTCCATTAGGTTATTTTTATGATTTTCAGTTCTCTGCTGAGTTTCAGTATTGTCCATTGTTTCTTTAAAAGTCCTTGTTTGATTAACCCATTATCTGAATCCCAATATTTATTTATTGTCTGTTATTTCTCATTTTTTGTTACATGTTTTGTCTCCTTGTGTGTCTGGTATAGACCTGTATATGAGAAGCTGTAAAATAATTTGAAACCTAGGATTATGTTATCTTTATCTAGAGAAAGTTTACATTTGTTTCTGGCAAACATTCTGTGCTATTAGCAGTCAGAGATCATTTTAATCCCATTACAGGAACTGAGATTATTTGCAAATGGACTTTATAAGGTTAACAACCGGTCTACTTCACATTCACACTTACCAGTAAGATGTAATCTTTAGAGTCTCAATCTAAAATCTTGTGCATTTACTCAAGCCCCCTAGCTTCATTCTTGGCAGACATTGAAGTATAATATTTTTTCTCCTACTCCAAAAAGGCTTTAAAATTTCCAGTTAACTCCTCCCTCTCTCTGTTGTTTCTTTTGGCTTGAACAGAAACTTCTTGGGGAAAAGGGATCCCAGATGTCTGACCTACTTACCTAGGTTTCCTTCTAAAAAATTACAAGACCTGTAATTTCTCATGCTTTGTTAGCTCCCTAGTGTATTCAAGGAGATGATTTTTATATATTATCCATTTTTCTTGTGCTTAGCAGGAGGGTTAATGTGTCAGTCCTTACTGAAAACAGAAGCCCTGCAATCTGTTTTCCAAAATAAACTTGGGCGATATTTTAAAAACTGAAAAAGAAACAAAATAATCAATGGCTCATCAATACCTTCATAATGAAATCTAAGTATGCAATCATATTCTACAAGGTCCTGCAAGACCTGGTCACAGCTTGAGTGTGAGAGACCTTGACTGATCTCTCCTTAACTCTTTAATTACCACAAGATTAACTTTTCTGTTCTTCCCATACACACCAAACAACTTCCGGCCTCTTGAACTTTGTATTTATTGTTCATCTTAGAACATTTTCCCAGAGCTTTACCCATGATTGACTCTTATCCTTTTTTATCTTTGCTCAAATATTACCTCCTCAAAACAGCCTAGATTGTCCATCCAACTAACGAAGAATTTCACACTCTTAATTTGTCTTCTGGCATTCACCAAGATCTATAATTATCTGCCTTTTTATTAGAATTGTATTTTTACAAGGACAGAACTTTGTGAGTCACCACTCCTTAAGCAGTATGAATAATACCTGACACCTAGTAGCTACTTATTAAATATTTATTTAAACTAAGGAAGTATAACCCATGACTATAAGTAAATTCATTAACTTCTTTGGCCCTCAGTTTTTCACATTTCATCTTAAAGTGGAAATAATCATAATTATAATGCTTAGTGTACCCACAAACCTAGTTAATTAAATAATAAATAAGAAAATAACACTTAGAAGACTTTCAATAAACTTATTTTTTCCTATTTTTTCTTTCCTCTTCTTTTCCTTTTTCTTTCCCAGGTAGTTCCTGACTGATTAAAACAAAGTAAGCATTATTTTCTCTTTTGGCATAACCTATTCCCCTGGAGAATGTAGAAAGGAATTATTTCTAATACAATGAAATTACAAGATGAGGAGATAGTATTCAAAAACGTATGGGAATTTTCTCTGGTGCTTTTTGTATGATCTAGATTAAAAAAAAAGTCTAAATAAAATGAATATTTCGTTGATTTGGGTTTGGCATTAATTTGTACATAGCAACAATATTGGAGAGATAGCAAAATACTTGCCTTTGCTGTGTATCCATTACTGGCTGTCACTTCCAGTTCCCCAGTCACTATCTAATTAAGGCATTGCCTAGATTTTATGTCCTAGAAGTGAGGTGGACAGAATTTATTCACTGCAAGACCCTGGCTACATGATGGTTAAATGGTCTGAGTACACAGGACTGTTTATTAAATATTATTTGACTATGATTTGTACTGTGTTAGTGTTGAGACATCCTGCAACTTCAATTCCCATGTATCCCATTATTTCTGTTCTTAGGTTTTTAATGAACAAGCATTTCACCAAGTAGATCTCATTAGCAGAGACATAGCAAAACTGGTGGATTTGTTATATACTTCATTCGATCGGGGAGCATATGATGGCACTCTGCAGAGGCTGGCAGGCCTATAGTCTATTGCTATTGAGCTATAGAATATAAGATAATGCATGCATAATAGATAAGCAATTTGAAATATTTCTTTCTTGAATTTGTATATCCATAATATATAAAGCCTGGTTCCAGGAAAAGTCCTTCTATTAAAAAAGACTCAACTCATCCCATCAAATTTTCTCCGTTACCTGTATCTAGCATTAGGAACAAGAAATACTTATTTGTTAGGATTTCACACTAAAATTCCATGCATTCTGTTTTGTTTGTAGATAGCAGAGTGACTGCAAATTCTTTGTGCTTAAATACTTTGTGACCCCATTAGAGAGAGAGCACAGTGTAAAAATATTCAATGTGTCATAAACACAGTCATTATTTCTAGCACATACTGAAAATTACCAGTATCAGCAAGGATATGGAAACCTTCAAATTAAAGTCACAAGATAAAACAGAGTAAATAACCATTCTTTCACAATGAATGTGAGGCTATAAATTTATCAAATGTGAAGCCAGAAATATACACACTATGAAGTTTAGTATAATATGTCTTGAGAATTTCCTCTCAGGTAGACACATTGCTTATAACATTTTATTAGAACAACATTACAATTAGAAATATTTGAAAACTCTGGCTCTTGGAGGAAGGTGTCTCTAATACTGTGAATTGATTTTGACATTATTAGCAGATTTATTCAGCTAAAGGTAAATGCTTCTTTCAGAGATGGAAGATATAATATTTTAGTTTCATTGGTTCTCTCAAAGACACACAAAGCTGACAAAATTGGATGCCTTTGAAAGTTCATAATCATATAACTTGAGTTATTAATTATTCTTCCTTTATTGAACAACTTCATATTAATTATTGCTTTCTAGACTACATTTCATTTTCCAAGCTGTTAGATTGGTTTGTATTTTTATCACAGTTGAGCAGATATTTATTTGTGAAGTCTTTTGCTAGCAGTTTATCTTGGGAAAATTCTATGTGTTTAGAATGTTTGGTGGCCTTTCCAATAAACTGTAATTATTGCATCCCAAATAGTGGCTGAATTACTGGTATTTGTCTATCATTCCCTCACTCATTTATTTCTTCATTCTTAATTTTTTTATAATAATGTTATCTACCCTTTGAGTTTCTTGTAACAAACGTACCTGGGGTTAGGATACTATTGGCACATAATTAGGGCTTAGTAAATGCCAGTTATTACTATTTGTATTAATTTATTTAGTCAAGAATTAAAATAGATTATGAATGGTGGATGCTACGTAAAAAATGTTGAGTAAATCCTCAAGCCCATGAAACTTCTATTCCATGGATGAACCAATTAAATATAGATCTATTTTGGGTGACATATTTTCCTGTTAATAACACAAATAAATGAAACACATCAAAATATTAAGTCATTCCATAATATCTCTTGTTAGTAACAAGTCTCCCCTTCTTAAAGAATTTCTGTGATCTGGAAAAAATTTTAGAGTGGTTTTCAATCTTTCTAGTCTCTATAACTATAAGACGGCTGTATTTGGAGTTAAGAAAGTTAGTTCCAGGTGACCTCTAGATGCCTGCATCGCCTTGGGCACATCATTTAAATTCACCAGGTCATGCAGAATGGAAGGTAAATATTTGGGCAGTGAGACCCACAGACTTGTAATGTTAAAATCTCCCAAGGTGCTTCTAAAAACTTAGCCAGTCAGAGTTAAGAAGATTGTTAACAGATCTTCCCATTCTCTTGTACTTTGGCAAAAACTTCAAAAGTACGGGGATAAATGAATGATGTGATTCTTTTTTTCTCCCCACCACAGTGTTAACATGTAAAAGACACACATCTAGCTCTTAATATATATATATATATATATATATATATATATATTATTTATTTATTTGAGAGAGAAAAAGCATGAACAGGGGGAAGTGCAGGGAGAGAGGAAGAGGGGAAACAGACTCCCTGCTGAGCTCAGAGCCCATGGAGGCCCCTATGCCTAGACCCAGAGGTCATTACCTGAGCTAAAACCAAGAGTCAGACACTCAACCTACAGAGCTACCCAGGCACCCTGACACACATCTAGTTTTAAGATGATTTTCCCTAATGCATTTTATCAAGTAGACATTATTTTGGATTCAGAAAGGCCTCTATTAAAATGTAATCCATTCTGAGGCAATTAAACATATCAGTCCTTCCATAGCTTAGTATAAATGATTTTACAACCTCATCCTTTTAATATCAAGCTAAAATTAGTAGGGGACTTTGGCTGTGGGTAAAGGGTGAGGTAATTTTCAACATTTGGTGAAGTTTGGGTTTTTCAGAGGCACTGTGGCAGCCAAGGGGCAGAACCATGAATAAGTGACTTGGTAGATAAAGAAGAGATTTCAGGATTCCGGAAAATGACACCAAATAGGAGATGGGGAGGCAGAATCCATTTGTTCACTCATTTGTCCCACAAGCGTTCTTTGAATTTGACTTTCCGCAAAGCAAATATTTATGCAAGCCAAGATTACGCAACCTAAAAGGGATTACAGTTTATTGACCAACAATTGTTATCTACTTCATCACTTTGCCTGAGATCAGGATACCTAGTAACTGGCCAGGGCCATTAATAACTATCTTACCTTGGGGTCTGATTTATTCCAACATTTAGTTTCAATATACCTCTTTCAAGATCTTCACCAAATCACATATCCATGATTATTTATTTATTTTATATATTTAATTATTTTTTCTTTGTATCAACTTATCATTTATACCTAAAGACTTTTATTTAAAAGGTAAAGCTAAAATCAGTACCGTAAGTGCAAAATCAATACCATCTGCCACACATATATGGTATTAGTTGCAGTTTCTGATCAAGGTGCAGGGATGACTTCCATATTGTCAATAAAGTGTTTCAGCAATCATTAGAGAGCTGTTAAAGATGTATTTTCAGCAAGTTGTTGTTTTCTCCTTACCAAAATATCAAAAAAATTATCTATTTAATAATGTTAATTTAGTCATATACTGCGCACAATATAAAGATCACTGGGCTTGGCAAATGCACAGAGCCTAAACAATGAATATTGACAATAAAAATACTTTCAAATATATAAAAAATCCCAAAGAATTAACTACAACAAAAAAGACACTTGGAACTAATAAGTGAATATAACAAGGTTGCAGGATACAAAGTTAATATACAAAACTCAATTGCTTTCCTATCTCTTAGTAATGAATAATTGGTATTTGAAATTTAAAATAAAATAGCATTTACATTAGTATACCAAAAACGATTATTGTTGGAAATCAGAAGTTTTTCCAGAGATAACATTCCCAGAGTGTCTAAATTCCCAGTCCTCTCTACAAAAACTTTTTCAACCCATTGTATAGTTAAGCACATATACTCATACTGCTACACAATGTAAAAGTCTTCGCCCATCAGTATACATTTCCATTCCTTTCTCATAAAAGGAGGGACTCTCTGATTTCTGAGTTGCTTTAATTTGGGTCCCTCTGCCTTAGTATTTTTTTCAGAAAAAATAGGGTAGAGATTCCAGATTGATGGGAGAAAAGGGAAAGCTCTCTGACAAATACCCAGAACTCTTAGACCCAAAATAGGTGATGGTTTTCAGCAGGAGACTTCATTTGGGGGTAAATCTCTGGAAATTACATGGCTGGAAGTGGGGAAGTTATTTATGGGTAGGTTTGGTAAGTTTTTATTTTTCTTTCGATAAGAGGTTCTAATTTATACCAGTATTCTTAAAATATGAGAACCATGATTATGGTTCATATTTAATGGTTGCTTCTTATGTGCCACAAATTAAACCAAAGACTTGGTATTTATCCAGTTAATCCCCAAAACAACCCTAAGATATAAGTAATATTATTATCCCCTTTTACAGAAGTTTTAAGATTAGATAGCTTAAGTAACTTGCCAAAAATCACGGATTTAGTAAGTGGTTATGCCTGGATTTAAACTGATTTAGTCTAATAATAGACCTCAAAAATCTGAATGTGCTATATATTTCTTAAGAAAATAGCTCAAATAAGAGGAAAGAAATTTCAATATCAGCTTTTATTGGGCTTGTTCCCATAAATGTATAATGTGGTTGCAAAAGCACAGTAATTTGGGACTCCGTATAATTCCGATTGGTAAATACTATACTTAGCGGAAGAATCCAAATCATGATCCAAAAGCCAAAACGAGGGGTTTACTGGCCTGAAAATTGTGCACAGTCACCCCAGTTTTGATTCTAAGAGCTGAAAGAGAAAGCAAAAACATTTTTCTCCAAATTGACTTACACATGGTAATTGTATTCCAGGTCATATCCATGGGAGCTTTCCTTTTCCCTTGCATTAAGTGAACCTTGGCTGAAATAATACTTTGTTTCCTGTTTGATTCTTTTGTAATGAGCCTGTGCTGAATGCTGCAAAGAATGCTGTGAAGAGAAGAGGGCAAAAAGCCCGGAAGGGAGTGAATGACTTACCTGGGCATTAGCCTCTTGGATCTTTGATCTGGAGAGCCCTCGGATCAATGCAGAGGGCAGAGTTGTGGGTCAGGCTTTGAGATACTTTGAGATAACTGTTCCTGGGGGTGAGGAGTCCAGGTGGGGGGAGGGGACAATGGGCTGGAGGAGAGAAAGGGAGGAGAAGGGAGAAACCCAGCAGGAAGTCTGCACAGAGGAGTTCACACCCTGGTTGTAGAACCTGACCTGTAAGGCAGTGATGCAAAGCCTATCACAAAAGCAGAACTAGCCCTCTGAGCCTCTAGAACTCAGTTCTAAGCATCTGTGATCTGCCTCCTGAACATTTGTACCTCACTATAGGAAAGAGGATGAAACAGCTGCACATGTTGTCTCCAGTGCTGTAAACCTGTCATCAGCCCTGCATTGTTTACATATGGCTACAAGGTCTTTAAGCCCAGGATCCCTTAGCTATACAGCAGGGACAGATATTTACATGACAGCTGTGTCAGTTGGAAGCAGCGCTGTGAGCTCGTTTGTTTCACTAAAGCTTCAGTCACCACCACCTGCCCCTCCCCCACTGCCCCAAAGACACAAATCTAATTCTTCCCCCCTTTTTAAAATGAGCTCCATGTTAATAATAGAACTGCAGTGCAGATGCTAAAATGGAAATAGCTGGCATTTCCCTAACAAGACTCATAATTCTGCTAGAAATAATGGATTTCAAGTGAAATAGCTTGAGTCCAAGAAGAGTGGTTATAATTCATGACCAGACGCCCAAATGAAATCAAAATCTGGGAAACATGCAAAGTGCTAATTTTCTACATCAGTGGAATTTATCAAGTTCCTACTGATTAATTTGAACAGTGGTTTGGTTGTTCAATTGATAGAGCTTTGTTTGCTTTGCAAAGACATCTGAATGACATTGATTTAAATATTATTGCAACTTCCTAGCTTTGTGAAAAGCTTTTGAAACTGTAAACCAAAACCTTTCCGAATCACAAGTGGCTCATATTAAATGTTTTTATTTTTATTTTTATTATTCTTTACTGTTTGTGGGCGAGACTCCTATTTACTTCACCAGTGAGGTGAATAGCAATACATCTTTGGAGAACAATTACCGTGCAATTCTCAAGGAAATGAAGCTTAATTCATTTCTGTTGCTTTAGTTTATTATTCGCTTTTCCTAAGAAAGTACTTATAATATGATAATGACTATTTACAATTAGCTTGGTTGAAAAATAAACTATTCCTAAAATGCTTACACATAGTTCAGCATCGATAATATGCCCTGTAATCTCTTTCCCACTATCTTACAACGTAAAATAGAAGAACACTGTCTGGTCCTAGTAGGGTCAGTAATGGCCCCTGCCACCAACACCACGGTGTGCACGTCCTCATCTCATCCTGGAACCTGGGAATGTTACTTTATATGGCAAAAGGGACCTTGGGAACTGTGATTAGGTTAAGGATCTTGAGATGAGAAAATTACCCTGAATTATCTGGGCAGGCCCTGTGTAATCACAGAGGTCCTTGTACTAGGGAGGCAGGAGATCAGAGAGATAGAAGGCTACAGGATGATGATGAAAACAGATTTGAAGACGTCACACTGCTGACTGAACATGGAGAAAGGGGCCCTGAGTCAAGGAATGCAGCTTTATGAACTGGAAAAAGGGAAGAAAGGTTTTCCCCTTGCTAAAAACAAGTCAACAGCATCAAATGGCATTGCTTGAGCTAAGTCCCTCATCATCAAGCTGAAACTCAACTTAATGAAAATTTCAGTTCTCCCAGAAATGGAATCTTAAACCAGCCAGTCAGGAATCTCGCCTGCTCAGCACTAGTTAGGTAACCCCGATAGACTCCTGCCATTCCCTGAAAGGAACCTTGCAATAACCAGCCTGCAGTGTATCTTCCTGGTTTCTGCTCCCTTCTGCCTATAAACGTCTTTCATTGTGAGCAGCTCCTTGGAGCTCCTTTCTGTCTGCTAGACTGGATGCTGCCTGATTCATGAATCCTTAAATAAAGGCAATAAGATCTTTAAAATGTACTCACTTGAATTTTTTTTTTTTAACACCCTAGAGCTTTCTAAGGGAGTGCAGCCCTGCCCACAGTATGGGTTCAGCCCAGTAAAACCCATTTGAGTTTCAGAGTCGTAAGGTAATAAAGTTGTGTCGCTTTAAGTAACTAAATTTGTGTTCATCTGTTTCAGCACTATAGGAAGCTAATACCCCAGCATCAACCTGAATACTTATAGCAATTAATGCCCTTAGATAAGCAGAGGGAGTGAATGTTTCTTTTGAATTGGAAAATATTGACTAAGACTTAATACATTCAGGTAACTTAAGACCTAAGATTTCTAGTCCTTTTAAAGTGAAACCCAGTCTCTCACTCTGGAGCCCTTAGGTCATTTGGGATTCTGTTAACTTGAACATGGCTGGACCTGAAGCAGTGTGCCTTTGAAATACCCAAAAGGTGTGGAAAGGACCAAGATAAGGAATGAGCTGTTTGATTATTCAGAAAATTATGAAAAGGTGCTATACAATTCATGTCCTATCATTATCATTTATCAAATTAGCAGTTTCAAATTGCTAATTAAGGTTTATGTTTCTTTAAGTCTTTAAAAAAAGTTCCAATATATCAACACTCTGAATCCCTATTTGTTACCTTGTAAATCTAGAGGAGAAATTTCCCAAAAAGGCAATAACTTGAAACATGAGTTTTGAAGTCAGCACACCACTCAGGTTCAAATCTCAGTGCTACCATTTACAGACTCTGTGACCTTGGAGAAGCAACCAGATCTCTCTAAGCCTTGGTTTTATCCTCTATAAAGGAGGAAGGACACCTTCCTGTTGGTTTACTGTGGAGATCAAATGAGATAAAGAGTGCATGTAGAGATTATCTAAAATTATCAGTCATATGGCATCATCTTTAATATTGGAAAATTTCACACAGCCCATCTCAGAAAGTCATTTCAATCCAGGAAGGCTCGGGATTTGACTCAAAGCCCCAAATCTGCACTAAAGTTTCTAGAGGAAGAAGACTGATCTGGCTGAGAAAAATGTGCCCCTTCTCTGTTGTCAAGGAATGAAGAGTATGAAACCCAGGAATGGACTGCATGAAGGCCAGAAAAGCTGTCTTTTTTCTCCTGGTGGTATCCACACCTGCTCTTCTTTCTTCTTCTTTTTCTTAATAACACAAGGCTATTGTTGCTGTGCAAATATTCTTTTCTGGAAAGGCATGGTTTAAAATGATGACAGCTTTAGGAATCTTGCAAAAGATTAGAACTTTGGATAAAAGAAAATCTCTATGCTTCACTATTCCATCCGGAAGATGGGTTAGAAAGCACAGTAAATCCCGTCTGATTTTTGTTCCTTGGCTCATTCACATATACCTCTAAATTAGAAAATAATTAGCTAATCATTCACTGATGCTTTTTCTCCTAATCATCTAGAACTAGGAGCCAAAAAAGACTTGAATGTAGACTTTGTAGAATTTATCTACTAATTAATGACATTCGGTTTTCATCGAGCTCATTTTCAGAATGGTTTGGGACTGGTCATTGTGAGAACAACAAAACACAGGTGAAGAATCCCAAAACGTAATCTCATTTCTGCCATTTTATATATATATAGAAACTCTATGTATATAAGTCTCTAGTTCCTTCATTCATAAAATTAGCATAAAGTTATCCCCAGTTAAAGATTGTGTTTTCAAAAATGCCAAGCATACAGTGTATTTACTTCTCAGAGTGTTCTGAGATGAGAGTCTACTTTTCCTTCTAGAATGAAGAGTACAGACATTAGTCCACAAACCCAGATATGCAAGAAACATAATGTAGATTTATTTATTTTTCCAGTACTCAGTGTTGAACTCCAGAATTTTGAGCTCCTGTTTCCTTAAGGTGGTGGAAATTGCCATCTGAGTCCATCCTTCAGAAACAATGAAAACTATTCCCCTGGGAACCAAACTGCCAGATTTGCCATCCTGGCTCCACCAGCAATTACCTCCAAGACCCTGGGCAAGTTATTTTATTCTTTTGTACCTCAACATATTCATTTGGAAAGGTTATAACAGCAATAACTCCACCACAGAGTTGTGTGAGAATCAAGTGAATTAAACCACGGAAAACACATAATGGGGCTGACACACAGCAAGCCCTTCAATACACACTAGCTAGTTTTGTTTATCATTATTAAGTGATCGTTCCAAGTTGGCTGAAAGCTGGTGGGGAGGACGTGTGCAGGTCTGCATCTGAGATACTGAGTCTCTGTATGGACCCAAATTCTGCTCCTGGATTTTAGGAATTCCTTCATTCCTCATACGAGCAGACCTACCTCGCATCTGGGGTCTGCATGCTTTCCCTTCCGCTTAGACACACCCACACGTAGACCAGAGGGACTCATTGGGACTGCCTGACACCGTGTGCCTTGACAAGTCACTCAGCCAGCTCCCCTACGAGGGCTACCCCTGCTGTCAGAGCTCTCTCCAGATTCTGCCGGTATCTACCTTTCCAGATCGCCCCAGAGCCAAAGATCAGAAGGTATTTTCCTATGTTATCTTAAAGAAGCCTTATTATTTGTGCATTTAGACCCTCGGCCAATCTTAAATTGATTTTTAAGTGTACTATGAGGTAGACAGTAGAGATTAATTTTTTTAAATACGGACATTGAACTGACTCAGCAACATTTAGGAAAGGAGGCCATCTTCTCTGCACTGCGGTGCAGTGTAACTAATATAACAACACCAGTAACCAGTAACCATATACATGTGGGCTTTCTATTTTATTTCTCCTCTATTCATCTATTTGTCTAAACATAGACCAATACCACACTATTTTAATTGCCATAGTTGTAGAGAAAATCTGATCATCTGATAGTGTAAATACTTTGGATTCCTCTTTGATTTTCCTGGACCATTCCTAGGCTTTCATATTTTCCACATATAGTTTAGAATAAGCTTCCCTATTTAAACACACACACACACACACACACCACAACACGACTGGGAGTTTGATTAAGCTTTTTTGACTTCATAAATTAACCTGAAATTTATCTTTACAATAATGAATCCAATCTATGGACATGATATATCCCTTCATTTGCCTAAATTTTTGAAACCTCTGTATAACTTCTGTTGAGTTATAGTGTTTTCATTTGATTCATTCCTACATATTGTATGTTTTTGGTGCTGTGTAAATGTTAAAATTTTATTTTCTATTGTTTTATTGCTGATACGTAGAAATACAGGATAATTTTATGTAATACCTTATATGTAGTGGCCTTGCTAAACCCATTTATTAATTCTAACAGCTGTCTGTAGATTGCTTTTGCATTTTCTAGGTACACAATCATGTTATTTACAATTAATGAACATTGAATACCCTCCTTTTAGATCTTTGTGCCTTTTATTCTAATTTCTTGCCTTATTGCACTGAATAGGAATGTTAGTACCATGTTAGTAGAAGATATGTTTTGACATCATCTTCTAGTTCACTAATCTTATTTTTTGCTATGCCTGATGTTGTTAAGTCATCCTATTAATTTTAGATATTTTTTTAGGCCTGGAATTTCTATGTGATTTTAAGATTTCAATTCTCTGCTGAAATTATCTTTTCATCTAGTTTTCTATCTTTACCTCTGTTTTCCTGAAATACTAATTACAGTTATTTGAAAATCTTTGTGTAGTAACTTTAATATCTAGGTACTTGTGAGCATCTGTTTTTTCTCTTGGTTATATGGTCCTGTGTCTTGGCATTTCTAGCATTTGTTATATGGCATAATAGATATTTTATACAAAATAACTACAGTGACTACTGATGATATTACCTTTTCCCAAACAGGAATAAAAGTTTCTCATTCTCAACAGGTGAGGTTAGGGAGCTAATCACCTTAATCTAATCCAGAAACTGTTTAACTGGTTTGTAGTTTCGGTAATAATACATTTACATTTTTGTTCAACCCCCTTCATATGTCATAGCCCTCCATAGCTTTCAAATAAGAGCTTGGGGCGTTTCTTGAGGTCCTTCCCACTGACAGGTTCTGAACTCTCACCTTCGTTTTGCAAAGACGAGAGTAAGACAATTCCACTCTGCTTCTCAGAAGTCTGTGGCTTAGTTCCTTATTCCCCTACACTGTGCTCCTTCAGAATTCAGCAAATGACTTATGGGC
Source organism: Lontra canadensis (assembly GCF_010015895.1). NCBI lineage: Eukaryota > Metazoa > Chordata > Mammalia > Carnivora > Mustelidae > Lontra > Lontra canadensis. Next base: position 18,021,841 of record NW_022631011.1, read on the forward strand.
AAAACCTGTCAGGAGTTGGAGGCCACTCAACTCTCCAATTTTTTCACTCCAGCCCCATAAGCTCTTTCAAAGCCCTCCTGGTTTCTCTCTCCCTGGGAGGATGTTTCTACCCGGAGAGATCTTAGATCTGTCTCTATCCCACACTCAGAAATGCCAAGTGCCTCCCAAGCAAAACTAACTACAGATTGCAGTTCTTTTTATGAAATTGTAACTCCCCTTATCCTCCTTGCTTAGGGAACTGTCTGACACCTTTCAAAAGATGACTTTTGTATTTTAGATAGCTTTTCTAGTTGTTCTTAGGGTATGCACTGGCCTGCCAGAAACTATCCCATCTAACCAGGAAATAGAAACTTCTGTGGATTTTGAGACCTGCTCCCAAGACCTATTTGAGAGAATAGCTCTTTTTTAAAAAGGAGGCTTCGGGCAAGATACACCCTATGGAAGTTTGACAATGGGGAACTAGCCCCAGACTCTAAGAATAAGACGACTACGTAACACAGAGGCTGACCACTGTGAATGACTAGATCTGTATCCAGCTGATTCTTGGGTGACTCATTTTTAGTGACATATTTCAGTGCCTTTGTAAAAAGTTTCTGTGGGGATTAGACCAAATTCTGCCTTGTTTTCTCCTTTCTCTACTGTCTTTTAAGAGTATGGTCCTGGGACGCCTGGGTGGCTCAGTTGGTTGGATGACTGCTTTCAGCTCAGGTCATGATCTCGGAGTCCCGCATCGGGCTCCCGGCTCCACGGGGAGTCTGCTTCTCCCTCTGACCTTCTCCTCGCTCATGCTCTCTCTCACTGCCTCTCTTTCAAATAAATAAATAAAATCTTTAAAAAAAAAAAAAAAAAAGAGTATGGTCCTAAACGTGTGTTCCATTGCGATTTCAAATGGCTAATTATTATGGACTAGAACCATTTCATCTGGGGCACCGCCCTCAAATTTATAGAATTTACTAGTTAGAATGATCTAATGCTGTTGATCCCGCACATATTTTTTTTTAGAAGTCACTTATTATCACACATTTTACCCCATTTTATCACTTCCCCCCAAATTCTTCTCTGGACCAGAACTTGACTCAGACAATATGAAAACATATTATGCCATCTTTCCCAATCACAGTCAGTTGAGATAATCTATTTTTACGCATCAGCCTTTTTTTAACTTTGGGAAGTTTTTATCATTATTTTTGTATCATCTATGTCCCACCTTTGAGTTACCAAATTCTGACTGGCAGGGACATTGAATGGTGCTGACTACATACATAGGCTGGCTGTCCAAAGCAATTCCCATGTAATTCTTTCCCATAGCATTATATCTTGGCATAGTGCTAGCAAGTACAAAGTAGATTTATAATGCCTATTAATGTCATTTGAGGAGAGAAGTCAGTGTCCATGCAAATGAGGGATTAATGCTGATCCCTAAATGAAGTGTTGGTGCAGCCAAATGCTCTGACAGCAATGCCTTGCAGCCGATTTAAAAGGCATTTGCATCACGATATAATAAATTGCCCCCACACTAGGCTGTGCGACCTCTCTAAAATAGGAGAGGCCAACTTCCAAAAAGATACAGCCATTTGGGAACCCAAAAACATTTTGTTTGGCTTCTAAGAGAAAAATCTACCCACTCTCATGTATATTTTAAAGGCAGGAATTTGGTCTCTATCCCTAGCAGTGAGATGAGTACACGTCTAGCTTCTCTGTGTGTAGATGACTTTGGCAGTGATGTGGAATGATACAGACGTACCATAGCTTTCATGTTCCATGTTGGACTGTGAAGACTTTGCCACAAGCATAGCCCCTTGACATTTTTGAAAACATGAAGACATATTGCAGCATACAGGAGATTCACTATTGCGGTAAGTAGAGGTAAGCCTCTCGGGCCAGAACATTGCTTAGGAAGTACTGGATTTACATATACAAGTAGGACAATATGATTGGCCTCATCGAAGTGGCAACCCTCATTTTGCATTCATTTTTTTGTGATAGGTTGCGGTAATACGGAAGCAAAAAAATATGTATTAGACTAGTTACTTCAAAGTATCAAATGTAATTATCACTTAGCGATTTTTCACTTTTAAGGGTCAGGAAGAATCCCGAGGACCTGGAATAATTTGTTCTCATCACAGTTGGCATTTTGCTTTGAGACTCTGCTGCGCTTTTATGACACAAATAAAAGGTAACAAATTCATCTCTTCTACCCAACGCCCCGGCCTTTGCCTCCTCCTTGCTTGCCAAGGGACACCTTGTGTAGTCTTTTCTGGTAATCCAAGGCAAATACAGATCTAAGACCCTGTCTCAATTGAGCCTCTAATTACGATGTTTTAGTAGCTCATCAACTGTCTTTACAACACAAATGAGAAACACAAAGACTTTTCTACATGACCTATATTTAATCTACATTTTTTTAATTTAAGTATTTTACTTCCAATCTGTGAAGCAGTTATCTGCTATTATAATTTAAATATGAATTAATTCAACCCCGAGACCCACACTCTCTCTTAGAAGCCATTGTACCTTAATGAGTAAATATGTATTAAAACTGCACATTATTGACCTGGGAGACAACCGGGAGCTATAATGACTGATTATGTAAATCCTCAGTTGTGGATTGTCACCATACTCCATAATGTCATTAATTTACATTAATGCCAGTCTTTCCTTCCCAGGCACCTATTAATTAGCTGTTCCTTGACACATATTCTAATGTAGACTTTTTGTGAGTCATTAAAGTCCTTTGTGTGGAGACCTCTTTGAAGACCTTCTAGTTTGTGTATAATTGACAATTCAGATGACAGCTTTTACTGTTGATCATAAAACTGCAGCCAATTCACTTGGGTGCTGGATTTATGTTTTGAAACCTTTCCATGTTTTTGTGGAGAAAAAGTTTAAATGCGGGTACATTTTATTTATTAGATGGTCTAAAATATGCCCTTTTCTGCAAGGTCAAGTTCAGATGAGTTATCCAACCGAATGCACAATGCTTTTGGAGATTTTATCATCACAAAACCTTCTCAAAAGCATCCACTACTTATGAATTCTCTAAAAAAAAACTTGTGTTTTAAGATGGTTTTTCTAAACTAGCATTTAAAAGTATAGACTTTCATGGGTTTAATACAACATCTAACTGAATTAGCCCTCTGAACATCCAATGCCTGGCAACATCTACTTCTGGTAAAAGGCAACATAATTTGGTTTCAAGGTAGTGCTTACAAACCAAGGGTATTCAAGGTCTCAGATTGTCTCAGTTTTGTCTTTGCTTCATTTAAATGGATTACTGTATTAGTAATCACTATAATCCATTCATTAACTCCTTGATTCATTCAAACATACGTTGTAAGCATGAACTTGATGCCCAGAACTACCTAGACTACGCTGAACAAAAGAGACCAAAAAAAAAAAAAAAAAAAAAAAAGGCTGCAAGCAGCTTACTTTATAAGAGGGAGAAGAGCTAGATAATAAGTAAGAAAGTCACATAGAACTTTAGAAGATACTAAAGTGTGGAGTGGAGCAAAGGAGAAGCATAGGAAATGCAATAAAGGCAAGGAACAGGGTGAGATGGGGAGTAGTAATTTTAAATAAGGTGATCAAAGAAAACATCCTTGAAAATGGGAGTATTGGACAAAAGTTTGAGTGAGAGGAGGGAGATTTGATCATTTAAGTTGCTCTTTAAAGAGTGAAGTAACTCCTGGGGATGAGTAAGTTGGGGGCCTTCAACTTTACTTTCATTTGTGTCTCTGAATCTATTACTCACAAGATTGTATGGCTTGTAAAACAATTTAAAAACATTCACTGAAAGAAAAAATGTTGACAAAACAACATTTTTGATAGACAGTGTTCATTATCTGTCAGGATCTTTTCTCTTCTTCCTCTTCCCTAACTGACTTTGTTTTCTAGGGTGGCATTAGGCCTACCTAAATAACTCAGCTTCCCTATATACCCACCGAAGAACATACAATAGGTCTGTACAAGTCACTGGGTGGTACTAGTGGGGAAGTTTGTGAAAGAAGGAAGGTTCAAATGGCAGGTATCTTTTTGCATTTCCCCTTTGCCTTTGTCTCCTGCTCTTCTATCTGGAGGGACAGATGCCTGGGGATGGAGCAGACAGCTTGCAACCACGTGGATGAAAGCTATTCATTGATGGTGGAGAAGCAGAGAGAGAGGAGGAGTCTGGCTCCCCGTGGCATTGTAGATACACCGTGCAACACTTGGGCTCCCTACTCTGGCCATCTCATGGTATGAGAAAAATAAACATCTATTCAGTTAAGACACACCATTTGTGCTCTGTTACATGGAGCCAAACAGAATCTTATTTGTTATAATTTTTGCTTCAGTGATTTTTTTTTTTTTTAATCCCCAGCCATCTACTTGTTATTTTTGTTTCTTTCATTTCCAAAGGTAGTAATCTTGGTCTGGCGTATCTGATGCTTGTACTGAAAGTTGTTTTCTAAATCATGATAGTAGAATTTTTTTGTCTGTCTATATTTTCCACAGAGGCTCCCCTTGTGGGTAATGTTAAGGTGACCCCTTGGATTTGAAATAAAATCAAGGTGACTGTTTTACCCGAGGATTGTGTCCTACATGCTAATTGCCTTAACTCTGTCACTTGATTCTGTAAAATGACTGTCTTGAGATATACTTATTGCTACTTATTTGTTCTACAGTCTCCATATTTATATGAAAGTTGTTTGCCATCTATTCAAAGTTGTAAGAAGCTGACTACCTAATATGTGCGATTTTGAGGGCCAGAATCCAGTTCTATTCAAGTATTTGTACTTATAAAATTAAAAACGTATGACTTTCTCAAAACACTTGGACTTAAACAGCCCTGTCAGTCCATTTTCCTCCCATGCCCTCACCAGAGAGTCTTTAGGAATTTGGGTGAGTTTGGAGTTCTTGAGCATTTTGATCCATCTAGGGTATAAACTTCTTAGGGATACTATCCTAAAACCATTCTTATAGTGCAAGTGATGAAAAACAGCTTAGCATCCTATTTTAATAAGTTCTTAGTGAAGCACCTAATAATTATCAATGGGCTAAACATCAATCTCTTTTGTGGGTTTCTCTCGGAACTATATGTCAGATACTTTTGGAAAGTATTTGACAATTGAATGCAATGGGATCATCCAATTATTAAGTGGAATATTGTGAAGATGGGCATTAGGATCTGTGCATATCACTTAATAAGTCTTTTTATCATCTACAGATAATCAAGACTGCCCAAAGATAGGTTCATCTCTCCTCTTGTTTCCCTAAGCTTTCCCCCTCTAAGTAGCTCCATCATCTTGCCTCTATCTCCTGTAGGGACCTGCTTCCAGTTTGGCTTCATCATAAAAATAAGTTGAAAATAAATTCTGATTTCTCATGAACTTACTGTTTTTTTTTTTAAAGATTTATTTATTTGAGAGAGAGAGAGAGAGAGCTCAACTGAGGGGAAGGGCAGAGGAAGAGGGAGAAGGAGAATCCAAACAGACTCCCCTCTGAGCTCGGAGTGCAACCCAACCCAGGGCTGGATCCTAGGACTCTGAGATCATGACCTGAGCCTGTATCAAGAGTTGGATGCTTAACCCAGGCACCCTCTCATGCACTTACTGTTGATAAATAGTTGTATCAGCTTTTGTATGAGAGGGAGGCATTTAGGCTGTCCCTATATTTGTAAAGAGGTCTGATAGGGTCTCTTTATTTAAGGTACACACAGTTTCATTAAAAGGAGGGATGATTATGGTGGGTGTATGGAAGAAATGGCAAATGAGAAGCACAAAGCCTATCTGGCAAGAAGACATTCTTCACATGGAGTCTCAAGTCTAGGAAAAGGTGGGACTGAGATGTGCTTTGCACCACTCAGAGGCGTAATGGACTTTAATTGTAATGATGATAATGAGAGCTACCACTGATTATTTGCTGTGGTCTAGATATTATAGTAAACATTTTTCAAAGATCATCGCATGAAATCTCAATCATGACACTATATTGGAGTGAATTTTAGTTTTCTCTCCCACTTTAGAGAAGAGAATATTGAGGGTTAGAGAGGTATCTGCCCAGGATTACCTAGCTAATAATTGATGACGATGGGATATAAATCCAAGGTCATATGGCCCCTGATCTGTTTTAGCTCTAAACAGGAGGACCTGAAAAACAAATTCTATCTACTTTTGATCCATTTACCATAATTTACAATTGTTAGCTCTTAAATTATGCTCACATTGGTGAACCAATACCCCTGGATTTCAGTACGATGGCTTTAAAATCAAGGAACTCTGCGCTTGGGCTTACTTAATGGGCTGATAAACTGCCAGGAGTGTGAGTTCATTGTTAAACATTAGCCTGGAAGTGAAAGATAAGAATGCACATGCTTTGTCTACAGATGGAGCAAGTTGTCATTCAAAGCAGCAAAATATAGCTAAGGAGTTTAAGAACTGAGGGGAGCATAAGTTCAAGACCCAGGAGGAGAACATGAGACCAGACAATATGCCAATTAATGGAATTAAACTGAAAAGATTTAAAATGAGGTCCCCTCAGGAGACAATGTGAAAGAAAAGGCAGTTAATTCAATAAGGACAAAAGGATAAGCGAGCTAACTATGAGAGGATCAGAATATTTAAAGTTGATAGTGTCTTAAGAATTAAAGAACACTGGCTTGTGATTGCTGTGAATTTATTATGCCCCAGTAGCTCGGTCTAATTTGGTCCCTTCATCCTCTGAACAAATATGCTCATCCTGAGATTCCAGGACAAAAGAAATAATCCTTTTTGTTGCAGTGAAGCTATAAAAGTGATTATGATCAGCAGCCATTCACAGAGGAATAAATAAAGGACCCATCCATCATGCTAGTAAAGTTTTCTGTCCATCTGTCATGTTGCATTTCAAAGACTATTTCACCACATTTTAGTTGTGTTAAAAGGTGTACTTAAAAAATACATTTTATACTTGGAAACTCCCCAGTACACTGAGAGTTTAAATGTATGGATGTAATTTCTCTTTTGCTAAGCAGGTTTTAGAGTGCCAAAGGCATGGCAGGGGGTAGTTAATAGAGTGTAATAAAGTGAATCTGTATGTCTCTGTGGCAAATAACTGAAAATATGAATTTAAGAAATTCTGTTATAGGCTGCATTCTCTAGAAAAGCAGTTGCTCAGTGTCATTATTCAATTGTGTATCAACAAATAGGCCTCTAAAGACCAGAGTCTGAAGACTATAGCAGGGAGTAGGTGTAAAACGCTGCACAAAATGCAGAGGCACCAAAATCCCTTAACTGAGTTTTGGCAGGTGCACACTTGGAGGAAGGGAATTGGGAGAACGTGGGATCGGTGGAGGCAAATAACATTATCTGAGATCAGGGGGGATATAAACTAGGAAGAGCCATTTATGAGGAAGAAAAATTTTTAATCAATGAATATCAATGAGGCTGAAACAGTGCAATTATATTTAGAAGCTTACCCATCTGATATTTATACCTGGAGACGATCAGTCTTCATAATTGTTCTCCAGCTGATAAATCACACCCGTTTATTTTTTATGAAGCCCTGGTCTACACAGATTTCATCATCTGAAAAATTCAAGAGCAAGACTAATAAATTTGATGGGTTTTTTTCTTTTTTCTTTCTTTCTTTCTTTTTTTTTTTTTGGTGCAAATGATCTAGATTTTCTGGCAAATCAGCTATACACGTACACAATTTTCTTTTGCTCCACTTCACTAAGCCTGTGTGTACATATAACTAAACTTAGTTCCTTAAATGTGGCAGAAAAAACGTTGTTAGTTTATAAAGAAATACAGTAGTGTCTTATATTCTGCAAATTCTCTGCTCTAAAACATTTCTTTAAAATACTTAATTCAAACTAGGGGCGAAGGATGGAGATTCTTCTCTATTAAACAAACAGTCCTTTCTCCCCTGTTTGTTGTTGTTGTTCTTGTTGTTGTTGACCATAGAGTTTAAGGAACTCACCACTCAGGCTATTGATAGAAGTCGATTATCACAGAATTTCTGACACCTGCTAGCTCCCATGAATCTTAGCATTTAACTAAGAATAAAAGGGGACACTCTTGGTTCTGCTGGAATCCCTCCAAAGCTTCTGAAGAGGTCCTTCTCAGGATTACGTCTGATACTGCCATAGATCTACTTTCCTATAATCTTTAATATACCTTCTTATAAGGATTTATAAACTTACCCCCAAATGTCCAATGGTAAGAACCTAGAGGTAGACTGAAATAAAAGACACCTGAAAGTTGAATACACACTTGAAACATGGTTTGTGTTTAACAGAGAGCTCTATACTTCAAGGGCACAGCCCACCAGTGAATGCCAGTGTTCACAGGACTCAGTAGTTGTTCTATTTCACCGGTGGCATCAGATGAAGAAATGGGCCTTTGTACATTACAGATCTCTAGGGACATTTGGTTCAATACTTTTCTGTAATCCAGTAGCATGGAGGAACTAGAAGATCTAGTAAGTGGCTAATTAAAATACTCTGCCTATGAAGTGCATGGTTCTGGGATAGGTATAAGAGAAGAAAAAAGCTAAGAGATAGGATTCCTCACCAGCTAGAATATACACATGTGGCAACCTGAGCTAAGTGCCATGGGGTAGTGAGGTAGGGAAGGAACTAACAATCTCATGAAGGTTTTTAACCTTAACCCGATGGTCTTTTTTTTTTTTTTTTTTTTTGGTGGGGGAGATATGGGCAAAGGGAGGGTAGTTCATTAGTACATTTTAGACACTGTGTGAAGACTTTATCAATTTTAGGTAATTTAATTAATGCTACAAAGAACAGAAGTTCTAGATGTTAGTGCTGAAACGGTAGAGAGTTATTATGGATTTGATGATCTGGAAGAGGTTTTATGGGATAGCTGTAAGACAGGGTAGAGTGAATGGAAGTTGAAAAGATGAGTTTAGTGGTTGTGGAGGAAGAAGGCAATTGGGTCAGAGAGTGGTCTAAGTAAGGGAAGGTGGGAGGAATTTGCGAGGAATAGTATTTGGCGAATGAGGAATGTGCACTTTTCCCTGCACTTATCATTTGTCATTCCAATGGTGCCTCACTGATCCAAAGGCTATCAATAATTCATCTGACCTGTTTACTTTGATAGCCACGGAAACAACTGAAGAGAGATCCTTCTGTGATTTGAGATTCCTGGCGTGTAGCAAATGATCATTCAGGGGAGCCATGCCAGCTCCTTGTTCTGCAAATTGCAAATGTTTCAGCTGACTTGCTCTTCCATTGTCTTGGTCAGGGTCAAAAGGTCAACGTTCTCTTCGTATAGGTAGGGCAGCCAAAGCTGCTTTAATCCCAGAGAGGGTGTCTGACTCATATTGTACAGTAACTTGTTTAGTCAGCAAGAAATTGTCTTCTAATATAATTCGAAGATTGCTGACTGTGAAGTCCACCCAACGTACACGAAGCCCCTCTTCCTCCCGCCGAAGAGAACTCAGTGCCCTGAAATCACCCCTTTGAGAAAGTCGTTCATGTCTGAGAATTATCTCCGAACAATTTGATAAAAATAGAAATCAGAAAATTGAGACAAAGGGACCTGCAGCTTTAATCCACCTCTTTATTTTCTACTGCATTTGGAAATGAGGCTGACACCTCGCTGCGTGGCATTGCGTTTTCCAGTGGAAATCCAGAATTTACAAACATGATCTAAGTTCCCCAGACACTTCGTCTTCTGGGTTGATTTTTTTTCTTTTGATATTTCCAAATAAAATCACTCCTGTCGCCATTTTGCAGAACTGAACAAATCCCACACCTTCTCTCTCCCAAAATCTTTAAGAATGCTGAGGGAGTGCTTTGTGCAAACTGGGTGTTACTTGTCACCTCCCTCTCCAAGCTGCCACCCAGGAATTTCCTCTCATCTCCTTCTTGGCCATGCTCAGGCAGCTTCCTGTGCTGCATTCCTCTCTTAGGTCTTATAATTCCCACCTTTCATTCTCCTAAACACTATTGAACTAGGCTTTGGTGCATAAAAAGGTTCAGGAAAGACTTGAGGCTATCAGAAAGGAATTAACAAAATGGCAAAACTCAGAACTCAGCCAGCATTTCTTTTGCTCCTAAAGGTCTCTTAGCCATCCACCATCAAAGACAGAAAGATACCTTCCTGGCTTCTCTCTCTCTGAGGATCCCAACCCACTGGCACATTTTGCAGAGCCTCCCTTGTCCCCAGAAACACAGCCTTTCTGTTTTGTTCTTTCCTCCCAGTGCTTGGGGCCACCAGAGAAAACACTGCATCCTTTCATACACCTTAAGAAATCTCTCTATAGGGGCGCCTGGGTGACTCAGTCAGTTGGGCCTCTGCCTTCCGCTGGGGTCATGATGTCAGGATCCTGGGATTTAGCCCTGCATTGGGCTTCCTGCTCACTGGGAAGTCTGCTTCTCTGTGTGTGTGTGTGTGTGTGTGTGTGTACTTGCTCTCTCTCAAATAATAAAGAAATAAATCTTAAAAAAAAAAAAAAAAAGGAAAAGCAAAATCTCTCCACAAAAGTTCAATCCCTATCCTTACATGGAGAAAAACAAAACAAAAAACAAAACAAAACAAAACAAACAAACAAATAAATAAATAAATAAACTTCTGTATTATCTCTAATGCATTCCTTTTAATTACTGCTATCTCTCCCTCCCTACCAAAATCTGGAACCAAAATGGCCCTGAAAGTACATTATTTCTCCCAAAATGTTGCTTTCATGGGCTGAAGTATAGTAATGGTACTGACATCTTTTAGAACGTTGGTAATTTTTTTCACTCTGGGTTTCAGGATAGAACCAGGGAAGAAGCCAGAAATGAGTAGGAGGGATATAAGGAGAGATTGGAATACTGCATCATTTAAATGGAAACTGCTCTCAGATTTTAGGACCTTGTAAAGTGGAATGTAAAAGTCAAACATGACTGAGGCTTCTAAGGTCAGCCCAGAACTCCCTCTGAGCTCAAATGTGGTAACCTGAAGCCATCTTGTCTGTGTTATAAAAGACATCTTCCAGGGAGGACAAGATCTGTATGTTCTTAGAGAAACTCCCAAATCCATCCTACAAATCCATTATCAGTATTTTTCATCTGCAAATGTGTATCCCTCCTATTAAAATAAGAATGTTCTCCTATTTCTTCCATTGCTATCCAAGTAATTTACAAAAGTCGTCTGCAAAAATAAAGGACCTTTTAAAATAGATTTCATTATATTCTATTTTTAAAAGTAGATACATGAGAAGGGCAATTAGGTATATAGAATGAGAAACATTCATCAAAGACATTCCTGCAAATTTCACAGGAATAGAGGGTCATTCATTTTCTGGAAAAATTATATTTTAAACACCTCTGTTATATATATTCAATGAAGTACACTTTCCAAAAGCCATTTTACCTTCTATCCTAAAGTGACCTTAAAACAAAGTAAAATATGTTTTGGAAGAGGGCAAAAAAACTTCAATTTTCTGTCTTATTAATACCCATACCATTGTTACTGATTCTTTTCTAACTTTATTGTCTTCTAACTACATTTGTTACATTTAGTGGTGAACACCATAAAACTTCACACATGGGCATCGAGACAAGTAAATGATGTTATTTTGGTGATCTTGGGAGTAAGAAATCTTTTTTTTCTCCCTTTTTTATAGCTGACCTTTTCAGAAAGGAATCCCTCTTGAGAAATCCCACTTTAATTTGTTATATTTTTCAAACCAGACTGTCACACTTTAATGACACAGTATTTTTTAACACCTAGAAATAAAACCAACACCACTTTTGTGATTTTTAACACTCATGTGGTCTTATTCATTAAATTTAATCTTTATTAGTAAAATACTATTTTATACATGTTTTCTTTTTGAGGGGTTTATATGCGTCAGGATGGATCTCTTGTTGAGTAGAATTCAATAACAAGCACCTTGGGAAATGCTATTAGCTATTACTTGGGTGGAAAAGATCGCCTTGGTCAGGAAGGTTTAATGAGGTTCACGAAGGAGTTCTTTTGTGATTCCTAACGTAGAAGTCAGTGGAGTTAGACCTGTTACTTCATGGATCATGAGAGAATTTAGTGCTAACCTGCTGCATAGAAATAAAAATGTGGGAAGATACATTTTTTCATTTCTTTATTTTTTAAAATGGTGGCATCATTCCACACCTGGTGGTAGGGACATCTTGACCTCGTTTTTTTTCTGCCCCCCCCCCAAACTGGTCATCATTGAATAAATCTCTTAATTGTTCTAGCCTTCAGTTTCCACAGTTATAAAAGATGCAGATTATGTTCAATAATGCTTAAAATCCTAATTGCAAATCATAAATCTGATAAGAGACTTGTATCCATAATATATACAGAACCCTTATAACTCAATAATAAATAAATAGCCCACTTAAAAATAGACAAAGGATCTGAATAGACATTTCTTCAAATAAACATACATGAATGATCAATAAGCATCACTAATGATGTTCAACATTATTATTAGTCCTTAGGGAAATGCAAATCAAAATCACAGTGAGATACCACTTTATATCAAGTAGGAAAACTATAAGAAAAAAGCCAGTAGCAAGTGTTATGAGGATAACAAGAAATTGGAACCCTCATATTTCCTGGTAAGAATGTAAAATGGCACAGCCAGTGTGAAAATAGTTTTGCATTTTCTCAAAATGTTAAAAATGGAGTTATCACATGACCTAGTAATTCAACTTCTAAGTATATACGCAAGGGAATTGACAACTTACATCCACACCAATACTTGTATATGAATGTTCATAGTAGCATTATTCTTAGCAGCCAAAGTGAAAACAACCCAATTATCCATCAAGTGATGAATAAATTAAATGATATATATTCATAAAATGGGATAGTATTCATAAAAAAGATATTTATATCCATAAAAATGTAATGTAGTCCTGATACAGACCATAACATGAATGAACCTAGAAAATACTGTGCAAAGTGGAAGAAACCAGTTACAATAAACTACATATTACATGGTTCCATTTACATGGGAGTCCAGAATAAACAAGTCTGTTGGAACAGAAATTATCATTGTTGCTTTGGTCTGGGGAGAAGTGTAGAAGAATGAGAAGGGGGATTTACTGCTAAGAGGTATAGAATTTCTTCCTTCAGTCATGAATATGTTCTAAAATTGATTGTGGTGATGGTTGGACTACTTTAAATATACTAAAAACCATTGAGTGGTATACTTTAAGTGGGTGAATTATGCGATGTGTGAATTATATTGCAGTAACGCTATTGTGAAAAAAAATCCCATCTATCTCTAAAACATGATTTTATTATTAGTTATGATTATTAGATATTATTTATGTATTTGTCCTTATGAGCAACTTTTATACCATTTTGCTTCCAATAAAAATGACTCTCCAGTTAAATTGGATATATGCTCATTTTGAAGGTAATTAACATTTTTTAAAAAATATGCATTTTCAGTAAATTACTGGTATCTCAACACCATTCTTGGTGTTCATATGACACGAGTAAAATTCTTCCTAGAACAATAGATTTCTATAAACTATGATGCCTCCAAGAGTCTTAGCAATGACAAATCTTTGAAACATTAATTTTAAGCCCTTGTCACAATTCCCATAAGAAAGAACATATCAAAAGTGATGAGTGCAGAAAGCATTCTAAATTTTGTTTTAGTGAAAGAATAATTAAGAAATGGGTTTTCATGAATGCATGGAGGCTGGATGAAAATGGGGAGGACAGCATGGGATGAGTATCAGGTATACTCATGGAGACTGCAGTACGCTGTAGGTCTCAGCTAGATGCCTTAGATCCAATATTGGTCACTTATGTTCCAAAGAGGGACTCTGGGCAGAGGCTCAAGGAACTATCTAGAGGTTGCATCACAGTAGATATGCTCTGCTGCCCAGGTCATAAATGTGGCAGAATCAGAAAGAAGGCTATAGTTTCATTCTAGTAAAATATATACTATGTCTCTTTTGCACTTAGCTTTGTGTATTTGTGGCACTGAACACACCGTTTGTCAGAGATGTCAACAATCTAAAGGAAGATGTGAGCAATGTGATGAGATGTGAGATGAGATGAGATGTGAGATGAGATGCTCTCCACCAGGGACATCCAGAGCAGCAGATTTCAATCAGGGGAGCTGGAGAGGGGGAGAAAATAAAACAACAGTTAATGGACACACAGGAGATACCCTCTGGGGATTCTCAAAAACACGTGATGGATGGGATGGGAAGCTGATAGTGACCCAGGTTCTGCTTACATAGGTGAAATTTAGGAATAACTCTTAACATGGAATCAAGAACTATGAAGAGCCTGAAATTTTACTAACCTACTATTCTGTCCATATCCCTATTTTTTCAAAATTCCAAACTACTAGGAAATGGAAGCACCTTCAGGATAGAGGTGAGTGTCTCAAATAGCAAGGCTCATTACAGCTGAAGAGGCAAATTTTTTTTTTAAATATTTTATTTATTTATTTGACAGAGAGAGATCACAAGTAGGCAGAGAGGCAGGCAGAGAGAGAGGAAGAAACAGGCTCTCCACCAAGCAGAAAGCCCGACATGGGGCTCGATCCCAGGACCCTGAGATCATGACCTGAGCCAAAAGCAGAGGTTTAACCCACTGAGCCACCCAGGCACCCCTGAAGAGGCAAATTTTGCAATACATGCGTCAACCTACGGAGTCTTTTGTGTTAGTGTGTCTCTGTAAATTGGTCAGTGTGGTAACAGCTGTTACTGACAAGAATAACGTCTTAGAATGGTCTTGTCTGAAAGTCAATGTTTTGTTTTGTTTTGTTTTGTTTTGTTTTTACGGTCTGCTGGCCTTCTGATTTCACCAGCTTTCTGTGCATTTATACATGTGTGTGTGTGTGTATGTAGTCTCATGAAATTTCCACCAAGGTCTAGATGTGGGTGCCCACCACCACAGCCGACGTACAGAATATCACCTCATTTCGGAACTTCACAACGATCCCTCATCCAACCCTTTCATAACCAGTCACCTCCCTTCCTACCCCTTCCAAATCCCTGACAACTACTCATCTGGTCTTCATTTCTATCCTTTGTCATTTCAAGAATACTCTATAATGGAATCATATAGTACATAATATGTTGAGATTGGTTTTCTGTCCCTACTCATTCAAATTTCCTGGAGTTCCATCCAAGTGATGTTCGGACAGCTTGCACCTTTCTCTCGCTGAGTAGTGTTCCATGGTACTTGGTACTTTGTTTCACACTCACCCTTGAAGGGCATTTGGGTTGTTTCCAGTTTGGGGCTATTACACAGAGAGCTGCTATTAATATTCAAGAATATGTGTTTGTGGGAACAGAAGTTTCCATTTTTCTGGAATTAATGCCCAAGAATGCAATTGCTAGACTGTGATAAACATTTTAAGTATATGTATAGCTTTGAAAACAACTTCCAATTTTTTTTCCACCAGAGTGGCTATACCATTTGACATTCCCACTAGCAATGTTTGAGTGATCTAGCTTCTCTGCATCCTTGCCAGTATCTGATGTTATTACTGTTTTCTTTTTTAATGTTAGCCATTCCAATAACTGTGTAAGTATATCTCATATGGCTTTAATTTTTATTTCTTCCATGCCTAATGATGTTGGACATATTTTTGTGAATTTACTTGCCATCTATATATCCTCTTTAGTGAAATGTCTACGTTATGTCTTTTGCCCAGTTTCTAGCTGTATTTTTTAGCTATTGTGTTTTAACAATTCTTTGCATGTTCTGATTACCATTCTTGTGTCAGAATGGATGGTTTGCAAATACTTCTTACCCAGTCTGTAGCTTGTCTTTTTATCTGTGTAACAGGGGCTTTTGTAGAGTAAAAGTTTTAATTTTAATTTTATTTTTATTTAATTTTATTTATTTATTTAATTTATTTAATTAATTTATTTATTTATTATTTATTATATTATTTATTTATTTATTTATTTATTTAAATTTAATTTTAATGAGATCCCTTTATCAACTTGTTCTTTTGGTGTCAAGCCTAAGAACTTTTTGGCTAGCTCTAATAATGAAGACTTACTCCGATGTTTGTTTTTTGTTTATTTGTTTGTTTCTAAAAATTCTGTGGTTTTCTGTTCTACAGTTAAGGAGGTGAGCCAATTTAAGTTAATTTTTGTATATAAGGTGTGAGGCTCACATGAAAGTTTCCTTCTGCTTCTTCATGTCTGACTGCTCCAGAACCATTTGTTGAAAGCGCTGTCCTTTTTCACTGAATTGCTTTTGCATCGGTGTCACAAACCAGTTGGGCGTATTTGTTAGGGTCTATTTCTAGGTTCTTTATGCTGGCCCACCAACCCACTTGTCTGTGGTTGATATTTGTTACTGTGGCCATAAATAAGCCTTTTCATCAGGTAAATAATATTTACCACTTTATTCTCCTTTTTCAAAATTATTGTAGCTATTTTAACCTCCAGGTACCTTTACATATAAATTTTAGAGTAAGTTTGTCGATGTTTAAAAAAAAAAAGCTTGTTGGGATTTTGATAGAAATTTTGTTCAACCTATGGATCAGTTTGGGGAAAATGGACATCTTAACTATGTTGCATCTTTCAATCCATGGACATTGTATTTGTCTTCATTTATTTTGGTCTTCTTTGATTTCTGTCATCAGAATTTTGTAATTTTTGGAAGTCAGATTTTGTATATGTATCTTTAGATTTATACTGAAATATTTTATTTTGGGGGGTAATTATAAATCATATTGTGTTTTTAATTTGTTTCCAAATGTTCATTGTTAGTTTATAGAAATGCAGTTGAGGGTTTTTTCCTTTTTTTTTTTTTTTTGTATGTTTATCTAATATTCTCCACTCTTACTGAGCTCACTTATTCTAAAAGGTGTTCTGTAAATCATGTCGTCTGTAAATAGCAATGAATAGCAATGGTTTTTTTTCTTCTTTTCCAGTATGAATGTCTTTTTTTTTTTTTTTTTTTTTTTTTTTTTGGTGAGGGGGGCTTCGTCTTGCTGGTCAGAACTTCCAATGCTATTTTGAATAAAAATAGTGAGACCAGACTTTCTTGCTTTCTTCCCAGTCTTAGATGGAAACCATTCAGTCTTTCACCATTAAGTGTGATGTTAACTGTAGGGTTTTTTGTATATGCTCTTTTTCCATTTGAGGACATTCCCTTCTGTTCCTAGTTTTCTGAAAGTTCTTATTGTGAATGTGTAGTGGATTTTGTCAATGCATTTTCTGCATCAGTTGATATAATTATATGATTTTTTCCTTTATGCTGTTGATACGGTGGATTACAGTAATTGTTGAATGTTGGATTAGCCTTGCATATCTGTAATAAATATTACTTGGTTTTTCTTTTATATATTATCTACATAATATATATATATTCCTTTTATATATTGTTGGATTTGATTTGCTAATATTTAATTGAGGATTTTTGTCTCTAAATTCCTGAAAGATATTCATCCATAGCTCTCTTTCTTTTCTTTCTTTTTTTTGTTTTAAACTATCTTTGTCTGGTTTTAGTATCAGCATAATACTAAAATAAGTTAGGAAGTGTTCCTCTTCTACTACTGGAAAAGATAGTGTGAAATTGGTGTTAATTCTTTAAATGTTTGGTAGAATTATCAAGTGATTCCATCTGGGCCTGAAAAAAATTTTTGTAGGAGAGTTTTAATTTAAAATTTAATTTCTTTAATGGTTTTAAGACCATTTATGGCATTAATTTTGTATTTTGGTTTTTGTGTTTTGTAAAAAATCAAAAACCATTTCACAGTGGTATGACATTCATACTTCTGTACTGTTTCTACTCTCTCTCTCTACAGAGGCCTTCTTACCCCTAGATCTAATACAGTATCCAGGATTCCTCGTTCAGGATTCCCTTGGTCCAGGAGGCCCCTGGGTTTAAAGAAGAGCACTTACACCTGTTTTTTTACTGCTTTCATAGCCTACTGCTGGGCATGGCTCCTGGAGTTCTTAAGTATCCATGTTAGTAGGCAGAGATGGCCTTCTGAGGCTTTGTACTTTTTTTTTTTTAATTTTTTTTATTAATCATTTTTTAAATTTATTTTCAGCATAACAGTATTCATTGTTTTTGTACCACACCCAGTGCTCCATGCAGTCCGTGCCCTCTCTAATACCCACCACCTGGTTCCCCCAACCTCCCACCCCCCCACCTCTTCAAACCCTTCAGATTGTTTTTCAGAGTCCATAGTCTCTCATGGGGAGTTAGGAGAAGGCAGTTGGGGGAAATTGGAAGGGGAGGTGAACAATGAGAGACTATGGACTCTGAGGCTTTATACTTCTAACACCCATGACACCTCAGAAATCTTTTTGTGTAACTTCAATCAGTTAATAACACCAAGAGGGTAGTATAGTAGACTGGAGAACATGTAGAGGAGGATATCCTAGGCTGCGATTTTCACTCCTCTTTTTAAGAAGCTATTTTCCTTGAATAGAGGAAAGCCTAGTAAAACCTATAGCAGATTCCTCATGAAAGTGTGGACTGTTGTTCTGGCTTATGTAAACCTGTGTGCTTTCAAAGATGTTTAAAATGAATTTGGACAGTATTTTATACTCATGCTCAATTGCTGGCAGAAATCATATTTTTCAATTAATATGTTAAAAGTTTATTCTCTGCTATATCATGAATAATCCAAATTCAGTTGGTCTAGTAATCAGATGTCGACTGCACTTGATCTGTTAAAAACACCAACTTTTGCTGACATAAATTAGTGTCAACATAAATCTCAAAAAAAAAAAATTTTTAATGCTCTTCTAGACCATGAAATTAAAATGCACTTTGCTAATTCTCTTGCATGTAACACATGCAAATGTCTAATATAGTAACTCTAGAGACATTCAGGAAAGGCTATTATATGTTAACCACAGTAAATTGCAAATGATAGTTAAACTAAGAAGTACTCTCTTTTTAAGAGATGTTTGCCTTTTAAGGATCAAAATGTCTTTTTGGTATAAACC
This sequence comes from Lontra canadensis, assembly GCF_010015895.1. Classification (NCBI taxonomy): domain Eukaryota; kingdom Metazoa; phylum Chordata; class Mammalia; order Carnivora; family Mustelidae; genus Lontra; species Lontra canadensis. Next base: position 18,040,730 of record NW_022631011.1, read on the forward strand.
AAAGAAATTGGATATAACTTTGATATTTTAAATACGAGAGAGCAGGATAAGAAGGTCACTGTTTCAGCAAAGAGACCAATGGTTTGAAATTATGTGTATGACGCCCCCACACAAGGTCATCTCTAACTCTTCACCATATTGAGAGGGTTCTCTTAAGTTTTGCACCCAAAATCCTGGCAAAGAAATCAGCCTTACGAAAATCAAAACAGCAGACTAGACGGAATTTAATCTACCAGGAAAATGAGGAGCCATAGTTAGGATTTCAGCAAACTAATTGACTGTTTATCACTGCTACAATGGTTCAAAAGTATTCATGGTGAGGATAGTTCAGTTTTGTCCATTTTGTGGGCATATTACCAAAGTCAGAGACTTAAGAAAATTGTTCTTGTTTCCACTCTTCAGGCTATGTCCTCTCTCCATGTTTTGAAAGCCTTCTTTAACATTGTTCAAACTTAAATTCAGAGTAGGGGAACAAATTACTTGTGTTCTCTTTGTGTGTTAGTGGTTTAGATCTGGAACAGCAGTGTCTCAATGAGCCTCTGATGTGCATATCATTCCCCGGGTAGCTCCCTAAATCCATACAGAATATTTTTAATAGACCCCTCATTTTTCCTGACTATCAGCCTTCTACAAAGTCAAGATTTATTCACTCTGAGGGCGTTTGCATGGCTGTTGGCCGTGGATCCAGCTCTGACGCACACTTCCATTATGATTCCTGGTATAGGCTGTGCAGCACTCCGCTGGGTGAGTGCCTTCTCTGAGGGGTACATGGAGTTCCCATTAGTGTCAGTGGGGTTGAAGCTTGTATTTCAAGGGAATCTAACACTTGCCAACAGTAAGAGGACATTTTAGTTTCTCATGCTTTGATGGAAGCTTCCTGTGGTGATTTTGATATCTCTGATAGTATTTCTTTTCTTTCCTGTTGTTAATAGGTTTACAGAAAATCGACTGTCTGAAGAACATAAGGCAAACTGGAGTTTCTCTCTCTGTCTCTGTCTCTTTTTTTCTGTCAGATCATTGCATGTTTATTGGAGATAATTTCCTTCTAGTTTCCTTTTCACTGATCTTTAGGTCAGTGACTTCAATGTTTCTTAGCTCCGTTACTCATTCCAGACTCTTAGTCTTAGAGGAAATCTCTCTCTGATCTTCATTTTATTCTTTTTCATTTATTTTGAAATGACTCAGTTCTGCCTTCTGACATAACACAGAATTTGTGATTTAAATACTTGGGGCACGCAATATATTTTAATTATTTAGTCTACGTACGACTTAAGACCATCAGTTAAATGTTCAGAGAAAGTTTATCTCAATGTTATAAAAAACTTAATTTCCCCCCCCTGGACTCATAAGTTAAACTGTAATTTTGACACCATTAAATTCTCATATCTTAGGAAGTCACAACTTTAAATTTAAAACATAGCAAAAAATGCAAGTTCTCTTCTTTCCCAAGTCCCTTAGCTTTTTTCTCACAACATAGAAGTCACCCGAACAAGACTTCTTAACCTAAATTCTATGGACTCCATATGTGTTCATGGATGCACTTTAAAGGATTTGCAGAATCCCATGAAATTATTTGTTAATTTTTGTTTACATGCATTTTTCTAGGGGGAAGGTTCAAATCTTTCAATGGATTTATTACTTCAAAAATGTTAACCATCTTATTAGAAATGCATTTCAAGTTTCTTAGATTATTTTTTCTAATATATAATGCATTATTTGTTTCAGGGTTACAGTCCGTGATTCATCAGTCTTACACAATTTACGCACTCACCACAGCACGTGCCCTCCCCAACGTCCATCACATTTCAAGTTTCTTATGGGGATAGCCTTAATTCTGATTCTCCTGAAAAGTGGGTAACATCTAAGGAATTTGATGAGTGTATAAAAGCTCTTGCCATCCCACCTTGTGCTTTGGCTTCCTGATAAACTATCTCTACACTCCTTAGCAGAGACCTACCAATTTCTACTCCCCGAAACTACTAGTTCCTGATAAAAAGGATTCATTGAAGCGAATTTCAAAGTGTCAAGAATATAACCCCTTGGGCTGCCTGGATGGCTCGGTCATTAAGCATCTGCCTTCGGCTCCCGGGATCCAGCCCCACATTGGGCTCCTTTCTCAGTGGGAAATCTGATTCTCCTTCTCCCACTCCCCCTGCTTGTGTTCCCTCTCCCGGGGTCTCTCTCTCTCTGTCAAATAAATAAATAAAATATTTTAAAAAAGAAAAGAGGGGAGCCTGGGTGGTTCAGTAGGTTAAAGCCTCTGCCTTAGGCTCAGGTCATGATCCCAGGGTCCTGAGATCAAACCCCGAATCGGGCTCTTTGCTAGGCAGGGAGCCTGCTTCCTTTCTTCTCTCTGCCTGCATCTCTGCCTATTTGTGGTCTCTGTCTGTCAAATAAATAAATAAAATCTTAAAAAAAAGAAAGAAGGAAAGAAAGAAAGAAAGAAAGAAAGAAAGAAAGAAAGAAAGAAAGAAAGAAAGAAAGAGAAAGAAAGAAAAGAACATAACCCCTTGTTCCTCTCTGCCAGATAACTCAAGAGTCAGGTAAACCCAGAGAGGCATGATCCTAGGCCATCCCTGCCCGGTAACAACACGGTCACTGGTCATTGAATCAGTTCACCCTGAACTGCCCAATTTGAGTTCCAGTATTATGCATATAGGCAAAGTGAGGTCAGCTGATTCTCACACACACTGCGGATGAGCATAGATATTTATATAATAAAGCATTTATATAGTTAAATTTATACAGTTATACTAATTATAGTTCTCCTCATTCTTCAAAAATTGCTGAACCCATGCTCTGACCACTAGAGTTTGGTAACCAGTTAGATTTGAGTTCCTCACCAGTAGTCGGTTCATTAGACATGGCTGCCTAGTACACTGTCTCTATATTGATTTTCTCTCTTTTTTAAAATATTTTATTTATTTATTTGACACAGAGAGAGATCACAATTAGGCAGAGAGGCAGACAGAAAGAGAGAGAGGAGGAAACCAGCTCCCCTCTGAGCAGAGAGACCGATGCGGGGCTTGATCCCAGGACCCTGAGATCATGACCTGAGCCGAAGGCAGAGGCTTAACCCACTGAGCCACCCAGGAGCCCCTCAATATTGATTTTCTTTGTTTGGATTTGTTGCTTTCTTTTATTACCTTTATTCATTACCAAAGATTTGCGAATCCCCTTTGCAGTTGGCTCAGTGCATCCCATGTGAATTCAGTTCCTCTCTCAACATCCCGTCTTTGGCATGCTTTTGTAGTCTTTTTTTTTTTTTTTTCACCTTCCACATGCCAGCCATTGTTTCCTTCAGCATCTGCTCCCCACCTCCGGGCTCTAAGTCTTTGGAGGGATCTCCTCATGGTGGTTCTCTCTCTCTGTGTCCTTTTCATCAGACCACTGACTTCACACGCGAGACGGTGATCATTCACACTGGATGCTGCTCACTCGAGCTCACTAGTTTCTGTTCTATTTGTAACTATTGAGTGGTTCTTTCTGATGGGGATAGTTTAACTTCTGATCAATGTCATCAAGAATAATCTCCTCAGGCAGGAAAAAAAAATCTATTTCCTGCTTCTTTTCTATTAAATACTCTGAGAGTGACAAAGCTATCTTGTATTTCAGGGATACCTACTATCTCCCTGGTTCCTGTTCGTATGTGTTTGTGTATATGTTTACCTTTCTCTCCAACAGACACAAATGTGTTAGGCATTGTGTAAGCTCCTGGAGATAGGAAGTCGTCTGTGTTCTTGTCTCTGCCCCCAAAGGACTTGCCATCTAAGATGAGAATAATCTTTGTGGTAACATTTACTATTCACCACACTTAGATGACATTTACATCTCCCAGCAGTAGTGAATCACCTTCTTTTTGCTTTTTTTTTTTCCCGGAGTTTGTCATGCTATTTATATTTAGTATACCAAGAATTACCTTCTATCAGGAGAATATTATACATGTTATATAGAAGAGCTTTCTTTTTCTTCTATGTTACATTTTTATAGCTACAACCTTTGACACCCATTTCTATTCCTGCCTTCTCCCCAGAACCTTCTCCTTCCGAGCTTTTTTATTTTATGAGAGCACTGAAAGGCATTCCTCAATCCTTTTCACCTTTTCACCTTCTCTTCAGTCAGAGACACCAGCTTGCATTTATACCACGCAAAATTGATGAGTGCCTCAGAGAGAAAAGGAAACATAAAGCTCAGACTGCGTGTTACCTCCATCATTCCGATCCCTTGTGCTCACATCTCTTGGGAAGGAAGGAGAGCCACGGTTCTTTGTAACTCTCTCAGAAATTTTCCTATAAATGCCCAAAGCAAGCTGCCTTTTGGTGAGACCTGTTTATCTCTGGGATCCTGGGACCAATGTCTTGAAATCAACCTGGGTGCTAGTCTCTATTCCTTTTCATTGAGACTCCATCATTTTCATAGAACGATAGCTTGACTTACTAATTTACATTCTAGGTGTCTGTCTTTCTCAGATACTGAATAGACAGACACATTTCATTCCAATTTTCCTGAAACATTTATTCACCTGCCTTTTCTGATCATCCTTAAATTGGGAAAATTCGTGACCAAATGAGGTCACGAAATGTGGCATGCCACAGCCATGCACCTGGTAATGCGTTGGATGCTGGAATGCAGAGATGGGTCAGGCATGGACAAGAAAAATGAGAAGACAGTTATACAAAGAAGAAATTACGGTAAAAGTGTCCAATGTCATCCAAAACAGAATTATACAAAAGAACGAGAGAAATTATGTTCCCTTGCCACTATCCAGGTGTGGGAAGAAACATGATACACTGATCCCCCCAGCTTTTCTGAAGTTTGCTTTATGCCACTTTGCTTTCATGAAAGACCTACACTGGTACCTAATTTTGCTAACAACAAGAAATCCGAGGAAGATTTCCACTCCCCCCTACCCAAAAAAAGTGGAAAGCAAAAGTAGCTTCGGCGTTGTTCAACTGTGCAGTGTGCCCCCCAAACAGCCAAAGTGGCCCCACCAAGCTTCTTTCCCAGGAACTGCTCTCAACTTCTCAGCATCCAGCCCCACAGCTTGGAATGGTGTCTGTGAACACCTGTGCTTTATCTTCATTTATTTTGTGCATCTCTTAACAAGATGTGTCCTAAGGTATCAGAAAAGCCCAAGAGAAGTGAGTTTTGGCGTCTGGGAAAGTAAAAAATTTTTCCATATAGATTAATGGTAATTGCCTCTTACTTTATGCCATTTCAGCTTTCAGAAAGTTTCAAGGGAAAGCTATATACGATGGGATAGCAGGAAAAAACCTCTATAATGAAAAGCTTTGATATAGTGGTGAACTGTGAGGTAAAGCAGATCTGTGGTTAAGCCAAGGCTAAACTGTTTACTAAAGGTAAGTTCTCTGTAAGTCACATCCTCTTAGCCAATTTCTTTTCTGTACAATGGGAATACAGGAAAGTACTTCTAGTTGTCAAGGTAGTTAAATGAGCTAGAGGATAGAGTGCAAAGCACTCGCTCAATATATATAGTAGATGCTCAATTAAATATTTGTAGAGCAGACGAATGTATGCCATGAGCCACAGGCTCTGGTAAGATGTAAATGTGATATACGGCATAGTGTTTTAATGTCACAATAATATTGGTTTGAATCACTGCTCTCTCATTTCCCAGCTTTGGGATTGTGGGTAAACATTCCTCCAATTCTCAGTTAGTAAAACTCCACAGATGAGTCAGAAGGACAGAAACATAATATGCATAAATCAATTATCATAGTGCCTAGAATATGGTGAGCAGTCAATAAATATTAATAATTCTGATACCATATTCACTTTCCTCAGATTTAAAATACATTTTAACAACAGTAAAAACTTTTAACTGGAAAAATAATAACCCACTTACTCTTCATCTGTTTTGCATTGCAACAGTTATCCCCCCAAAATAAGGCTGTCGGTCACACAAAGAGAACTTCCAATATTTTTTGAAAGAAATAGATTATTCCTAGGATTCACTTTTCCCACCACTCCCAGTGTTTAGTGCATGCAATTCTGCCTTCATTTTCATTTGCCCCATGGATTTGTTTGCCTCATTTTGATAAACTACTCAAAAATCAAAATAACTTTTTTTGGTTGAGTCTCATTTTTTCAAACTTTTTAAGTTCCAAAATTACATATGAACCTCTCCTGGGTGTTACATATTTTCCCTTCACTCTGGTTTCCCTCCATTGTTATTTGTATGACTTTTCATTTAAATGATTTTTCTGAGCACTAGGACTCAGTAATGTGAAACCCTCATATGGGTTTCCAAATCTGCAAATCTTTCCTTGTATGGTTAGCAACCATTCCTAATCCTCCGCCTGGCAGGAGGGCGCTGTCATTTACTGATCAAATCCATCAGTAGCCAGAACAATGCCGGTCATACCATAGATGGCTAAAAACACATTGTTGAATAAAAAATGAATGTGTCTACAGAAAAAGTACATGCATAATCTCCTGGGTTTTTTTTTTTTCAGCCATTTGAAATTACTTAATACGCAATTGTAGACTATGGATGTTTTACTAGGCTTTTATTAAGCGTTCTAATAAATTCTTTTTTTTTTTTAAGATTTTATTTATTTGTCAGAGAGAGAAAGCACACACAAGAAGGCAGAGGAAGAGAGAGAAGCAGGCTCCCTGAGCGAAAGGAGCCTGATGCGGGACTCAATCCCTAGACTCTGGGATCATGACCTGAGCTGAAGGCAGCAGCTTAACTGAGTGAGCTACCCAGGCATCCCAAGTGTTCTAATAAATTCTTTACTAAATAAATGACTTGCATGTTCAATTATTTAAATAATGGTAACCTAGAGCACTGCTTTTCTTGGGCTACCTTTTCCTGCCATTAGATCACTTCGGGGCACACATTTTCCTGTTTCCTGTCATCTGCTGATCTAGAATATTTGGGATTTTGCAATAACAGCCTGTTGGTTAAAATATAAATCACAAAGATGTTTGTTAGAAAATACATAATTAGGATATGACCCATTAGTTGTTTGAATTGTATTACTAGGGATGTAATATAGTGAATGGGTGTTTTAGTGGAAAAGGAACTCCATTCCTTTTGATGCACCTACTGTCAGAAGACGACAGTGTTTATGAGAAAATTTATTAACTATGGTCATAGGTAATAAAGCAGTGAATCCCAACCTTTTTAAAGTGCAAGCATTCCCTCTGATCCTCAGGCACTATGCTTTTAGAATTCATTTGTACAGAATGATAAAATATGTATTAATTTGGGAATGTTAAAGTGTACTTTACTGATTACAATAGTATCTTCATTTTTTGAAATAGCAGTCAATACCAGTTAAGAATATAATTATTGGAATTTGTACTAGTTTGCAGGTCACTCCAAGTGGCTCTGCAGGTCCGTGTGCTCTCAGTGGATCTCAACCCAGTTTGCTCATGAGAATCATTAGAGAGCGTTTTACAAAGTATGATTTCTGTGACCAGGGCTGACTTCATGGGCATGGGCTGACATGAAGGACCATGCTTGGAAAAGCTCCTCTCTAGATTCTATGCTCTGCTGTTGCCATGTTGACATTTTTAATGATTCCGAACAAGGGTACCATTCATTTTCACTTTGTACTGGTCCCCGCAAATTACATAGTCAATCCTGGCTGTGGTTTCACCCACAGCTATCAAATCATAGTCTAAGGCTGGAGAGTGGATGAAGGAAGCTGTGTATTCAAGGTTACAATTTGTTTTTAACATAAAGGCGAAAAGCAGAGCACTTAAAAAATTTTTACAAATAATGAAATACACTAATCTGAAGTGTGTATCAGTGAGTACTGACCAATGTTTGCAAATAGCTCTTATGTGGTGATGTAGTCTGTGTTTTTAATTTTAACTAAATTTTTATCCTCATCTATGGATTGTCTTTTATATTTTCTTTGTGGTTTCTTTTAATAAGCAGATTTTTTTTTAAATTTTGAAGAAATCTAATTTACTTCTTTTATTTATTTTTTTCTAATTTTTAAAAAGAATTTTTATTTATTTGACAGAGAGAGAGAGAGAGAGAGAGCGCGAGAACATAAGCCGGCAGAGTAGCAAGTAGATGGAAAGGGAGAAGCAGGCTCCCCACTGAGCAAGGAGCCAGATGTGGGGCTCGATCCCAGGACCCTGGGAACATGCCTGAGCTGAAAGCAGTTGCTTAACCAATGAGCCACCCAGGCACCCCCTTTTTCTTTTTTATAGTTTGAGTTTTTGTGTCCTATCTGAGAAATCTTTGCTTACCTCAAGTTTGTAAGGATAGTCTATATTTTGCTTGGAATCTTTGTAGTGTTAGCTTTTTATTGTAGATGTGGGATCCATTTAATTAACTTATTTATTTTCTTTTAAAGATTTTATTTATTCATTTGACAGATGGAGATCACAAGTAAGAAAAGAGGCAGGCAGTGAGAGAGAGAAGGAAGCAGGCTCCACGCTGAGCAGAGAGCCCAATGTGGGGCTCCATCCCAGAACCCTGGGATCATGACCTGAGCCGAAGGCAGAGGTTTTAAACCACTGAGCCATCCAGGCGCCCCATTTAATTTCTTTTTAATGGCAAGAGTTGGCAAACTGGAGCTTGCAGACCATTCTGTGCCACCAGCTCTTTTTTAAATGAAGTTTTAGTACAACGTTGGTTCATTCATGTGGTTGCATATTATCAATGGCTACTTTTGCGTGACAGTGACAGAGTTCAATAGTTGTAACAAAGATTATATGGCCCAGCAATTTAAAAATACTTACTTTACTATCATACCTTTTGCAGAAAAGTTTGTCAAATTCTGGTGTATGTTATAAGAAAGAGATCAAGTTTACTTTTCTGTGCACTTAATCCAGCTTTTTATCACTATTTACTGAAAAGATTTTCTTTCCTATATTGAATTGCCTTGAAACCTTTGCTGAAAATCAATTGGACCTGTTTCTGGACTCTCTGTTTAGTTCCATTAATCTATCTGTCTGCTCTTACCACACTGTCTTGGCTATTTCATTTTTATAAGTCATAAATCTTGATATCAGGTAGTATAAGCACTCCAGCATTATTTTCCTTTTTTTAGGATTGTATTGGCTGAGTCCGTTATTCCTTATACAATTTAGAATCAGAGTCAGAATTCCTTTGAATGATTCAGAAATCCTTGAATGAATTCCTTTGAATGATTTGAATATAAATTGCATGAATTTATAAATTGATTTGGAGGAAATTTATATTTTAACAATATAGTGTCTCTCCATCCATGAAGATGATGTCTCTCTCCATGTAGTTAAGCCTTTATATTTATCAGCAGTATTTTTAGTTTTCAGTACCTCTTCTGTTAAATTATTCTGAATTGTTTTATTTTTTGAAACCGTGGTGAATAATATTTTTAACTTTAACTGTATTTTCCAACAGCTATTTTCTTAGGATATGGAAATATATTGATTTTTCACACACACACACACCCTTTTTTAAAAAAGATTTTATCCATTTCATTCATAGAGAGCAAAAGGGAGAGAGAGCAGGAGCAGGAGCAGAGGGCAAAGGGAGAAGGAGAAGCAGGCTCCCCACTGAGCAGCGAGCCCCCCATGGGACTGGAAGCCCAGGATCATGACCTGAACTAAAGGTAGATGCCTAACTGAGTGAGCCACCCAGGTTCCCCAATTTTTCACCCTTTATATACTGCATCTTTGCTCAGATTATTAATCCTAGTAGATTTTGCAGATTCCTTAGGATTTCCAATGTAAACAATCTCTCCTACAAATCTTTAAAATACAGAACTTATTTTTTCTTTGTAATATTTGTGCTCTTTACTTCATTTTCTTACCTTATTTCACTGGCTGGGATATATGATACAATGTTGAGTAAAAGTGCTAAGAACGAATGTCCTTATGCTGTTTGTTATTTTATGGAGGAAGTGTTAAACATTTGACAATTTGATGTGATGTTGGCTGTATGTTTTTCATAGATAGTCCTTATCAGATTGGCAAATTCACCTCCCATCTTAGCTTGCTGTCCTTTCAGGAATAAATTCTGAATTTTGTCAAGTGCTTTCGCTGTATCTATGAAAGTAATTACAAGATCTTTCTCCTTTTCCTGGTAACATGATGAAATATAGTGAAAATTTTTTGAATTACAAACCAGTTTTACATTCTGCGACAAGTCTCAATTAAACAAACTGAATTATCCTATTTGGGGATATTTTAGGAGTTAACTTAAGAATATTTTGTTAATAACTGTTGGATTTATGCTTATGAGTATTATTGGTCTGTAATTATGATGAATTCATAAAATGAATTAGGAACTATTCCCTCCACTTCTGTTCTCTGAAAGATATTTTGCAACATCAATGTTATTTCTGATTTAAAATCTGAAAGAACTCACCAGGGAATCCATCAAGACCTGGAATTTTCTTTTCAATGGGCTTTTTCTTTATTATTATAAATTAAATTTCTTTTATACGTAAAGAGTTTTTCTGTTTTCCATTTCTGCATCAGATTTGGTAAGTCGTGTTTTTGAATAAATGATTCCATTCTACCTAAATTCTTGAATGTATTGGCATAAAGTTCTTAATAATACGCCGCTTATTATTTTTAATGTTTATAAGATCTGTATGGACATGCACATTTTAATTAGTATTTTCCTCTTTTTTTCTTATCAGTTTTGCAAATAGTTTATCAATTTTATTAAGTTGTTCAAAGAATGAAATTTTGACATTTCAAACTGGTTTTTTTTCTTTCTTATGTTTGCTCTTATTATTTTTAACTTTCTTCAGCTTACTTAAGTTTCAGTTTATTCTTTTTTTTCTTCTAGATTCGCCATGTATAAGCTTAGGTGTTTGTTTGTTTTACTTCAAATAATTCTTCTTTCATCTTACATGCAATTAGAGAACATTTCCCTCTAAGCACTCTTTTAGTTGGGTCCCCCCAAGTTTAGATATGTTATATTTTCATTATCACTCAGTCAAAATATATTCTAATTTTCTTTTTATTTCTTCTTTTGTTCATGAGTTATTTAGAAGTTTCTTGTTTCATTTTCAAAAATATAAAGGATTTTCTAAATAATTTATTATCACTGTTTTCTAAGATTATTCTGCTTTTGTCAGAGACGATATTCTCTAGAGTTTCAATCATTTGAACTTATTGAGACTTATTTTATGACTGACTCCTTATAAGTTCTATTTTGAAAATGTCAGAAGAATACGTACTCTTTTGTTGTTGGTTGTACCTCTAGAAATAGCCTTGAGGTTGGGTTAGTTTATGGTGTTGTTCAAATGTTCTATGTTCTTATAGTGGTGGTTGGGGATGGTAGTCTGATTTCTCTAACACTATTAAAAAGTTTATAAAATTTCCGAACACGATTATGGATTTGTCTATTTCTCCTTTTGGTTCTATCAGGGTCTCTTGGGCTTCGTTCTAGAGCTTGATCTTCGAGCTCTGTATGTGATCAGGTATGTACACATTTGGATTGCAATGTCTTTCTAATGAGTTGACCATTTTATCAATCTAAAATGACGGTCTTTAACACTAGTGATACTCTTTTTCTTGAAATCTACTTTATCTGACATTAAACCAAATAGACCAAACTTTCTTATGCTTACTGTTTATACTTATGGCTCACATTCTATAACTTTTTCTATCTTTATATTTTTAACCTATTAGTGTCATTAAATACATTTTTTGCAGAGAGCATGAGGTGAGGTACTTCTTTTGAAATTGGAGTACAGAGTCCATTTATATTAAATGTCATTGTTGTGCTACAATTGGACTAATTTTACCAACTTTTTGTTTTCTATTTGTCCTATGTCTTTTTGATTCATTTGTTCTGCCCTGATTTCTTTTGTCACTATATGTATGTGGTTTTGTGTCTATGTGTGTGTGTTTATGTGTACACACACACATTTATAACAGAGATCTAGGAATATAAAGTATACATATATTTTAAATTTTTATTCTTATATGTAAATATACTATATATTTTCCAAAGTATTTTACTTTGTTTCCTCTATTGTGCTTTAGATATATTCCTTTATATACTTTTTAGTGCTATTTAGGAATTATAATATGCTTCCTGAACTTCTCATTGCCTACTTAAAATTAATATTGTAGTAGTTTAAGTAAAATCGAAGAACCTCATAACAGTACAATTTCACCTATACCCTATCTTTTGTGCTTTTATTGTCATATACTTTATTCTATATGCACACAGTCAACATTATTTTTACTTGAAATAATCTTAACTTTTAAAGATGTACCATTTACCCACATATCAATCCCTTCTCTTAATTCCTCACTTAGTTAAAATTCAATTAATATAATTCCTAACTTATTTATAAGTTTCTATCTGATAACATCTGCCTTCAACCTGAAGAACTTTCTTTAGCATTTCCTGTAGCACAGGTATGTGGGCAACCCTTCGAAACTGTTATTGAAGCAAATATCTTTTTATTTCACCCTCATTATTGAAGGAGAGATTTCTGGTTTGACAGTTTTTTCTGTAGCACTTCACATATGCTGTTTCACAGGCTTCTGGCTGCCATTATGTCTAATGGAAGTTAGCCATCATTTTTGTCATTGTTCACTTAGAGATGATGTGTGTTCATTCTCTGGCTACTATTAAGATTTTTTGTGTATCTTTTGTTTTCAACAATTTGATTATGATGTGTATAGATGAGGTTTTCTTTGCACAGGGGTTGGGGGCCATTCCGCTGATCCCCGGAGAGACCTTTAATGAGAGTGAGGACTGTGCCTTAGAGTAAGACCATGATTTAGGACTGAGAAAATAAAACACTATAGACCTAATTTAGCCAAAGATAAAAACCAAGCCGGCTAGGCCTGATGGGATACAGTACGGATCTCACCCCCTGCCAGAGCACAGCTCAGCCCTGGTGTGTGGTCAGGCCAGACCAATAACTTCTCCCAACAATGCATGGTCTTGAGGTTCCGTGCAGCTCTGGTTCTGTGCAGCAGCCCTGACAGGACTGATGGCTCCTCAGCTCCCACCCCCCGATGCGCTGGGCTCTTAGAGGGACACTCCACACTGTCTTTGGGACCACCATCTGCAGGATCAGCTCCACTCATGTCCTGTTTCAGCGGACCCCCACTGCACTCCCCGGCTCCTCTCCTCAGTTCAGCAAGATAGCTGCTGTCTGCCTGGACTCCACCTGCCTGTTCTCAGGCTGGGAAAGGAGCACCAAGGCAAAAATGGGTCACCTCTCTTGCCTCTTCACTCTCTCAAATAGTTCAGTCCTCTGCCTCTGACTGCCCAATGCATAAAAACAGTCATCTCATATACTCTATCTGGTTTTATATTAATTTACAGCAGTAGAGCAAATTCAAGCCAGTTATTCCATATGGCCAGAAATGGAAGTCCTATTTTTTTGTTTTTGTTTTTGTTTTTTCCCAAAAACTTCAGGTGATTTTTCATAGGTAACCTAGATAGAGATGGTGTCAGCTGGACACTTCCCAGTGCTGGGAACCAGGACAGGAGGAAAGGTGACCAGAGAGGGGATTCCAAGAGAAGGGCACCCAGTTTTCCTTTCCTGGGAGTCCGTTTCCAGGAACTAAACTTCTGAGACAGCAAGGTACAGTGGATAATATACTCAGAGTAAGAAAGCCTGCAAGTTTAGGTTCTGCTCAGCCAATAAGCCAATAGCTACTGGATGTCCATCATTAAGCCCATTCCTCATCCACAGAAAGATAGTATTGGACACAGAAAACTTACTTTTATCTATCATCTAGAGTCTGGGGACCATAAAATATTATGATATCTAATGATTTCCATAATCAAGTGCCCAACTGGAAGGCATTACAAAAATCAGGCTCCTAGAAGCACCTGGGTAACTCAGTTGGTTAAACTTTGGGCTCTTGGTTCCAGCTCAGGTCATGATCTCAGGGTCCTGGGATCAAGACCCACATGTGGTTCTGAGCCCAGCACGGAGTCTGCCCGAAATTCTTCCCCACATACACTCTTCCTCCTCCTCTGTCCCTCCCCCAATTCATGTTCTCTCTCTAAAATAAATAAATGAATCTTTAAAAAAAAAACTTAAAAATCAAAAATCAGGTTCCTATTATGAAAAACAAAAACAAAACTTCATGGAATAAACTCATGTGTTTCTAAGAAAATGATAAGACAGAAGTTAAAATTGCCTGTCAGAGGCTACAGGGATTTTAATACATTGTCAAGAACTCTTTGCTGAATGTCAAGATTTTCCAAAGCAGAACACCAACTAAATCCCAAGTAATTGAGATGATCAGATATTTTAAAGATCTAGTCTCAAATGTGCTCTATTGTTAAGAAGGCAAGTGAATCAATTCTTACCTAACTATAAGCCAAATGACACCATCGCCAATAAAGAAAGGGAGCATGTGAAAAATTACTTTTAAGCCTTAAATAAATTAAACATTTTGAAAGCATAGTACAGGAGAAGACTTACCACTTGGCATTTCCACATGCTTTTTAACAAACATATACATTGAAATGATAAACTTTTTCCTCCCTCTTCACATTCGTATTTCTCAAGTTACGTAAGGGCTGATCATTGAATCCCTTCCATTAAGCATTAGAACTGGTTCTTAGGCTCAGCTTTCTGAGAGCTATAACCCGCTACCATGGATGAAACAGCCTAAAAAAGTCCAGCTAGGTAAAAGTTTTGGCATATGTTGAGCTGGGAAAACAAAACACATTTGTCTTATAAGGCATGTTTTGAGGACAAGACTGGGATTCGAACAGAACTTTGAAGTCTGGGGTTCTGTGCATCCTTGTCCCATGAAAGTCCTGATTCCAAGGCTTCCTTCTAACATAATTATAACTTCCCTTCATCTCTGAAACTCTATGATTTGCTTTTGCTCAGATTGTATTTCCGATATCCAGAAGAAACACATTCAAAATGGTCAGAACAAATTCAGCTGGGTTTTCACGTTTTCAAGAAAAAAAAGAACACCAAAAGACATGCTTATGGAAACTCATTTTGAGACTCATTTGGGTCTGTCTTTAGAAAGATCATTTTATGTGTAAGTAGGGTGAAGGGGGACTAAATGTGACATAACCTCGGAAAACTCATGCACATTTTAAGAAAGGCATAGGTGTTAGGGTTAATGACAATTTTGAATCAATATCTGGCAGCATACTATTTACAATAATAATATATCATGAGAACTTGTAGTTTCATTATAAGAAATGAAAATTGATGTCAGTAGCATATAGAAGCAAATTATGCTCTAATGATTTTCTAATAAAGTAATTTGCTCATAGATCACAGGGGATACAACAAAAACCTGCTAATACTGAGGCCACAGTAATTATTTTTCAGCCTTTAAAATATTAAGGAACTTGCCCACGGCTTCTCCTGGCATTCTAAATAATGCTTCCCTGGCCCACCAAGTTCTTGGGGAGGCTGATAGGTCAAAGGCAGAACTTCAGAGACAATTGAGTGCACTTAAAATGCAAATGTTTACCAAAAAGGAGCAGGTTAAGTTCATTTTTCCCCTGTGGCTAAGTCAGTTTTCCACCTGTGGCCTGAGGGACAGATTGAGAGATTTGCCTAGATTCCTATAAACTTGATGTTTAACCAAAGGACAGGGATCGCTTGGCAGAATCTGTAGAAATTTGACCAAGTACAGTCCGCTAACCACATTCTCAGTGACAACTGGATTTAATCTCTGGGTGGGTAAATATGAAGGTTAAATCAAATGGCGCCTATGAAAATGCTTTGTCTATTACAGAATGGTATACAAATAAAAGTTATTAAGACATATTCGACTGGAAAAGACAAACTCTTTCAGTACCTAATTACATTTCCTTCAGGATTTCTAAAAGTAAGCTATCTTGGACTTTAGTATTAAGAAATAGTGAATAATTGTATTTGCATACAAGCAATAGCATAGAAATTATGTTCCTGTTTGGAGGACTTTCAATCAAGCAAAATAAATTGACAAATTAAAAACACTAAGGATGGGCATTTGGGACAGCAAAGCCTTTTGCACATGCTTTTCTTCATTATTTCTCCTTGCCTTACCTTGGGCTGCTTCTAGAGCTTATTTTAAAAGGTTAAAACAAAATTGAGGAAGGAAGCAAAACTAACAAGGCAGATGGCTTGTCAAATCAGAAACAGGAAGCCTTTCCAAAAACAGAATAAAGAACATAGAGAATTATGAGAGCGAAATGTTCATCGTGGGTCTACTGCATTTCCTTTGGATGTAAAAATAAAACATTGCTATAGTTCAGCCTTTAATAATTCTTCACGTCCCTTCATTTGTTGATCCTGTGTTTTTAACAGGATCAGTCTTCATAGACGTACATCTCTGAATCGTGAAGTTTGTCAGATCCTTGTAAAAGCCCCCAAACAAGGCTCTAATTTTTGCCCCTTTGAAATCTGCAATTGCAGACACTGCCTCCCCCTAGAGCAACTTTCTGGATTCAGGATGAGAAGGGTCCACCACATGGCGAATAACCAGAGACAAAAAAAATCTGGCGTTATGTGGGGGTCTGTTCTCTTCAGCGCCTCGTGCCTCTCCTCCACCCCCTTATCCACCGCACCCATGGGTGAAGGAGAAGCAGGAAGCTGGAAGCATCACCAAGTTTGCGAGCACAAAAATGAGTCAGATTTTCTTTCCATCACAATTACCATCTGATCCTCTTTTTGCACGTCTGCCTCTGCCTCCCTATTGGGGACCTCTGGCTTCTCCTTCTTCCTCTCTTTCTCCTTTCTTTGAGATTCTGTTTCTCCACCAGCCCTTTCCATATTAGCTTCTTTTGTCTATTCCTTTTTATCAGCTATCCCTTAGTTTGTTCTTTCTTTATAAGCGTATTATTTTTTTTAAATCTGCATCTCAATAAACTTTTTCAGGTATAAAATACATCAAACTCTACACTTGTTAGTCTTGGTCCTTTGAGAATCAGATATCAAAAACAAGATGGCAAGAATTAAACATGCAAATGACTTATTAAGAGAAATCCCAGTGGAAAAAAAAATGGAGGGAACGCTTGGGGAGACTAGCAAAGGGAGAGAGAGAAGCAAGAAAGGTCAGAAAGCGGAGTGGAAGCTGCTAACCTGTGGTGCAGTTCTGAGGAGCGTTCAGCAGGGGGAGCTCCCGAGGCAACGGCACTCGACGAAGGAGCCCTCGGTTACCAGGAATGACGTCCTGCATTAGGATCCAGGCTTTGCTCAAGGGTTAGGAGCAGCTGGTGGGAAGCAGGGCCTCAGTTAGAATGTGGAAATGGGTCTCGGTCTACAGAAGCTTGAGGCCATCAGTAAATTATTCTCTCTGCATTTGGAGTTTGGTGAGGTGTATTCTTCTGGCGGGCAAACTATTCTTAGAACTATGGCATGGGCGTCTGTGTGTGTAAAAATAAATAAATTAATTAATTAATTAATATGTATCTGCATACATACATATGTATGTATATATATACACATACATATTTCTAAAATTTATAAAATTATATATAACTTACATATGATATATAATATATGTATAAAATTTATAAAATTATGTTATATAAAATATATTTATATTATATTTACTTACTAATGTAGACTTTACTCCTTCACAAAGGATTTGGAATATGTAAGTAAGTAAAATAGCCCCGACAAATTAGAAAGCTGTTTCAAGAAATTACCTTTAGAACCACATTTGCTGAGCTGGTGAAAATGAGATCTATTTTTCTCAGCAGGAAAATAGACTATTCAACAAGCTATTGGTAAGAAGTTCTGTGCCGATTCCAATAAAAGTCCTCAGCCACCATGGCTGCTCTTACATCTTCATCTAAAGCGACATTTCTCTGATTGTTAAATTTCTTTTAAAATGTGTATTAGCACAATCACCATAGGAGTGAGAAAACACAACAGTTGGTAAACGTTTTCTTTTATGTGAATGGTGGTTGTGAATGTAAAGCTATATAAAAGTCACCTAAGAGAAAAAAAACAAACACTAAGGAATATGTTTAGTCTTGTGGGTTTTGAACTAGACCAAGTAGGATTAAATGTAAAATGTAATAGCTGTTGCCAAATATGATAATTTAAAAGAAATGTATTCTGTACTTTATACCTCCTAAAGACATTAGGCCTGTGGTTATAAAAGGGTCATGATAATCAAAAAGCTAGAATAATATGGTCCAGTCAAGAGCCACTACCGAATTATTCTGTATCTTGTTGTACAGTCAGCACATTAAGCAAGAGAAAAACAAAAAAAATTCAACACAATACAGAAAGAAGAGGGGAAAGAGAAAAAGTAGACTGATTTAAAGAGACTATAAAAATATTGATTTCTAAACAAATGTTCACTCCTTTTGATGATGTCCCAGCTTTTGACCTTTCTCAGTTCCTGCTCACATGATATATATCTAAACACACCTACTACTTAAGTAAAAAGCACATATGAATAGAAATAATAAATCACAAGAAAAATATAGACTTTAGATGACTTTAGATAGGTTATAGTAAGTATTGAGAGGTAGAGATAATATTTGGAGAGAGTAATGACAGCCCAGGTAAGGTTAAGGAATTAATGATAGTGATGATAGTCTAGAACTTTGGGGGTTGACAAACTGTATGAGTCAGAGTTCTCAACAGAAACAGTAGGATAGAGAAATACATATATAATATGATTTATATTTGCATATGTTACATAGTTATAGATAGAGAAAGAAGGAGGGAAGAAAGGATGGAAGGAAAGAAGGAAGGAAATTTACTGTAAGGAACTGGCACTCACAATTATGGATGCTGACCAAGTCCCAAATCTGCAGGGTGGGCAAGCAGGCTGGAGGCCCAGGACAGCTGATGTTCCAGTTCGATCTTGAGAGCTGTCTGTTGTATAACCAAGCAAAGCCTATTTTGCAAATAAAGTCCAAAGAAAGTTGGTTGCAGCATTTTCTTTTCCTCCAGGGAGATGGTCTTTTTATACTAGCCAGGCCTTCAACCAATTGGATGAGGCCCACCTACATTGTAGAAAACATTTTGTTTTACTTGTAGTCCACTGATTTACATGTTGATCTCATCCCAAAACACCCTCACAGAAAAACTCAGAATAGTTTGGCCAAATATCTGGGCACCTTATGACCCAGCCAAGTTAACACATAAAATTAACCATCATACAAGCCTTCCAGATTGCCTAACTCTGGTAGCTAGGATAGTTAACTGGGTGATGCCCCACCCACTCTGATTCTATGAACGATGAGAATAGGCCCTAAAAGTTGGGTCAGCTACCCTATGAAAAGGTTTTGGAAATGGATCCCATCTTCCTAGACTTGCCTTCCTAAGTCATTGAGATTCACTTTTGAAATTCAGCATTGTTCTACTGGTCTTTCTTTTATGCCACATTTTATTGATATAAAACATACATGCAATAAATTGCACAAATCTGAGGGGACAACTAAATATCTCTATCTCTATATCTCCATGTAACCACCACTCAAAACCATATACATGTCACTTTCAACATTCCAGAAGACTTTCTCATTTTCTTTTCCAGTTAATAGACCCCAGAGAAAAACGCCACTCTGACTTTTACCGTGGCAAGATTTGTTTTGCCTTTTCCTGAATGTCATATAAGTGAAATCATACAAAATTTCCTCTCTTAATGTCTGGCTTCCTTCCTGTTAAGTCTACAGCTTATATACCCTCCCCATGAGATAACAAATTAGCTTGCCATCATTTTACACACACACACACACACACACACACACACACACACACACACATCCTGACAAACAAAAACAAGATCCTGGATCAGACACACAGAAGGTTTATTACTCATAGCCAAAAGCAGCCGGGACAGCATCTCAGCATCTGTTCCCCATGCCTCAGTCTCCATGAGGTGACAGAATGAGGGCCAGATGTTGACCTGCACATGCATTGGGTTTGCAGCACAAGAGAGGAACCCTAAACAATGAGGCTTGAAACCTACAACAGGCAGCTGGCACACCTGCCCTTATTCTGTGACAGACAGACTCCTGCTCTCCTACTCTGCAGAGTAAACAGTCTTCTCCAGGGGAAGGGCAGGGTACGAGGACCACCCTGGACTGTAAGCAAACATCTCTGGAAGAGTGGAAGGAGGCATTACTAACTTGAATGTTTCTGGAAGCTTCTATGCTTGCAGAGATACTGCCTCTAGCTTCTAAGGCATATTTGCGAAGCATCCCCTTTACTCAGAACACCTAAACCATGCAAAAACATTGAGCCATCCAGAGGAAATTGACTGCCAATAGCATCAATCTTTTCTTGACATGAATACATGTTTTTGCATAAATCAGTGGTTTCTTTCCTGGCTGATATGCAGGCTATCACTGTCATTTATTGAGAAATTAGTTGTCGAGTACTTACCATGTGCACAGGCATGATGTTTGGGGCCAGTATACCTTAATGAAAGGACTGATAGGTTCATGATTATGGAGCATGGAATCTAGTGCAAGAGTTTTTAACGTGAATTTCACGGATCACTTAACAGTTTCTGTCTCGGATTCAGGTGGCTCATGATCCTTTCAAATTCTGCTTAGAACTTTGTGTCATGTTACCTGCATTTTTCTGGGGGAAATGGAGCCACTGGCTTTATCGGGTATATAAATGTGCAGAGAACTGAAAAGATTAAGAATTCCTGGTGTGGTAATTCCATCACTGCTACCTTCCAGCTGAGTTTCTTTGGTCTTTCTTCCTCTAGCCTAGTCGAGACCCTGAGACTTTAATTACCTTAAACTGCTCCCTGTCCTCTCCTCCTCCACCAGAATAGTAACACTGCCAAGAAACATATAAAAAGAAAGATTGAAAAAAGTGGTGGGTAAGAGAAGTCAGGCAAAGTAGAAATTATTCACCTTAGATGAATGATTTCACACTTGCTGTGTGTTTGTGTGTGTGTGTCCTTTTTCTACTATCTTGGGGAATGAAACAGTAATAAAAGGACTCAGGACCAAAGCCCGAGACCCACATGGCTGCTGTAGTCTTCCCAGGACTTAATCTAAAAAACCCTTACCATCCCAAAATGCTCAGGTCTGCCCACTAGTCTGACACATTTAGAATAAATTTCCCCAAACTTAACATTCACCTGCATGTGTGCAATTTCTTCTCACCTGGCACTGAAAGTAAATTTAACAAATGGACGCTCTTTCTCATTTGAATTTTTGCCTTTTTGGAATATTTGCATTTTAACATGGCTATGCCAGAAAAATAAGTTTTTGCTTGAGGGAATGTATTACTAATGTTAAAATGCGAGGCTTTTATTATAGCCTAGTTGAAGAGGGATTTAAAGATGAGTAAGCTTTTCTGTCATGCTGTCACACAGCAGCGCTCCAATCACAGGCTACCATCATCTTCTCACATTGACTTCAAAGAATTCTCTAATTTTCTTATTGAACAAGTTGCTCTTTGGAACAAAATGGCTGCCCAGATCACCTCACTAGGCTTCCAAGGATGGAGTCCAAATCATAGAACCGCCACTTAGTCCAGCATGACCTCGGGCACATTCATAAATCTCCCAGAGACTCTGTCTGATTAGTGGTAATACTGGATACTAATGATTGTGGTAGGACTTCATGAGCTGTGAGGTGTTTTATAAACTCAGGTAATACTGTGACATGATCATGTCCCAGCCAACCCATGCAACCTTCTCTGGACCATATCTGCTGGTTATGAGACCATTTCTTGAAAGTTCAAAACTGCAACACTGTTAAGATGGAAGTTTTGAAATGTCCTTTGGGTAAAGGTTGGGGGGATGAAAGAAAAGAAGGGGAAAAAGGAGTTGAGAAGAGATTATGCTTTTCTTGAGCGTGCCATGGTTGCTATCCTTGGGGGAAATATTACAGTTAGCCAGGTGCCTTTGCAGTGCAGAACTCATATACATAAATGTTTGGTGCTCTGTGATAAATCAAGAGTGAGTTGCATACCTCTGTCAGAGAGACTCAGCTGTCTCTTCATTAGTCACAAGTGAGAAAGAGCAACCATTCACCCACCAAGACACATGAACCCTGTGTCTTCATACCATTAGCCTTGCAGGCAGGTTGGTGATTAACAACTTCGTGGACTGACAGGTGTGTTTAATGTGATAATCTATATCCTAATACATTTAGAAATATTAGTAGAAAGCAACTACATCCTTTGCTTATGGAAGGCAGAGCACAGTATCTTTCCAACATCATTAGTATTGAACAGTGTTTGAGCTATTGGAGCCCTATTGTTTCCGAATTTAGAGTAATGGCTGTACAAAGGTAGAGAACTATTTTGAAAAAAGAATTAGTTATATTCTTTGGCTTAGGACAATGCAAGGTGCGTCAACTGTAGTCATATCTTTTTCTGGAGGAATTGCCCTTTTAACTGACTACTTCATAGCTGTTCACCTAAAACTTTCACTCAGTGAAGAATGTTTCCTAGGTTTCTGGATGAGGATGAGAACAATAGCATAATGTCAGCTGCTTTTTAGAAAGACAGAACAAACCCAGAGGCTGAAAATGGGCTTCTTCGGGGAGGAGATGTGCAAGACAGCATTCTTGCATTTGGTCAGAAAGAAAAGTAAACAAGCAATGGGGGAACCTAATAAACTCTTTCTCTTTTCCCTCCCATTCCTACCAAGTCATACACAATTTTGAAAATAAAAAAGAAAGAGAAAGAGATGCACCATTTTTTATGGCTAATACCCCATCATGAATGAGCTGCAATCACAGAATGTAAGGAATGTCTTTTGGTTGAGGACCATAAATGGAAATATAGCATTCAGTGTTTTCAAAAAGAATGAACTCTGTAACTTCAAGTTTCTTTCCTTGACTTAGCACAATCACATCATTTTTTTTTTTTTTTGCCCTAAAGTTGATGTAGTTTATTTTTCTAAAAATCTAACGTTCTTATGGTTAGGTTTGAAATTCTGACATGTCAGCATCATGAGAAAAGATTGGAAACCTTAGTATCAAATCATGAAGTCTTTGTTAGATAGGGAAAAGGTCAGACAAGACCATTACTCAGTGATTTACTACTCTGAAGGAGGTAGTATGTCAGTTACTCTTAGATATGTGGCCCAAGAGATGTCTGCTTGAGGAATTTGAAAAACTCTAGCTGGTGGACTTTCAAACTTTCCTTTCATATCTACGCCCCCTGAAGTTGATTTATAGAGTTTAAAGTAATGATGATACACACATTTTTTCCTTGGCTTCTAAGAGATCGTTGTTCTAAGGCAAGAATTAAAAAGTGCCATGGCTCATGACTATACTATGACTCCCAAAGAATGTAATGGTACCATCTCATTCTATAGATGTTAATTTCATTTTGTTTGTGGGGCCTTTGGGTAAATATTAGCCTGAAGTTCAAACTGAGCTTACTATCCTAACCTCTACTGCTGGGGAGTCGGAAAACATGTCCACCAGCCCAGTGAATGGTTGTATATTTGTGATTCTTGAGTCATCCCACAGAGCACGTCAGAATTCTGGACCATCTTGGTTGGCAGAATCTAACATAAAATTCACAAAACTTACAGAAAAAGTCTTTATTTCCTGTTTTAGTGTGTTAAGAAGTTTCCTTTGAGCCCATAATTTTATGGGTTGTCATTTCAAAAAAATTTTTTTATTTAACATATATATACACACACACACATCCAGGTGTGTGTGTGTGTATGTATGTATATATGTATATGCATGTGTGTGTGTGTGTGTGTGTGTGTATATACATATACCAATGTATGTGACACTCTTTCAGTGTCTTTTAAAGAGCTTCTAGAGCATTTGTTTGCAATCTCTGAATCCTCTTTTCAATAAATCATGTAGAAATGTAGAAACTTCATGACTCTCTGAGACTTATTCATAGACCCATGGTCTCCGAGTTAGAAAACCACTGGCATAGAGGAATTGGAATTGTATCAGCTTAAATAGATGAATATCACATCTTACATAGTTCTAGGGACTCAGCAAGCACTTCATAAAACCTTCTGGAGGAAAGAGCAGATAGAATATTTTTTCATTCTCTGCTCTGAAATTACATTTTCTGGACCACTCAGAGACCCAATAAGGTCATCACTCATCATTGCTGACATTCTTGCTGTTCATTGCTCAACTACAAGGAATGAGAGGCAGGAGAGTAAAGTCCTTATTTCAGTATTCATGAATCTTATCATTACATGATCTCAGAAAGTTACATTAGGCTCTTCTCTCTTGTCTTTTATTTGTCACTGAATTTGCTCATGAATGGAACTAAATGAGCTTTAAAAGGTTTTGTGGAAGGGAGACAGATTTTTCATTTGTTTTCTTTTAATTTTTGTTCATTTGCCTTTCTCTATCTCTTTGTCTTCTTTCTGTCTCTCTCAGCCACAAGAACTTGTTGGGTGTTACTAATTTAATTCTATAAATACAGTAATGAAATACTTTGCTCACAGGAGGAACAAAAGCTTAGTAATTCAACTCAACAAATGGAATCATCTGAATTCTGTAATATAGTTTTAGCTTCAAATACTACATCAAAACCCACCTGCCTATTTAACCTCAGCCATTATGATTTTAATTCCCTTGGGTTACTGTGTCATTGAACTATTCTGGTTTTAAAACAGGTAAAAAATATTTTTTAAGTGAGAAATTCATTTCTGTAATTGAAAAGCTATACTACTAATAATTTTCATGTTTTATTGGCCTAATAGTTTAGTCATTAATATAAAAAACAGTAGATTAACCTAGACAGAAGTAAAGCACATTTTATTTTCATGGTGAAACTTCAGCATAATTTTCAGAGGTTCTTAGATTTTAAGTATGACACAAGTTTGACTTTTATTAAATAACTTACAAACTGTGATGCCTGGGTGGTTCATTTGGTTAAGCGTTTGCCTTTGGCTCAGGTAATGATCCCAGGGTCCTGGGATGGAGTTCCTCATTGGGCTCCTTGCTTGGCAGGGAGCCTCCTTCTCCCTCTGCTTGCTGCTCCCCCTGCTTGTGCTCTCTCTCTTTTTCTGACAAATAAATAAATAAAATCTTTAAAAAAAATAAAATAATTCACAGAGTCTTTTAAAATTTTGTATTAAAGAAAATTTCAAATACATAGAGAAGTGGACAGAGTGGTATGATTTTATAACCAATTTTTAAGGGGGGGAGGGGCAAAGGAAGAAGAAGAGAGAGAATCCTGAGCAGACCCACACCCAGCACAGAGCCCAATGGAGGGCTTGATCTCTCGACCCTGAGATCAGGACCTGAACTGAAATCAAAAGTCGGACACTTAACTGACTGAGCCCTGGTTTTGTAACCAATTTTTAAATTGATTTTGAGAGGCACCTGGGTGGCCCAGTGAGTTAAAGCTTCTGTCTTCAGCTCAGGTCATGATCCCAGGGTCCTGGGATCCAGCCCCGCATCAGGCTCTATGCTCAGCAGGGAGCCGGTTTCCTCCTCTCTCTCTCTGCCTGCCTCTCTGCCTACTTGTGATCTTTCTCTCTTTGTCAAATAAATAAATAAAATCTTTTAAAAAATAAAATAAAAATAAATTGATTTTGAAGTCAGTGATTAAATTATGGCTTTCTAGAACAAGTATAAGGAATTATTACTTCATTCCCTTCCCTCTCTCACTTCCTCTCCCACCTTAAAGGAATTAAAGCTAAGTAAATGCCTTTCTATATAAAATTAATAGATGCTTATTTAGAAAAAGGCATGCAGTTCAGAAAAATGCAAAAAAAAATTTTTTTTGACCATATCAATTTCCATCACCTCCAAATTACTCAAGTTACTCCCTTGTGAACAAACCTTTTGTAATTAAAGAGATCAATAGATGATAGAGTAAAAAGTGTGATTATACTATATGTACAATTAAATGGAATTCTAGAATTTAGATAAAAATAAATTGAAGTAAAACTAAAATAGTTCCCTTAAGAGATTCTCAATCTTTAAATATTTCTCACATTTAAATATATAGAAGGATTTATTTTAAAACTACATTTCTATTTTAAGTAGTATCTATTTTCATTTTGATTAGGAACCATAATTCCCATAATTCTGTGTTTAAATTGATTCACTATTTACTGCAGTCTTTTTTACCATGTTTTTCCATATCAGAGTTTTTATTTTGCTTCATCCTCTGCTGCCTGGTATTCATTCTATTGGAGAGTTAAGTTGTTAACAAAGTTGCTAACTTCATGGAAATTAGCTGTTGCCTTTCATTTGAGGACACTGGGCAGCATAAACTATTGGATTACTCTCTTGAAACTTTGTAGCTCTTGCTCACTGCCTTCAGAAGACCCCTGTAGCCAATCTGATTTTTACTCTTTGTCAACTCTTTGTCTTTCTTGTCACATGTTCATATTTTTTCTGAATTGTTGAAATACAGCAACTTCCACAAAATGTGTCGGATAATTCTGTCTGAATTTTTTAAAGATAGAATGTGCCCTTTCGATTTGCAGATTCTAGTTTTTTCTCATTTCTGTGATATTTTCCCCTGTGATATTGCTTTATAATTTTAACTGTCCTATTTGTTCCATACTCTTCTTCAGAAATTATGGGTATACCAGATCTCCCTCTATTCCACATCTTTAATGTGCCAACAATAATTGTTCTTTTCCATTTCATTACTACTACTACTATTCTTACCTGACTTTCATCTTTATCATGGTTCAATTTTCTCTTACATTTTCTCTCTGAGTTGTGCCTGCTCAATTTTTTCTCTAACTGCTATTGTACAATTTCTTCTTTGAATCCTATATCTACCCTGTGATATCTTTTCAGGAGTTATCAGGCTGTTTGCAGTTTCTTTGAGACCTAACAAGGTAAATGTTTCTGTGATATAAGCAAGGCTGTTGCAATATTTGGTAGGTCTACTTATAGTTTGAGGTCATAATAACTTCCTTGTTTCCCTGGAGAGTAAGCACTTCTCTATTTTCTTTTTTTCTTTTTCACTCTTCAGTGTGGGTTTTAGGAAAGGAGAGTGGAATTTTAAAAATGGCTTGCTCAACCATCTTTGACCTAAAAGCTTACAGAGAAGTTTAAATTCATAGTTTTATACTACTTCATTGCTATGAAACCCCTTCATATTCAGAGGGACATCCTTCTGGCAGGAACAAGCAAATTCTTAGGACAGGCTAAGGGGAAGGAATTGAGAATACAGGACTATTTTTTTAATGCTTCCAAACACCTTCACCTCAGAAAGTTGGAGGATAGAGTCACTTGCCCCAGATACCAGAGTATGACTCTCAGGTAAGACTCCATAGGTATTATTAAAAAGAACCCTTTTTGCTCATACAGAATTGAAATATGGGTGTCAGAGTCAGTAGCTTGACTAGGCTGGTTTTGGCCGCTTTGCACCTTGGGTAACTTTTTACTGTGCAGGAAGTTGAGATATGAGTCTCTCACGTCAGAGGTTCTCTCCCTGTTGGAAGGGGGTTGGGGGGAAGAGTTGAAAGACTTGCCAGGAGTTTTCACCAGCAATAGAAATATGTCTAGCTGGAAATACTGACTAGATTATAAGAAAAGCTCTCCTTTCACTCTTTCTGACCCTTCAGGGTCTTCTTCAAGGAATGAATTCCTTATAACTATCCTTTCTGTGTTTCTTCTTGTTCATGTAGGCAAGTCGCTACAGGTCTTCTTTCTACAGCCAGTCAGAAATTGGTTCTTGACCAAGCATACCACCAGTACCAAACCACCCCCTCCAGCTTTGGGAAGCATCTATGTTTGTACTAAACTTATATAAGATAGATTTTGTTTGACTATCAAAGCCCAAGAGGCATACTCATCAGTTGACTTATCAGTATAAGCTATACCACTATTATTATGTCTAAGTGGCAGTGCCAACTCTGAGCTCTTGGCTTATGGATTAGACTCTTTGCTCTCTTTCTCCATATTTCCTTCCCTGTCTAATATACAGTCAACAACAGTACATAACTCTGAATTTATTCCCAGATGCAGCCAGCTCTGAGATGAAAGAATAAAAGAAATAGTCATCTCCTAAATAAATAAACACTTTAGATTTAAAGAAAAAAAGCATCATATGACTTACTTAAAGTGCAAGAAAATGAGGAAGTTTTTGGAAGTAGTTATTCCAAAAGCTATTGAAAGAAAATCTAAAATAAAAAATCCACAAAACCTTTGGTGTATCAAATCTCTCTCTAACAATAAACACTATAGAAAGTTTGCACAAGCATATATATATATATATATATATATATATATATATATATATATATAAATTGCAGCTGATTTGGGTGGTAATTGGAAGTAACAAATACCCAGGCATTTGGGAATAATGACATATTCTAAGGAAAAGGCATAGCCATTGAATAATATGAAGTCTATCTCCATATAGGAAAGTGAAAAGAGATCCATGAGGCAGTGTTGAATTTTTTTAAAAAGGCAAGTTACAAATAGTAAGTAGAAACATCATCTCATTTTTTGTAATTCATGCTTCATACCCAGAAAGGTGTCTGTGGTTTTAAATTATTTAAGAAGGGTGAAGATGTTTTATAAATGTAAAGGATTCTTAAAATTCATTGTGGGTTTAATGGTTTGAGCATTTCTTCAACTGCTGATGTATCTGCATAGATTCTGAGGTTCCTCTAATGGTGGTTATCCTAGGCGAGTGGGAGATTGGGGAAGGGAGAGAGGAGACGTGATTTTTACTTTTAAAACTCCAGTCATCAAATGCATGTAATTAATAAAGAATCCTATGTAAGTATCTCCAAGCAAAGCTACCCTACCTTCTTCACTGATGACCCAGTCATTAATTTCTTCCCACATCCCACATGAGTTATGAAAACATACAAGACAAATGCATAGAGTGATATAGGAGACATGCTAATAAAATGCATTTCTAATTCTATGTATGCATTTGGCAAATTAAAGAAGAAATACTGTATTTGAATTCTTTGTAGTTACCTTCCCCATGGTTGATGGAGATGTGTCAGACATGTGAGATAGCCATGTTTCTGGCAGCAGTGACTTAGACCCAAGCTCTGTTTGGTCCCAGAAGAGGTGATGTTATACATACCAGTTAGAGTCTATCAACATGGCTTAACAACCCTGCATTAAACCATTTCCATAAAGAGCAGCTGTTTCTTCCAATCTGTCTCTCCCCTGTTGTCTCTAAATACATGTTCATACTTTCATTGGTCTTTGTGTTTTGATACCATTTGAGGTGGACAAAGGTGTTTTATAAATATGAAAGATTATTTTCAAAGGTGATCTGAAGGCTTACTATTTTAAACATGATTTAAACTGTAGATGCTCAGTGTTTTCAGTGGCTTAATGCAATAAAACCCACCTGTTATTTTTGGCTGCTTTATTTAGACCATCTGCTCCACAAAGAATGAAAAGCTCAACAGTGGATGGAGAATTGTCTACTCCTCATGTGTCAATAATTTATTTATCTGTCTATCCAAGCCTTCGGGTCATTGCAAAAGTGTTTATTCATTTTCTAACACAAGGGAAGCCAATATTTGGTGTTTGGGTTTATTAAAAATCATCACAGGAAATTGCATTTTTTGTTTTAATTCATGGTTTCTTATTTTCCCTTATGTTAAAATAACCTGCTGGTGTCCTTTATTTTAAAGACCTGAGTCTCTCTTCCTGCTGTGGCAAGAGGAGTATCTGCTGGAGAGGTATTTTTGGTGATGGTGAAATGAATAATATGATAATATTAATAAATAATAATATATTTATTAATATAAATATTGATATAAAATATAAATATAAAATTTATATAAATATAAATAATAATATAATAATAATAAATGAATCATTCACAGGTCAGGTAGCTGCGTGAGCATAATCATGCTCCTAAATCAAGGAGACTCCACCAGAGTCAAGAATGGTAAAGGCCGAGCACTTTGGTCACCAAATGCTTCCATTTGAATGGTATGGTTTTATAGTTCTCATCCTCATTTTATTGCAACATAGACCACTGGAGATCACCTTACTCTGACTTTTCTCCTTCCCTTAGTGACTGTGACCTCATTCTCTCTAGGGTTCACTGGCACATCCTGGACCATCTCTAATATTTATTGAGTGCTTACTGGGTTCTAAATTCTGAACTAAATACACCTCAAACCTACGGCTCATCTTTACTCAACTCCTCTTTTTTTCTCAGCATAGGCTTTCCCTAAAACTTACTCAAGGATCTTTTCTTCTACTTATTCATTTATTTTCTCAATGAGATCGCTTCCCATATGGTTCAAAATACCACCTCTTTGTGGATGCTGTCTAACACATTTCTAGCCTGGGTTAGTTCGTCCTGGCAGCGATAATAAAATGGCATAAATTAGGTGCCTTCCAAACAACAGAAATTTATTTCTCACGGTTCTGGAGTTGGAAGTCCAAGATGATGGTGCAGGAGAGGACCCGCTTCCTCCCTGATGGCCATCAAACCTCACATGGCAAAGGGGGAGTGGGAGGTCTCTCTTGGACCTTTTATTAGGGCACCAATTCCATTCATGAGGACATGGCTCTCAGGACCTAATCCACTGTCAAAGGCCTCACCTCAAAATACATCACATGAGGGATTAAGACTTTCGCATTTGAACTGGGAGAGGTTGCAAACATTCAGACCCTATTATAGCCACTAAACTTAAACCTAACTTCTGGTTTCCAGCTGCCTCTAGGATATTTTAGGGTTAATTAAGTAGAATAAGGAACTAATGTTTCTGGAGTGCCTACGAATTACCTGGCACTTAGTCAACATTGTACGTGTTATCTTGTTTAACTCTCACATAGACAACTTTAATCTCCTTTCAGATTTGGGGAAACTTAGGTATGAATAGTTTAATAATTTTCCTGAGGTTACACTGTTGATAAGAAGCAAGCTGCAATGAAAACCCAAGTGTAACTGTAAAACCTACAACTTTACAGCATTTCCTGCGGGAACTTTGGGATGTAATACTTTCTCCATATCATCGACCGGCATGTGAGATTATCACCCATGTCCTGCCAAACCTTACTTTCAAGGTTTCTCTGTTTCTCTCCGGCTCACTCCCCTGCTCTGACCCTCACTCTTCAAGTTGAGATCATTCTAGTTGCTTCCCTTCCTACTTTTCATGTACAAAACTATCCAGTTGATTTTCCTGTGGCACTGTTCTCCTACTATCACCCCTTGGCTAAAGAATCTCTAATGTCAGGGCGCCTGGGTGGCTCAGTGGGTTGAGGCCTCTGCCTTCGACTCAGATCATGATTCCAGGGTTCTGGAATCAAGCCCCGCATTGGGCTTTCTGCTCAGCAGGGAGCCTGCTTCCCCCTCTCTCTCTGCCTACTTGTGATCTCTGTCTGTCAAATAAATAAATAAAATCTTAAAAAAAAAAAAAAAGTATCTCTAATGTCACCCATGGTATCCTTCAAGGGCAAATTATAGATTCAGAGTTTTCTTTCAACTTCCACTAAACTACCTGTCCAAAATGATCCTTATTTATTAATTCATTTCACTCACAACAGTCATTTCACTGGGATCTTCAGTAACTCTGCTCTTTGCTATTCCTATTCTACGTCTAGGAATCTTGCCTCCTTTTCTTGGCCAAGGCAATCTTACCCTGGTTCAAAGTTCCCCACCAAGTCCTTTTCTTCCAGGGAAGTCATCTTGTCTGTCTATAGCCCGCTACCATCTTTTCATCTTGGAGTCCCTGCAGTTTTTATAGTATGCTCCATGCCTTTATCTAGTGCCTCTTATTTGCCTTTCTTCATTTGAGTCTCCAGGCATTAGACAGTAAACTTTTGACGTCAGAGGTGCTCTATGCTACTTTTTGGAACTTGGTATAGGATGTTGGCACGTAGTGTGTGTGCAATTCCTTCTTTTAGATTAGTTGACTGGCATAAACTGTGTACTTAGAAATGACAACCATTCTGCCACATAGAGCTTATAGCTTCCCCCAATAACCTTTATTACAGCCTGTTTCTCCTACAGATGTTTGGAATTTCCCACTTTTGATATCATATATGCCTAATAGGAAACAACAAACAATATTTATTTAGATCTTACATTTGTTTCATATCCAGTACAATCTCTCATGCAAAAAGATCATTAGACTTACATGCTACCATCCTTCAGAACCGACCTATGGTTAACTCTGAAAATGCAATGTCTGTCATTTAAAGAGAGAGAATAAGATGAGATCAACCATAGTATATCACTAGGTTTCTTATCTATAGTCATGATTCTCTCTTCTTTCCAAAGGATATGCTTACGAAGTATTGGATGAAGAATTTAAAATGTCCCTTCTGTCCTTGAAATGCAATCTCTTATGAAACAGCCTGAAAAGATTCCAAAGAGCAAAAAAGATATGATTCACTTTGAGTTCTTGCAGGGCAGAAACTAACATTTCAACTATCTCCAAGATAGTGATCTCTGCAGAGATATTTAATGCACCTTGATGAAGATGAATGGTGTGACAATAAATAAAGTAAATGACTAGGAATTCAGAGCTCAGACATCCTGGTGATTCTTGAGATGCAAGCCAGGTACCTCAACTCTCTGTAATATGAGAACAAAAGACAGTACATCCTAGGAGATTTAGCTTCTCAGCAAGAAAAAACATTGTGTGCAGAAAGCACCAGTTTGCCTTTCCAATATTTTAAAATATGTTGGCATCATTAGTGTAGGGCCATTTAAAGGTCTATAGAATTCCAATAGAAAAATCAATGATCAGTATAGGATAACACTAAGGTCACACACACACACACACACACACAATGGGTATGAAATGATCAGCTAATTCCCAGTGATTTGCTATGTGATGCTCAATGGGACATCTGCTGGAAGAGTGATTAGGTAGAATTAAAAACTATTAGCAATACCTCTGCTGTGTTTGTGCATTAAAAATGAATCTATATTTTTGGTATGCTAAAGATATAATCTAAATTGCATGATGAGGTAGAAATATAAAGATACAAATTATGTCCCCAAATAGAAAGTGTTACAAATTTAGGTATTTTATCTTGTGTAATCCACGGACCATATCTTGTGTAATCCACGGACCAATTCTGTGATGTTGGTATTTGTATCTCAATTTTATAGTGAGGATATTAAATCTTGGAAAGATTAAATAACTCACTCAAAATCAAAGTGAGTAAAGGGTAGAGTTAGGATTTAAATAAGTCTGAAAGTTAATTCACTTTCCCCACTCTTTTATTCAGTGTTTTGCAAAATCCCAGAATAAACAACTCCTTTTCACATTGTTTAGACCAAGCTCTGCTGTAGCCATTTAACCAGCAAACCTGTTTTCTATGGGAAGCTTTCTAAGCCCCAAGACACTAATGTTCTTTAGCACATACTTTGGAGAGTCCTCCACGGGGAAGATGAGTAGTTTGGCAGGGATATCAGATCTCACACAATTGAAAAGCACTGCTGGGGTAGCTGAGTACGATCCAGTCTGTGGCCAAAGTGCACACATTGGTGCTATGGGTTCAAAAGAGGCACCATTCCCTCTTCGCTTCTAAAAGCAGAAGTGCACACAGCCATCTGCTCCAAAGTAACACTGAAGGAATAATCAGCAAAGTCAACAAGTCAGTCTTGGTCTCACACAGGATTCTGATCAAATCAAGCAAGAGAAATCATGGTGGATGCCTTGCTTCTCCAAGGATGCTCCAGATCTAAAGTAGATTCTCCCGTGAACTTTTTCAATGCTAGGTATTTGCAAAGGTAGACAATGGCACTCTACCTCCAATAGCTGGAAACCACCACTCTAAATAAGCTCTCCTGGATAATCCAGATGACCCCGTTGGAAGCCGCTTACTTCTACTGAACCTGTGACCCTGGAGGGGCCAAGAGTTCTCCATGAAGACAATCTGATGCAGCTGTTTAGATGAAACAGCTATTTTTACATGGCCTGAAAAATCAGCTATTAGATTTTAAGCATTTAAAATAAAAAATGAGAGTTTCTCCTCACATCTTTGGCCCCATCCTTTTTCTGATCCATGAGTTTGAAGGAGCGAGGAGTGGAAGGAAGTTTGGAGACAAGGTAAGGTTTGATTTCAAATATTTTTACTGCTTTAGGATAATTACTTTATATTTTGACACAGCTACATGACAAATATACTTCAAGTCAAAATTCTCTTGAGAAAAGAGGTAAGTCAAATTAGCCAAAATAATTTGATCTCTCTTGAGGCAATGACCATGTCCTATTTATTTTATGTTCCAAGGACCTACTGCCCTATTTCACACTAATTAAGAGCAATAAGGAAAACCACTGCCACACTCAGTCCAGTCTAACCCAAATGGTAAGACCTAACCATGGATAAAGACTATGAAAAGGATAAATAGAACCTTGCAGTCCCCGCTGTAACCCTCTGACTACACTGTTCCCTTAGGGACTCCTCACTCTTTCTAATGTCAATACTCTCCTGGCTTCTGGGGGCTCCATTTCTTCAGTACATCCATTTCGTACCAAAATTGAAACAAAGTTGGATATTTAAAGAAGACTTTTACTTAAAGGCTTATTGATAATAATGCGGTGCAAGACCCAAAGATAAATGTATAACTGGATATGAAATATGGCTTACTCATTTTCTTCTTGGGAACATCTGCAGAGATCCTTTATTTCTTAACATGCTTCCATAATAAACACCATCTTCCCTCACCATCATGAGCTAAAAACCTCAATTCTAAATTCCTTGTGAGCCCCGAAAAGAAATCAAAGTTCTTCTCAGCTAGAGTTGCCCTACCCTGGTTTTGACAACTGTAGGAAATACCATTTCATTGCCCGAAGACCCTAGAGCGTATACTGTAAACAGTAAGAGCTCAGGTACCATGAGCTGGCTGACTCACAAACAGCCTTGGGTTAAAGCACAGAACCTGAAGGCAACAACTTAGCTGAATGAAGATGGTGCTTCTGACCTGGAGCTCAGTGTCGGGAATGCTGGCTCCTGGCCTGCCTGTACCAAATGTGTCCCCCTGAGTATTTCCTCCTCACTGTAATATTCTGTCACCACTCTTCCAAGGAGCTTGCTACTGTGGGGT
Organism: Lontra canadensis; assembly: GCF_010015895.1. NCBI lineage: Eukaryota > Metazoa > Chordata > Mammalia > Carnivora > Mustelidae > Lontra > Lontra canadensis. The sequence continues at coordinate 18,075,550 of NW_022631011.1, forward strand.
TGGCAGATTTTGAATTTGAAGTTATTTAAACATTTAAGATTCTTTAGGGATTGTTTGTAGAGCTGATTTAGCAGGTGTCAGTAAACTGATGGGGAGATTTTCCTGTCTCATACCTGATAATTCTGAGGAAATATTTTGCTTTGGGGTTCTAGTTCCCACAGATCTAGTGTACAAGAATATTGTGCTTTTTCAAAGGGCCATGTAATAAATAATAGCTGAGAATATTCTAATTAACTCTTTCATCCTATTCATTCTTTCTTGTGCTAAAAAGAGGTTTGGCGGGACGGGGGGATGCCTGGGTGGCTCAGTCGGTTGAGTATCTGGCTTTGGCTGAAGTCATGATCTCAGAGTCCTAGGATTAGCAAGGGGAGTCTCCTTCCTTGTCCCTCTCCCTTTGCCCCTCCCCCTGCTCATGCTCTCTCTCAAATAAATAAAATCTTTTTAAAAAAGAGTGCTTTTAAATAATTCTTGTCCCTCGACCTATGGTTTTTCAATTTTTCAAAAAATTAATCTTTTAAAATGTATATGTACAATGAGGATTTTTTTCTTGTCATTAGAGTGCACATTTTGCAAATATGCAATTATATAAAGAGCTAAAATATCCCATAATTTCCTTTTTGGAATACTGATAGGTATGCTATGTTTAATTACAAATAGCTCTTTAAAACACACACACACACACACACACACACACACACACTAACCCCAAATAATTCTTTACCATTCAAAAAATACCTTTTTGCAGGGCCCCTAGGTAACTCAGTTGGTCAAGTGTCCAACTTTTGATTTTGGCTCAGGTCATGACCTCAGGGTGGTGGGATTGAGTCCCATGAGGGGCTCCTCGTTCACAGGGGAACCTGCTTGTCCCTCTCCCTCCACTCCTCCCCTGCTCTCTCTGTCTCTCTTTCTCTCAATAAATAAATAAAACCTTTAATAAATAAATAAATCAGTAAATAAATAAAATCTGAAAAATAAATCTTTTTGCAGGCTTCTGAGAAGGATTTGAGAGAAAAAAACAGGTACAGTTTCTCAGGTAAAGAAGTGAGGTTTCTTCAAGGAGGACGCTCATTGAAGAAGGGTAGAAAATTGTTAAGTAATTCTGCCAAGGTCAGCATCAGCTTCCCTTACTAGCTTCATATTTTACAGTAAACACTGCTCAAGTCATAGTTGCTTGTTATGGGTTACATGAAGGTACTACATTATCCCATTTCCTGGTTCATTTGGTAGAGAGACCACAGGAGACGGCTATGCATGCACTCAGGTTCATTCCCCTTTGGTCTCTCAAACGTTCTTTATTTCTTCTTCAGGTTTATATTTGAAAACTGTGTCTGTCGAAATTATATTTGTGAGCCATAATGAAACCCCAACCCCCACTTTGCTCCTGCCTCATTCATGTGTCTCTCACTCACCCAGCTTTTGGGTAGGAGACCTTCCTTCCTGGGCTACACCAGGGGCGATTCTCTTGTGGTTTGCTTTTCATTTATCGATTTAGGCTCCATGTAACACACACAGCTTTATGGTGGGTGCAGATATCCTTAGCCTACCAGAGGTCCTCTGTCTGACCCTGAGCAGTCCTGGAGGATTTGGGGAGCCTTGCCTTGGCCCTTTCTCTTTCTGGGATCCAGTTCCCTGGGGCACGACCAGCAAGGAAGTGCTCACTGTTTATCTAAGTGTCCCACACTGAAGAGTTATAAATCAGGTGTTTCTTTAGAAGTTACTTTTAATTCCTTAGTGAAAGTCTAGGGTCACAGCATTCCTGGTGAGTCAGGGTAGAGGGAGGCTGATTGCTGAACAGCAGGTTGATTCATGTGATGGGACAAGTAGTTGCTAGAGAAGGGAAGTGGTGCTTATTGGCTCTGCCTTTCTCCCCCCTGGTAATTCTTAAGAAATATGTGGGTCCCAAGCTGCTCAGTATCTGGCCAGGTCATATTTCAGGGATAATTGATGGATAATGATCAACCTATTTTGAGAACTTCTGCATTCTTTAATCACTGGCTTACTAGGCAGCCCTTTTATCACTGGTTTTCTCTGGTTTTCTAATCTCTCCTCTGGGCTGGATGTCTGGGTTGATTTTTGCAGAGACTATGGGACCTGAAGTCACAGGGTCTGGACTTTCATAGTCATCTCCTTTCTTCTTTGCTCCCTTTGTTGAGTTAAAAAAATCCTCATTTCTCTCTACGGATTCTTGGCCACTAAGACATTGCTTTCAGTGCTGATCTAATGCAATAGAGGTCCTTCTACCACCATCCCAGCGGTTCTAGGGCACTGTGGCTCACCACTAGTGATTCTGTCTGCAGGCTGATCCCTCCCAGGGAGGACCATTGTGGTCTTACCACTGAGACTACTGACACTTTTGTGTGTTACCTTAAGTGAGGGCATTTTCTCAGCTTGAAAATATCACAATGGCCACTGGAGTGGCGGTCCATAGAAATGTGGATCTAATAACTATGGGTACAAGTTCAAGTCAAGTGCGGTCAGAATATAGGAATCTTGGCTTCTATGGACAGCTATACATTCATTTTGCAGCTGCATTATTATTGTACATTCTTAGTTTTCCATCACCATCAAATATTACCTTGCCAATGTGGATCACAGGAGGATCAATATCTTATGAAAAAATTAACAAAGGGAAAAATACAAACTCTTTGTCTATATAGATCACAGACTATTGACGTTTTGTGCAGGGAATACCAAAGAAAACACATATAGCAGGGATTTTTTTTTATCACATATTTATAGAAAAGTACAGAGTGATCAATAAGGCTATGTAGTTATTGACCTGTGAATGCTTGGCTAAAGAGAAATGTTTGTCTGATAAACCTAGAAAAAGAGCCACATGTCACGAACAGAACTAGCAAAATAACCTATCTAGTTCCATCCGTGTATGTAAGGAGCTCAGAGGTGAGTAGGGACATGGGTGTCCTGACAGCCTGCCCTCCCCGCGTTGTCTGCCTACCTGTTCATGCTTTCGGCCAGTCATCTTTCTGGCAATAAAGAGTCAGTCTGCCGCTCCAGGATCCCGTGCTATTTAATAAACAACTGAGAACTTTTGCCACCATCAGGAGTAGTGAAAACTCAGCCCTGGGAGTTGGGGGTGGGGAGGGTTCCAAGTTGCAATCAGGACCTGAGCTCATTCATACTGAGCTGCTCTTCCGGACAAACTCATGAGCTCCCTTTCTCTCTCAGATTGGGTTACAAAGGCTTTGCTCCCTGGTAACCAGAGTATCTCTCCTCCCCTACATCTCCACTAAAGCCCATTCTGATCGTCCAGCTCAGGATTGCCTTGAACTTGGTGGAGTACATGAGAAGTCCATAAAATGTTTTCTCTTTAGGTTCTATAATGGACTCAGTGTAATTGACAGGGCATTTTTACCCAGAAGGAACTTACAATCTAGTAAGTTGCCATATGTTTGTTTTAGCTATTATCCCTTAGAGTTATTAGTGATCGAATTCTCTGTGTGTTTGCACCCTGTGTTCGTGGGAAGAATTAGTCTCAGATTTTCAATGAACCTATGCTGCTAACTTGCAGATATGATTTGGAAATGCATCACATGGCTACGTTCTGAGGTAGCTCCAAGGAAAACAAAAAAGATGTAACCAAAAATGAATCCTTAAAGGTTTTCTAAAAGCAGTAAGTTCTGAATCAGATTTTAGAAAAAGATAATTTATCCTTTTGCTTAAAGGCCTAGCCCACTACAATGTGCAGGAGACTAATTCAAACACTATTTGGCAGAAATTGAATGGAAATAGATAAATCAGAGTTTTTTTCAATCTTCGTCTTAAAAATGCTTTTAAATTATTAGTTCTATTAGAATAAAACTGAATGAGCTCTTAGTAGGAAGGTATAAGCTGCAAATTAAAAGACAGGAAAGATCTGAAATTGGCGATGTCTTCTTTTTGATTAAATACCTGCTTTACATTTTTGAAAGAGGAAGAATAATATAATATTTGATTTAATGCAAATGATTTCTTTGAAATGTAAACTAGCACTTGATAAGGAAAACACATTTGCAATGAGAGAGAAAATCACATAATGTAGTGGTTCAGAACAAGTAAAAGTAGATTTCTATCAAGCTATATTATAATTTAATCTGTCATATCCATACAAAGTCTTTAGTAAAGAAGAAAATGGGCAGGTGTTGGGACAGCATAAAATTCATGTCCCAGATAATAATACTGTGTAAGTTATAAAAAGGGTACTCAGTCTACCAGAAACAGTAAATATGCAAAAGAACCATCATTGAATAACTGATAGAAGATGAAATTTTTTTTTAAAGATTTTATTTATTTATTTGACAAGAGAGATCACAAACAGGCAGAGAGGCAGGCAGAGAGAGAGGGGGAAGCAGGCTCCCCACTGAGCAGAGAGTCCGATGTGGGGCTCCATCCCAGGACCCTGAGACCATGACCTGAGCCGAAGGCAGAGGCTTAACCCACTGAGCCACCCAGGCGCCCCTGAAATTTGTTTTTAAACTGAGTATCTCCATATACTAAGGACAGACTCAAACTACAGACATGACTCTCATCTCAACCTTAAATTTTCCCAGTAAGTGTGATCTAGAATTTGTTAGGAAATGTTGCAGTAACCATTCACTGCATTCAGAAAAAAATCCAAAGGTTTTATCCTGTCCTTCAAAAGTGTTCCTGATATATGCCTTATATAAACATTCAGCTTAATCTTCCATTACAGTCAGTAAGACACCAATGCTTCAATTAGACCTGCTGGCTTCATGTTCTATAACCTGAACCCTATGTCCCACATCCAGGTCTTGTGCTCAGCCAACTTCAGTTGGCTTCTTGCCAACTTGCCTTCAGTGCCTCTTCTTACATGTCAAAGTCAAACACCCCCTGATCTACATAGCCTTTGCAGAACTTTTTAGAAGAAATTTCCCCTTTTCTCCTGTTCCCCTAGTGGATTTGTTAGCTACTCTCTTTGGCAACTACTACATCCAATCAAACTCCAAGTGCTGTGAATTTTACCTCCTAAGGCAGAGGCTGGCACATAGTAGATGTTCTCTTAATATTTGCTGTCTGACTCAGTACTTCTCAAGTTATGTTTTCTTCCTCCAAACTGACATCCCTGATCCAGTCATGTCCCAATCTTCTTTGACCTAATCACAAATATCATCCCCTAACAAGTCGTCCGGCCTTTTGCCCTCACCTCCTCCACACCGCTGCTATGGAGATCTTTCCAAACGTGACATGCTATTTTTAAAATTTCAATTATCTCTCTCTCACTCAAAGGTTGAACTGAACAGGCTTTATATGACCACGAAGCCCCACGGTGTGTCCTCTTTCTCAAAGAATTGTCTACAACTGCCAGTCAGATATTTCATGACCCAGCAACCCTGGAGAGTTGCCTGCCATCCATGTGCTGAGTTCCTGAAGACTTCTGTGAAGTTTAATATTTAAGTCTTACGTAATAAAAAATTTCCCGTGTGAATAAATGTAAACTTGAGGCAGTGTCTGGGAACAAAGATAATTTAACTGTTGTAGGAACTGTTCCTTTCCTATTTCTCTGCTCAGCAATGCCTCTGGCAGAGGGTCACAACATCTTTTCTCTTAAATTCACAGAACCCATGGTAGTGGACTTGGGGACTTCTTGGTGACAACTTACTGCATTTATTTTTTTTATTTAATTTTTTTAAGATTTTATTTATTTATTTGACAAGCAAAGATCACAAGTAGGGGGAGAGGCAGGCAGAGAGAGAGGAAGAAGCAGGCTCCCTGCTGAGCAGACAGCCCGATGTGGGGCTTGATCCTAGGACCCTGGGATCATGACCTGAGCTGAAGGCAGAGGCTTTAACCCACTGAGCCACCCAGGCGCCCCAACTTACTGCATTTAAATTCTGTTTCAAAGTGACGGATTTTCAAGCATTATTTCAGGCCTGACTTTTAGCCTTACTCCTAACAGCACTGTTTAATAAGGGTCTCAATTCTATTATTCTACGGTAGCAGGAGATCACTTAAATTATAAAGTAGTGAATGATCCAATTACAGGGCGAAAGTCACCGAACGCCTTCACAGGAGTCTGAACTCTGGTAAACAACAGCGGTCACACGTAGAACGGGAAGCATCGCCATTCACTAGCTGAGAAACTGTTCTCTTCCTATGTTGACTTGTTCATTTAAATAGATGTGCCTCCATGTGCCTTTCAAAGCTACGCGCCTGAAGTTTGCCGAAGCAGTATTCCGAAGTTATGTGGAATTCAGCTGTAAGGGCACATCACAAGGCACTGCCATTCTTTACAAGCTTGATCTTACCACCTTCTTCCCTGAACTGTGACCATCCGCCTCTAAATCATTGATTTCATTTCCTTTCCTGGAATCGAGCATCCGTCCGTGAACTTGCTCTTTGCTCTTTCTCTTTTCTCTAAAGAAGTTCATATAAACCTTTCCAATGATACACTCTAATTTCTCATTCAGTTCCAGCCCATGCAGCCTCTTTATATTCCTTCCAGCTGTCACCTCTGAACCTCTCTTTATGTTTTATAAAATCTAAGATGCTATCTCTCAAACTTCAGGGTGCTTAAGAATCATCCAGGGAATGGCAGTGAGGGACGGGGGGCAGGCACTTGATAAAACATACAGACCACCAATATTCTGATTCAATAAGTTTAGGATAGGGTTGAGAAATGTTCACTTTAACAAACGTGGCAAGAGATTCTGAGGCTGGTCCCCGTGGTCTGCAGACCTTGGGCTGAGACGCACTACCCGACCCTCAGGCACATTCCCCTTCACTCCTCTCCTTCAGCCGTGATCTACTCTACATAAAACTCCCTCCTCTGCTTGGTGCTGTTCATTATTTATCTATTTTTTTTCCCCCACATTTACTTTCAATTCTGTCTGAAGTTGGAAATGTCTCTCAAAATACTAATTTTGTTCCTCCGCTTCAAAATGATCTCCATATTATTGTCTGAAGGCCAACCACTGATATTTCGAAAGTGACTTGATCCATATTTTTATTATGCTTTACGTGTCATCCCATTCTATAAACAAATGGGTCATAGCACAGTCTAATTTCTCAGCATTCAAAAAACAAATTTGAGATAACTTCGTGATCAGGAAAGATGGTAACTTTCAATTTACATGTCACAAATTTCAAGTTTCCTTGTGTGTCAATTGCCTGGTATTTGCAGGGCCATTTCTCTTCATTAAATGTATTCAGAACCATTAGTATGTACATGCAAATCGGTGCCATTCCATACCGATAATTTTGCGGGCTGGTTGTAAATATTTGTCCTCAGAGAGTACATTGTCCCTGCTAAACTTCTGCAATTGAAAATCCTGTCTATTCAACATCTTTATTGTTACACTAAGAAGAGTATCAAATTCTTAATTTTTTTAGTTTATTGGCAAGAATGGAGCAGAGAATAAATAGGATGTGAGATTAGGTTCTGAATCAATATCCTTGATCATACATTACTTAACACATCTCAATCTTGGCTTCCTTATCCCTTACAGACGCCACTGGGATTCTAACATTGTTGGGAATTAATTCTTAATTCTAGTGGTTCTTCTGTCCTGAGTATCGTGACATTCTTCTAAAATCTGTGCTTCTTTACCTGACAGTGGTTATGTGTAATTCCGATGGTGCAAGAATCATACATACAGACGCTCTACATGCCTAAGAACTATTTTATTGAAATCAGTGACCTGTAGGCCACCATTTGTGTTGCCTCAAGTAGTATCCATATCTGGAAAGGAATCCATCCAGTCTCAAAAAAATGGTTTACTGTTTTAGACAAAATACATATATCTATTCATTTGTATACTTTTTTTCCCATTGCAAATCTACTTGACCCTCATAGCAGCCTCACTCGAATACCTGAATAAGATGGTTACTGGAATTTTTTTTTTAAGATTTTTATTTATTTGACAGAGAGAGAGAGATCACAAGTAGACAGAGAAGCAGGCAGAGACAGAGGGGGAAGTAGCTTCCCCGCCGAGCAGAGAGCCCAAAGCAGGGCTCCATCCAAGGACCCCGAGATCATGAGTTGAGCTGAAGGCAGAGGCTTAAACCACTGAGCCACCCGGGCGCCCTGGTAACTGGAATTTTTTAAGATGTAAGACTCTTAGGTTAAGTATTATGTAGTAGGATTCAAACTAGAAATAAAAAATAAAAAAGCCACAGAATTTTTTTCATTAAAGTTGACAAATACCAAGAGATCCTAATCCAAGTTCAAGGAAGCATCATTGTTATCAAAAGTGATTCAAAGTGGAAACCTAGAGGGTGACAGTTTGCATAAGTATGTGAATGGTTTGTGCATGTTCTGACTCTGTCACTGAAAGGTTTCCAGGTATATCTAGCCCTGGATTTGCTCTCCTGTAAAAGAAGAGAATTGGTCTGGTGGGCCACTGGGTCTCAAAGATGGCTATGGCCAAATCACCTGAATGAGTCTCAATCCCACTCCAATACCTGTGCTATGTGTTGAATTGTGTCCTTCCTCAAAGGCATGTTAAAGTGGCTGACAATGTGGCCCCGTTTGAAAATAGGGTTATTGCTAATGTAAGATGATGTCATACTGACGTAGGGTGGGGCCCAATCCAATGTAATGGGTGTCCTTATAAAAAGAGCCCAGAGTCACACACAAGTAGGGGAAAGGGCCATGCTTGAGGCAAGAGTGGAGTGATGCTCCTGCAAGCCAGGGACCACCAGAGATGGCGGGCATCCACCAAACACAGGAGGAGTCCTGGAAGGACACCCCGACAGGATTCACTGCTGACCCCTCGGCTTCAGATCTTGTTTCCACGGCTGTGAGACAATAAACTTCTGTCCTTCTAAGCCCCTCAGTCTGTGGTACTTGGTTATGGCAGCCTGGGGAAGCTAATATCCCTACCAAGGACCTTTAGGAATAAAACAAGGCGATCTGTATTTTGAAAACTCCACCTTCCTTGGTGGTGACTCTCCCAAGAGCCAGGTTTGGGACCCCTGGAGGGATAATCTCTGGGGTTGTGTTCAGAGCTCAGATTCTATAATGCAAAGATGCATATGCATTGCAAACAGCAAAAACAAACGAACAAAAAGATAAATACGTGTGTCAATGATGAAATAAGGTTGAAGACTGCCAGCACTCCATGACTATAGCAAAAGTTTCCCTCCTACTTATGATAATGAAACACTAAAGGAGGCCATTGTATTGTTGTTACCCCAGAAATACAAGGCACTTGAAGGTCAATTCAATTTCATCCTGACAAACACATCTATTTGAACTTATTTGCTCTTGGAGATATAATGCTTATTCAGTTTTCAGTCAGTAAGTGTTGGGGTACTGTTTGTGACAGATTTGCCTCATAATGGGTAATATATCTTCTGTGTATGAACATCCAGTTCTTTTGCAATTGTCTGTGATGATTGATATTAAACTATCATTTCTTGGTCTGTGTCATCAAGTGCAAACTTATCTTTCATATTGCCAACTCCAGACGCTTCTCTCTCCTGCCTGGGTCTGCCCTTGAGACACGATAACGTGTGGTGCACAGCTCTGCAGCAGCGTCAGGGGTCCGCGTCAGGCCTGGAGCTGACAGCGCACCCTGCGTGATGGCCGCAGCCTTCCTAAACCCACAAGTGGGGCCTCCATCTATAGCCGTACCAGACAACAATGACCCCTAACTCTACAGGACATCTTGTTCATCATTCCTGTAAGCTGTTCTTCTACATTTTTCTCTTTATTTTGTGTCTTCACTGTGGACTACCAATGGGAATCCTATAGAAAATGCAATTCTCTGAGGGGAAAAAGAAAATGCAGAAGGAAGAAAAGAAGTACTCTTGAGCATTTTTCTCTCCTGTCATATATTACTGAACAGAACAGGATTGGGAATACTACTCAAAAGTCATCAGGCACCTGAGAAACAGAAACCGAAGCTTATCTTTCCCAGCCCTGTCCACCCAAGTGGTTTCAATACGTTTGGCGGGTGCCACCAACTTCTGTCTTTCTTGTCAGGGTGTGTGTGTGTGGGTGTGTGTGTGTGCGCGCACTTGTGTGTATTCATTTGTGTTTGTTTTTATTATCCCCAATTTTGCGTGACCTCTTGTCCACTCTAATAGGAATGCTTATATGGGAATTAATCATCCTGGTTGTTTAACTGTCCTTTCTCGATCCTTTGCCTCACAAAAGAAGATTGCTTATTTTTTAGATGATTGCAGCAAATATATTATCTTCTATCTCTTCTATTGGAATTGATCAGATTAGTGTATTGGAGACCTTCATTATAATATTTAAAAGGTTCGTTTATGAATAGACGACCTCCAGAATGTTGTAAGGTCTCTAAGACCTACATTGGTATCCTCCATTCTTAGGTTTTGTACCTAGCACATACATTTTCCCCTGAATTGTTCCCTTACAGGTGTAGTTATTCTGGGCTCTAAAAACAGAGTGAAGGAGGAGCATATACAGTTCTGTACTTTGGTGGTGCTCACTCCAAAGTAGTTGGGAACCAAGTTTCAGATGAGAATCAAGACACCAGTGTGCAGAACTCGTAGATTACCGATACAATATAAGAAGTCTAGAGAGTCAAGGCTAAGAGGAATGGAGACTGTCTAAACTGAGGTTCCAAGCATATTTAGAAGTATAAAACCAGGGGCGCCTGGGTGGCTCAGTGGGTTAAAGCCTCTGCCTTCAGCTCAGGTCATGATCTCAGGGTCCTGGGATCAAGCCCCACATCATACTCTCTGCTCGTCAGGGAGCCTGCTTCCCCCTCTCTCTCTGCCTGCTCCTCTGCCTACTTGTGATCTCTCTCTCTATGTCAAATAAATAAATAAAATCTTAAAAAAAAAAAAAAAAAAGAAGTATAGAACCAGTTGGGAGAAGTTTAAAGTGAAAGAGAATGTGCAGGCACCTAGAGTCTGAGGATTAGTGAGCTGGAATTTAAGTCAATAGGCAAGATGAAAACCTTACAGTCGCCCTCAAAGATCAACGAAGGTCTAATCCACGGGTTGGCAATAGGAGGCTACGAACCCCATTCTTTTTCCTTCTACCAGACAAGGAAACTGAAAATCAGGAAGGAAACATGTCATTTTGGATAACAAGAGGTAAATGGTTTGGTTAAAAAGAACAAAGTAAAGCATAGAAATATTGAGTCTGTTATGTGTTATGGTTGTTGTTGTTTTAAGCACACATAAAGGATTTCCTTGAAAGAGTTTTATCCAAACTTTCAAGTCTAGTTTCAAATATTTAATAAAGTGGCTAATTACCCATTCTATTTTAAAAAGTCCAAAAGCTAGGGCTCATATAATTAAGTGGGTAGACAATGTTAAGGCAAAATTACTCAGTGGATTGCATTCATACCCAAGCTTTAAGAGAATTTCACATACATAATTGAGTATGAGCAGTAGTTTTTGAGCATACTGATATTTCTGCTGAAAGAAAAAGGAATGGACATAATTGAACACGACTGTTGCTGAGTCAACAGGATACCTGCTCGCATCCGTCATGCCTCTTCACACTGAAAGGGTCAGTGACTGTGGTCAACAAAATGGCTCCATACCAATGTGAAAACCACCAATATGGTGCCTTAAATATTAAAAATGTTGTCCTTCCTGAGTACAGAGTAGTCCCAAGATGTGAAAATTAACCCTGAGGCATATTTTAAGACATTCAAAGACCACGTGTATTCAATATTCATTTGTCTAAGTACTCGCAAATGTTATGTAGAATGATTACTTAAGCACAGAATATCTGCTTACCAAAGTGAAAACCTATTGGAAGCAACATTAAGATGAATAATTATGAGTTTTACTAGTGTTTTATGAGAGTTTAATTTTTATACAGTGAAATGTCAAATCCTAAGTGATCAGTTCTGTAATTTTTTTCATGTGTATACTTCCACAGAATCAGCACCTATTTAAGAATATAGAGCATTTCTACTACCTCCAAAATCATTTTTATTCTAGAAGGAGGATAAACTGTGAATATTGGGAAGAAGAGGTGGGATTACACTCCAAAATTTTAAAAGAAATCAGTGGGAAAGCATAATTCAGTTTATAAATATTAGATTCACACATCATTTTCTGGTATGTTTCGGGATGTATAATGATGGTCTCCCAAACCTCTCAAAGTTACTTAGCTTCTGTTTTTACCATAACCCCTTAAAATTTTTAAAGACATTTGCCAGGTTATAAACAAATACATATTATTTGCTAAAGAAATGATTTCCCACCATTTCTCAGGATGGCTGTATTTCTTCATCAGCCTGCCTCACTCACCATTGATTCCTCCTAAGATAGACATAATTGTAGTTGAGAGTATACTAGTGACACCTAGTGCTTATCCACTAAAAATGTCTGCATTTGAGAGAACATTTATTTTCTCATGGTTAGCTACTGTTAATCAAGTTCTTGTTTATGTGCAGAAAGTGACAATGTTAATGTAAGTGCTATTTCGTGCTGTTAAAGACAAAATGGATAACCTTCCAACATAACCTCTTAACATAATTAAAGCAAACAGATTTGACATTAACACTGCATTAAGAGCAAGAGCAGAGAATGAGAGGATCACAGAATGAGAAGGCATATGCTTGAATTGCATTTTTATTATTCATAAGCAGATATGAATACCAAAAAGTTATGGCATATTGGCTTAGTCCAATCATTAAGAGCTAGTAGGTGACATGGGAGACAGAGGTGAGGTCCCATCACACAATGAAAAAAGACATAAATAAGGCTCCTTGTTATTAATGAGTCAGTTCTAAGATTTTCCATAACTTAGGTCAGGTGCTGAAATGTGAGGATCCCAGCAGACAAATGTAGCAAGACTTGTGCTGCAAGGCTTGTCACTTCCCTTTGATGGCCGAGTCTTCGTATCTTCTCTCTTGTTGTAGTTCAGGAAGAAGATGTCAGCTCTTGGTCCCACTACTTTGGTGGAATAATAATCACAGTAACAAGAAGCCACTCCACACCCAACCAAAGTATTCTCCATTCGTCAATCATTCCTGTTACACCACTGTTAGAAATTCTGTTCCCCTGCTCCATCAAAATCTTGGTATAGTTTGTAAGCTAAGCTATACTGGAGATGACTTAGCACTTGGTCTTTGGTTAACAGTGGTGGAGCAAATGTGATTCTAGTAGAGGGAAGAACCATGTTGAAAGTGAAGAGAGAGAATGCTAGATTAAATTTAAACTGAAAAATATATATTGCATAATTTTGCCAAATGTTAAGTCATACAACCATGTAGTCACTTTCATTCTTCTTAAAGTTGCCTCCATCAGCAAACATTATTAAGCATCAAGGATGTTGGGTACTATGATGGGTACTGAAACATTATATATATAGGCTAATGCATGATATATATGTATATGCATATATGTTAATGCATAATATATATATGTATATGCAAATACATATACTGGGTTCTAGATTCTGGAGCTAAAGCAATAAACAGTCTAGGTAAGAGGTCTTTCCTATACAGGTCATACACTACTACAATACACAGATAGTATCTGTAATAACAATAATAACAAAGACAATTTTGGATAGTTAAAGTACAAAGAAGGAAAAACAAGGTGAGATAATGTGGTAATGATGGCAGAGGGGTAAGGAAACATATTTCTACCAAGAGATCCAGGGACTACCTCTGCAAGGAGGTGATGCTTGACATGAGAGCTGAGTGAGAAAGCACATGAAGACATGGGAAAAATTAGGTCCTGGCAAGCATGAAGTCCCAGAGGTAGGAATAACCTTGGTGTACTGAAGGAACAGAAAGAGAATCCATGTGACAGGAGAGGAGAACACCAGGTCCAAGTGAATGACTGGAATGAGCTCTTGCAGGTTGTTACACGCTAAATGTGTGTGTCTATATATATATATATAGACACACACATATGTGTATATATATACATATACAATGTATATATATACACATATACAATGTGTGTGTGTGTGTGTGTGTATGTATGTATTTAAGAATACTATGGCTACCACATAGATAATAGGTACAAGGGACAAACATTGGGGTCAAGATGGCCTCGCATTATTTACTATGTATCTAGGCAGGTAAGACACATGCATGATAAAAGCTAACATTCATAAAGAATATAGCCTACGTTATGAACATACTGTACCCTGAAAACTTGATACTAATGATTTCCTCCAGTGGGTACAACAACTGCTTGTGCAGAATGACCTTAAGAAGTAAACTCTTAAGAATGACAAGTTAGTGGACTTGGAAAAGGGGTACCATGCTAGTCTACTATCTTTTGAGACCTTACACTATTATAGTTCTAGTCTCATACATCAAGTCACTTGAGGTGTCACCTTACATGATTTAAGGCTGCAAAAGATAAACCCACTCTGTCTCTAGGCACCACGGACTGGGTGTTTGAAGGGCAGACCAATGATTGTTTATTTCCCTGAAAACTTCCACAGCTAGAGACATAATGAGAAATACCTCTAACAACTTTGCTGAAAAGCTACCCAAAACTCCCATGCAACATCAAAACTGGTTTTTGAATTTTTATGCTCTTTTCTGTATGATTCAAGTTGACCTTTCTTTAAGGAAACAAAGTCCAGATTTGGGTTTTTCTTTTGCTTTTGTTTTTACATTATATGTCACTTCCTAATGTTTAGGAACAGAACTGTACCTTCCACTCATTGTTCAACTTAAATTTAGCATTCCAAGAATTGCTTCTGCTTTCTAAACACACTCCCACACACACGCATGCACAAAAACACAGACCCAGATATGCAGGTTCTAATCGTACCTCACCATCTGATCATTTATTAGCTTGTTTCTCTTATCCTGTTGCCTAATTAAATGGAACTCTGTAGAGTATGTATGCTGAATTGTACATTCCTATTTCGAATTCTAGATGGCAAGAATTCTTTCTGACCAGTGTTCTTCATTTATGTACTCAATACTGAGTGCTCAACATGGATGGATATCTCACTTGGCATGAATGGCAAAACTCCATATGACATAGCCCCTATCCTTAAGAGCAGCACGTTGTCACGGAGAAGCATAACAGGATGGAGACAAAGCTCAGATGCCTACTTACAATACCGAAGGGGGGGAAGGGTGTTATAATAGTGATGGATGATAGTGGAGGTGGGGGGCTTGTCTACAGATAATATTTTGGGTTTGATTGCATGATTCATTTCACATTCTAAAAATTCCCATTCATTCTTCTGATTTCTTGTTCATGTGCCTGTTCAGTCTAAAACATGTTCCTTCCAAGACCATTCTAGGCACAAGATAGGCAAACAGAGTAGTGATCATCATAGAGCTTATGGTCATACCATTCCTCCCTCCCTCCCCACATCAAAAGCAAGGAGTATTTATGGTACATATTCAGTACATCTAGCATTTATCAAGTGAAATGCAAGGCTTTTAATAGTAGTGTCTAGACAGATATTTGAATGATGCCTCTCAATTATTTAATTTGTTAAAGAAAGGGGTGAAAGTTATTTGTGACTTGATATTTTTCTTGAAATTTGTAACAGATATCTATATAAAGCTTAGTGTATTGTATGGGCTCTTCCACACAGTGTAGGACAGAAGCTCATTTAAAGTTCAGGACAGGGGCGCCTGGGTGGCTCAGTGGGCTAAAGCCTCTGCCTTCGGCTCAGGTCATGATCCCAGGGTCTTGGGATCGAGCCCCACATGGGGCTTCCTGCTCAGCAGGGAGCCTGCTTCCTCCTCTCTCTCTCTCTCTCTCTCTGCCTGCCTCTCTGCCTACTTGTGATCTCTGTCTGTCAAATTAATAAAAAATAAAAAATCTTAAAAAAAAAAAAAAAATAAAAAAATAAAGTTCAGGACAACCCAGTGCTCCCGGTAGCATCCTCTATCACACAGATGATGAGACTAGTCAAGGAGAGATCTGAGGCAGAGACCACTTTCGAATCTAGGCAGTCTGGTTCTGGAGTCCACACTCTTGACCACTACACTGCGCTGGTTCACTTACCATGCTGGTCTTTGTTACACTGTCAACTTTTGAATCCATGCATCCATTCAGCAAGCATATTCCTTTCCATATGTACCACCACCATTCTTGTCAGACCCTCACTGTCACGTGCTCATGTCAGTGGAATAACCTTCTTTCCTTCCTCCCAGGCTTTAATCACTGATATCACCCCAGGCTGGGTTCTTGGTCTTGCATTTTTACCTCTTTACATTCTCTCCCTTGGAGAACTTCCCATTCAGAGTATTCTGTCTTCCTGTTCCAACCTTATACCTCAGTTTCCCTTTTCAAATATTCTGCCCCAAATATCCCTTGCCAACACAGCATGGAACTTTCTTTTTTTTTTTTTTAAGATTTTATTTATTTATTTGACAGAAATCATAAGAAGGCAGAGAAGCAGGCAGAGAGAGGAGGAGGAAGCAGACTCCCTGCTTGAGCAGAGAGCCCGATGTGAGGCTCGATCCCAGGACCCTGAGATCATGACTTGAGCTGAAAGGCAAAGGCTTTAACCCTCTGAGCCACCCAGGTGCTCCAGTGTGGAACTTTCTAACCTGGACTCTGTTCTTGCTTCTGTGTTGCCTGGTCTCCACAAGCTCCATCTCTCCACTTATGAAAATGCTCTCTCTCTACAGCCAGTCTCCCAAGAAGCCTTCATTCCTTCCCAGTTCACAGTGTTCCTTCCATCCCTCCCATCCTTGTTCCTGGGGACCTGCTTTCAGCACCTCTTTTTTCGTATCTAGTGAGTACCTTTCAGTGGTTGGGAACAAAGGATCTGCAGCCAAGCTGCAGGGACTCATAACCTCACTCTAAAAACTTTGCTAAGTTCTGTCTCATCCATGAAATAGGGATAATGATAGCAAACTCATGGAATAGATACCAAGATGACTGAATTAAGTAATACCTTGATAGCTTAAGGTTAAGGCATAGGTTAAAAACTGCCTGGAACAGTGAACACATGTTAGCTACTATTACTTAACTATATACAGACCCTTGTAACATCTCTGATGATGATATTTAACTCCTAAGAAGTTTTCTGTGCCTCATCAGTCCCTATCTCATTTTTCATGCCATTGTTTCCCATTTGCTATCATCATGTTCCTTTTTTTTCATTTTTTATAGATTTTTTAAAATTTTTTATTTTATTTTTTGTAGGCTCCACATCCAGTGAGGGGCTTGAACTCACAATCCCTAGACCAAGAGTCACGTGCTCTACCAAACAAGCCAGACAGGCACCCCTGTCATCTTGTTTTTATTAACTTTGTCCACTGTATTGTACTTTCCGATCCTAATGCCTGAACCAGATCTAAAATTAGACCCAATGGATTCAACTTCCTATGTGCTTTTTTGAGGCTTTCACTTGTCCTGTATTCAGACCAAGTTTTCACCTTGTTCTCTTCCTTTGTACTTTCCCACTGACACAACTGAATCTTTCTCCGCATTATCCCTCCAAGTGACCCTTGCAAGGCACTCTCCATAATCTCCTGGATTTATTCAACTAGAATTTAAAAACATTGTAAGAAGAGAACTGTACCCCTTCTTTCTTTGTATCCCCCCATTACATTGTAGATAATCCAAAAATATGTAGTAAGTAAATTAATGACACAAAAAATAAAGATGTTCATTGCTTATCATTATTTTTCAGCTTTCAAGAGAAGACAATTTAGGTCAGTGAAAATTGACAGGCACCTGTGAAATCATATTTTAAGTAGGTTTGAAGAGATAGCCAGAACATTTCATTTGATGTGACATATAACAGAACTTTTCCCTCCTACGAACAATAACACTTAAAAGAGACTTTATTTCATTAGTAGGGAGAGGTTTGTTTGCTTATGGTTCCTGGAAGATGAGAATTTTGATATTTATTCTCAGGCAATTGGAAAATTGATTTGACCCATTTAGGAGTTTAACAATGGATTCATAATAACTCTCCTCAAAGAGTACAAAAGAACAAGTACATCAATTAATCAATAGTACACTTAAGAAGAAAAATAACTCAAGATCAAGGGAATCTAAAGAGACTGTTGAAGAAAACTCTCTTTTCAGAGAATTAAATCATAAAGTATTGCAGAGGGGCAGAGGGTACAAAACAAATCCAAAGTCTTTCCTTAACTTTGGGACACCTATTTCAGGGAGGGGCCTCAAAACTCCTTCCTGTCAGTGCAAGATCAGAATGACAATCCCGCTCAAAACTGGGTCATTGAAAATCGATTTAATCTAATCCAGTGGTCAGCATCTGATGTCTCTTTAGAGCAATTCCAGGTCCCCACAAAGTACAAAGCCTTCTCTTGGGGCCAGCTAGATTCACAGATGGAAGAGTGAACCCCAGTGATGGAAGGCTAGTTAACAGAAAAGGCTGAATGGATGTCTTACAGTGAGTGTCTCCCATGGAAAAACAAGAAGTTTGCCTCCTTTCTGGTTTCTTTTCAAAGGAACACCAGCAATCCAGATGACAATCTTTCCATCAGCCATTATCAAGACTTAGCTCCGATCAATATCCAGAAAATTCCAACTCTGACAGGTTCTAGCTTTATCCAGCTTCATCTCCCTTCCCTTGGTTAGATGCGTAACTAGTCTTTCAGTAGGGTAGCTTAACAGAATAAGACCTCAGGTAATCAATGGGTGTTATTTTTTTTCCAAATAAGTGAACACATTATTTTCCTCAGGCATTCACCCAGCCATCTTCTCAGGGTATCAGAAGAGGTGGGGTAGAATGAGAGAAAAGGAAAATAAATATGTTCAAGTTTCAAATCCATGTGGAAATTAAAGAAATTGGCCAATATTAAAAGGTTAACTACCTTCTAATGTTCACTTGACAATAGAAACATGGGGAGAATACACAATTAAGGAGACCTCTTTGGAAATACATTGATTCTTTACTAGAGTTGTAGGTGCATATTCTAAAAGAATTTAAGTTATAGTAAAGTAGCTGAAGTAGCTATTTTAGAAGTTCATGCAAATGTAATGATAATTGTCAAGTTTTAAAAATATAATATAGAAGAAAACCCCTTCTCTCCTTTAAAAGAAATAATTTAGATATAAATCCAGTAAAGCTATACTTGATTAAAAACTGATTTTGGAAGTTTTTTTTCTAAAGTTAATAAGACTATAATCACTAACCCAGAAAACAGAATATTATATTAAGGATAGTAGGATTATTAAGCATGAAGTTCACTAAGTAGAAAAAAAAAAAGCTTCTAAATATAACTCCCTTGGAAAATGATTTCAACCTTCAAATGCTATCTTTCACCTGCTATTGTCATTCATTCATTTATTCCACAATACTTGTTTCAATCTATTCTAAAGAAATAGGGAAGAGACTTCTATCTATGCCTTAACTTTTTTGAATATACTTTATTTTTTTAGAGTAGTTTTAGATTCACAGCAAAATTGAGTAGAGAGTAAGAAGATTCCCATGTCTACCCTGTCTCCACTCCCACCCAAACTGCCCCACTATAGTCATCCCATATCACAGTGGCACATTTGTTACAATCAGTGAACCTCCAGTAACATGTGATGATCACCCAAATTATGCTTTTACTTTCATGTTCCTTTTTTCCCATGGTAATAACTTTTTTAGCTATAAATTAACCATCAGTTATGATAGATAGATAGATAGATAGATAGATAATCACATTTTTCAGCCTTTCCTGTAGATGTGACCATGTGACTCAAAATAGGCCAACAAAATAGAAGAGAATAGAACAAAATAGAAGAGAATGTGACTTATAGCAGTTTTCAGGAGGCCTCTCTAAAAGGCAGAACAAGTGTACCCTTAGCTCTTTAATTCTTCAGCCCATCCTTCTGCTTCCTCTGGAGTGCAGAAACCGTCATGGTCCTCAAGATCAGAGTCATGCATGGCAGATCAACAACATAGAAAGAACCTGGATCTTTGAAGACTCTTTGCAGCAGAATTTAGCTATATCACCAGGCTGTTTAGAGGAAAGAAAAGTAAATTTTATCTTATCTAAAGTAGTATTATTGAGGGTATTCTAAAACACATATCTACTACAAACTAATACAATAAAACAAAGTACTATTCCCGGGGCACCTGGCTGACTCAGTATGTAGAGCATGCAGCTCTTGATCTTGGGGTTGTGAGTTCGAGTCCCACGTTGGGTATGGAAATTACTTAAAATAAAATCTTTAACAAAGTACTATTCCCTGTCGATGATGAAATATAGATAAGGTCTAGCCCTTGCTCCCACAATTTCTGTAGTCTCCTAGAGAAAATAAGATATATAAATGAATGAATGGGCTATAATGGTCTTACAAACAGTCTTACAGAGTATAGAAGAGAAAAAAAATAATTTAGGGGAGTGAAAAAAGGTAATTTTATGGACAAGATAACTTGAAATTTGTGTCAATGGTCGTATTAGGAAGGGGAAAAAAAATGAATGTTTTGGGAAAAGAATGAATTAACAGAAGCCCAAAGAAAAGCATTTGAGAGAGCCAAAGTGATCTCTTTGGCCAGAGAGACATGAGAGACCAAGGAAACCAAGGCAAGTAGATTGAGGCTGTTTACAGAAAATAATGTCGGGCAAACAATTGTGTTTTTAGGGAATAGAATTCACTGAAGTCTTACATCAGGAAATCCTTTGGTTGTAATGTCAGAAGGTCAGGACAGGGGCAGTGAAAAGAGTGGAAGAGACAGTGTTCCTCTCCCTGCAATGAGATGATGGCATTAAAAGGGAAAGAAAAGGAGAGGTGGGTAAGTGTTGGAAAGGATCCATCTTTCAGACTTGGCAACCGATTATGAAATGCGATGAGAAGTAAATTTAAAAGCCCAGATTTTAAGCCAGATGACAGCTCAAGGTGTAGTCCATTAACAGAAGCAAGGCAGTTAGCAGCAGGAAGCTGTTTGATGGGGCGGATATGATAAGTACTGTTGGAGGCTTTATGTGTTTGAGGTGCTGGAAGGAAGGCATGTCCATCAAACCTTTGGAAATATGGGCTTTAAAACAGGAGAAAGCTTCAGGCTAAAGATACTGATTTAGTAGTTTTAACCTAAAAGAATGGATGCTATTAAAAAAAAAAAAACGTGAAAAGTTTTGACATTGATGGGTCCCAGCTGGCAGTGACTTGGGCAGACCTTCAGTGTCTTGGGGACACCACTGTCCATTCCACCATTGGTGAACAGCTGTAGTAGGTCAACCTACAGCCCTGAAGTAGAGGAGAAGGAAGGAAGTAGAGGAGAAGGAAGGAAGGAAGGAAGGAATGAAAGAAGGAAAGGGGAGGAAGGGAAGGAAGGAATGAAGAAAGAAAAAGAAAAGAATTTAGATCTAATGTGTTGATAGAGAGGTAACAAGAAGGACCCCTGACAATTTATTTTCTTCAATCAGCTTTTTTGTTCCTACAGAAGGAGCAAATGGCAATTCAAAAAGACTCATAACTAAGGAGGTAATAAAATTGCTCCCACAGGTGGCAGCAAATAAGGAGTGGGATGAGAATTTATCTACTGTTTACATTTACTGCAGAATCCTAAAATTGATATTAGTTGGTTAAGATTGAAGTTAGCAAAACCCTGACAATCTATCTAGGCCATCACCAGCAACCTTAAAGGTAGGATTAAACATGTTTTTTGTGTTTGCTTAGACACTTCTGCAACATCTTTTCAGTCTGGGGACTAAAGCCAAAGAAAAAGAGCAATGGGAGTATACCATCCCAACAGTTCAGAATGGGATATGTGTTTATGCGAGTGCATACTTGTGTGTGCATAAGGTCTATG
This sequence comes from Lontra canadensis, assembly GCF_010015895.1. Lineage (NCBI taxonomy): Eukaryota > Metazoa > Chordata > Mammalia > Carnivora > Mustelidae > Lontra > Lontra canadensis. The sequence goes on from NW_022631011.1 coordinate 18,097,169, forward strand.
TGTCTGAAATGGTCCACATTGTCCAATGGAATCCCTCCTCTTAAACCTGCCCCTTCCCAGTATTAAAATTGAACAGCAGCTCCAAATTCCATCCATCCTAATGGAACTAAGATATCAAGGTGAACTTACTTACTGCTGTTTCTTTTTGTAGTCTACTCTCTGAGGCCAGAGATTTTCCTATTCTTTGGAATTCACTCCTAGGCCCTCTTCTTACTCTATTCTCTCTGCTTGGACAATCATATCTACTCCCCATAGCTCCCATTATCACCCAAGGACCAACAACCTCATGTTTCTATCTCCAGTCTTGATTGCTGGAAAAGGATAGAGGTAAATGCTTAGTCTGCATTTCCACTTTGATTTGTCAAAGACTCACAGATTCAACATATCCAAAACAATCCAGCTCTTGGTTTCCCCATGTTAAGCCTACCTTTTCTTCCCCTCTCCCCATTCCAATAGGTGACCCCAGACTAGGAGTTATTCTTGATTCCTTCTTGATTTTTGCAGCCAGTGGACAGCACCAAAAATTCCTATTGGTGCTGCCTCCTAAATCTCTCTCAGTCTATCCATTGTATCTCCCTCCAGCAGCCCACAGTTCCAGCCACCATCGTCTCTCAGGAAGAATACTCAAAAAGCCGCTTAAATGGTTTGGCTGCACCCATTATCAGCTTTTCCCAGTTCATTCTATGTACGATAGCTGGAGAATTCATTTTAAGAAAACAAGATTTGTCCCTCTTCCTTGCTAAATACCTTCCAGAGGTTTTCTATTCCTTCTTGGATAGAAAAGACAACAGTCCGTAACCTGGAATATGTCCTTTGAGGTTCTTCATGATCAGGCTGCTTCCTATCTTTCCTGCCTCGGTTTGCTCTTCTCTCTATACTCCAACATTATTGGTCTTTAAAAAAAATTTTCTCTGATGGGCCATTCTCCTTTTTTTGCCCCGGGACCAATATATATGCTGTCATATAATTTTTCTCTCTTTCCCACTTACTCTGCCTTTACTTATCTAGTGCCTCCTTTACGGTCAACACAAATTTCATTTCCTTAGGGAAGTATTTCTGAACTCTACAGTACAATTTCCTCTCATATGCTTGCACAGAACATTTCTCCTACATAGAACTCAATAAAATTGTTTGATGACTCTCTTCCCTACCAGGCTGCAATCTGTCTTGTTCAGAGCTGTGGATCTAGCAACCAGCACATTTTGAGTGAGGAAAAGAGAAGAAGCAAGTAAATGGTTTTAGGAAACTCTTGCAGGCTTGAGTTAACATTTCAAACCCACTTTTTTTTTCTTCTGGCAGAGTAGCAATTATCATCAAATAATAGCTCCGCTCAGATTTGTTTATCAGATGAGCAGAAAGCAACGTGTCGAAGAAAAGTGACGCAGCAGGATAGCAGGGGGGTTTGGTGGCAGAACAGAAGGTAAATGTTAGAAATATAGGACACTGTGCTGAAAGGAGGCCAGGGGATGGTGGACTCTGCAAAATAGAACACTAGGGGAAAGGGGAGATACAGAACAACTTTGTATCCGTCTTGGAAATAACTTGGAGCTCTAGAGTCAGAAAGACCCTGAGCTAAATCCCAGCTCTGCCATTTACAAAGCCATTAATGAATCTGTCTGAGTCTCCATTTCTTTACTGTGATTTGGAATGATAAAACTGCAAAGAAAGAGAGTACAGATTACTTTTCTAAAGAGCAGGGAAATTCTTGGCATACAGCAAGTCTGAACTGTCAGTTTCTTCCTTCTTCTCTAACTCCAGCAGGACAGGCGTTCCACTTCCTTTCCGTTTACAGTTGATGGAGCCGTCAAATTCGCAGCACATACCTTTCACGTAACTTGTGTATCAGCCAGGGTCTCGTGAGAATACATGAACCGTGCTGTGTAGTTCAGGACAGTACTTGATCCGAGGGACTAGTTAAAATAGTACTGAGAGAGAGAGCTGAAAATCTAAACAGAGAAGGTGAGGGGGGCAACAGGTGAGCAGGAACAGGTTGCTGCTGGCACCCTTCTGTCTAGGGAACCAGAGAGCAGGAACCCCGGGAACGTGGGCAGAGGGGAAACAGCTGCCGCCCACTGAAGGTGCCACTCAAAGCAGAGAGGAGGGGAGAAGTACTCTGACCTCCTCCATCCTCCTTGTTCCTTCCAGCCTCCTGCCAATCTCCCACTGGCCAAAACTAACTGCAGCCAGCGGACAGCGCCTCCTGGGAAATACCGCTTGCCAGGCGGACCTCTGTGACTGAAAGCAGAGAAAGGAAAATGGTTCTGCGTAAAAACAGGCAGATGACTGGCACGAATGGCAGGAAGTGCAAGCAGAAGTGAGTCAGTAGAACTCCTAACCAAATAGGACTGCCCTGTTATGGTGCAATCTATCAGACCATCTCAGGCCAGATGACAGATCATAGTCATTTTCACTCCCCGGGCTTTCCACAGCCTCTTCAGAGGGTAATATGGTATAAGGGAAAGAAAACAGTCTTGGGAGGGGACAGTTTTGGGGTGTCAGCTTTAACATGAGGAAGGGTCAAAGGAGAAAGCAAGTTTCTCGTATTCTTTCCATTCTTCTTCCCAAATCAGTAATCACTGATTCTCAAACTGGTAAAAACCTTCTAGAAATTGTTACCGTATATGTAAATAGATACCTATACAGAGACATAAAACGTAAAAAAAAGGGGGGGCAACAGAATGCTGAAGACACTGTTCTGAAATGTTTTTCTACTTCAAAATATACCTTTGACCTCTTCATATCACATACATAACTTTGTCATTATTTTTAATGACTGCATATATCCACTGTATGCTCAGATAATAATTCATGTAATGAATCTCATATTGGAAGTTATTTTTGGTATTTCTAATCTTTTTTTTTTTTTAATTGAAAATAGGTTTGGAAAGAACATATCTGTATAAATACCTGCAGGGTAAAGTTCTAAATGTGGGATTCCTGGGTCAAAGGGTAAGATGTCATAAATTTTAATAGATAGTGTTACCACAAGGCATTCCCAAATTTACATTCCCATCAAGATTGGATGGAGAGGGGCACCTGGGTGACTCAGTGGGTTAAAGCCTCTGCCTTCGGCTTAGGTCATGATCCCAGAGTCCTGGGATTGAGCCCCACATCAGGCTCTCTGCTCAGCAGGGAGCCTGCCTCCCCCTCTCTCTCTGCCTGCCTCTCTGCCTACTTGTGATTTCTGTCTGTCAAATAAATAAATAAAATCTTTAAAAAAAAAAAAAAAGATTAGATGGAGAACCTTTGTCCTACAGCCTGGACAACACAGTGTTTTCTTCTTTTTAACTACATAAAATACACACAAACCCAAATTGCATTATTGCTTAATAAGGAAATCAGATTTTGTTATTTTTTTATGTCTTTAATTATTAGGTAAGTTAAACATTTACAAGTACTTTGGCAATATTTATTTTTCTGTGAACTGCTAACCCCTATTCTATAGCAGTGTTTTGACTAGATAGCTTTTTAAAACCTGCTTGCTGATTTATAAAATATAATAAAATTTATCCTAGTCATTAGGTATTGCCATTTTTTCCCCTCCTTTGTTTTAGGCTTTTGAACTTTTCTGTTGTTTGCCACACAGGCATTTGTCACTTACAAGCTGTGGAGTCTTGAGCAAGTAAATGAAATTAAATTAAATTAGCCTCTCAGCAACTTATGTTTCTGAAAATGGGGAATAACGATAGGCTACACGTGTTTGTTTTGAGGATCTCTGAGAATGTATGTTTGCATTTTCTTTGCATGGAACACAAATGGCCATTTTTATTGTTAAACATTCTTTCATGGTATGTCACCTCATTAAAACTACATAACATCTTTCTGAATTGGGTACGGCAGGTCTCAATATTTTCATTTTACAGATTGAGAAGCTAAGGCTCAGAAAATTCTCTTGAATCCATTACAATCAGACAACTCTAAAGATTTAAAGATGCAATTCTTGGTCTACAGACATCAAAAATAAACACACCACTTTACCCTTGCACTTTCTAGTGCTTACATGTGGAGACCAAAAGGAGAGATCTACAATTAATGAAAAGGAATGTGCTAGCAGGACTGATAGGTGGTTGAGATGGGAGCAAAATCGACTCTGTGGGGGGCCTTCTCAGATTTGTTTCAAATTAACATGCTAAGGGACAAAGACAGTAATCTTTCTGGCTGTGAGAGTGGTAAAGGGGAGAGAAAGTGGTCATGAGCTCTTTTAAAAGGCCTCTTATAGCCTTATCCTGCCTTCAGCTCCTGGATACTGCCTAACACAAAAATCCAAGTCTTCATACAAACAAAAAGACAATTATTTATTGTGCACAAATCTACTCAACCAAACTCTATGCAGACTAATAACTCTAAGAAACAGGGTATTTGAATACAAAGGAAAAAAGATATTCTCCAAAAATATCATGTTGGAATATGCAATAGTATCCTCATAGCTTTTCATCTGCTATTCAGGGAAAGTTACCTGTGACATGAAAGAAAATTTAACGATGAAAGTTGATCATGTAGAAAGAGCTAACGTATAAATAAAAATGGAAATGCCTAACATATAGGCCATTATCAGTAAGCCAGATGAAAGTTAAAGCATTTCAAATATCCTGGGGACTCCAGTTGCTCTAATAAAATGGAAATGCTTCCAGACACACATGCTTAGAGAGATTATTTCAAGGTTTACAGATGCAAAGCATTTTAGTTTCAGAAGCAAGAATGGGAGCCTGAATCAGATGAGACTAATAGCAAGTTCATCACTTCTGAAGCCGTGCACAGACACTAAAGATTTTTTTCTCACAATAATTTTAGGAGGAGGTCAGCCCTGTGGCTCTCTGCACTGGAGAGAGACACAGCTATTGAAGTATTTGGAAGGTGAGGCAATGTATGTCACCAGCCATTAAAAAGAGGAACCACCGCCATCAGACGCTACATGGTTCTCAGAATATCTTTGAAGACAAGAGCACATCGCCACTATGGTCCCTTGCTCGAACTCATCCAGAGACACATCACCCTGGAAAAGTGTCCTGTGTTGTGGAGTTTACAACTATGGCTAGATATTTTTAAAAATTCAAAATGTTGGGGCGCCTGGGTGGCTCAGTGGGTTAAAGCCTCTGCCTTCAGCTCAGGTCATGATTCCCGGTTCTGGGATCGAGCCCCACATCGGGCTCTCTGCTTAGCAGGGAGCCTGCTTCCCTTCCTTTCTCTCTGCCTGCCTCTCTGCCTACTTGTGATCTCTGTCAAATGAATAAATAAAATCTTAAAAAAAAAATTCAAAATGTTATGGAGGAAGTAAACTTTAAGCAATAAAAGACCTGAAGCCCTTCAGTCAAGGAACGTGTTCATATATTTTAGGAATACATTTCTCTGGCCAAACATCAACCTGAGTTTGCCAAGAGGCAGGAATATCTATAAGACAGGATGAGGTAAGGACTTTCTTTCTTTCTCTTTCTTTCTTTCTTTCTTTCTTTCTTTCTTTCTTTCTTTCTTTCTTTCTTTCTTTCTTTTTTTAAGATTCTATCTATTTACTTGTCTGAGACAGAGCAGAGCAAGTGAGAGAGAGCACAAACAGGGGAAGAGGCAGGGAAAGGGAGAAGCAAGTTCCCGGCAGAGCAAGGAGGCTGATGAGGGACTCAATCCAGGACCCTGGGACCGTGACCTGAGCCAAAGGCAGACACTTCACCAACTAGGCCACCCAGGTTTCCTGAGGTGAGGAGTTTCAATGCTGACCTGGCCTAGGGAGATCTTGAACTGGTTCTGTTCTGTGTAGACAAACACTCAAGTACCTCAGATGCTTTCCTTTCTGTATCATGTCCAATCCTCCAGAGACCAGGGACCTTCTGTCTCTGAGGGGATCATTAGTGCTTAGACTGCTGAAAGAAGGGTGATTGGTTCACATAATCTAAGTCCGAGGGCCAAGTGTATGGGCACAGATGGCACTGTTATTGGATGGCAAGCTGTCAAAGCCTGGTGGAAGGTGTTCCCTTGATGCCAATGAGAACAAAGCTAAACTTGCCTGCTTGATACCAACAAAACACCAAGCTCCCTGGAGTGGAAATACAACAGACTGTGAGGGATTTTGTGGCTTCTACATGGCTTTTGGGAACTGTGGACACAGGATGATTATTCGACTTGAGAGGACGCCGGTCCCTGGGGGGTAATGTCCCTCCTGCCAGTGTGGTCACTCAGATCTGTTTCTCCACTGACTCCTGCTCATGGTACAGTCTTCTGCCTTCTTTCATTGTCCTCCAGACTCTTTGTTTAGACTGCTGTCATGATAGCCACGATTTCAGCCATTCCTCAAGACATCATCTTTATGTCCTGACTTAAGTGCTAGACTAGACCTAAAGGGCAAGAATTTGATTGTTCCAATTTTTATTTCTCCATTTTTTCCCCTGAGGCAGTAGTTACAGGACATGAAATTTATGGGATGGAATGGGGCCAGGAATGTCATGAGAAAGAGAAAACTACCAGGATTCAAAAACACAATGGCTAATATCCTGCTCTATACCATTTTAAGAATTTGCTAGAATATTTGCAATTAAAACTTGGAGCCCATAGTGGACCATTGACCCTTTCCATTTCATCTCAAGCTTCTAACAGAGTCTACTTCAAAGGTAGCATGTATTAACAGTATGGCTTCAAATCTATATGCATCCTCATGCGAGCATCATGTTGGAGAGAGTTGGATGGAACTAGTTCTGTCCCATGGTTCTTGTTACAACAAAACAGTAAGATAAGAGAGAGGGCCCTCATCTGGGTGCTTTGTGCTTTTGAAATGAAAAAGGAAGGTTGCCTGTAATAGGCATTTTCACCAGAGAGCAGCCACAATGCCCAGTTGGTTCTCAAGCTTTTGATAGTTCCTGACTGTGTCTAACTCTCCTGCTGAGTTCCTGTCTCAGGCTCACATATTAATATTAACTCGGGCTACAATGAGGCAGATTTCTCTTGTTGGGAGACAGTATTTTGATCTGTGCACTTTATCATTAAAATGTTCCCTGAAAGCCTATCTTGCAGCATTCCCCAAATCATGTTCCAGAGAATCCTGGTATCCAGTGAGACGTAAAAATGTATTGCACAGATAAAAGGGATCTGTACTCAAACTACTCTGCGATATTCTGCAAACTTTACCTCTTATCATAAAGATTCTGAATTCAATTAACATATAAAAGGTTCAGAGAAAAACTACATGAAAGAAACCTGTCTAACTTTGATAAACCCACTATTTCTCAAACTTTGCAAATACGATCTTGGTTTTATTCATCTAATATCAATGAATAGCACATGGCGCACATTTGAAAAGGCTGCTGTATTCACATGACATAATTTATTCAGATATTTGATTCCACACATCTTTTCCAGTAGAGAGAGAATCTATTTCCATTTAGGGCAACATCATACAATATTTAGAAGTATAAAAACATTCTTAATTGATAAAAAATTTTTTACATACTGAATTCAGAACTTCAGGTGGCCCTTGGAACCACCTGGAAAACCAAAGTTTTGAACACTGTGACACCATTAAAATTAATTTGTATGGACATCACTATCATTATATGAGTCATTTACCTTCTTCAAGGTAAGAGATCCAGATAGTAAGGAGGTAGATCCAGGTGAGTCTGGAGCAGATGAGCCACATAGAATTGGGTGCTCAGACCTCTCTGCTCAGAACCAGATTGTGAGGTGTTGACCCATGAAGCCCAAGGGCAATGCAAGACAAGGGAGGAGTTGTTAAGGCAGTCAGGAGCCAGAGGAACTCAGGGACTAGAAAGCAGTTAAGGCAATAGAACAAATTCCGGGATCTTGGAAAAGCACAGATACCAAAAGATTAGACAGAGGAGGGGAAAAGACATATGGGGGCAAGGGGGCAGACACACAGGCAGACAAACTGGAGAGGAGGCATGAACACTAATGAGAAAGCCCTTGCAGCAGATGTCTGCTGTAATGAATAACTTACCAAAAAAAACCCAACCCCTTCTACTTGGGACAGATGAGCTTTGCAGGCAGGGGCTAGTGCAAAGTCTAAAGGCTAAAACTAGCTGTTGAGTGGTTTCTCTGGGTAGAGGAGGAAAAACAAAATGAATATAAGGGCAGTGTCTCTGTGGTAAGGCAGGAATCATCCTCATGTTTACCTGAGTTTGGAGGAAGAAGGATTTAACCAATTATTATGATCAAATGATCCATTTTGTAGAAATCCCCTTCAGTGTCTTAATTCCAATTTGACCTTTCTTCATTTACAAAACAGTAATAGGTCATGTGATAGATGAGCTAACCAATACGCCTGTCATGTAGGTCTTCTGTCAGAGATGACAAATTAATTATTTAACATATTAATAAATGTCCAATGCCAATAAATATAAATTCTAATAACTACAAAGAACCAAAATTTGAGCATACATTATTATGCACAAAAATTAAATATAAAATATGGAGAATTTGTCATTTACTGATAAATATACTATAATTGATTTCAATGAATTGAATGATGCTTTATTTTTATTTTAGTAAATTTCATTTTTACTTTAGTAAAGCCTTTGATTCTAACCCCCAGATCACTATTAACACAAATTAAGGAGTGTGGTACTTGCCGTGTTAACCTTTCTGGGGATTAAAAGCTGCACATAATAGGTCATTGCAATGGCTTTGCATTAGCCTGAAGGGATATAATGGGTAGTATTTGGAATGGATTGATCCTAGGGTCTCTCCTAATCAATAATTTATTGATGTCCTGCTCTAAGAGTTTAAAGCATACTAACCATGTTACTGGAGAGCTTATGTTAGGTGGGTTACTAAGACTTTGAAACTAGGAAATAAGGTCCAATATGATTTTTCTAAAAAATATATTCCATTTGCAAAACCACAGCACATTCCAATGAAAACATATGCAGACTGATTTAGATAAGGAAAAGAATCTGAAAAGGAATATGGGGTGTTGAAATAATGATTAATCATAAGAATAGAAAGACAATGTATATGTATAGTCAACATGATACCAGACAGATTAATATGATTAACTTATATAAATAATCTCAAGGTCTCTCATAACAGGACTGTGAGAATTAGTTATGAGCAGACTTTAGAGAATGATCAAACATATGATCTGTATAAAAGTGACAACCTGGGGCGCCTGGGTGGCTCAGTGGGTTAAGCCTCTGTCTTCGGCTCAGGTCATGATGTCAGGATCCTGGGATCGAGTGCCGCATCAGGCTCTCTGCTCGGTGGGGAGTCTGCTTCCCCCTCTCTCTCTGCCTGCTGCTCTGCCTACTTGTGATGCCTCTTTCTGTCAAGTAAATAAATAAATAAATAAATAAATAAAATAAATTTTTTTACTTTTAAAAGTAAAAAAATAAATAAATAAAAGTCATAACCTTAAAGAGGTGGAAACTAAGACCTATCTGATAACATATTCATTGGCACATAGGATATTCTTTGTTGGTGTCTATTGATGTTATAGCTGTTAGGTTTTGGTCAGGAAGACAGAAGTCCATGCAGGTCAGACATAAAGGAGTCTACGGCATAGGAAACGTGGACTTAAACAACTGTTGGAATAGTTGGAAGGGCAAGGTCAGGGAAGCCACCGCTGGTGATCTCAGCCTGAAACACAGAAGAGAATGGTTTTCCACACTAACGAGGCAGATGAGCTGAACCTCTCAGGCACCCATCGCTTTGCTATACAACTGCCTTCAGAGCAATTATTTCTCTTCCACCTTCCAAATCGAAAGGGAAGACTTCTCCTTGTCAAACTCTGCCTGGGCCATGTGAAGAAAGGAGTTCTGGGGAAGAGAATTCTCGCCCTAGAGAAAGGTGATGGTATGATTCAGAGCTTACAGCAACCCAGCACAATTCTATATGTGAAGACCTAAGAAGAAAGGACAATACAAATACAATTTGTGTATTTAGCCTGGAAGAGACGTAATATGAGAGATTTTTCACAGAATTTTTTACCTCTTGGGAAACCAGGTTAAAATTCTTAGCCAAATCAATTTGTAGATGATTCAGTCAACGGTTGCCACCATAGTAAGAAAGAACCTCAATATTTCAGGACTACAATAACAAGCATTATGTCTTGTCTCTGTGTCAGCATGTTAGCTGGGGCAACAGTCCTAATCTCAGCTGGGCTTGGGAATTATTTCCAGGTTGGGTTCAGATTCAAGTCTTCTCCACATGTTGCTCATTTTTTTTTAAGATTTTATTTATTTATTTGATGGAGATCACAAGTAGGCAGGCAGAGAGAGAGGAGGAAGCAGGCTCCCCGCTGAGCAGAGAGCCCGATGCAGGGCTCCATCCCAGGATGCTGAGATCATGACCTGAGCCGAAGGCAGAGGCTTAACCCACTGAGCCACCCAGGCGCTCCCATGTTGCTCATTTTTAAGAGCTACTTATGGTAGGCAGATTAATGGTCCCTCAAAGATGTCCATGTCTTCCCCCCTGAAACCTATGAATTTGTTACATGACACAGGAATTATGGTTGCAGAAGAATTTAAACTTGTTAATCAGCTAACTTAGCAATGGGAAAATTACCCAGAATTATCCTGTGTTATCCGGGAAGGTCCATTATCATCAAGGGATCTTGAAAAGTAGAAGATGGAGGCAGGAGAAACAGAGAATCAGGAGATCCAGAGAACAGCATGGGGAGCACTTGGCCCACCTTTCCTGGCTTTGCAGATAGAAAAGGAAGCTAGAAGTCAAGGGCTGGGAGCAACCTCCAGAAGCAGGAGAAGAGCATGGAAACAAATTCTCCCTAGAGGTTCGAGAAGGAATGCAGCTCTGCCAACACCTTGGTTTTAGCCCAGTATGACCATGTTGGAATTCTGAACTGTACAAAACTGTGAATAGTGGGCACCTGGGTGGCTCAGTTGACGAACCATCTTCCTTTGGCTCTGGTCATGATCTCAGGACTCTGGGATGGAGTCCTGTGTCCGGCTTCCTCCTCAGTGGGGAGGCTACTTCTCTCTCCACCCTTCCCCCCTGCTTGCTTGTTCTCTCTCTCTCTCTTTCTCTCTCAAATAAATAAATAAATAAAAATACTTTTAAAACAGTAAATGGTAAATTGGTATCGTCTTAAATGCATTAAATTGGTGGTAGTTGGCTATGGCATTATAGTGTAACAGAAACCAAATACACTACCCAAGGCTCATTATTCTTGCAGTGATGGCAGAAGGACAGGAGAAAGAGAAGAAATACTCAGTGCTCTTAAGGCTTCAGCCTTGAGCTGCCTCCTGTCACTTCTGCTCAGCTCCCTCAGTGTGGTAAGGAAATGCACATTGTTTCTTGTGGAAGGAAAAGACATATGGACTAAGGGAAGGATGACGTCTTAGCCACGGTGGTGCAATTTATTGCAGAGGACATCTTCCTGCAGTAATGTGAATTCACAAGTAACTCCTACGAAAGGAGATCAACCATTGAGTGTTCCTCATATTAAATTAGAATTCAGGCATTCTGTATTATTCAGCCATAAAAAAGAAGGAAACCCTGTCATTAGCAACAACACAGATTGACCTTCTTATGCTAAGAGGAATAAATCAGACAGAGAAAGACAGATACTATATGATCTCACTTATACATGGAATCTTAAAAAGTCAAAGTCGTAGAAACAGAGTAGATTGATGGTTGCCAGGTCCTGAGGTGTGGGGGAAATGGGAAGATATTGGTCAAGGGTACAAATGTCAAGCTGTCACATGAATAAGTTCTGGACATCTAATGTACAGCATGGTGACTATGGTTATCAATATCATGTATTTGAAAGTTGCTAAGAGAGTAAATCTTCAATGTTCTTACTGTACATACACAAAAAAATGATAACTGTGTGTGGTGATCGGCATGATAACTAACCTTGTTGTAGTAAATCTCTTGCAGATCAAATTACTGTGTTAATATATATTGTATTAATAGTATTTAGCATTAATAATATTACATATTTTATAATATATACATATAATGACTGAATTCTTTTTTTACTTATATTACCACTTTATTGAGACATAATTGTGTATATATGTCTACTATATATAATATTACAAATGAAACATACAGTTTATATAATATATAAATAAATACATATATATAATTATGTATATGTCATGTTATGTATACATCATGTATATAAGTGTGTAGTGTATACAATATATTATATATTTTATAGGTAACATATATATTACATATATTCAATTGTATCTCAATAAAGTGGAAAAATAAGTAAAAAAAGAGAATTCAGGCATTCCTTTCTCTACAATGTGGTATAATTTTAAACACATTATATTGGCAAATCATGAAAGTTGGATAATTTTACATGCAACATGGGAAGTATGAAAATGAATAGCTTAGGGCCATATAAACTGGCACTGCCATTGTTAGGGGAATGAAACATAAAATGTGATAGGCATATTACAGAATACTGGGTCAAAAGCAGTGAGTTAAATTGGCATAGAAAAACATGGATAGATTATAGAAACATAGGTGGGTGGGGAAGAGAGAGAAAGAATGGAAGATCCCAAAGCACAGTACCACCTACGCAAAACTAAATGCCCACCCAGAACTGTGCCATTTTTAAGCATCTGTAATTACCTAAATAAGTATATAGCAGATGGATTGAAGAACATGCAGTAGATACACTAATAGGGGCCCACAGGTGGTAGGAGATGAGATTGAAAAAATTAGGCAATAGGGAAAATCATCAGATTTTTAAAGGAGACACTCTGATACATGATGACAATAGTAACTCATGAACTAAGAAGTGTTGGGTAAATCAAATTTTGTATGCCTGATCCTTAGGAAGCAAGGAAGGGGAGAGGGAGATGGGGAGGAAAGGAGGCAGGAAACCTAAGAAGAGTGGAGAGCTTTGGGAGAGGAGGGGATTGGTGGCAATCAGGTGAAACTTTCATAAAAGCTTGATAAAGCAGCAGAATTTCTCTATCATGGACATTCTTTTCCATTGTTTTATATTTAGCAGGAGAAATAAGCTTTCTAGCCTCTCTTAATGTCATACTAGTTTTATAGATGGATAGATCAGTAGGTAGATATAGATATATGCATATAGATTATATATAACCACATTATACATATACAGGATATATAATTGCAACGTATACAGACTTAAAATATAATGTATATTATAGTATTACATATTATTACAAGTATACATTACATACATATGAACGAGAGAAATTCTTCTCTGTGAAATCTCTCTATAGCTACTTCATTTCTCTCCTTAACTGTTCTTAACAAGCCAGTTTCCTGAGAGCTATTTGACCTTAAGGGTTAATTTTTTAAAGCTACATTTCAAGGTGCCCTTTTAAAATGTATCTTCCTTGTGAATAAATATTGTAGAATGTGGCAGCTGAAGTGGTCAGTTAGTTACCTTGGGTGGGTGTTCAGTCATAGAAAATTTTCTCTGCAAGATGGAAATTGCTTCAATCTTTCAAAGTGAAGCAATGGAAAGAAAGCTGGTCCAGCCTGTTGAAACATGGGGGGAAATTCTAGTCTGTCAATGACAGGGACGATGTAAGCCCTTCCCCAGGTTGCAGCCACTGGGATGGATGCCCCGCGCATCAGCCACAGAAGTGAACCGTGCCTCGTCCTCTGCGTGCTCGAGAACTCCTTGTTTTGTGGTCCTGTTATCACGTTTACGTTTCACCTTTGCTACATCAGCACTCATTTCTCCCAGCACTCTAGCTCCCCATTCATGACTGCTCTTGCCAGACAGAGGATTAATTGAGACTGAGGACTATGCTGGACAAACAGTAATTTTGTGATTATCACATGCATTAGGAATGAGTGAATGAGTGAATGAATGTCCACTCCATCCCTCTTTCCCTCTCTGTATGTACACAACATACACAGACACCGTGTGTGCATTTTCCCTTAGAGACCTATTCAGCCATGTCTCTCTGGGCCACCAACCCTCCAATTTCTGCCAGAATCTGGGCTCACCCTGCTGCCTCCTCATTCTTGCATAGCTACCCCTGCTATGGGTCTCAACCAAGATGCAGGAGATGCACTCCTTAGGGAAACTGGAGGGAAGGATAGGACCTGATGGGAAATAAACACAGAGGTTCTTTTCTCATAGAACACCTGGCCTGACTCATCCACAGCCTCTGGCTCTTAGCCCAAGCACAGCCGGCAGGACAGGGCCAAGTGTGAGCAAGGCTGCCTGCCCGCAGGCCCTTACATCCCTCTGCATCCTAGGCTCTCCTGTGGCTGGTCTGCTCAGCAGCGATCCTGGAAACAGAATTTCATTTCCAACAAAAGCGCAGAGGACTCCCTCTGATCGTATTTCATTGTCAAAGGAAAGAGGATTGTTTAGAAGAGATAATGGTGCTGATGATACAATTTAAGGCTTTAGTGGAGAAGATCTTTTAAAAAAAATCAAAAGGGACATTTGAGTGGCTCAGTCGGTTAAGCAGCTGCCTTCAGCTCAGGTCATGCTCTCAGGATCCTAGGATTGAGTCCCGTGTCGGGCTCCCTGCTCAGCGGGGAGTCTGCTTCTCCCTCTCCCTGCTGCTCCCCCGCTTGTGTTCTCTCTGACAAATAAATAAATAAAATCTTTTTTTTTTAAATTTTATTTATTTGTCAGAGAGAGAGGGAGAGAGAGCGAGCACAGGCAGACAGAATGGCAGGCAGAGGCAGAGGGAGAAGCAGGCTCCCTGCAGAGCAAGGAGCCCGATGCGGGACTCGATCCCAGGACGCTGGGATCATGACCTGAGCCGAAGGCAGCTGCTTAACCAACTGAGCCACCCAGGTGTCCCAATAAATAAAATCTTTATTAAAAAAAAAAAAAAAAAAGCATTTCCACATGTGAAAAAAACAGATATAGCCATGCGCCCGGCCTCTATTTTAATCCATTTCAAATGCGAAGCAGGGTTAGCACTTTGTCTTAGTCCACTTAGGCTGCCACAACAGAAATACCACAGACTGGGTGGCTTACAAAGAGCGTCCTTCTCATGGTGCTGGAGGCTGGAATGTCCAACTTCAAGTTGCTGGCAGATTTGGTGTCCAGCAAGGACACACTTCCTGGTTCCTAGACAGCCATCTTTGTGCTGTGTCTGCACATGGTGGACAGGATACCTCCCTGGGTCTCGTTTATAAGGGCCCTAATCCCATTCATGAGGGCTCCATTACATGATATAAGCATCTCCTAAAACCTCCGTCTTTCAATACAATCACATCTCTTTTCAGCCTAAGAATTTGGGGGGTCACAAATACTGTTTATAGCACACGTCTTCTCATTTACTATAAATAATCCACTCACCCAGGTGTTCCTAAACAATGGGCAGAAAGTGAAGGAAGGGTTTTACATTACCCAGTGGACAGAGTTTCCTTCAAAAGTTCACATCTGACATCTGTTCTCAACCTCCACAAACACACTTCAGTCCCTTCTGTAAGTCTCCAGACGCGCACACCTGCAACCCCTCTGCCCCGACGACAGAACTTTCCAGACACCCGGGATTCGCTCAGAAGACTATGAGGGCTTTCTGTCACACAGGAAATAGGCCAAACTATGAGATAAGAACTGGAAAATTGGGCTTTTTTCTTTGTGTATATAAGATCCTTGCTTGTATATACATTTATGTGTATATGTTACATCAAGAGACTCTTCATGGATGTCTACCAGTTCCAGTGATATTTTTCAGGTTGTTTTCCAGAATGAAAAAAAGAAAGAGAGAAAGAAAGAAGAAAGAAAGAAAGAAAGAAAGAAAGAAAGAAAGAAAGAAAGAAAGAAGAGAGAAGAGAAAAGGAAAGGAAAGGAAAGGAAAGGAAAGGAAAGGAAAGGAAAGGAAAGGAAAGAAATAGCTATTGGAACCACCCTGATTTTTTTTTTAATTTAAAAATATTTTTTAGGGGTGCCTGGGTGGCTCAGTGGGTTAAACCTCTGCCTTCAGCTCGGGTCGTGATCTCAGGGTCCTGGGATGGAGCCCCTCATCAGGCTCTCTGCTCAGTGGGGAGCCTGCTTCTCTTTCTCTCTCTCTCTCCCTGCCTCTCTGCCTACTTGTGATCTCTCTGTCAAATAAATAAATAAAATCTTTAAAAAATATATTTTTTAAAAGTATATGCAAAAAAGCTCCAGGTTGCTATGATTCTTTAATCATGACAACCTTAAAATATGCAATCTGCAGAGCAATACGATTCTGATCAGTGAAAAGTTTAAACCGTAAAAAGCTGAATTGTAAGGCTGTCTTCAAACTTAGCTCAGAGTGGAGAATTTATTACATAGTCATGATCTCATTGAGTATGCAGGGTAAATAACCTCATTAAGAATATAATGGGAAGGAGAATCACAAATTTTCCAGCAGGGTCAGAGAGATCAACTGAGGAAGAGGGGGAGGCCAGGT
Organism: Lontra canadensis; assembly: GCF_010015895.1. Lineage (NCBI taxonomy): Eukaryota > Metazoa > Chordata > Mammalia > Carnivora > Mustelidae > Lontra > Lontra canadensis. The sequence continues at coordinate 18,113,476 of NW_022631011.1, forward strand.
GATGGAAATAAGCCTCCGACGTGCTCTACTCTCGCCCTGTTTGCTGCCTATAAACTTAGTCAATTTAAGAGGAATGGCATCAGTCACTGAAGGAGAAAGACCCTATTAGAAGGTTGAAACCCTAAAAAGCCCTCCAGAGTTTTTTCCAGAGGTCACGTATAGGAAACCCAGTGATAGAGAGGCAGTTGAGCAAGTCAGAAAGCAAAAAGTGAGAAAGTGTAGCGAAAGGAAGAGCCTCTTCGGTTAAAGGCAGGATTTCTTTAACCCTGAGCTGGCCCTCAGCACAGCTGGGAAACAAGTGAAGGTGGTTTTCCTTCATTTCATCCGTTTCATTGGTTTATCCCCACTTTTATTTCTTAATCTGGCAGGAAATCTCCTACTCATCTTCCTGACTCATGGCACAACTAACTTCTCCAAATGCCCCCATCCCAACTTACAGTACAGGAATCTCTCCAAAACACCTTTGATGACCTTGGGGCCCATTTAGGTATGACCCTGACCTTTTGTTCCAAAGGTGGTATGCTGCCTCTACAGCAGCCATTCCTTATCTTTCTGGCCCCCTTCTAACTCCTTCCACTGAAATAATTTCCTTGGTCCTTTCCTCCTCACAGCTTTGCAGGTTTTGCTTGACTGGGTGATGTTAAATAACCAGAGTGGCTGACCTCTGCACATGGGCTAAATGGAGAAGCCCAAAGGGCCACAGCCCACGAGCCATCAGTCCTTCCCTTCCAGGTCAGAAATGCATTCAATCAGTGGTCTTCTGAAGGCAGCTCTGCCTGTGGCTTTCTCCCACAAAAAATGATTTTAATAGATATTTCAGAGCAGGTTGGTTCCTTTTTGGCAACAAAGCAAAGACAATACTTTTGGCATTCAGTAAAAACCTGAGATGGAAAAACAGTCCTTCTTGACTAAGGAACTATCTTTCTAAAGCATGGAGAAGACACAGTTTCAAAGTTCCTAAGATAACCATAGATACTCAAGATAGCAATGCCTTCCCCATGCTCATACAATGGGGAAATGATCTAATTTCCTCTCAGAAAGGAGCATCTAATGATTTAGAAGGTAAGTCTCTAATGTGACAATACCATAAAATGATCTTATTAATTCTACTGGACAATCATATAATTTTGGTGTTTAATGATGGCATGGAAATTTTCAGGGACTAATTTTGACCAACTCTACCTATGCATCTGGTTGTAAGAAACTGCTAATTTTAAAAAGAAGAGAGGTAAAAACTATCTCCTATTTACATACCATTAACCATTGTAACAGGCTAAGAATGAACTTAGGGAGCTTGTAGATTGCAGAGTTACTGCTCTGTGGGTGGACAGGGGAACCATAAAAATGTCATTGCCAAGTAGAAACGAGTGAGGCTTTAGTCCAACTCCTCGGAGGAAGCTTGTCATCATAATTTTAGTGTCCTGACTTCTAAAAGAGAGTAAACTACAGGGTCTTAAGATCTAATTCAATTTGCCACTTTGAGGCATTTAGATATTTTATACGATGCCATTTGGTCATGCATTCCTGGCTTAGGATCAGCAAGAAGTGTAATATTCATAGAAATAAAAATGAAGCAAGTAGATCTTTAAAAGACAACCACTGGTCATTTTGGAGTCTGAGCAATCTGCCAGTAAAGAAAACCATTGTCCCACTTTCACTGTAGACTCCTGGCTGGCAGCTAATTCCCACCATATTCTGCAGGGAGGAAAAAAGACAACAATCAGAAGAGGAAGAATACATAATAATAACATAGAAAGAGAGAAAGGCTGCTTCTTGAATCTGGCACCGAACATCTTCATTTGACCTATGAAGATCATGTCAGTGGCTAACACGACACAGCAAATTTAACAGTCTGAACGAAGGCAGACAGAACCTCTTTGCCATATCTTCCTTCCCCGAGCACCGCCCAATCTGGAGTGGGTAGAAAACTTGGCAGGCTACACTGTCCTGTTGTATACACGTGATGTATTCTGAAGGAACCCAAACAGTGCCCATTCCAATCACGTTCACCGCTCCCACGCCAAATACACGAGGACTTCGTTCTACTTCCCCTCAGGCATCAAAATGCGCAGACACTGAAAGGCAGAAAGTAAAATAAAAAACAGGAAGTCACACATTCAGTCCTGAGAAGCGTATTCTGAATGTGTAAACTACCATAGTCATCGCTAGGAATGATCTGACTGTGGGTAGCAATGAAGGTCAGAGGTTATAAATGTTAGTGAGCCTCCTTAGTCCCAATGAACAGGAAAACGATGAGCAGGACATTTAGAAAAATCCCACCTTGATTCAGGCGAAGCTGTACTACATGAAAACCTTTCAGGCACTGGGGAAAATCACTCGTGAGCAGCCCCTTCCATGACCTCATTTCGCCCCGTTTCTGATACAAAGCCCCTAAACATTTTCAGACCATTTCCTCCTGTCCAATTAGAGTTAACATTCTAGGCAGGAACAAGGACCTTTGGATCACTGGATTTACTACGACTAGTGGAATATCATGTTCTTCTTTCAGACATTTTTGCTGAACTCTCATCATTCCCCCAAATCCTGAATATGACCGTTAAAATTTTTCCACCCGGTTTAAAGTGAACTTGATCCTTCTAACAAGCACAAAAGCAAAATATTGATTATAAGCTGTGTTAATTTGGGTAAAACACAAACCTTTCTAAATTCCCTGTTCTGTAAAAGGGAATAAAAGAAATACTTTTATGCAGCCATATGATGGGAATTCAATGAGACGACCTAGTACAGACTGAAATCATAATAAAATAGCAATTATTCTTATTAAAATAGACTATGAATAATAATTTGAAACCATACACAAACATTATTTTTAAATATTACTTATATTAGTATTATATTAGTGAAAACAATATTGAAAGGACAATATATAGCCTTACCAAATATATACCAGGACACCTGGATGGCTCAGTTGGTTAATTGCCTTTGGCTCAGGTCATGACCCCAGGCCCCTGGGATAAAGCTCTGCATTGGGCTCCCTGCTCAATGAGAAGCCTGCTTTTCCATCTCCCTCTGCCTGACTTTTTCTCTGCTTGTGAGTGTTCTCCCTCTGTCAAATGGATAAATAAAATCCTTTAAAAAATATATATATTTTAATGTTTAGCAAAACAGAATGAAAATTCATGAACCAAGCACGAAGCTAAAAAAGTTAGGAAAAGAAAACTATATTAAGCATTAAAATTCAATGGAAAAGTAAATAGAAATCTGTTTGCATGAGAAAACAGAAAAGTTATAAAATTAATGTAGTTTCCGTTCTAATACTTTGAAACATCTCATTAAGTAAGAGAAATATTTTCAAGTGTCATCAGTCAAACGCAGAAAATCCAAATGTATATAAATATATAAAAGGTCATATAAAAAGATTCTGAGGAAATTAAAGCAGTTATGAGAGAAGAGGATATTTAGCATTAAATTACAAAAATCATCAATCCAAACAATTTTCTAGAAAAAAGTAAAATCCCAAAGCTGATACAAGAATCAGAAAACTTGACTAATCCAGTAAATATCCCAAATCTACCTAGTTCTGTCAATTTTTATGATGTCGGTGGTTTTTTGTTTTTTGTTTTTGTTTTTGCTTTTGCTTTTGTTTTTGTTTTTTCTGCAAAGGGCCAAATAGTAGATCTGGCTTTGCTGACCACTCAGTCTCTGTTGCAACTACAGGTCCTCAGTTTTGTCATTGTAAAATGAAAGAAGCCATAGACAGACACTGTAAATTAATGAGCTTGGCTATGTTTCTATAAAACTTGATTTACAAAAACAATTCGGGGGCCAGCTCTAGCCTGTGGGCCACAGTTTGCAAATTCTTGATGTAGTCTAAATGACTAGCTTCACTTCCCTAGATATTATCAGTAGTCTTCCAACTACTTCACTTGCATTTATTCTGCAAACCAGCATCCCTACCCTATCTATTCTTCACAGTACAGAAAGGCAAATCTAATTAGGTAATAAAACCCCTGATTTGCTTTTAATATTTTAAAATATATTCTCCCGTAGTATAAAGCTAGAAATTCATAAGGCAGTCCACAAAGCCCTGAACTGTCTGGACCCCACCTGCTCTAAACATGGACTTTTGCTCAGTTCCTTACATCACCCTATTTCCTTCTAGCACAGGACCTTTGAATATGCTTGTTTCTTGGCCTGGATGCCCCTACTCTTCTTTTCCCTAATTAATATCTCATCACTCATATCCCAGCTCACATTTCACTTTCTCAGCTCATCATTCTCTGATTTACCTGCCTATTACAAAACCCCTAGCTTTTCCTAGCACTACATTGTTTGAGCTGCAATTTCATCCACATTTGTTGTAATTGGGTCATTGCGCATTTCTCCCCTAGATTATATACCCTAGGAGGCAGATGACATTTTCTGTTTAAAATTTTGTCCTCAATGTCTAGCATCATTCTGGTAGATAAGGTGTGTTCAATAATTATTTGTTGAATGAGCTAACAAATTAAAGAATGCATAAACAAATATATGAATCATGGAACAAATTTAAGCTCATTAAATACTTTCATAAAAGATTCTGAGGCTGGGCGCCTGGGTGGCTCAGTGGGTTAAAGCCTCTGCCTTCGGCTCAGGTCATGATTGAGCAGAAGGGATTGAGCCCCACATCAGGCTTTCTGCTCAGCAGGGAGCCTGCTTCCTGCCTTTCTCTCTGCCTGCCTCTGCCTACTTATGATCTCTGTCAAATAAATAAATAAAATCTTAAAAAAAAAAAAAAGATTCCAAGGCCAGTGATGAAAATATTTGCTTCACTTTTTTAGTTCTCAGGCTTTCTTAAAAAGTTACAGAGCATAAACAAATTGGGAAGCCTACCCAGTGCGTTTTATACACCTTGCATCAACTTACATTAAAACACAACAAGAAAAAGAGTTGGGGATTGACTTTTCACAATACATTTCTTGCCTTGCTTGGCCCAGTCCTGAGGACATTTTCAGCCTTCCAGGTAATTTCAGTGTGCACCCCAAGGCTGAGACCCATTCCTCCAGGCAGCCTCACCTAGGGCAGGAAAGGAGGAAGCGAACACCTTATGAGACCAGTGGGTCATTGATAACAGATTTAGATATTTCCAATTAAGCCATCCTCCAGCCATGTATATTTTTATTATTAAACACTGCTTTTATAAGTGACACTGAGATTACAAGATTAGAATGTATTTTTATCTCTCCAATTACTTTGAGAACCAGGGCATGCCAATCCAAGAATAGCTAGACAGAACAATAGAACAAAAGAGGCCTGAACTCTATGCTGGCCTATATAAGAAAGTATTTTAAGATAAAAGGGATTCAACAAATCGGCGGCAAAATAAATGATTATTCAGTAACCGGTCCTGGACAATTGCTCAGCTCTTCAGAAAAAAAGGTAAAGACTTCTATCACATACAATAATCCAAGTAAATTCTAATTAAATATAAAAGATGAAACTAAAAAACAGCTTGAAGTTTAAAGAGTGGTAAATATTTAATTCATACCATGTAAAGACTTCCTGAAGCATCTAAGTACTGACAGAACTAGCAAGCAAAAATATCAATAGCTTGTCTACATTTAAAAAAAATACATGTTTCATCTGAATGTATATATGAACATGTGTACATATATGTTATAAATGAAAAGACAAAACGTGAGACAAATATATTTTAGTAAATATAGCAGTAAAGAGATCTTAAAATCTGTTTTTTAAATTATTAAAACTTCAAGAAAAATAGGTGAAGAGCATCCTTATATAAGAGTGAAGGAAGAAATTTAAATGTTGCTGACACACATTAAAAGCACACGTCCAATTTCATTAATGTTATAAGAATTGCCTATTTAAGCAATAATGAGATATCATTTCTCAGGTCTAAAATTGGCCTATTTTTTCTTTCCTTAATGATAACTCTCAATGCTAATGAGGGCAAAGTGCACTGTTTACTTTCGTTTACGCTTGGTGTGAGTGCAGATTGATAAGCCTTGAAGAAAGCAAATTAGGAACCAAAAGCCTTTAAAAATTATAATTTGGGCCCCCTTAATACCCCTTCTAGGATTCTATTATGTATAATCACTGACTTATTTGTGATAGTGAAACACTGGAGCAACCTAAATGATAATAATGTGAGAACGGTTAAGTAAAAACACTCTGTTCCTTATGATTTAATATTATGCACTCATTTAACTTCGTGCTCCTGAAGTGTACTTCAAGGTCACGGGAAAATGCCCATGACTGAACCAGGGTATACGATGCATGAACTGACAGGGTATACAAAGTGTGTGTGTGTGTGTGTGTGTGTGTGTGTGTGTGTGTGTGAAAGACTAACATGCCAACAATAGATCTCTCTGGAACAAAAAAACATAATTGATTTTTACTTTGATCTTGACAGTTGTCTTCATTTCCCAAATTTCAGCAAGGAGTCCTGCTTTTCAATCAGCAAACAATGTATTCCAATTTGAAGAAAATATAACTTTATAACTATACTTACATAAATGTATATATATTCCTAGATACCACTTACCTGTCTTTTCTCTTTTTACTTCCTTCTCTACTTCCTTGAATCAATCCACAAGGGAGAGGAAATAACAAACTGGTGAATTGAGATAATGATATATTTTTGATGTTTGTATCATGGTCCTTTTTTCTTTAAAAATTGAATTCATGCTTTGCAGTTATGTTTGGGAAAGTGACTCTGCCATGAGTGCTACATATGGGATAAGAATCTGTAGCTGACTATAATATTTAATCATTATAGTTTCAGATTTAATTGACAAAATGTCACAGCTCCATAAAATACGCATTTTGCTTAAGATGATAGAAAGGCGAGCCAGGGCTACCAGGAAGAAACAGCGCCCTGAGGAAATGTTCTGGCAACACTTAGGGGTCCCTCCTGGGAAAGGAGAGCCAGCTCAGTCTTCTTAACTTTCTTTCATCCCAGGGTGGAGTCCAGATGCTCAGCTTACTTCAAAATAAAGCAAATATCTTGGGCATCTCAAAGCCTCATGTTTCGTGAAAAACTGTAAGTTCTAATACGGGCTGTAAAAAATCTTCGGAGGTAAAGATGAGTTGTATCACTTAACTGAATTCTCTCTCTCTCTCTCTTAGAAATTTTCTAACATACGCTGTTTCTGCAGCATGGTATTGGACTTCAGCCTTGCCACTGGATTTCAAATTTTATTTCTGCTTGTTCACAGTTAGCAGATTTGATTTGGGCTTAAAGGGCAAAAGAGGAACAAGACCTCTTCCCAGCTCCTATCCCCATCGTTAGAAGACATGCGCAATCACGGATGCCTTACAGACATCTGGCAGTTCTCATCTTGCTTGGCAGAGTGGCATTCGTTCCTTGATGTTTATTAGTGCTTTATAGAATAATTCAGCTTTTGGGGTTGAATCCATGTTGAGGGGAAAGGAACTCTCTACTCTGGAGCCATCCTTTCAATTCAGACCAGACAGAGACACAGGAAACCCATTCTGACTAAAGGATGTGACCCTGTAACAACTACTCCTCATCGACAAAAGGCTCCTGCCACCTTGGTAAAGATCACTTTCCTCCAGAAGGAGAACCAATTGGAGACCCCAGTTGACCTTGGTCCTTGAAAATGAGAATGTTTCCCTAGAAGCACTTATTCTGGAAGATGAATAAAACAACAACAACTGGCATCTGTTGAGCATTTACTCTAGGTTAGACAATGTTCTGGCATGAATTTATAGATAATAACTCATTCAATCATTGCAAGAGCCCTTAAGTTTTGATTAGTAAAATAATGGTGGAGAAACTGAGGCAGGGAGAAAGATGCTAATGATAAAGCTGAGATTTATCTAATTATGAAAATTAATTGTATTTCTCTATAGTAGGAAAAAAACAGTTAAAAATAGGGGCACCTGGGTGGCTCAGTGGGTTAAAGCCTCTGCCTTCGGCGCAGGTCATGATCCCAGCGTCCTGGGATCGAGCCCCGTATCGGGCTCTCTGCTCAGCAGGGAGCCTGCTTCCCCCTCTCTCTCTACCTACTTGGGACCCCCCCCCCGTCAAATAAATAAAAAATATCTTTAAAAAAAAGAAAGAAAAGAAAATACTACCATTTTAAAGTAGCATCATAAAACAAACATTTAGGAATATTTTAACAAAAAATAGATAAGATCTCTATGGTAAAAGATATCAGATATAACTGAGAAAACTTAAAGACCTGGTCTTTATCCTGGATGAATACAGGTTCGTGGATTGAAATACTCTATATTTTTAAGATGTCCATTCAAAATATTGATCTATGGGTGTGCCTGGGTGGCACCATCGTGGTTAAGTGATGGACTGTTGGTCAGCGAGGGAGTCTGCCTGAGATTCTCTCTCCTTCTCCCTTTGCCTCTCATGCTTGTGCTCTCTCTTTAAAATAAATAAATAAATCTTTAAAAAAAATTTTAAATAAATAAAATATTGATCTAAGGATTGAAATTTGTCATTGTACTACCAGGCTATTACATAGAAATTAAAATGGTGATTCTAAAATCCATATCAAAATACAAAAGACTTAGGGGAGCCTGGGTGGCTTAGTCAGTTAAGCATATGACTTCCGCTCAGCTTGTGATCCCAGCGTCCTGAGGTGGAGCCTGGCAGCAAGGTCCATGGTCAGGGGCAAGTCTGCTTCTCCCTCTTCCCCTCTCCCCCTCATTCTCTCTCTCCCTCTCTCTCTCATTCTATCTCTCACTTTTTCAAGTAATAATAAAGTCCTTGGGAAAATAATACAAAAGACTTAAGATAGCCAAAATAATCTGATAAAAGACCCAAATTGGAGAACCAGCACTTGTGGATTACAAAGCTCAGTATAAACCTGCAGTCATTATGACAAGGTTGTATTAGTGTAAGGATAGACAAAAGCTCAAGGAAACAGAAGAGATATTCCAAATAGAAGCCCATACATATACTTTCAGTTAATTTTCTATAAGGCACGAAGGTAATTCAATGAACAAAGTTTGAATCTGGCAGTACGGCTTGGTCTTGTGGTTACAACTATGACCAAGGCAGGATTCATTATCTCATCATTTCAGGTGAAGAAGCACAAGCTACTCCCTGGGCATGATATAGGCTTAACTTGTGTTAGAACCCAGGTCTTCTTGATGCTGTAACTCCTGCTTTTTTACCAGTATCGTCTATCACATCCTAAGGTGGTCTTGCAATGTTGCGATGTTATTGAATTAAAATAGCCTGGACTAGAAACAAGTCATTTTTGTTTTAGATCTTACTTGCTACAAACAGTTAATAACTACTAAGCTACAATCACATTCCAACAAAACAAAAGGTATCATAGAAGCATGAAAAAAAAATCCTGAAACACTGGGATGTAACACTGCTCAGTACCCTCTACGTGTAATATATATATATATATATATATGCACAGATGACTGCGCCTGCATTCTCCAGGATATTTACTTTCACATCACATACTCTTCATCTGTATGTGCTGTCGACAGCATCTCAAATGTACAGTTTTACACTAGGAAACATGCACAAACCAGAGTTTTCTAGATTTGTAATTTTTGTTTAATTTTACATTGTTGGAAGAATAAAGAGCCATAACATGCAAAAACAATGACATATTTATAAAAAAACATGTATACAGATGCCAACTTTATCCTTTGTCTATATGAAACTAATTGCCTCATCAACAGTAGGTAACTAGTTAGCAATCTGGGACAAGCTGACCTCTGGTGTGTAACATATTGAGTATGAGTATTGTTTGCTATCACTCCTTGTGTTTGTATGCTTGTTTTAAATCAAAATTTTTATTTTGAGATATTTGTAGACTTATATACAGTTGTAAGAAATTATACAGAGATTCCCCTATGCCCTTTGTTTAGTTTGCTACAATAAGATCATCCTGCTACAGTATGATACAATATCACAAGCAGAATATCAATATTGATATAGTCAAGATACAAAATATTCCCATCACGAGGATCTCTTATGTCACCCTTCTATGGATACATCCACTCAACACCTTCCCTCCTACCTCAGTCTTATCCCAAACCCCAGGCTAACACTAAGCTCTTCTCCATTTTTATGATTTTGTCATTTTGAGAATGTTGTACAAATGGAATCATGTAATATCCAAATTTTGAGATTTTATTTAACTAAGTATCATTCTCTGGAGATTCATCTAGGGTACTGGATGTATCAATACCTTGTCCATATTCTTGATCAGTCATATTCTATGATATGGATGTACCACAGTTGCTTTAACCATTCAGCCATTAAAGGACATCTAGGTATTTTAGGTTTTGATTATTGTGAACAATCCTTCTATGAACATTAGTGTTCAGGTTTTGTGAGAACCTAACTTTTCTCTGTGATATATGCCCAAGAGTGCAATTGCTGGGTTGTATGATAAGCACTATTATTTTTTATAAGAAATTGTCATGCTTTTTTCCAGAATATCTAAAACATTTAACAATCCCACTAGTAGGGGCACCTGGGTGGCTCAGAGGGTTAAGCCTTTGCTTTCAGCTCAGGTCATGATCTCAGGGTCCTGGGATCGAGCCCCACGTTGGGTTCTCTGCTCAGCGGGGAGCCTGCTTCCCCATTTCTATCTGCCTACCTCTCTGCCTACTTGTGATCTCTCTGTCAAATAAATAAAAAATCTTCAAAAAGAAAAAAATTCCCACTAGTAATGTATGAGTAATCCAGTTTCTTCTTATCCTTAGCAGTTTTTGATGTAATCACAGGTGGCCCTTCTGAGAGGTATGTAATAAAATCTCATCATGTCCTCCCAAACGCTTGTACTCAAAGGAGCTTACATTTCCCTAATGTGTAATAGTGTTGAACATCTTTTTTCTATGCTTATTTGCCATCTGTATATCCTCTTCAAGTTCATGTTTCTTCATGTCTTTTTTTTTTAAAGATTTTATTTATTTATTTGACAGGCAGAGATCATAAGTAGGCAGAGAGAGAGGAGGAAGCAGATTCCCTGCTGAGCAGAGAGCCCGATGTGGGGCTCGATCCTGGGACTCTGGGATTGTGACCTGAGCCGGAAGCAGAGGCTTTAACCCACTGAGCCACCCAGGTGCCCCTCTTCACGTCTTTTGTCCACTTTCTAATTGGATTATTGGGGGATTACTGTTTAACTTTGAGAGTTCTTTATGTATTGTATGTCCTGATCTTTTGTCAGATATGTGGCTTTCAAATATTTTTCTTTCAACCTACAGCTCGTATTTTCATCCACTTAAAAGATCAAGCCCCACACTGGGCTCTCTGCTCTGCTGGGAGCCTGCTTCCTCCTCTCTCTCTCTCTCTGCCTGCCTCTCTTCCTACTTGTGATCTCTGTCTGTCAAATAAATAAATAAAATCTTAAAAAAAAAAAAGATCATGCTTTTGGTATCTAGTATAAGAACTTGTCACTTTGTCCTAGTTCATTAAGCTCTTCCCCTATTTTTTTTTCCTAAAAATTTTGTCATTTTACCTTTTACATATAAGTCTGTGATTTGGTTTGAGCTGATTTTTGCCTGTGGATGAGCAACTGCTCTAGGACTATTAGTTGAAAAAGCTATCCCCACTCTATGAAGTTGCTTTTGTATCTTGGTCAAAAATCAATTAGGGGAATTTTTGTGGGGTTTATTTCTGGGCTCTCGATGCTGTCCCATTGATCTATGTATCTATCTCTTCACCAATATCACACTGCCTTGATTATACAGTCTTGAAATCAATTAGATTGAGTCCTACTACTTCATTTGTGTTACTCAAATCCATTTCCTTTCTTCCAGGCCCTATGCTTCCATTATAGGTATTAGAATAAATCTATCTTATACAGAATCTTCCAGGAATTTTTATAGGAATTGCATTCTAACTATAGATCAACTGAGGTTAACTGGCATCTTTATAACATTGAGACTTCCAATACATGAACACAGTATCCTTCCAACAGCATTTTGTTTCTAGGATACAGGTCCTGCATATGTTTTGTTAGATGAAGTCTTATGTGTTTCATTTTCTTTGGAGCAATTATAAAAGATATTGTGTTTTGAATGTCAGGTTCTACATCTTTCTGTTAGTGTACAGTAATATGATTGATTTTCATGTGTTTATCTCCTGTGACATTTTTGAGCTAATTTATTAGTTCAAAGAGGTTTTTTGTAGATTATTTGGGATTTTTTAAATGACAATTATGACATTTTCAAACAGGGACAGTTGTACTTCTTTTTTCTTTCCCCCAATCTGGTTGGTCTCATTCCCTTTTTTTCCCCTATTATCCTGACTAAGATTTCTAGTGCTGTCTTGAAAAACAGCAATGAGAATAAACCCTTTTGCCTTGTTCCCAGTTTCAGAGGAAAAGCAATCAGTCTTTTGAATTGAGTATAATGTTAGCTCTAGGTTTTTAGTGATTTTCTTATCAAGTTGAGGAAGGTCTCCTCTATTCTTAATTTGCAGAGAATTTTTTTTATATCAAGAAAGCTTGTTGAATTTTGTTAAATGCTATTTTCTATGTCAGTTGACATGATCATATGATTTTTCTTCTTTAACCTGTTAATATGGTAGATTATATTAATTGAATTTCATAAACTGAAACAGCTTTGCAATGACCCCCACTTAGTCATTGTATATAGTTCTTTTTTTGTATCACTAAATTCTATAATAGTGGCCTTTAGTTTTCTTTGTATTTGTTTGTTACTAGTACTGCTTTATCTGGTTTTGATATCGGATTAATACTAGCTTCATACAAGTAATTCCCCTCTTCTACTCTCTTCTTTAAATATTTGGTAGACTTCAGTCTACCATGGTTTCAGTGAAACCATCTGAGCCTGAAGATTTCCTTTTTTGGAGTTTTAACATAACAAGTTCAATTTCCTTAATAGTATAGGGCTACTTATATGATCAGTTTCTGACTGGATCAGTTGTGGTAGTTTGTGTTTTTTGAGAAATTGGTCCATTTCATCTACCTTGTGAAATTTATGCATGTAGAGTTGTCTGTAGCATTCTCTTATTCTTCCTTTGATGTCTAGTTTTTTTTTTTCATTCTTGATGGTAATTTGTGCCTCCTCTCTTTTTTGTCTCTCCAGAGGCCTGCCAATTTTATGAATCTTTTCAAATTTGTAAAGATTCATAAAACTGAAAGACTTTCTCAGGTCTCTCCTCTCCCTCTGCATATGGGGGTCAGTTTCAGATTACAGAGGATGCTCCTAAGGACTTTCAAACCAACACTTTCCTCTGCTTGTTTGGACCTACTTTTGCTCTTCTTTTTCCAGGTTCTTGAAAGAGGAGCCTGGATTATTTGTCTGAGACTTTTCTTCTCTAATATATACATTTAGTGGGGCACCTGGGTGGCTCATTGGGTTAAGCCTCTGCCTTCGACTCAGGTCGTGATCTCAGGGTCTAATGTATACATTTAGTGATATAAATTTCCTTTTCAAGACTGCTTTTACTGCATCCCACAAATTTTGGTATGTTGAATTTTCATTCAACCTAATGTATTTTTTTACCTTCCCTTGAGACTTTCTTTTCGATCCATGGATCATTTACATGTGCTGTTTAGTTTCCAAGTGTTTGGAGATATTCCTGCTATTTTTCTGTTATTGATTTCTAGTTTGATTCCATTGTCATTACAGAACACAGTGTAAGACTTCAATTATTTTAAAATTTTTCAGTTTGTTTATGGTTTAGAATGTGGTCCACATTGGTACATGTTCTCTGGACAGTTAAAAAGAATGGGTAGTCTGCTGTCATTGGGTAGAATGTTCGATAATTGGGTAGAATGTTCTATAAATGCCAACTAAATCCCATACTTTGATGAGTTATTTTATATTCTTGTTTGTTTTTTAGTCTAGTTCTATCAAAACTGAAGGAGAGAGAAAGAGAGATTGAGATTTTCAACTATAGCTGTGGATTTGTCTATTTCTCCTTTCTGTTCTATCAGTTTTTGCTTCACATATTTTGTGAGGCTATTGATTGGTACAGACATGCTTAGGATTAGTGTCTTCTTGTGAACTGATTCTTGCATTACTACATAATGTCCTTTTGTTTCTCTGGTAATTCTCTTTCCTCTAAAGTCCACTTTTTTATTATTAACATCATAGTAATAGTAGTAAGTGTAATAATAATAATAATAATAATAATATAAAAGTAGAAAGCCACTCCTACTTTCTTTTGATTCATTTCCCTATGATATGACTTTCTTCATCTTCTTACTTTCACTCTACTTAAATGGTTGCATTTGAAATAAATTTCTTATAGAAGCATGTAGTTGGATCACATTTTCTTTTTTTACCTTTATTCGGATAGAATTGACAAAATCACACTATATTTAAAGTGTAAAACAGTGATTTGATATATGTATACACTATGAAAAGATTTTCACAATTGAATTAGCACAGCCATCATGGCACATGTTTACCTTTCTATTTTTTTTTCTTTTTTTGAGAACACTTGAGTTCTACTTGCTTAGCAAATTTCAAATAAAAAATGCAGTATTATCAACTATAGTCACCATGCTATACATTAGATCCTCATACCTTATTCATTTTATACTGTAAGTTTGTACCCTTTGATCAGTCTCTCCCAATTTCCCCCACCCTCCAGCCCCTGGCAACCACCATTCTACTCTCTGTTTCTATGAGTTTAACTTTTTCTTTTTTTAATTCCACATATAAGTGACATCATGCAGTATTTGTCTTTTTCTGCCTGGCTAATTTACTAAATATAATGTCTTCCAGGTTTATCCATGTTGCCACAAATGGCAGGATTTCCTACTTTGTAAGGCTGAATAATATTCCATTGTATATGTATTCCACATTTTCTTAATTCATTCACTCATTGGAAGACATTTAAGTTAATTCCATACTTTAGCTATTGTAAATAATGCTTCAATGAACATGGTAATACAGCTATCAATATAAGGTTGATAGCATTTCCTTTGGATATATACCCAGAAGTAGGATTGCTAGATTAGATGGTAGCTCTATTTTCATTATTTGAGCAACCTCCATACTGTTTTCCAGTATAGCTGTATGAGTGTACATTTCCACCAAGAGTGCACAAAGGTTTCCTTTTCTTTATCTCCTTATCAACGCTTGTCTTTTTGATAGACAATCTTTATCTTTTTGATAATAGCCATCTTACCAGGTGAGGCTATATCTCCTTGTGATTTCAATTCAAATTTCCCTGATGATTAGTGATGTTGAACAACTTTTCATGTGCCTATTGGCCATTTGTATGTCTTTTTTGTCTATTTATCTCCTTTTCTTATATTAAAACTCAGCCACTTCTTTTGCCATTGAGTTGTATGAGTTCTTAATATATTTTAGGCCTTAACTATTTGTTGAACACTTGATTTGCAAATATTTTCGAACATTACATAGATATTCTTTTATTGATAGCTTACTTTTCTGTACAAAAGCTTTCAGTTTGATGTAGCCCCACCTGTTTATTTTTTATTTGGTTGCCTTTCCTTTTGGTGTCAAATCCAAAATAATAATTTGCCAAACACAATGTCAAGGAGTTTACTGTCAATGTTTTATTTTAAGAGCTTTATGCTTTTGGTCTTTTATCAAGTCTTTAACTCAGGTTATCTAACCTGCTGATGTATCATCAGTGCCTTTGATTTCTTTTCTTGGCTTCCTATGGGTTGCTTGTATCATTTTGAGAATTCCATTTTTGATTTATCTATAATGTTTGTCTATAATCCATAATGACTCTTTCTCTTTGTATAGTTTTTTAAGTAGTTGCTCAAGATATTATTTTTTATATATATGTATATGTATATGTATATGTTACATATACATGTAAAATACTTATGGTTTCATCATTTTACCAGTTCAATTTAAGTATAGAAAACATATCTTTCTTTATATTCCCTTAACCTCCCTTGTTTAATATAATTGCCTTAAAATTCAGGAGAAGGAGAAGGAGATGGACAAAAGAGTGGTATTTACCCCTGCTTTTGTTTACCATATTATTTCTTCCTTATATGTGTTCCAAAATTCCTTTGTTTGATGTTTTCTTTCAGTTTAGAGAATTTCCTTTATCCATTCTTTTAGGGAAAAGTCTATTAGTGGCAAGTCCTCTCAGTTTTTCTCCACTTGAGAAATCTTGAGTACTACTTCATTCCTAAAAGATATTTTTGCTGGGTATAGGATTCTGGATTGAAAGTTCATTCTCTTAGCCCTTGACAAATGTGTGTCTCTTCCTTCTAGCCTCCATGGTTCAAAGACAGAAATCTACAACTAATGAAGTTCTTTTTCTCCTGTAGGTGAGATGCTTTTTCTCTTGCTGCTTTCAAGATTTTTTTTTTAGGTCTTTAGTTTTTAGAAATTTGACTATAATGTTTTTGTATGTACATTTTTTTGGGTTTATCCTGTTTGGAATTTGCTCAGATTTTTCAATTTGTAGGTTTATGAATTTTGCCAAATTTGGGGAATTTTCACCATTATTTCTATGAGTACTTTTTAAGACCCACCTTCTTTTAATTTTTTGAGACTTTGTGTAACTCTCACATTGTTTTTGAGACTTTGTGTAACTCTTACATTGTTTGGTGTAGTCTCATGGGTCCCCAAGTGTCTCTTCCTTTCTGAGTTGTTCTTTTTTTTCCCCCAGTCTATTTTCTCTCTTTCATTCAGATTTTGTCATTTCCATTGTTTTATCTTCAAGTTAATTAATGCTTTCTTCTGTCCAGTCCACTCTGATATTAAGCCCATCCATCGAATATCTTATTTTGCTTATTGTATTTTCAGTTCTGAAATCTCCATTTGGTTCCTTATATCTTCTGCTTTTTTACCAAAACATCTTATTTTCCACATGTTTCAAGAAGGCTTAGAATTGTTTATGGAGGTATTTTTATGATGGCTGCTTTGTCAGGTAATTCTAATTTCCTTGTCATTTCAATATTGTCCATGGTCCACATTGGTATCTTCATGGTTTGCAGTTTAAAAAGTGGTTTTCAAAGGAAACGTGAACATTTTGGTTATTATGTAATGATTCCTAGCTGTTATTTAAATCTTTTGTTTTAACTTGTTTCCTTTGACACTGCCTTGGCATGGAAAGGGTTTGGGGTGGTTCTGCCTCATTACTGCCTGGTGAAAGTAGAGGAGCAGATTCCCCATTCATCATCTATTAGCACCAGAGATGAGGTTTTCTTGTTACTTCCAGGTGGAAGTGGAAGTTCCAACTGCCAGCTAGGCCTCCAGTGATACTTCCCTGACTAGGAGAGGTAAGAATGCCTTGGTACTGCTCTGCACATTGCCTACACTGACAGCACAAGAAAGGGCATTAGCTTCATTCCAGCTGGGCAGTGGTGAAAATTGCAACTCTCCACTAAGCCTCTTTGTCAACCCCCCCCCATTGGTGATATGGAGAGTTGCAATCTTATTGCTCAATGAAGAAAGAAATCCAAGCTCCCCATGTAGACTCCATTGACATCATGTGGGGAGTCATTTGTTACCTAGTGGATATGAGAGTCTCAGCATCCTACTTGGCTTTCTCTGACACCACCCACCAGTATTTAGTGTTTAAGATGTTTTGCTACAGGTTTACAAGGGTTGACATTTGAGCTTCCCATTTGGCTTTTGCCACCATGGATTGGAGAGGGACCATGTTTTTCTCTGTGATATCTTGCTAGAGCAGAAAAACTTCCAAAAGTTTTTTTGTCTATCTGGATTTTCCCTTTGCTGGTCTTATGGCTAGAGAGTGCAGGTTTTGTTGGAGAATTATTTTGTCTCTGCCTTTTGGCATTTCCAAGTTGCCTGCTTCTTTAGCTTTAAGTGTGAGATATATGAGGCAAAAGGAAAACCCAGGGAACACACCACAAGGCCATGTTGTGGGTTTAAGGGGTTCCTAGCCTGCCCTACTTCTTCCTTCTCTTCTGAGTCTTCTTATGTTTGCTTTAGATATAATGCACAGAGTTTTTAGTTGTTCTTAGGAGAAGAATCTTCCCAGAAAGGGTAGTTCTGGCATCAGTTTTAAAAATAACATATATAAGGGCACCTGGGTGGCTCAGTGGGTTAAAACTCTGCCTTTGGCTCAGGTCATGATCTCAGGATCTTGGGATCAAGCCCCGCATCAAGCTCTCGGCTCAACGGGGAGCCTGCTCACCCCTCTCTCTCTCTGCCTGCCTCTCTGCCTGCTTGTGATCTCTCTCTCTCTCTCTGTCAGATAAATAAATAAAATGCTTTAAAAAATAAATAAAAATAGCATATATGTTTTAAAAGATTAGATTCGAACAATGTGGAATACTGTAATCATTACCCTGAAGTCCTAGGGTTCTGAAAACAACAACAACAACAACAACAACAAATAAACAAATTAACAAATAAACAGGTTTGAAATCACTGGGCAGGCCAGGAGGACATTTTGGAAAGTTTTTAAGACCAGGGGTAAAAAGGTCAGATTTCCTTGAGAGTAAGATAACCAGGAGCACTGTGCCCTCTGATAGGGAGATGCCAAGAAACTGAGTAGGAGACTGCCATTACACCACAGACACGAAACACTGAGAGTCTCAACCAAAGACAGCATTTGGCAGAAAAAGAGACCAGTTGGGGGAAAGATAATGGGATGATTAAGACCTAAGTAATGGGATAAAAGAAAAAAAGGGGGGTTGGTTTGGGGTCCAAGAGTGAGGGAAATAGCTTTAACTTATACATTTATTCCATGAGCATTTATTCAGAGTTGTGACAGTACTCAATGGGATTCTAGAGACACAATTATGAATTCAACCCCTTCTTGCCTTTTAGAATATGATTGTGCCACAGACACATACACATAATTATGGTGTGAATAACTTCGTTGTCTTGGCCTGTTTTAAGTTGTTATTGTTGTTGTTGCTTTAGCCTCCATAGCTAGGAGTTTAAGAGGTACAATAGCTGTTATCTCAGATGTGGAGTCATCGATTCATCTCTAAGACAAACTGCTTCATTGTTTGAGGGGAAGGATAGAGCAAGATTTATAATCCTGTATATAAAAGCCTGAGTCCTCTTTTGAAACACAGATGTTTTGGGCACTGTGATTCATGAGAGCTGCTTGATATGACAGATCACATACAACTTGGTCCCTATTTTAGGCAAAGTTATATTCCTATAAAGTTTTCATGAGAAAAAAAATATGTGTTTTTATCTAAGTATAGATATAGATCATAAGGAAACTAAATGTGATTTCCTGTTAATGTGGAGACAGGTATGATCTCATTCAAGCATGTGTGCATGATGAGTAATGAAACCCGGAAGATGACTGAAGATTTGACTTTCTTTCCTTCCTACCCAAAGAATCATAAAGTGGAACTCTATAAGATTTAGTCAAACTCAACTCAGGGTGTTGTGTTGGTGCTCCACATGCATATTGAAAAAGCAAATATCCCAGCAAGCACAGATGTTGAAGAATGGTGTTCTTCAATTGTTGTCCTAGTAAGAGCCATAGGGAAAACTGTATGTCCACAGTTGAAGCTTCTCGTTTCCCCTGTATGGACTTGATACTGGGGTTTTCCAACACCCTGAAAGATGTTAAAACTAGACCTGAAGTGAGGACCTCAGACTGGAGAGGGTTGCACGTGAACTATGAACCAGAGCCGTGCATAGAAGTTACCCATTTATGGAAGTGGTTTGGTCTCAGCCCTAGAAGCATGCCAGGACCCAGGCATAGAAATATACTGCAGAGGAGCCAAGGGTATAGCTGAATGTCTGACTACAGCCACTTCTAACAGCAGGTAAAAGTTCTATTCTCCTTCTGTTATTCCTAGTGTATGCATTGGGATATCTCAGCTGCGGCTCTGATTATACCCCATTGTAGATAATCAGGATATGTGTCTGATTGATGTTTGGGCAGTATGAAAAAGTAAGGTGCAAACATGAGTTACCCAAGACCAGAGTGTTGAAAAATGGTGTAAGCATGAGCTAGATGCTGCATACCTCTAATCATGGTGGAAAAGGAGGCAGTTATTGAAAGTTAACCTGGAGGATGTTGCTGGAAAACAAGGTAAGTAAAGAAACTGGGCCAGGGAAGACAGAAAAGCTTCTGCTCTCTCTTTGGGTAACACAGGTCTTGTAAGGGGAAGAAAAAAATTATCAAGTATCTTTCAAATTTCATGTAATGGTAAGGAAGATTTTTTCTTACTTCCTTAAGCTAAAAGCCACTTTATTAATTTACCTATCTCAGATTTTAAATAGATCATGAGAATCTGAAAAAAAAAAATAAGAGAGTCACAAGAGGTTCAAAAGTAAAACGTTGGCAAGCCATGAAAAGAAATCAAAGTAGAAATATCTCAGAAGCTATTGAACAGAAGCCAGGGCAACAGTTGAGCTCTCCAAATGATGAGCATTCTACAGTTTTGTTGTAAATAATTCTTCTAACCAGCAGTGTTCATAACTGTTCCTCATTATGGAGAATGGAACATAATCTGGTATCAAATTTCGCCTTTGATAATACACAATAGAACTGATTATTGTCTGCCTAGTTCTACAAAGTAAAGCTACAGAGAACCTGATGACCATTTAATGACTATTTTAGAATTTGACAGTTGAGCTAGCTTTGTGTGGACTGAATAACTCCTGTGTGGGGAGAGGAGCAGGGACTTTCATAAATTCAAATGATTGGCAGTATCGTTAAAATATAAGAGTATCATCCATGTGTGGAGGGGATTAAAAATAGAATGCAGAAGTCCCTGGCAGCAATCTCAATCTCAAAATAAGGAAAATACAAAGGAAAATGTAGAAAGATGAGTTTTTTTAAACAAATAAAATACAGAATTTGTTGTATTTTTCTAATGTGTATGCTATGTAATATCACCACCATTTTTAGGGTTTGTAGAACTTGCAGTCATTCCTTCAAAACATAAAACAGGATTCTCTGTTTTTGCAAAGCTGTACCTTAGGCCTAGAATATTCTTTCCCTGTGTGTTTAGCTGGCTGAGGACTTCCAGTCTCTTCTCTTCAGAATGCCGTCTGAGAGATGAATATACAAATGGACAATGGCCAGAACATATATGGCAACAGAACTCTAACCCACAATCTCTGTAGTAACCAACCCAGAAAGCCAAATGCCAGTCTCTCAACAATGGGTCCCAAACAGTCAGGACTTGGGCATGACTGCCAGCTTCCTCATCTTTGTGCCCATGCTTCCAACTCAGGACCAATATGAGAAAGCCAAGCATGCTCCTGAAATCGATCACATAGAATGACCTGTTTCTAGTGAATCCACCACCAGCTTCCCCATGCCAACAACCTTCAGCCAGAACATACATGAAATCTTCCCCTTTTCTCACCATATGATGTTCCCAAATCCCACTTTGCCTCTGAGTCTCTACCAAGCATGAGTGATGATGGTCGACTCTCTTGCTATAATGAGTCAGAATACATAGCTTTTGTTTGCTTTCATTTGTGTAATTTATTTCTGTACATCCCTGTATTTCCTCTTCCTAGTATCAGTACCAAAGGACTTAATTGTAAGCCACCTTCACAAATAAGGCTGGCTTAGGTCACAGAACTGCAAGGTTTCTCAATTTAATTTATAAGGATTCAATATAAACTCAACAGATCTGGTCTCTATCTCCATCGGAGAATTTTAGATTCCATACATATTTTGTGATATATATATGTAACTATTTCAATTTTGGGTGCTATTGCATATAATATTGCCTTAAAGTTCAGTTCCCACCTGTTCATTACCAGTACATAGAAACATGATTGGTTTTGTATATTTACGTGTACCCTGTGACTTTTCCAAACTTGTTAATTAGTTCAAGAAGTTTTTATAGATTTCTTAGAGTTTTGTATGTATTACCATAAAATACTAGAGTGATTCAGACTTTTTGATGGTATCCTTACTGATTTTCAAATCAGATGTGGGAGAAGGTAGTCTAGCCAATCAATTTCAAATACATGCAGAGCAATGAATGTTTAATGAAAAGTTCCTTTCCCTATATTCTTTTTATTTCTCTAAGGTGTTCTTAACTTAGAGTTTCAAATATATATACTGTGTTTATAGAATGGAAGATTCAATATCAATATTAATATCACAATCAATTCTCTCCAAATGATCTACAAAATGAATTCAATCCCAATCAAAAGCCCTGAAGATTATTTTGTAGATATCAGCAAGTTTATTCTAAAACATATGTGGAATGACAAATGTATTAGAATAACCAAAACCATTTTTTTAAGATTTTATTTATTTATGAGAGAGAGAGAGGGAGAGCGAGCACAGGCAGACAGAGTGGCAGGCAGAGGCAGAAGGCAAAGCAGGCTCCCTGCCGAGCAAGGAGCCCCTTGTGGGACTCGATCCCAGGACTCTGGGGTCACGACCTGAGCTGAAGGCAGCCGCCCAACCAACTGAGCCACCCAGGCATCCCCCAAAACCATTTTTTAAAAGAGGAACAAAGTTGTGGGACTCATACACTGTTGGTGGTAATGAAAAACGGTACAACAAACTTGCAAGGTAGTTTTTCAGTTTCTAACAAAGTTAAATATATCATTACCATATGACCCAGCTCCCGGCTCCACAAGTCTTCAGTCAAGAGAAATGAAAACTTATATTCACACAAAAAACTGTATGTGAATGTTTCAGCAACTTTGTTCATTATTGCCAAAAACTGAAAACAACCCTATTGCCCTTCAACTGGTGAAAGGATAAAAAAAAAGTATGATACATCCTTATAATAGAAAACTACTCAGCAACAAAAAGTAACACATATTCAACAATGTAGATGAATCTCTCATGTATTATACTAAATGAAAGAAACCAGACTCAAAAGCTGCAAATACATGATTTCATTTATATGACACTCTAGAAAAGACAGCACTATGGTATGGGGAAGAGAGCAGTGACTGTCATGGATTAGTGGTTGGGAAGAAGCTGGTTGCAGGAGATCATGTTTTGAGACTGATAAAACAGTCTGTATCTGGAGATCATGGTGGTTATGTGCCAATATGTCAATGCTCATAGAATCTTACAACAAAAAAAAGTAAATTTTATAGTATTAAATTTAAAAATTAAAACATATTTTCTTACACTATTAATAGGTATATGGGACATAAAAAGAGGAATGTGATTTCACTACACTGGATTCTGGTCTTGGTCCAGTTAAAATAAATCGTTTAGGGGTGCCTGGGTGGCTCTGTGGGTTAAGCCTCTGCCTTCGACTCAGGTCATGACTCAGGGTCCTGGAATGGAGCCCCGCATTGGGCTCTCTGCTCAGCGGGGAGCCTGCTTCCCACCCCCCCTCTGCCTACTTGTAATCTCTCTCTGTCAAATAAATAAATAAAATCTTTTAAAAAAATAATAAGATAAATAAACAAATCATTTAGTCTAGACACCATGTTTAAGAGTCGCAGACAAAATGGGAAGTTTTGGATTTAGAGCATCCATGGCATTGAAATTGTCCCCTTCTTTGCTTCTTATGGAACATGTTTTTAATAATCAACTTTGGGCAAATGGAAGAATCTGTCCTAAGAGATATAGTTTTTCATCACTGAATGATCAAATCTGAACAACTACTCTGAGGGAATTTGATGGTCTTTAAATTCCTTCAAATCCTGAGTCCAATATTCTGTCAACATGGGATCAGTGGGTTGTACAAATTGATGTGAATGGCTTATACTTATAAAACTAATACTGAAAAAGAGGACAGTGGTCTTACCCAAACTACTGAAAAAAATTGAGCTTATTCAAATTTTTATGCTATCTTTTATATATAAAACATTTATATCAATTTCTGAAATTTGATATTAAATTAATGAGATGATTATTTTTTAATTGTTTTAAGATTTATTTATTTATTTATTTATTTTAGAGAGGGAGAGAGAGCAGGGGGATGAATAGTAGAAGAGGAAGAGAGAGAATTCTTAAGCAGATTCCATGCTGAGCACAGAGCCCAACATGGGGCTTGAGATCATGATCTCAGCCAAAATCAAGTTGGCCTCTTAACCAATGGATCCACCCAGTGCCCCTGCTTTTTGATGTTTTTATACTCACATATGTCTGCTTCACATATTGTTAGATCAATAACTGTATCCAGTGTTATCATTCCACTCACTGTTGAATATGGATATTATTGAATTTAGTTGTAATATATGAAAAATATATTCAAATAGTTTTATATTTATATTTAGAAAGGAATACTAAAAAAAACTTAAGTTTAAATGGCTAATTTAACTGGAAAGTTCAAAAACAGTCAGCTGTCTACCTATGTTAAATTACTGTATCTTCTTGGTATATATAAAGATGAATAGGTAAGTAAAATCTATATTTCTCATTATTCTTTACTTATCATGGGCAAATGGGACAATAAAAATCTATTAGGACAAACTGAATGGACAATCACCAGTGTTTTAGGGACAGGGAAATACATTATTTCTGCTTTATTTCATCTTGTAGACAGAAGATGTTTTTAACAGAGATAGGCAGAAATATCAGTAATTCTGAAGAATGTCTTCCCACTGTTTTTATCTTTGATGTAGGCACTATGCCAGTTGGGACTGGGTTTCGCAGAAGGAAATGTGGGAAAGTTATCCAGAACATTCTTTAAGTAAAAAGCAAGATTTAGACTCAATTCAGGACTTGTCATTGCTCTTTATGTATGTCTTTCTGTTAGTAAGCAAGTACATTACTAGACATTTGTCTGTAGATATCATATATGAAGACATCAGATGAAAATTATGATGCAGTGTATGCTTTTCTCCAGATTACCACAACTTTAAATATGTCAAACATCAATTTGAAATATATATAACAGATTTCTTAATTATAGACTTATTGATTTCTACAACATAGCTTTATGAGCCATGATTTCACATGTTAGACAGGACCATCACCAAACAGCCCTCCAAAATAAAAGTAGCTTCTGTAATCTAATGTCTAATATTTTTTAGATTGTTAGATTGTTTTAGATTGTTACTTATAAAAAAATTTGGCAATCTTTTCCCGCAGGAAGTGAATTTAGCACTTAATCCCTAAATCTTTTTAGTCGCTTGTAAAGAGTACGTGACAAGTTTTGAAATGCCTTAGCTTTGCCGAAACTCATCAGCAAGGTCATGGGGAATAAGACAATCCACCACGGTAAAAGCAGATAATAATTCATGTGTGCACAGCAGTCCTTTGCTATAGAAGATGATAGTGTGCAACGAGGATGCATTTTAGTTGAGTCTTCAACAACAATGAAAACCTCAAAGCAGCCTAAACTATAGATTTAATATCCAGTTGGAGTTATACAAGCTTAAATACCATCACTCAAGGGAAGATGGATTGTCCTTCTTTCTAATTATCCTACTAGGTGGCTCAGAGAGGGATAGATGATTCACGAAAAATTAAGATACCATTGTGGTAGGTTGAATAATGCCCCCGCAAAGATTCATGTCCACTGAGGACCTCAGAATGTGACCTTGCTTGGAAAAACAGTCTTTGCAGATGTGATGAAGTTATGGTTAGAGATGAGATCATTTTGGATTAAAATGGACCTTAAGTCCAATAAGAGTATCATAACAGGGGACAAAAAGAGATACACACAGAAAATAAGATCTTCTGAAGTCAACGGTAGGAGACATTAGAGTAAATCCACCAGAAGTTAAGCAATGCCGGGGCCACCAGAAGGTGGAATGTGTGAGGAACCGAGTGTTGCCTAGCGCCTTTAGAAGGAGCATGGTCCTACTGATACCTTTACCTCAGACTTCTGACCTCGAGGATTGTGGGAAAATTAGGACACCACAGCTGTGGTAATTTGTTACAGAAGCCCTAGGAGACCAATACAACCAGACAACAAAATAGTAGAAGAGTAGTTGGGTTAATTTTAATCATTGTGCATATATCTTCTAATTTTTTAAGAAATATTAGTCATTCGAAATGTATCCTTTTTTTTAAAAAATAGTGAATATCCAGATGTCAAACTTCAGAAGTAGTTTTACCATTATTTCCATCCTCTTTACTGCATGATTATTTTAGATTAACTTGAATTTCTCTCAACAAATTACTTTCATGTTTGATAGGCCAAAATCACCTAGCCTATCTAAGGTAGAATAATCACAATAAGTGCATGAACCAGTATTTCAGAATAAGAAAAATATTCCCCATAAGCAAGGATATTCTTTTTGTCTTTTCATTCCCCAACTGCATAGAAACATTTAACTTATTTAGCATAAAATATATAAACATAAACACTGGCATTTTCTAAATGTCTTGCCCTGTACATTTAGTTTTTCTTTAACTTACTAATGGTTTCCATCTGTTTGATTCAGTAAACTATCATGTTACACTTAATTAATTATATCTTGACTCAACGATCTGACTTTTTTTTTCGAAGATATGTTTACTTGAAGAACTATCTCTCTTAAGAATAAAAAATCTCCTACTGTGAGAAAATCCTCCAAGATCTCAGAAAATGGATGATAATTGTAACCTCCTCATGTTTTCCACGGAGAAACAGGCCCATCAAGATCGGCCTTTAGTAGTTCTAGATCCACTCAGCAGAAAAAGGCACAAACACTTCAACAGCCACTCACGGGTTCACAGACACCCTGAAGCTTCTTTTTTTAAAGTATAAAGCATGTAGAGAAACGGCCCCTTTCCTTTGACTTTTGTAACTCTACATATAAGAATTTTGAAACTAAACAGTCTAGAATAATTTCTCCAGTACCCAAGCTGAAAGTCAGTAAGGATACCAAGAAAAAAGACTGAATCACTCTGGTATTTTCCAGCAATAAATCGTTGGATGACAGCTGGTTATAAAAAGACTTTTAATGCAGAAACTTTGAGGACAGTCATTTCAAAGTTGCTTTTTGTCTGGGCGAGACGTAATGGTCATGTTTTATGGATCCACTAGGGTCAGCCATTTAGAGGGAATTCTTTCTACTTAATCACTTTTCTGATTGCGTGATTGTTGTTACTGTTTGCACTGCAATTTCTTTACTCCAACAAGTAAGATGTCATTTCCCTTCTTTATTCATGTTGGCATGGACCTTCTGGAGTGGAATGCCATCCTGGCACGCAGTCACTGCGGCACCACGGAGATGTGTGGCATTTGTAAAGTGTGTCTCATAGGCAGGGTTACATATCCAAATTGTGTGCCATCTGGGTTAATACAAATAAAGTTGTAATAAATCACTCAACGCATTGTGGAATTTTATATAAATCCATATGAATTTTTTTTTTACTTCCCACGTGAATGTTTTCCAACAGATCTATGGCTCTATAAATTCAAGTAACTTTATTTGTTAATAATCCCATGATTATAGCTTCATTTGTTAGTTGTTTTATGCCTCGTGTAAAAATGTCATTTTTTTATTGCTAGCAGGGGAGTCTTGATCCAAACGGTTGACTACATTGCCTTTTCTGCAGATGGGTTTTGTCCATGCACTGTGCCTCATCCTGTCTAAATTCCAGAACAACAGCAATGTGCACAATATACCTAACGAGAGAGAACTATGTTTTATTTTAAGTGAGTTGCGCCTTTATACCAGTGTGATATACACATATTCCTTCTTCCTTTGTCTTAGAATAAAAGAAGTGTCCTTCTTTTATTTTTATTTTATAAATATATATATACATATATTTATATTTTATTTTTATTTTATTTTATAGATTTATTTTGAATGATTCCAAATATCTTCCAAGAGAAAACCAAGGGAACACTTCATATACAAAGGGAGTAAACAAGAGAAGAACTTGTGGGGAGTGGGAGGGCGAGGGGAGCAGACAAATCACCTCCAACTCTGCCCAACTGGAAAGGAATTAAAATCATCTTCTTATTCGCTGTCCTTCTCTTCCAACCACCTTGACTTCACAGGATGCCCTTCCTCACAGTTCAGAATCCTGCTGAATACCAACTGTGAATGGGTCTGGAAGTAAATTGTGCAAAAGACAAATGAGTGATAGCACCTTAACAGAAAATTCTTCTTGGGTGTTCCTCAGTTCTTAAAGTTTGATGAGATTGCTGGTTTATGTCTGTCTTCCCTACTAGACTATAAACATGATGTCTTTGGAACAGCATCTGCTGATCACATGAAACTACAGCCGAAGCTCTTTAAACCAGAATGAAAAGGGGGATTTATTACTAAAGGAAACAAGGGACTCTGAGGAAATGTAACCACAAGACATACCTTAGAGACATCTCAAAATTATCACTCACACGCCCAACTCTCTTCTCTTCCCATTCACATGGTGTGCCATCTTGTTTCATATTTTTGTTCTGCTAAGTTCTCTCAATCCTCCAGAAGAGGAGGACAAACAGTATCATACCAGGTTACAAATGTCTAAGGCCAGATGACTGATGAAATTAGAACCTAGATTTTTTGGATTTCAGCTTTGTGCTCCGTTTTGACCCTGTAGCGGTGTTCAAAATACGACGAACAGTGCTTTAGGAATTGCTATTAACCAAGAGTTGACTGTGGTAAAGGAAAGGACAGTGGAACAAATACCAATGCTTTTGATTGGAAGTTTAATTCTGTTATGTACTATCTGGCTGGTGGGGTATATGTGTGTGTTGGGGGGTTGGTGAATCAACCCCAAACTTCAGTTTTCTCATCTGTGAAATTATGGGAAATAATAGCAGCATTTCACACCCAGAATTTTAGCATTATTGAGTAAAGTAATATGTGGAAGCCTTCTAAATTAGAATTTGTAGGCAAATGTAAACTATTATAAAAGGGGTAATATTTATAATTCCTTGCTATCACATTTTTCATTCACTTTTTAAACTCCTTGTACTTTTCTCCATCTATCCTCCTATGTCCTGATCTCAAATCTGGAGTAGGAAAAGTAAAGCTTTTCCACATTTTTAAAAAAGATTTATTTATTTATTTATTTTTATTTAAAAGAGAGCGAGCAGGGGGAGAGGCAGGGAAAGAGAGAGAATCCAAACAGACTCCCCACTGAGTGCAGAGTCCACGCAGGACTCAATCTCAGGACCTTGATAGCATGACCTGAGCTAAAACCAAGAGTCAGGTGCTTAATTGACTGAGCCACCAGTGCCCTGCTTTTCCACATTTAATTTCTACCTAGTATGTTGCTATTATTTAGCCACAGTTCTTAACTGTAATACTCCTCAAGAATAGATGACAAGATGTGAACCATGTTTCAGTGAATCCCTGTCCATTTAAAGTAAATTGAAAATTTAACTACAATTTTCATAAGTCTGTGATCTGAACAGTGATTCAGACCTTGGATGTCAATGGATATAGTTATAATGATTTGTTGATTATCTCCAGAATTTCAAAACACCTGACTAAAATCATGCAGGTATCCATGTATGTATGTCTACATTGGTTAAGTGTCAAAGAGCTTTGCTTATTAGGAATTATATTAAATGATCACTGATTAATTTCATGAGAAATTGAATTAATTAATCATTATATTTATTTGATATACAAATTCTTTTTTAAACATGGGCCCATGAGTAAGAAAAAAAAATGAAAATATTTCTTGATAGTACAAAGTTGGAGATACTCTGTACTCCAGTTTTTTTTTTAAACAAACTGGCTCTTAGCTGAGCTGAGAGCATCCTAAAAGGAGGGATATTAAACTCAGAGCCATGCCCTGCAAAGGTTCAGACTGCAGAAGGCAACTTCAAATGAAGTTATCCACATACTGTTTCATCAGTAAAATGCTCATTGTATAGGGCAAGAAGTAGGAAGTTAAATGTCAGTGTGCCACAAAAACAGGGTGGGAGCATCTATGGTTCAATAGTGACTACCCCCCACCAAAGTCACATCCACCCAGAGCCTCAGAATGTGACCTCATTTGGAACTCAAATCTTTGCAGATGTAATTTAGTTAAGATGAGGTCATGCTGGAGAGGACTGGGCCTGAATCCAGTGACTACTGTCATTAGAAGTGAGTGATTTCGAGACACAGAGACACACAAAGCAGAAGGCCATGTGACAAAGGAAGCAGAGTTTGGAGTATAAAGCATCCATAACCTAGGGAGGGCCAAGGTTTGCTGACAACCAACAGGAGTGAACATTGCAATGAAGGATCCTTTCCTGGAGCCTTCAGAGAGACCTTGGCCCTGTCCACACCTTGATTTTTTGCTTCTGGCCTTCCACCTATGAGCAAATAAGTTTCTGTGGTTTTTAAGCTACCTAGATGGAGTATTCATTACGGAAGACCTAGGAAATGAACACAGAAGGTTGAAGGATTTATGAAAATCATGTTTACCAATTAAAAAGCTCTACTCCCCCATTAGGATCCCCAAGTGCAGGGCAGGTGTATTTCCCTGGATTTTTGGCTTCCTGTCAGTTTTCAATTTTCCAAAGTCAAGTATGAATCCCTAATTCAGCACACAAATTAAAGTTAGTTGCCCAAACATGACATGCAATTTTCCAAAGTATTTAATTTACTTAGCTCCTTGATTTGTTTACCCTCTGAGACTCTGAGTCATTTACTTATGTAAGTAAAATGACGTATTTATACACAATTCTCTGTGCCATGTGCATAGCGTTATGCATATTATACACAGGAACATGACATGACTTACTTTTTTCCAGATTCGACACTTTTCTAGAGTCTCCAGTAAGAGAACAGCCAACAGTTAAGCAGCCATTAAATAAGGATTGACTTATGCAAAAATTGGCTAATAGGCAGTGTTGAAAAGCATTATGTGTTGTTCATGTGATAAACTTGCATAGAACGAGGGGTTGCAGGGGCAAGAAAACAATTGCATAGAACTAAAGATACATGTACATCCACACACAAATAACTGAGTACATGAAAGCTAGTGAATAAGCGATCATAAAAAGAAAAAAAATGAAAACGAAAACATCATCTTCCTAACTATGTATCACACTGGCTTTGAGCATTTGTGTGCAACAGAAACACTGGGGGTATCTGCACAGTCCTTGTCCCCGCCTCCAGAAACTGGGAATCAGTAAGTCTGAAGTCAGTCACAGAAAGCTTAACTTCAGCAACCACCTTCTCCCTGAGTATGAGAATTAGGACTTCAGTTATCCCCACGCAGGTCTGCAGCAACCTGAGTCCTCCAGAGCCCTGTGGAGAATTCACATGTAATGGATGAAAACCTTCAAGCCATTGGAATACTTGGGACAAAACTAAAGCATGGCTCACTAGGTCATGGCAGGACTGGACTAATATTTAATGTTGATTGACTTGCCCTTCAAAAAGTCTGCTAAATTTTTTGATTTATTGATTGCTAAGTTCACCAATATGGAAAAGAGAAATTGAATCACACCAAGCTAAAAATTTTGCATGCAATAACTCCAGACCCCAAATCTTAAGAGATATACGCTATTATGGTATTACCATATGTGGACTTAGGAGGATAAAATGCAATGAAGATAGAAAGCCTGTACTCTACAGCTGATACTTAATAAACTATCTCTACTTTTAAGAAAAAAGAGGGTTCAGGAAAGAAAAAAAAAAAAAAGCTTTCCTTGCACTGTACTTGAAACATTGCTGTGAATTTTTGATTACTAAAAAAAAAAAAAAAAAAACAACAACTGCTGGGGCACCTGGGTGGCTCAGTGGGTTAAAGCCTCTGCCTTCAGCTCAGGTCATGGTCTAAGGGTCCTGGGATCCAGCCCCGCATCAGTCTCTCTGCTCAACAGGGAGCCTGCTTCCCTCTCCCTCTCTGCCTGCCTCTCTGCTTACTTGTGATCTCTCTCTGTCAAACAAATAAATAAATAAATAAATAAAATCTTAAAAAAAACAAAAAACACTGCATTATTTCTGAGACTATAAATAATGATAAGGTAGAGATTCTGTTTAGATGCCAAAAATACCATGGTCTAGGTTCTGGTACTGAATTCTGTAAACAACAACAAAAAAATAGTAATTTGTAAATATATTCAGAACTGATGCCTGTATTAGAGAGGTCAACTCACATTAATCAAATTCATAAGAGAAAGAAGTATAAATCGAACAATTGTTCAATTATAATTTTTTAAATACCCAAGGTCCACAGGAATCAACCATTCAGAATCACTGGTGGAATATTCTCTTCCCGCAAAAAAACAAACAAACAAACAAACAAAAAAACACATTTTATGAAGGTTCTAAGGAAATCAGAAGAGGATGTTGAGTAAACATGGAACAAGAGTTAAAAGATAGTAATTAATATCATCAAGCTATCATAATGCATATATATTTTTCCATTATGTATGGAAACCATGGGTTTTGAGGTTAAGAAGACTTAGATTCAAATTCTGGCCCCCGACTTTAGTTACCTGATCGGGAACAAATTAATTACACTTTTAAGCCTTAGTTTTCTCACTCAAAAAGCAAAGATGGTAACTTTGCAAGACTCATTTGACTATTAAATAAACAGTGCACACAAAACATTTAGCATGCAGCTTATACCAAATAAGTGTTAACTTGTGGTTACTATCATTATTTTGCCAGCTAAGTGGGCTGAGTGAGTGAAAGGCAGAGGCTTCTCTTGTAGACAGGTTTGGAAATATACTAGTAAATTCTTACTCATTGTCTAACTATTTCCAAGCTGCTTGGTAACTTTCCACTTTCTGTTTAACTTGGCAATTCAGTATTTCTGCAGACAGGGTGAAATGCTATCGATACACTAGAACTTTAGAAAATATAATACAGGCAGTTTTTATAAGATGCCTAACCAAATGTGTCAAACAGATGAAGGGCTTAGTGTATGTTTGATGAATGAATAAGTACATGAATAAATGATAGCCATGATAGCATTGGGATGCCTTCAAAAGTCCTCAGTACTCACATATAGATTATCAATTAAAATAGATTATTTACATAGTTGTCTAACCTCAGTCATTATGTAGAGAGTTTTTTTAAACTTCTTTCTCAAACTATAAACTTTGAGTTGTAGGCTACATGAAGGTATGAGATACTTTTTGGAAACACAATGGTAAAACTTAGCCAAAAAATTCTATCCTGCGCAACAGATTCCCTGGTGATTCCAATGTATGAGTTGTTACCCTACTAAGTTGCAGACCCAGTGTATAAAATAGCATCACAGATACCTAATACTTTAATGTTATTTCCAATAATCCCCAAATTATTCCCTAGGTTGTTCATCACAAATATACTAAATGGTAAATTCCATTTGGGGTAGCAGTATCATGTTTAAATGAAGGTCGTAGACTCTACTGTGATCACATTTACCCATAATCACAAAAGAGGAAGAAAGGTTCGTGATTAAGAAATAGCTCAGATACAGAAGAATCCTAGGTATTTAGGAGGAGTTAAACTAGTCCACTTTTGTTTTTATTTTTTTAAAGATTTTATTCATTTATTTGATAGAGAGGGAGAGATCACAAGTAGGCAGAGCAGAAGGCAGAGAGAGAGGGGGAAGCATGCTCTCCACTGAGCCAAGAGCCCGATGTGGGGCTCAATCCCAGGACCCTGAGCTCATGACCCGAGCCGAAGGCAGAGGCTTAACTCACTGAGTCACCCAGGTGCCCCCCTATTCCACTTTTAAATGCTTTAAAGGACAATTGATATCTCTAGCAAAGATAGTTTTAAACTACAGAATTTTTTCCCATTATGTAATACCTCCTTTTTCCTTTTGAGAAGTTGCTGTCAAATCCCTGGGCTTCTCTTCCTTTGCCTCAAACCTGGCTTAATTTCTGAGCTAAAAGGAAAGAGGGCAGGAGAGGTAATGTCAGAGAGCCTGATGACAATGATAAGCTTTCCCGAGTGATCGGACACAGCTAATTTGTACTTCATTGTTCTTGGGACCACACATGAACAATGCGGTCTTTGAGACCTCACCGTGAATTCACCTCATCAGCAAGGTAAGCAGGTTAGCTAGCGCTAAAATTCTACACCAGTAGCCTTAGTTCGGTCTCAACGTCAAACCACTTCTCATTTCCTCAGAAATCCTAATGAGACTCCTGGATTTGAAAGTAATCGTCTTTTGCTTTCTGAGGGACTGGAGCTCTCACGGTCTCCTGCCAAACAGGTTTTGAGAGTCAGGGAAAAAAAAAAACAAAAAACAGTTTTTCTCTGGCACAGCTAAGAATATCTGCGAATCGACTCCATGGGTCTGACCAGAGAAACAATATCACAGAAGTATTGTTCTTCCGACCCATTTTCGGCCTCTCTGTGTCATGTAGCCAGCCCTTGTTTATCATCTGGGATGCTCTTAGACAAAAGCTTTATGACATCAATTAATGTCACTAAGCAGTAACCCCTAAGTTCTGTGCTTTGCTATTGCTATTGGCTAGGAACAGAAATATTTATTTATTCAGTCGATTTTCTAGGACCCATCACCATAATCCCTTCCCACAAAAGTGAAAACCTTCAATAATATAAATCGTTCCCAGGTTGTGACACTTAACTGAACACACTAAATTGAACAATCACTCTGACTCCCAAAATAACAGTTCCCTTATTATTGGGATGGTCTTAAAATAAAAAAACAAAACATGATTCTCACTTTTCCCACTCCCAATGCCCACCTCCTGTCAGAATGCACCTGAACCATTGAATCCCTTATTGTTTCAAACCATGCATCAAATAGAGTCCAAATGTGCCAAGATCTAGCTCACCCACCATTTGTGATTGGCTCAGAAGGAATAGGGTTTTTTCTAATTAATTATATACATAAAAGAAATGCTATAGCTAAAGGATTCATTTTTCTTCAGTTTTGGATATTTCTCTTCTTTTGCAATTCCCACTATGAATATTGCATGTCCTTCTCCAGTTAATTATTTATGTCGATGAAAGATGGTACTTACCAAGCCTTCTAAGATTTCAAATGGAACAGGATTGCTAAATATGGCCAGAGAGGGATTGTAGTGTATAGAGGATTTCGGTTCGTGGAAACTATTTTAGGGTGGGTTGTTTTTGTTTTTTTTCAATTCAGCATTCACCAATCCATTTTTTTTTTTGCCCCAGAAAATAATCTGTCACTACTCTTTTTGTTTTCTGAATATCCTTTAAAAATCTCTTGCAACCTCTCACAACAGAGACCACCAGGCATAGCTACTTTCCAACTTAGAATGAATGACTCAGGACTACAGATACTCAAGGTTTAAGAGTCTTTTTTCTTTTTAGTATAAAAACTCTTTTCACTCAGAATCTCTGGATATCAGAAATACTTCAGTCCTGCTAGAAATAGTCTTCCTGAAATCCCAGACCAACTGTAGAGAAAAGGAATCCTGGTTCTTTACTTACCGAGAGGGAAAATTTCGAGGGAACATCTTTGGAAAACTATTATCTCCATGACTTCCCTTCTTAACATATTTATTAACAAAGAGCTAGATTGATTTCTAGGGAGTTTGAAGTCTCGTTTTCTGATACAAGGCAGGAAAGGGTGAAATAGCTCAAGAAAAGCACCATGGGAAAAAGAGAAAATGAGAAGGAAGCAGAGATACGCCACTCACTGCCGACCGAATTTCTAGCTACTGAAAGAATTATTGGCAGTACTTGTAGATGGCTTGGCTGACCTTTTCAAGATAAAGAATACAAGGGTAGAAGACCCTTGAGTGACTATTTTTATATGTTTATAAGACCATGAAAATCAATATTTTTAAAGAGCTTTAAAAAAATAAAAGTTGAGATGAATATTGAGGAGATAAACCAAAAAGGAAAATTTCATTGTTCTTGACCTATTGAAGCAAGTCTTGACTTTTTAATTTGGCTTTCGTTGTGCAGATTTTTTTTCTAAATTAAAAAGTTAACATTCATGAAAAAAAGAAAAATACACGATTAGATACAAGGTGATTAATATTTAAAGTAAGAAAAAAAAATCACACAAAAAACAAATTTTTAGGGCGCCTGGGTGGCTCAGTTGGTTAAGTGACTGCCTTTAGCTTAGGTCATGATCCCGGTGTCCTGGGATCGAGTCCTGCATCAGGCTCCCAGCTCCACGGGGAGTCTGCTTCTCCCTTTGACCTTCTCGCCCCTCATGCTCTCTCTCATTGTCTCTCTCTCAAACAAATAAATAAAATCTTAAAATAAAATATTTAAAACATATAAATGCTACCAAAAAAATCCCAACACATTTTATTAAAATGACACATTTTTTTTTATTATGTTACATCAGTCACCATGCAGTACCTCATTAGTTTTTGTTGTAGCGTTCCATGATTTATTGTTTGCATCTAATACCCAGTACTCCATGCAATCCATGCCCTCCTTAATACCCACCACCAGCCTCACCCATTCCCCTCTCCCCTCCCTTCTAGAACCCTCAGTTTGTTTCCCAGAGTTCATAGGCTCTCATGGTTCATCTCCCACTCTGATTTCTCCTCGTTCATTTTTCCCTTCCTTCTCCTAATGTTCTCCATGCTATTCCTTATGTTTCACAAATAAGTGAAGCCATATGATAATTAACTTTTTCTGTTTGACTTTAAAATAACACATTTTATTAATTAATGATGTGATACACCTCTTTAGCATTTGTATTTCTTACATTTTGGGGACTATATGCTCTTCGATCATCTCTTCACAGAATGATGATCTTTTAATTTTTTTAAATATTTTTTAAAGATTTTATTTATTTATTTGACAGAGAGATCACAAGTAGGCAGAGAGGCAGGCAGAGAGAGAGGGGGAAAGCAGGCTCCCCGCCGAGCAGAGAGCCCGATGCGGGGCTCGATCCCAGGACTCTGAGATCATGACCTAAGCCGAAGGCAGAGGCTTTAATCCACTGAGCCACCCAGATGCCCCAGTGATGATCTTTTTAAATAAATCTCTTAGTTTTTCTTCCAGCATGAGGAATAGGCATTTTATTAAATTATTGGTAATGTAGAAATATTTCTTTTGGCCTCAAACTTGTTTTTGGTAATGTCAGCATGAATTCTTATAATTGTCATTATATTTGGGGCAACTCCTAATAACTGTCATATATGAACTGTATGATTTGGAAGAAATGTCCAGACAAATTTCTTTTGCTGCTTCTCCATTATTACCCAAATACTTTTAATGTAGGTATCAGCATATTGGAGGGTAAGAATATTACTAACCATTTATACTCAACTTTAGCTTAATTATAAACAGATGAGACTTTGAGCCATCTAAATCTATCCACTCAGGCCAATCAAAATGTATTCTCAACTCAACTTTTATTTAGCAAGACTCTAAATGCCCATGGCCACTCTAGTGACATTCCAGGAGAGAACCTTGATTTCATTAGCTTTGTAGTAAATAACAAATCTCTGATTACTGCCCTGGCAAAGAAGGAGAGAAAAATATCAATATCAACAAAATACAAACACTTTATTGAGCATAGCTTTCTGGAGGACAAATATGGGAGATGCTCCGATATTCAGCATCTGAAATCCAGCCAATGTTACATTAATAATGGAAGATAAAGAATATTTTAAGTATATTGTGCTAAACAATAATTAAGAAACTGATGCCATGTTTACTATTTATTTCAACATTTTTCAGGTGACCTTTAAAATTTCTTTTATGTCCCTAGGGGATTGGCTGAATGATCTCAATGGTATGTATGATTAGATTAATAAATCTGAGAAACAGAACAAGTTTGCAAGCAGTTTCCAGGAATTTCTTAAGAACAAGCAATTCTAAGAATTCTCATTAATTCTCATTCCAAAATTCTAATTGAATTCTAATTCAATTAACAAGAAGCAATTTCCAAGTTTGCAACAATGAAAATAGTGTTTCATCTGTGTCCCATCCATTTCCCATTTGAAGGGTATTACTGAGGAAGCCTTTTGCTAAAGGATCCCTCCCAGTTTTTTCAATGTGGTTCCTTTGTACTCTAGATGGAGCACTCAGCCTTCTGCTTTCATTTTTTTGTTTCATCAAGACTGAATTACCATCATGGAAGATTTAGGAAAGGCTTTCTCGAGAAGGCTTTATTGGTGGACTTCAAAAATAGTTAGGGAATATCAACTCTTCCAAACAAGATGACTGGTCCTATCCAAACCACCGTGTTTGTGTGTTTCAGTGATTACATTCCTGATTGGTCTCCTGATTTCTGGTTCGAAACTAAAGAGTGAGTGTGTTGCTTAGTTCCTCATTATTTTAAGTGGTCTGAGAATGGTTCTTCAAAAGAGTTAAAAAAAAAAAAAAAAAGACAACCAACACCTAAGAGTGAAGTTGGCAAGCTTGTCATTAGCTTATGCAGCTGGCATGAGCCCATGACCATGGCAACATCCATGTCAGTCCTAAATTTAAAGTCATAGCTGAATCTTCCAGGAGCAAGGATATTCAAGGGTTTTGTAGTATTTTCCTTCTTTTTTTCCTTTAAATTGAATTTGTTACTGATTCACAGAGACATTAAGTATCTTGGAAAATCCCAGTGAGAAGGTAATTATGATTTCTTGTTTCCAGGGACATTGAATAAAAGAAAAATCAGAGCATAGGTATCTTAACATTTTGCATTAGCAAGCAAACTAACATTATAAAACCACAATGCTTTCAAAATTCAAAACTATAAAGACTCTATATAACTAATGATCCATTTTACTAGATAAGAATAAAAGACCTTAAAAAAAGATTCCTATGGCCACATTATAAAGTAACCTAGGATTTATAGGACTTAAGATAATTATTAATGCTGAGACTAAATTTTACAGCTTTGTATGTGTTTTGTATGGGAAAAGTGATTTATTTCTGAAATATAAAAGTGGGATGGAAGCTTTCCCTGGTGCATTTCTTTTGTGATCTAGGGGACAAGCTGGCTTCACATGCAGTAAATTATGGTGGTAAGCACTGGGATTTATTCAACTCAGCTATATAAAATACACCAAAACCCTTTTCCAAACAGGACTGAGAGGCAGCAAAGTAGCCATAATCAGTGCGTTCTGC
Organism: Lontra canadensis; assembly: GCF_010015895.1. NCBI lineage: Eukaryota > Metazoa > Chordata > Mammalia > Carnivora > Mustelidae > Lontra > Lontra canadensis. Next base: position 18,152,122 of record NW_022631011.1, read on the forward strand.
TCCCTAAAGTAAAATAGCCATGAGATTGAAAAAAAGAAGTTTTTCTCTTCCAACTTTGAGAGAAGCCACGTTGCCCCTAAGTGTTTTCTGTAAGGCTCTGAATGCATTTTTCTATGGTAAATTTGGGCTGAGGTCAACTAAAAAAACAATGCCTTTTAAATAAATTGATCATTACTAGAAAAACCGAATGCCTTCCCTTACCTCCAAAGCATTGAAACATCCTCTGGGTCCCCTTTCTATGATCCCAAGCACAGTCATCTCATGGTACTAAAAACTCAGTGTTCTAATTGCCTACTTACCTGTCTGTTTCTCCCACTAGAGAATGGGAGATAATTAAAGGCAGATAATGTGCCTTGTTTACCTTAATTTCACCAGCGCATGGCCTGTGGAAGGCACTTGTCAAATATTTATTGTGTAGATGGATGGATGGATGGATGGATAAAGGACAGATGAATGAATGAAAGTAAAATCATCCAGGGATATTCTAGGTTTGGGACCCAAATAGTAGTCATATCTTTTTATCGACATAGCTGCATATATATTTAAACAGTAATAAATAACTCCTAAAGTGCTAACAAGACTACATTTAAAACAAAGAAGAGGGGCGCCTGGGTGGCTCAGTGGGTTAAAGCCTCTGCCTTTGGCTCCGGTCAGGATCCCAGGGTCCTGGGATCAAGCCCCACATCAGGCTCTCTGCTCAGCAGGGAGCCTGCTTCCCTTCCTCTCTCTCTGCCTGCTTGTGATCTCTCTCTCTGTCAAAGAAATAAATAAAATCTTAAAAAAATAATAAAACAAGAATTTTCTGAAGTCTCTACTGCCAGAAATGGTGAATTTGAGGCAAAGTGATATAAAACAATCGTTGTACATTCTATGACTAATAACGATAATGATCCACAAGTGGTGGTCCTCCATGCACGGATAGAGTATTGAGTGTCTCTCGTGCATTTCTGTCTCACAACTCTTAGATACCTACTCACCAAGGGGGAAACCAAGGCAACAAAGTAAGTAGAAACCACAGAGTGAGTAGAAGAGCTAGGGCTTGGATTCAGACACAAGAATAGTGGGTCTGTGTGTTTCATCACATCATCTTCTCTTTAGGTAGAGGAACTAAAAGGGAAATATTACCAAATATTACAAAATACGACCTACAACACCTTTGCTGGGTGTGAGCCTAAATTTCTGGTAATGAAAAGATAATTACTTTTGGAAATGAAGAGCATCAAGTTCAAATATTTTTGTGAACTGGAAAATGAACTTCTTGAAATACCCTGAAATTACTTGATACTACTCTATAACAACACAGAGAATAGATTTGTCCAAGAGTCTTTATAGATTATAATCACTTTGCAAAGACAGAGAACACCTTAGACCAGGAATGGTGTATCAACTCCAACTTTTGTGCCAAAGTGGTAACTTCCTGGAGATGACTGCTGAGGTGGAAAGCCCCTCAGTATGGGAAACCCCCTACAGTCAGTTAGCCCTAACTGCATGAATGTACAAGAGCCTAGCCACTGGGCATGACTCACCCACATTTGTTGGGTATATTGTTAGGATACATTTCCAGAACAGTGGTTCTTTATTCAGGTTCTACATCAGAATACCCTGCGGAGCTTTTAGAAGTGGTACATACCAGGGAAAGAAAATCCTTGGCTCCATAAACTTTCAGTATGAGAAGAAAAAGTTGTATAAGTAGACTGTAATGCATAACTGAAAACACAAAATAGCTTCCCTTGTCTTCATGAATTAGGTTACCACCTCAAGAGTAAAGACATGAAAATACTTCTGGTAGAATTCATCCATGCCTATGCACTGAAATATTTTCGCAGGTAACCATGCAATATGTCATTTGATAGAAGTAGTGGGAGTATGCATATGTTGTATATATGATTTTAATTTCTTAATGAAAATGAAAATGAAAAAATAAAAGCAAAATAGGCAAAAAGCGAGCCAGGAAATATGGCTCCTCTGTGGTTGTTGTGACCAACTGGTAAGAACCTCAAAAGCTTTCTGGAACCCAGTTTGTTAGCTGCAGTTCAAAGGATAAAAAACAATGTAATTGGAGGGGTAAACTCTTTATTTTGTATTTCCATTTCAAATAGCAAAAACTCAATATTTTCTGTGGTGAAACATAAATGAAACCTCTTCTAATTACGACAGAAGTACCAAAAGACTTTTATGTACATGAAAGATGCTTCTGAGAATAAGGAAAGGGAAAAATACTGAAAAAATCTTGAGAGTTTTATTTTTCACCACCACAACAAAATAATAAAGTTGTGAAATATTAGCATGTGAAGGGTAATCTCTGAGACCTTTTGCCACTCCTCAAATGAAGAAAGGTTGCATACATTTTTGTCCTGCTGCTATGAATAATAAGAAGCCATGGGATTCCTTGTAGCAATCTTGGAATAATTATGAAATAGCTGATTAAGTTCAAAGTTAGTATGGAAATCTGTTCTTTTAAAAGTCTTTCATAATCTATCTCTGAAGAGAGATAATTCTATCAAATTTGAATTAATCCATAGATAATGGCAAGACGACCGCCCACTAATATGTATCTATATGTGAGATATGAATATTGCATGTCTTCTCAGATTTTATGTAAAAATAACTCAGGGCCAGATTATAGAAGGGATTAATTGTAAACAATATGAGTTATGACAGTCACCCCCAGAAAAAGATTAATCAATTTCAAGCACATAACTTGACCTAACAATAATAGCCTAACTGCAGATAATTCTTTGGAGAGTGGATTTTCTAAATGCAGGTCACACAATGATCCCTTCATAGATCCAATAAAACATTTGAAAAATTACCCTATCTGGTATCATTATAAAGTATAATCAGGTCCCAGTATTATCATCGCTACTGAAGCCTATAGTAGAATTAATTGTTCTTCAAGTCAAAAATAGACTCTTTATCAGGAAACCTAAATTAAGCATTCTGAAAGTTCCCATTTTGAATAGTTAAGCATTAATAGTAGTTGGGATATAGCACTTACTCATTTTATCTTCTGTTCATGCCAGTTTTCTATTCTTTCAGTTTTGAATCCATATATGCACCATACATGCAGCGGAAGCCACCCAACATACATGGGGTTTTCTGCATATTAAGATACATTGTTCAAAGGTGTGTGAAATAATGACAACAAGAGATTTGTACTGTATATAAGAATACCCGAATTAGAAAAAAAAAATTTTTTTTAATTGCGGTAAAACATACATAAAGCAAAATTGACCACTTTTAAGTACACACTTCAGCATACACTTCAGTAGTGTTAAGTACATTCACTTTGTCCTGCAGCCAATCTCCAGAACTCTTGGATCTTGAAAAACTGAAACTCTACATCCATTAAACAACAACTCCCCATCCCCACCCCTCAATCCCACCAGTTCCTGGCAACCACATTCTATTTTCTGTCTATAAATCTGACTTCTCTAGGTACCTTATATAAGTGGAATATTGCAGTATTTGTCTTTTTGTGACTGGCTTATTTCACTTAGCAGACTGTCCTCAAGTTTCATTCATGTTGTAACAAGTGTCAGAGTTTCCTTTCTTTCCATGGTTGAATATTATTCTATGGCATGTGTAGACCACATTTTGTTAATCTGTTCAATCATTGATGGACACCTAGGCTGCTTCTTCCTTTGGGCTACTGTGAATAATGCTGCTGTGAACACGGTTATGCAAGTATTTATTTTAGACACTTCTTTAAATTCTTGCAGGTATAGACTCAGAAGTGGACTTGTTAAATCATTTCGTAGTTCTACTTGTAGTTTTTTGAGGACCCACCATACCGGTTTTCACAGTGGCTACACCATTTAACATATCTTCTAAAAGTGCACAAGGTTCCAATTTCTCTATGTCCTCACCAACACTTGGGTTTTTTAAATTATTTTTTTTAATGAATTAGGCTTTAACAAGCAACCTTAAATCTCATGTTTTTAAATGAAAAGAAGACATCTAAATGGCTAACAGACATAAAAAAGTGCTCAATATCACTCAGCATCAGGGAAATACAAATCAAAACCACAATGAGATACCACCTCACACCAGTCAGAATAATTAAGATTAACATATCAGGAAATGACAGATTTTGGCGAGGATGCAGAGAAAGGGGAACGCTCCTACACTGTTGGTGGGAATGCAAGCTGGTGCAGCCACTCTGGAGAACAGAATGGAGGTTTCTCAAAAAGTTGAAAATAGAACTACCCTACAACCCAACAATCACACTACTGGGTATTTTCCCCAAAGATACAAATGTAGTGATCCGAAGGGACACGTGCACTTTAATGTTTATAGCAGCAATGTCCACAACAACCAACCTATGGAAGGAGCCCAGATGTCCATCAACAGATGAATGGATAAAGAAGATGTGGTATATAAATACAATGGACTATCATGCAGAGATCAGAAAATGAAATCTTGCCATTTGCAACAACGTGGATGGAGCCAGTGGGTATTATGCTAAGTGAACTAAGTCAGAGAAAGACAATTATCATATGATCTCACTGATACGTGGAATTTAAGAAACAAGGCAGAGAATCATAGGGGAAGATGGGAAAAATGAAACAAGGTGAAACCAGAGAGGAAGACAAACTATAAGAGACTGTTAATCTTAGAAAACAAACTGAAGGTTGCTGGAGGGTTGGGGGTGAGCAGATGCAGTGGCTGGGTAATGGATACTGGGGAAGGTGTGTGTTGTGGTGAGTGCTGCGTGTTGTGTGAGACTGATGAATCACAGACCTGCATCCCTGAAACAAATAATACATTATGTGTTAATTTAAAATTTAAAAAAAAAAGGAGTTCGGGTATAATTTTTCCTATAATGTATCTATTGTACCTGCTGGGGATAAAATCTGAGTTTTTTTCTTTCTAGAGGAGAAAATTGTGAAAGTTGATAGTGAGGAAAACAAAACTTTTCTAATGACTATGGGTAACCAGCAAGCCCTATCACCATCCCCTCAACATACCCGAACGTGATGCTTTGTACAAAGTATGTGCTCAGGAAATAATTTCTTTTAACAAATAAGATGAAATGTTTTAACTTCCATAGAGTTTTAAATTCAAAGTGAGTTTCAACATTCCTCAGGGTGAAGGACATACACTTTTAGGTGTTTACTCTATCCTCATCAGCCTAATAAATGCTACTTCACTTGTAAAGTAAAGAACTTATTTGGTCATTGTTCAAATTAAATGAATAATCTATGCAAATCACTCAAAACTGCCCATTATAAATGTAATGTGTTCACTGTGATCATTTTTATAATTATTTGACTAATGTAAAAAACAATAGATAAGCAAGAATTATTAAATGCCTAACAATATCCTTCCCAGTATATTAGGCATCGTGCTGAACATTGTCAAAATAAAAATATAATCTCTGCCTTAAAAATACAGAAATGCAGTTTAATTCGGAAAGAAAGAAAGGTAAGCACAAAAAAGTAAAGTATAATGCTAGGTAGGATGAAAATACCTTCTTTTGAAGCTCCCTTTAACATCATGACTTTGTATTACTTTGAGTATTATGAGAACATAATACTTCTTTCTAATTTCTTTTTCCTCCACCCCTATCTAATTTTGACCTCAGTCCCCTGTTCTTTTGTTTTTACCTGTTCTCTCCATTGGTGGTTTTATCTGTTGTCATTTCACCACCAGGAGGATCATCAGAGCCTGAAATGTCTCTCTTGCAATATTGCTGACTCAACCAGCTGATGAACAATGAGCTACCAGCACCATTTTGAAAGTAGATCAAAACTCAAGGGCCTGTTTCAATTCTTGCTAATGCTGTCAAAATCCTTTGTTTCTTCTCCCTTGTCTGCAGAACAATACCTATAAACCTTTGTCTGTGATTTAAAACATTCACAATCTGACTTAAAATTAGTTTTTCAGGTTTATCTTCTTTATATATACTCTAATAAAACCAAGCTACATATAATTGTCTTAAAGAACTTGCAGTTTTCTTCCTTATACCTTGTGAATTTAGTTTTTTCATCTCTGAATTTGCCCTTTCAATCATCTCCACCTGTTGAAATCTTATTCAGACACCCAGATCTAGCTAAAACTCTGGTTCATCCCTCTGAACATCTCTGTGGCCCTCACAGTACTCTGTACAGAAACTACACCTATTCTGAGATAACTTGTTTCTAGATACCTGTGACTATGCACTAGCTACCAGTCTCTGACATGACTTCATTGCCTTTGCATCTTAAAATGAATGAGTGAATAAATGAATACATAAATAAATGAACGGTTCACTGAATGAATGAATAAATGAACAAAAGGACATTTTTAAAAGATAATCAATCGTACAGAGTATAAGAGAGTCTAGATTCAGGGAGTCACGCTGGAGATTGTGGCATCATTACAAGTATAAAGTCCAACCTGGAACGGCCTCGGCAGACTGGATAATTGATTTAAACTACTGAAAAGTTATTTTTTATTGTAAAATGTCTGTCACACATGTTACTTTTATTTTACTCAGCTCCCTTTGCACATTTCAAAAGTTAACTGCACAGAGGCTGTCTTAGTCTACTCCAGGTTCCATAACAAAACACCATTGACTGGGGGGCTTGAACACGATTTCTGGTTTTCTTGTTTTGTTTTGTTTTGTTTTTTTCCACAGTTCTGGAGGCTAGGAAATGCAAGACCAAGGGTCTACAGAGATCAGTTCTTGGTGAGAGATCTCTTGCTGGCTTGTAGATGGTCACCTTCTTGCTGTGTTCTCACAAGATAGAGAGTAAGCACCCTGATCTTCTTGTGTAAGAGCAAGGAATCCCATTACAAAGGTCCTACCCTCATGGTCTCATTGAATTCTAATTACTCCCCCCTCCACCCCCCGCCAAGGCTCCATCTCCAAATACCATTGCATTGGAGGTCAGGACTTCAACTTGTGGATTTGGGGAGCCACAATTCAGTCTATGACAGTGGGGGAGGTAAGGAAATGTTTTTTGTTTGTTTTTTGTTTTTGCCTTTTAAACATACCTGTTCAACGTCCTGTTAGAACAGTGGCATTTGACAAATTACCAAAAATCCCTGAGAATTCCCAAACAGGTCACACTATAAACTTCTTTTTTTTTTCAATGTTATTTATTTATATTTCAGAGAGAGAGAGAGAGAGCGCACAAGCACAGGGAGAAGCAGGCAGAGAGAGAGGGAGAAGCAGGCTTCCCACTGTGGGCAGTCTAATGTGGGGCTCTATCCAGGATTCTGGGATCATGACCTGAGCTGAAGGCAGATGCCTAACCAAATGAGCCACCCACGTGCCCCACACTATAAACTTCTATGACTTTACTCATATAGTAGTAGGGAGAAATATATATGTTATATATTGTGTTATATATTATATCCTATAATATATTGTATATAAAATCTGGTTTCCTAATTAGTGCCCTGCTTCGAGACCCCAGTACCAGGTTTCCTCATTTATAAAATGAGGATAGGGATAAAACACATTTCTCAGTGCTGTTATAAACATAAAATGATCTAAAGTACTCAAGGCCCTCAGTGATCTAGTCTCATATGAATTTTCCAGTCCTATATTCCACGAGAGCCCTTTTTGTATAATGTGTTCTGACGACACTAGGCTGCTCTTCCATCTCTGAATTTAATTTGCATTTTTTGTTAGATCCATAACCACAGCCGAGATTGAAAAAACAAGCTCCTTGAGAATTACTTTAAACAAATAATACCTCAGGGTCAGATTATTTTACCTACTATTCTCTTAAACTCTTAAGTAACAGAACATTGTTATGCTCTATAAACAGTTAACATCATTTAAAAAATCTTTTTAAAAAGCCCAATTTATTTAATGAAACTAGCAAAACCAGAGAACAAAAATAAGTTGAAGTCTTCTTAAAATAAAAACAAATGAAAAAAGTCTAATTAGGTTAATTTCACCTTTTCCATTACGGCTACAATAACAAAAATATTATTAAGAATCAATCAATGGTTCATTTCAACTATGTTTCTCAAACCATGGTGTGTGTATCACGTGTATTAGAATAATGGGGGTGGAAGAGGGACTTCTAAAAATTAAAATTCTCAGCTTCACCCATATTCCTACAGAATCCAACTCTTAAAGAGTGTTACCAAAGAATCTGCATTTTAGCATTTGTGCTAGGTGATTTTTATTCGAACCAAAGTAAAAAATATGACATTGGCATTATCTGTCATAACCACATAGCATTTGTATCAAGTAGGAAAGCAAGAAATTATTAACGTCAAAACATCTAGTGACATAAAGATTTACTTCAATAAAATAAAAAAGGAGAAAATAAAATCCCACAGGTCTGTTGCTGAAAAGATATTAACAAAATTCAACACATTTCCTATTTTAAAAAATCATAAAACCAGTAATAGAAGGATGCATTCTCAAAATGACAGAGAATAACCACTTTAATGCAGCATTTTTAAACAGAAAAAAAAAAAAACCATTAACACATTAGCAGCATCCTTATTAATGGACTAAACAAAAATACCAGAAATCTCCTAACATCACTTCACATAGCTTTGAAGTTCTGATGTAGGCATTAAAACATGGCATATAAAAGAAACTTTATTATTGGGAAACATAATTACAACTATTTTCAGAAACTATTAACTCATCCATTGAAAACCCATATACTGAAAAATTTATAATTAAAGTGAGAATGTAATATAGTCTATATAAAAAAAAGCCTATATACCCAAAATAAACACTTAGAATATTCATTGGTTTATTCAATAAACATTAATGAACACCAAGAAAATCATTGGACAGTTGATGAATCATTGAATAATATAATGAAAATAAAAACAAAACAAAATTTATAGAAATAATAAAGGAAACAACAAGGTTTAAAAGCAAATGAAACAGATAAATCCCAGAAAGGAAGAAAGAGAAATGATGGCTTAAGAACATGTGCTCTGGGGCAAAGAGATGTCAGCTCATATCTTGGCTGGGTGACCTTGAAGTGACGCTTAACCTCCCTCAGCAAAAGACAGCCCTGGCTCAGCAGATTCCCACCTCCACAGCAAATGCAGTAAGATTGTTTCAACCTGTCCTCTGTCTTAGAACATTTGGGTTGTTTATGATGTTTTTGACAAATAAAGCTTTTAAATTTTTAATTAGCCAGATCTCTAAATCTTTTTTATGTGTTTGCCTCTTGGCATTACTTTCCATCTCTCTCCTTGGAGTCTTCTTTTTTGGCTCTCTTCCTTGGGTATTTTCTTTTGCCTGGGATGAGAAATCTTTATTTGTCCATTCACTCTTTCTCAAGAGAGGCTTTTCACCACCTTCTCTTCTAGTAGAGATATCCGTTTGCATTTTGTCAAATTAAAAGGCATCTTTTTTTTAAGCATTGTGCTACCCTATGGAAGGTTTAGGTTGAATTAGAAACTAAAAGACATACAACTTCTGCTTTGAAAAGTGTTTATCAGTGCCAGAATTCCACCCCCAACCTGCATCACACACGCGCGCGCACACACACACACACACACACACACACACGCTTTCCTCCTAGGTTTATTTTTCTGGGCTTATTTTCTCATCTATTTATGTTATACTAGTATAAACTATGAATTTTGTAAGATAGCTCAATTCATTTTCAGAGAAAGACAACAAAATAAATAATAATATCAGAATATTCTGCCTGGAAAGAAGTGAGAAGTCATGTTAGCTATATTCTCAAGGAAATAACCGTAAAGAGTTTCATTACCATGTAACTGTTGATCAAGAGACAGAGGAAGGCGCTTACTGGAAATCAGGACGAGGTTGATAGTGGGGATGCATGGGTATTTCCTTGACCTTTCCCTACCCTCCTATTACCTTGCAGTCTTAGACTTGGGTTGAAATATTTTTTGAGACTAACTTTTATGGGGTTTTTGAACATTTTGTGGTGTTTTTCACATTCATATTCTTTCGTTTCTTATGCAAAGCTAGCATTTATTCACAATTATCTAATTATGCTTCCTTATGGTTGACTTTTTGGTAGGAGAATATTAATTCCTCAGTCTGTTGCTATGAGGGTTGGTTTCCTCCTCAGCCACTATGATTGGTGTGTTCTCATTATAGTAGGAGTTCATGTGGGGGAAAATCTGGACCCCCACCAACTCCATGAGGGCAGTCACCCAGAAAAAGAGTCCCTAAATAAACTGGGAATAACTATGGCAAGAGTGTATTGTTAGTTTCAGCACGCATTCTGTTATCCGGAAGGGTCTTCTTGTTATAGTCCCTGAGCCTTGCCTACCAGCAAGGCATCTGGGACAGCATTTGGAAAAGGGGGACTAGTCAGAGATTTGGCCTGTTCAGACCTGCTTGGGCTCCTCAGACCAGCTGTGACAACCAGCGTGTCTCCACGGAACTGAGGGAGGCAAGGAAAGCTCAGCCAAGGACACCCGTCTGTTCCGGCCTGTTCATTATCCCTGAGTTAAGGGAGCTCCTGCAGCAAGCTACATACAACACTGGGATCGAAGCAAATTGCAAATGCCTGGTCCTCGAGCAAATGCACCCAACCCAGTGAACCAGAGCACAGTCTGCAATGCCGGGCAGGCGACTCCTGTGTCGGTCCCCACAGCATGTCCTCAAAATTCTCACCCCTGGCTCCAGACTGTTACTTTCCTGTTTCACAGCCAGGGACTTCTAGAGAATCCCCCGAGGCTTTGAGATAAGACTCTCAACTTCCCTGCTTCTGGATTGGAATAGGGCAGCTTCCATTTCAAGATCCAGCTCAGCCACTTACTAGCTCTGTGGCCTTAGGCAAGCCACTTAAGCTCTCCCGGCTGGCTTCCTCCCGGTGGGGTGTGGTGACCCTTAGGCCGGATAGCACCAGGACACAGTTTGGCATGTGGTCTGACCCCTGAGCACCTACCAGCTCCCAGCTAATATACTCAACACCCACAGCAGCATCTGCCCTTCTACTCTGCCCCTCCTGACTCAGATAATGAGAGGCCTCTGGGGAAAGTTCTGCTCTCCAGGAGCGCGTCCTTGTCTTTCTCCATGACCTTTAGTCGTCAGTGAGCTCCTGGCTCTCAGGTCCCTCTCTCTATGACCCTCCCTTTCAGGCTTATAAACTTGTACTCAGCTTCCTCTCAGAAAGCATGTATAGAAAACCAAACAACAAAAAACTTCCTGACGCTTTTTCTGGTCACTGTCACCTTGCTCCCGTCCCAGGCAAGCCATTGGAAACAGTCATGCAAGTAGGTTCCATGGTTTTTCACTTCCTTAACTTTCATTTCCCTGCAACCCGCTCTGGCTTCCACTGCCACCACTCTGCACAGACTGTCCTTTCCAAGGTCACTATTGACTGATAGATGACCAAATGCTGTACTTGTTTGAGCAGACTTTTCTCTCCACAATGATCTCTCCCTCTTTGGCTAGTCAGTCTGGATTTCCTCCTCTCTCTTAGGGCCCTTTATCGTGGCAATTGTTAGGGCACTCCTAGACACTGCCCTTAAATGTGATGTGGAGCAGAGAAAGTCAATTATCATACGGTTTCACTTACTTGTGGAACATAAGGAATAACATTGGAGGACGTTAGGAAAAGGAAAGGAAAAGTGAAGGGGGTGGAAACCGGAGGGGGAGATGAACCATGAGAGTCTGTGGACTCTGGGAAACAAACTGAGGGTTGGAGGGGGCGGGTGGGTGAGCCCGGTGGTAGGTATCAAGGAGGGCAGGTATTGCATGGAGCACTGGGTGTGGTGCATAAACAATGAATCTTGGAACACTGCATCAAAAACTAATGGTGTATTTTATGGTGACTAACATAACACAACAAAAACTTAAAAAAACCAAACTTACACACTGTTGCATGGTAATCATACCTCAATAAACCTGCGGGGGGGAATGTGATGCAGGTCTAGCCTTTGGCACCCCTCTTCTCTTCTGTCTCACATACTCCCCGGGCAACCTCACCCACACATGTAGCGTCAAACTGTCCACCCCTGCCTGCCTCCCACCCCAAAACGGAAACATCCTCCAAGGCTGTCTTGGAGGCTTTTCTCAACAGCAAAGCAATGTCCACTGTTGTCCAGTAAACACTCGCACTGTGAATAACCTTGCCATTCCCTCCTGAATGTGCTACTTCTGTTCAAGTTTCTCTTGCTGTGTGATATGCCATCACTTAGGAGAAGATTTGCTCTAATTAAGTCCTACCCATCAACCCCTTGGTTCTCAGCTCCAACATCTTTTCCTTAATGAAGGCTTCTCTGTACTCTAGCCTCACTCAAAGTGCTATACTCTCATTAATACGCATGCGCATGCCACACACACACACACACACACACACACACACGTGTTCTGTCTCTTAGTAATTTACATTGAATAGGGTGATAATTTAATTCATAAAATTCTCTCCAAATAGAGTTATCTAATTGAGGTAAAAATCATGTCTGTTTTCACCAAACATTATAGTCTAGAGTCTTATGCCTTAACATAGTCTGGAACAAATTTGCTCAGATATATAAAAGATCATTGATTCAGCACAGGGTTCAAAGAAGCATCCCAGGCCCATGTATCATGCTCACTCATGAGATATCCTATTAGCTACTAAGTCCTACCAGTTTTATTCCCTAAATGTTTCTCAAAATCTCTCTTATCTTTCCTGGTTCCTTTTCAAACACTTTTGCTTAATGTCCAAACGGCTTCTCATCAATTTGACAACAAGCTCTTCATGATATAAGTGTGTTATGTCCTTACACAGATTCTGCATCCTAACTGCTCATGTTTATGTCCCGTTCTGTCATGTTCAAGCCATGTGACCCAGGGCAAGTCACTCCACCTCTCAGGGCCGCCATTTTGCTGTCTGTGAGACAAAATCAATAATGAATCTGACCTCACATGATTGTTGTGAGGATTAAGTTTTACACAGTAAGCTTTCCAAAGAGTGCCTTGCTCATAGTAAACAGTAAGTTCCAGCTCTTATCTTCATTACTATTCCTTCTAGTGGTGTTGTCACTTCCAGAATAACCTCAACAAGCTACTGGAAATTCTAAAATGCAAATCCTGGAAGATACCAATACCTGAACATCCTCTAAAGGCTTTCCATGGCCCAAGATGAGTTTGTGTGTAGAAGGCTACAGAATCCAGCATTTAGACGGATTTTTGCTCACAATATCACCTCTATCTGGAATTATTTTCTCTTTTTGTCCATCTGGTACAGTCCTAAATTTTTTTAAATTAGCTCCGACATCTCCTCCATGAAATCTGCCTCTATCCCAAGCAAACTTTGGTGTCTTTCTTCCCTCCAGAAACAGCCTATGTTCTTCCTTTCTTCCATATAGCACTAAGCATGACTGTCTGGGAGTGATTTTCTGACTTGGACACACCTTTACTAGCTGTGAATTCCTTGAAGTCAGATGTATATAGTCAGATGTGTGCATCCAATTTTTGAATATGTCTGTCATACAAATAGCATGCAATAAATATTTGCTAACTGAATGAATATTTATTGTCAGCATTAAATATATGGTTTTTGTTAAAGGAATATGTAGATATATATATATATGCCATTTTCTACACTTGAAATCAAAATAATAGATTATTACCTAATGACGGTGAACAGAGTACACACTCTAACCAGGGAGCTAGGCATATCCAGGCCATGGGAAATTTCTAAAGTTTGCTTTTTTCCTCCTCTTTGCATTGTCATTTTTCTTTTATTTCAAACAACAACAACAGCAACAACCCACAAGCACCATTTGTCTCTCTCACTATATAATTCTATTTTAAATTCTCACTTACTCTGATCTGTTCACCTCCATGGTCAAGAGCCTGGTGGTGGGTAACAGAGAATGCCTTTTTAGATTATCTCCAGGTGATTGTTCAGTGTTGGAGTCTGAGAAGAAAAGAAGCAACTTGGACGTGCTGAGCTCTTGTATTAAATATTTTCATAAAACTTTATCACATTCCACAAGTACATTGTTCCTCACGTTCATGAAATTTCCTCCAATGAATTATCATGTAGTGGAATATGATATTTCTTTTTTTTTTTAATTTTATTTTTTATAAACATATATTTTTTTTCCCCAGGGGTACAGGTCTGTGAATCGCCAGGTTTACACACTTCCCCACACTCATCATAGCACATACCCTCCCCAATGTCCATAATAACCCCATCCCCCCCAACCCCCCTCCCCCCAGCAACCCTCAGTTTGTTTTGTGAGATTAAGAGTCACTTATGGTTTATCTCCCTCCCAATCCCATCTTGCTTCATTTACTCTTCTCCTACCCCCTTAACCCCCCATGTTGCATCTCCTCTCCCTCATATCAGGGAGATCATATGATAGTTGTCTTTCTCCGATTGACTTATTTCGCTAAGCATGATACCCTCTAGTTCCATCCACGTCGTCGCAAATGGCAAGATTTCATTTCTTTTGATGGCTGCATAGTATTCCATTGTGTATATATACCACATCTTCTTTATCCATTCGTCTGTTGATGGACTTCTAGGTTCTATCCATAGTTTGGCTATAGACATTGTAGACATTGCTGCTATAAACATTCGGGTGCATGTGCCCCTTCGGATCACTACGTTTGTATCTTTGGGGTAAATACCCAGCAGTGCAATTGCTAGGTCATAGGGTAGTTCTATTTTCAACATTTTGAGGAACCTCCATGCTGTTTTCCAGAGTGGTTGCACCAGCTTGCATTCCCACCAACAGTGTAGGAGGGTTCCCCTTTCTCCGCATCCTTGCCAGCATCTGTCATTTCCTGACTTGTTAATTTTAGCCATTCTGACTGGTGTGAGGTGGTATCTCATTGTGGTTTTGATTTGTATTTCCCTGATGCCGAGTGATATGGAACACTTTTTCATGTGTCTGTTGGCCATCTGGATGTCTTCTTTGCAGAAATGTCTGTTCATGTCTTCTGCCCATTTCTTGATTGGATTATTTGTTCTTTGGGTGTTGAGTTTGCTAAGTTCTTTATAGATTCTGGACACTAGCCCTTTATCTGATATGTCGTTTGCAAATATCTTCTCCCATTCTGTCAGTTGTCTTTTGGTTTTGTTCACTGTTTCCTTTGCTGTGCAAAAGCTTTTGATCTTGATAAAATCCCAATAGTTCATTTTTGCCCTTGCTTCCCTTGCCTTTGGAGATGTTCCTAGGAAGATGTTGCTGCAGCTGAGGTGGAAGAGGTTGCTGCCTGTGTTCTCCTCAAGGATTCTGATGGATTCCTTTCTCACATTGAGGTCCTTCATCCATTTTGAGTCTATTTTCGTGTGTGGTGTAAGGAAATGATCCAATTTCATTCTTCTGCATGTGGCTGTCCAATTTTCCCAACACCATTTATTGAAGAGGCTGTCTTTTTTCCATTGGACATTCTTTCCTCCTTTGTCGAAGATTAGTTGACCATAGAGTTGAGGGTCTATTTCTGGGCTCTCTATTCTGTTCCATTGATCTATGTGTCTGTTTTTGTGCCGGTACCATGCTGTCTTGATGATGACAGCTTTGTAGTAGAGCTTGAAGTCTGGAATTGTGATGCCACCGACTTTGGCTTTCTTTTTCAAGAAAAAGAAAGCTATTCGAGGTCTTTTCTGGTTCCATATAAATTTTAGGATTATTTGTTCCATTTCTTTGAAAAAAATGGATGGTACTTTGATAGGAATTGCATTAAATGTGTTGGAATATGATATTTCTTAAGTCTCTTGGGCAGTGATGACATCTTTATTTATATTTACAATAAATTTATACCTTTTTCTAACAAATTTATATTTTTAAGTGTCAACTACAACTTTTCTGTAGGACCATACTCATCAAATCAGCCAAATGGCACAAAAGCTCAGGTGAGGTAAATTTAACTCTCTGCTTGAAATCTTCATCAAGTTCTTTTAAGCATTGTTTGATAGGCTGGTCTGTAGGAAGGAATATAGTCTCCAACTCTGACAGTTTGGGAGGCTGCAGTGTTACTAAAATGATTTTAATGGGAAAAAAAAAAACACTTTTTTTTTTTTTCCCACAACATAAAGATGCCCAGACTTCAGGGGATATTACTCTTATCATAAGAATAAAAAAGTGGGTAGAAGAGTAAGGAGTCAGTCACACAGAGTACTTGTTTTGATTCAGAAAGATCTTCATGAGTTTCTTCTTGCTACTTCAGGGGGAATGATTTTCATGCTTACTTAGAGAGATATTAGTGAAAGTTAGTGAGAGTATTAAATTATTGTATATTTCTTTTCTTTCCTTTTTTTTCACTTGGAGCTACTTATTTCACTGATGTTTACCCACTTACCCACAGAAGCCTTATGTGTAAAATAATTTAATAAAAAGCAATATTCAGATTTAAGCAGTGGGATAAAACATAAGCTTTCCATTTTGTCATATTGACAATAGATGATACAACAAAAACACCATCTCCCCATCTGGATGAGAGCTTACCTGAGTGAAAACAAAGTAATAACAAGAAAATAAGAAGCCCCTTGAGTGTGAACTTAAAATCCTAACCTATAAAGTGATAGCACTAGAATTATTTATGTCCCTTACTTCCAACAATTTTTCCTGCTCTTTCTCACTTGCTTTTCAACAATGCCTTACAGACTGAAGCAGTACATTAATGGTTTCATTTGTCAGGCCCTATTGTTGTTAATCTTTTTGATCCATTTTCTTCTATTCTAAGTTCTTGGTGCATTATTTTCGTACCTTTATATTTTTATATTTTATTGATGTGCTGCTTTAGAATTTCCACAAGATTTTGCTTTTTTAACTTTTATCTTATTCACTTGATTTCTTTCTCATAGAACTGGAGTTTTTACATTTAGGACATTTATATAGATTATAAGGCTATCACTTGCACAAGGTCTACAAATGGGAACTTCTTTAAGGAAATCTGGTGAAACAATAAACACGGGGTCTTTGGAATGAGACAGATATGGATTTTTTATTATCGGGAGGAATATACTTAATCATGCAATCTTTTTAAAAATTTTTTATTATTTTATATATATATTTTTTTATTATTGGGAGGAAGATACTTAATCATGCAAGCTTCAATTTCCTTATCTTTAAAGTGTAGATAAGAACAACTACATGGCAGTTTTCTTTTGAGGTTAAAATTCCGGAATGTCAGCTATCTTCCACATACAAATGGAAGAGATTATGACTATTGCCACGTTTACTGTTTTATTGTCTCTGTGATGATAGCATTCTATGTGGCTCTAGATGTAAAAGGTGAAATCTTAAGGCTCCTAGAGGAAAACAAAGGATATTTTCATGACCTGAGGTAGGAAAAGACACTAACCTAAGGAAAAGACTAATGTATTAGGCTTTAGTAAAATTACAAGTAAAAACTTGCATTCATAAAAAAATTTAAGAGACCGGAAACTTAGGGCTCATACTATAACATGACAAATTTTGACACTATTTAGGAAACAGACACACAAGCTAATAGAAAAATTGGCAAAGACCTTAGAGAAAAGGATAACCAAATGGTCAACAAGCATATGACTAAGTGGCCAATCTCATTTGTCACAAGGCAAATGCAAATTCAAGCCACAATGAGATACCACTATACAACCACCAGAGTGACTTAAATTAAAAGACTGACAGAAACAAGCATTAAGGATAATGACCAACTGGAATACTCACAGACTGCAGAAAGGAGTGTAAATTAGTCCAATCACTTTGGAAACCTGGAAGAGTCTATCAAAATCAAACATATACATCTCCAATGATCCAGCAATCTTCTCTCCTACAAGGGCACTGAAAGACTTGTCCAAGACTGTTCGAGGTTGTGTTATTTATAAATGCTCCAAACTAGAAAACCCCACATGTTCATTAGTACTTAAATTGTGTAAAATGAGACACAGTATAGCTTTACAATGAAATGCTATTCAGAAGTAAAATTGCTGAATCACTGTTATACACCTCACCATGAGCTTGGGTGTGAGAATCACAAATAAAATATTGAGCAAAAGAAGCCAGATGCAAAAGAATATAACAGATGATTCCTTTCATAAAAAGTCCCCAAAGAGGCAAAACTAAGCTATGGTATTTAAAGTCAGGATGGTGGTTACCTTTGGGTAAGGAGAGAACAATTATTAAAAAGGACAACAAGGGGCGTTTTGGGATGCTGAGAATGTTTTACTGCTTGATGGGTCATGGTTAATCTGTTTCTTTAGGGTTTTTTCTGTTAAGTAGATTGATTCATCCAGATTTCTTCCCAAAGATAAGTTGTGTTTTGAGAGGAATGAGAACAAGTGTAATTTTTGAAGTGAAAATAAAGATAATCTCCATCACTTAAAAAAAAAAAAGCACCTTTTTGTTGATTTACCAAATCCGTTAAGTCTATGGGGAGAGAAACACCTAGATGACAAAGCCCCAGCCATGGGCAAGACATTAATTTGTGTCGACTAGTCACCTTTTTATTTAAGTGGCATCTCATTTCTTTGAAAACATCAGTAAACAGTTTGATAAATCTTGTGGACAATGAATCAGTTGTATTGGGTCTTTTAATGATGTCTTTGGCCAACTTGCATTTTAGTTGTATAAAGTCTGGTTAATTAAGGAATGTATAAGGAACACATAAGAAATACCATTTCAAAACCTTGACTGGGTGTGTTGAGGTCTGTGGTTGAGGATATTGCTCACTAATTTACTCTGTTCTCACAAGACACTTCTGTGATAGACGTTTATTTTAAAGGTTAGTGCCAGGAAATGAATTGTTCCTCATAAAAAGCTAATGTGTTTTCATCAATGTAAATTAAATGAATGTCTAACTTTCCCTTTCCATTGACCATCAGGATAAGTAGAGCCAAAGAGATGTACTTCTTTTATGTCAGCTATCTTGACCGTTCACTACTTTCTACTCTGATTTCTATTCTTATGTTCCTGGTTTAATTTCTATTTTACTGTTTATATTTTGTGTAAGTTGCCTCCTACATGAAAACAAGAAAATTTTATAATCATATTTTCAGACAAATAAATATATAAACACCTTTGCTACTAACACTTGGTACAAAAGAAAAGGAAAAAAATGTGTTGTCTTTAATTAAAAAAAAATCCTCTATAATGAACACCCATAGAAAAGATAATAATACAGTCAATCTCAAATAAATGAAGCAGACTAGAAAAACTATCAGTCCAGAAAATAAAATCCTCACAGGCACATTGAAGTTCATGAAGAAAAAGAGACATTTGACTTGGGATCTCGGCTTTCTATGAAGCTGATGAACAAGAAAGATTTAATGTGACACTGAATTGATCTCTTTGCACCTTAAACTTTATCCCTAATTACCGAATGAAAGATATGAAATATTGGCCATGTTAACAAAATACATGTTTCAAAAAATAAACATTTAAGAAATAGTTTAGCACATAGTAAAATTGAAATAAATGTTAGCTACTACTAAAACCATGAAAATCATAACTATCATCACAATCAATAATCCAATAGTAGAAGTATTTTTTGTTAGGACAACCATCCAAATACAACTAAAATCACTCTGCGTGGACAGTTGCCTGTTTCACCAATGGGTAAACACAGGTCAAAAATATGTTTTATCTTTGTGTCTCACAATTGCAGTAGATCAGAGTAGGGAGTTGAATGAAATATTGATCAAAACAATGGCACTAAAGAAGAAAAAACAATAAACAAGCTTAAATAAAATCTGTGCCACCTCATCTAGATGATGTTGAATAAATCATCTAAAAATAAAATAAAATAAAATGAAGCCATTCATTTCTATCTATAGTATTTGTAGGACAATTACATATGATCAGATGAATAAGTGATTATTCACATATATTTAAGGTGCCAGTAAGAGGATAGGAATATCATTGGCCAAAGTATCAGTTAGATGCCAAACAGTGCTTATACAAATGCCAAGCCCAGGGAAATAAAACTGCTACACACTCGGAGGGAAAGGCAACTAAAACAGACCCAGGTGAGGCAGAACCTTGTCTGTAGGATTTAATGATCCAAAACTTGCAGGTAACGTTTATGCTACTTGGACTTTGGTCATTTCTTACTTGATCCTCAATCTTTTCTGAGCCATTAATGGCCCTTGTTACCCATCCTGTTTTGCCTATCAGATTACGGACTTGACCTGTCAACTGCTCACAGAAAGCAGACATAAGACCTTCAGGTTTTATTCATTCAACAAATATTTATTGAGTATGTAGTATACCTTGGGCAGCATTCTAGATTTTGGGTGTAGAGCCAAGAACAAAACAAAATTCTTTTCATATACAGTGTACAATCCAAGAGGTGTGATTTAATAATGAAAACACTTCACTCACACAAAACCAAGGCTGACTGCAATAACAAAGCGATTTAAGAAATGTGAATAAATAGCACAATGATATCTAAATACAATTAGATCAGAAACAGTGGATTCATTATAGTTGGATGTGGAGGAATCACTGAAGCCTGTTTCAATAGATGCGAAAATAAAATACCATCATAATAAAGTGTGACAGATTGTATATTCCAAAGATGACTGCCTCAATCTGTATTTCGTCCCTCACATACTCCCTAGAGTGACATTGATCCTTGAGTCTGGATATATCTGTGACCGTCTTAATGAACAGAATGTGGTGGGAAGATTTCTGGGAGACTTCCAGTAATTGCAGGGACAAAAGTCCCACCCCCAATAGAGAGTCACTCCGTGTCTCATTTCTCCCCACATACAAACATATGCCCCCCAAGAGTCATTATTTGGTCACTCTGGTGCAGGATTTGTTGTCTATCTTGGTTGGGATCACTGTGACACTGGTTTTTGTTAAGCTAGCATCACCAAGTAGCTGCAGCCTTGATTGCCACATGTGGCATAACCTAGGACCACTCAGGCATCAGGAGGAGTGCATGATCAATCAGTCAGATGGAAAGAAGGTTGTGTTTGTGCATCTCCATGTTTGGAAGCTTTTACTGACAGTATCAGATCCAGCAAAGTAGGTCAAGACCTGCCATGTTTACCCGAGTATATTTATTTTTACAGCATGTGAACAGAGAGGCTAACTCAGCATGAGGTCAGATTGTTAGGTGCAACTGCTGCTTGAATCAGGTAGCAATGCTGAATCTAGAGGACAAATATAGAGGATATCCCCTGCCCTCCATACCTTCTAGGGTCTAAGTTGTCCCCTCCCTGCATCCCAGGGGGGTTTGCTCTTCCTCTACCACCACAAAATTAGTGCATTCACTCCTAAAACCGGTAAGTTTACTTTTTCTCTAATTACCCTCTATTCACACCTGGATTTTCCCCCCTGATCATTACCCAGGAAACTGTCAAGATGAGATGATCCTTTTCTGGGGATAGACTCTTTGGGCCCTTACTGAGTTGTGTGGACCAGAAGGAGGTGATGGTGTTAGAAAAAGAAATTCTTTCAGTGTTCAATAATACCCTAAGTCTATAGATAGGAGAAAGCATGAAATGCTCATCAAATACTTTGACCATTGTCCCATTGTGGGGTGGCCTTTGTGATAAAAGAAAGCAAAAACTATGACACAGATTAGTTTCAATGGTCCAAATGGCATGGATGGACCATGACACAATAGCTTGAAAAACTGTCAAAACCATTGTGGCATATGGGTGGCCTCAAGGGGTAAGGGAGATCAAGAGGCCAGGGTATGTGATCTTCCAGGAGCAGAAAGGGTCCACAGCTTCTGCAATGTGTCCTCTTTCATCCTGAAACAAATGAGTAGTCAGTTGGCAGGAGCCACCAAACCTGGCATGCAGTGGAAACTTCTATATCAGACCTAGAACCCGGGAGCCTGGTAGAGATGTGTGGCCATATCCAGTGTGATGATAAATCCATTTGGCAAGGTAGCAATTCAAGCAGTACAGGTGTGATCAGCAGCTTGGCTTCAGTCAGAGAATGTATGGTCGTCATGAACATTTACATTCGTGACCCAGACCACCAAATCAGCAGCCATGATTTATTTCCAGTTTGTGGTCCCAAAGAGTCGTGTCTTTGACCTGCATATCTTTCAAGTGACAAAACAAGTATCTTAAGCCACTAGCAATAATACAAATGTCGGTAAAAATATCTAAGGGAGTATTGGCCAGAGCTGCAAGAACAACCTTGAATTCTGACTGTTTCTTGGGAAATGGAAGTTCAGGGTGGTTAAATATCTGTTTTCCTCCTGATAATAAAAGTCAGAGAGATGACTCAAATCCACATCTGCCTCCTTGTCAATGATGAAAACGTAGAGCTCTGGGTACATTTTAAACAATCCAAGATTTGTTTGTTGAACTTGAGAGGTCAGCTGCTCAAAAGTGAAGATAAATTCAAAGCATTGCTTAGTGGTATAAAGCCATTCTTTCCTTCTGCAGCTTCTGGTGCTCTTCTCCTCCTCAGCTTCACCATTGCTGATACCACCTGTTCCAGCTTTTGGCCCCCTTGGCTCAGCAGCCACATTGTCTTTTGGCTGAAATCCTGGGGTTTCCTGCCCCACCATCATTATAATATTCCTTCCTCCTTCTGTTTGGAAGAAAATGAAGCTAGGCACCAATCAGGCGACTAGTTACAACCCTATCTCTCACCATTCAGCCTCTAAACATTCACTAATATGTAGAACAATGAGAGACATTTATTCCCACCCCACCACTGAGACAAGAGTATTCACAAACTAGATCCTGGGAGTTTTTCATATGCCCTAACCCAGCCCATATGGTCTGTCATCCTTTCTGTTCTAGAAGTCCAAGTTTTCATCAACAGCCCATCCTCATAGCCAAAGTCAAAAACTGAATTCTAAGATATTACCCTAATTTTAACAAGTTAGGTTCTGTTTCAAGACTTACAATGCCAGCAGACAACACAAGACTCTTGCCTCAGAGACAAAGTTCTGTATTATAAAAGCAGTGGCTACATGTTTGTTTTCTTCAGTTTCCCAGAGGCAAATAAAAGGACACATAATGGTTCCCTATACTTGGAATGGGTTATGTTGTAAGAGAAATAATGAGCTTGGAACATTTACCATTATAATGAAGCAAATCATGTTACCTCATCTTTCAAAAACAATCCTGAGAAATGGCCAGGCTAAAGAGCAGTCAGGGGCTTGCATCATTGACCCACATAGTGAGAATGTGCAGGGATGGTCAGGATCCCTGGCAACAGTATCTTACAATAGAAGAAGGGTCAAAATTACTTTACAGTTACATAGAATGAACAGCTGCACACATTAATGGTCATGCCTTATGGATCCTTATTACTACTGCTATTTGTTACAGTATAATTTTAAAAACCTTGATTATCAGGCACTTTCCAAGCAATATCACATTCTAATCTAGGGCTGTTCATGAGTAAGGAAGATCAAAAGGCCAGGGTATGCAGTCTTCCAGGAGCAGAAAGGGTCCATAAATTCTGCAATGTGTTCTCCTTCATCACGAAACAAATGAGTTGCCTACTGGCAGGAACCCCAAACCTGGCATGCAGGAGAAGCTTCTGTATCAGAACTAGAACCCCAGTGCCTGATAGTGATGTGTGTGAATACCAGCAGCCTACCATCCATGAGAAGGGCAACACAGATTTGGAGTTCTCCCATAAAGTTCTGTTCCTAGAGAATTGTTGCTATTTGATCTGTCTTGCAGTTCTCTAAAAAAGCTTTATTCTCAGAGCATCTCTTGATTTGACTTGACTCAGGGCTCATGAACAGCCCTATCCTCAAGGCATTTGTCAAAAACAATCAGTGGCAATTGTTTAACATCACAGTCTCCTGAGGCAATGATACCAGTTGGGGCTAACATGCACTGACTAAATAACTTAAGAGAACAGCTGAGAGATGTGATGTCTATAGAGGATTTTGACAAGCTCCAGTATATTCCCTGGGATCTAGAAGGCCATACACAGGTTCAAGGCTTTACACATGCCCAGGAAGGACCTAAGAAGGTCATATTCTCTTAAATCTGGATGATTTTGAGGCTCTTCACAAACAGGTAATGAAGGCTAAGACAGATTTTTTAAACTACCTATTGGAACATTGAAGTCTTCCCACTAAAACAAGCACAAAACCTTTTAGCAAAGACTGGAAGACTTAGTGGTTCAAGACATTTAAGGAAATATCTAATCATTAGCTTACCACTAAGGTAACTGGGAAAAAGAATTCAGTGGCTACATATAATAAAGAATGCACATTTTATAATGACAAACATGTCAATCAATCAAGTAGGCATAACAATCAAAACATATATGCACCAAACAAAAATCTTTCAAAATATGTAATACAAAAACTGACAGAATTGAATTATGAAATAGGTAAATCAACATTAAGAGTTGGAGACTTCAAAAGCCCACTTTAAATAATGGATGCAAGAAATGGGCAGATCATTAAGATAGACACAGACTTAAACAACACAATTAACCAGTTAGACTTAATAGGTATATATTAAACATTCTGCCCAGCAAGAGCGGAGTACACATTCTTTTCAAATGCACATGGAACACTCTTCAAGATAGACTATACATTAGGCTATAAAATGAGCCTCAAATTTTAAAAGATAAAGTCAGCTAAAGTATATTCTCTGATCACAATGAAATAAAATAAAATTAATAATAGAAGAACATTGGGAAATTTTACAAATATGTAGAAATAACACCCTAATAAATAACCAATGGGTCAAAATGGAAATCACAAGAAAACTTATAGAACACATTGAGATAAATGAAAATGACTAAACATTAGGGGATACATACCAAAGTTCATGTGGTACAGCTAAAACAGGACTTAAGAGGAAATTTATACCTATGGATGCCTCTGTATAAAAAAACAAGTAATATCTCAAAACAATAACCTAAACTTACACCTACAAAACTAGAAAGAAAAAACCACAAGCATAACCCAAATCAAGCAGAGGAAGGAAAAATAAAGGATGCTGTGGAAATAAATGAAATAAAGAATAGGAAAAAACAATAGAGAAAATCAACAGAACAAAATTTTGTTCTTTGGAAAATTCACCAAAATGGACATTTAGCTAGACTGACCACAAAAAAGAGAGAAGACACAAATTATTAAAATCAAAAGAGAAAACATCAATATCCACCTTACAGAAATAAAAAGGATTATAAGGAATACCATAGAAACTTGTATGCCAGCAAATTAGATGATCTAAACTAATAGGAAAAAATTCTAGAAAGACACAAATTATCAAAACTTATTCAATAAGAAATACAAAATTGGGACAAACTTCCTACAAAGATCTCAGGCTCAGATGGCTTCGCTGGTGAATTCTAAAACATGTTTAAAAGAATAACAATTTGGGGCACCTGGGTGGCTCAGTGGGTTAAGCCTCTGCCTTCAGCTCAGGTCATGATCTCAGGGTCCTGGGATCAAGTCCCGCATCAGGCTCTCTGCTCAGCGGAGAGCCTGCTCCGCCCCCCAGACCCCCTGCACCGCCTGCCTCTCTGCCTACTTGTGATCTCTGTCTGTCAAGTAAATAAATAAAATCTTTAAAAAAAAAAAAGAATAAAAATTCACCTGAAATTCCTCCCTCAAAATGGAAAAGGAATGTTTTCCAGTTCATTATGAGGCTAGTTTTATACTAATACCAAAACCAGGCAAAACATCACAAGAAGTGAAAACTACAGACCAATAACACTTATGAATATAAATGTAAAAATTCTCAACAAAATACTGGAAAATAAAATCAAGCCATTTATAAACAAATTATACACCATGAACAAATGGAGTTTACCCCAAGATTCTGCAATTATTTCAGCATTTGATAAATAATTAATACAATATGCCATATCGATAGAATAAGGAAAAAACAAAAACCACATGATCATCCCAATAGATCAAGCCAAGGCATTTGACAGAATCAAGCACACTTTCACTATTAAAATTCTCAAACCCAAAGTAGAAGCAAACTTCCTCAAAGTGATAAATGGTTTCTGTGAAAAATTCAAAACTGACACCATAGTTAATAGTGGTTGAATGCTTTCCCCCTTAGATTAACAACAAAACAAAGGTGCTCACTTTTTCCACTTCTATTTGACATCATAATGGAAGTCTACCCAAGGAAACTGGGTAAGAAAAAGAAACAAAAGGCATTCATATTGTTAAAGAAGTGGTAAAAATATTTCTATTTGCAAAAGACATAATCAGTATATAGAAAAGTCTAAGGAATTCACATGCACAAAAATAAAACTATTAAAACTAATAAATAACTTGAGCAGTGTTGCAAGGTATTAATATACAAAATTTGACTGAATTTTTACAAAATAGTGATAAGTAACCCCAAGATGAAACTAATGACTCTTTCCATTTACAATAACAACAAAAGGAAAAAATAATTATGAATAAATTTAACAAATGACGTTTTGTACCTCTATTTGTACATCAATAACTATAAAACATCCCTGAAAAATGCAAGACTTCATAAATGGAAAGGTAGGCCATATTCCTAGATTGGAAGACAATGTTGTTGAGAAGACAGTACTCCCTGCATTAATTTACAGAGTCAATGCAATCTCAATTAAAATCCCAGATGACTTTTTGCAGAAATTGACAACTGATACTAAAATTTGTATGGATGTCCAAAGGACCCAGATTAGACAAAACAATTTTGAAAAAGAAGAACAAAATTGAAAGAATCATACTTCCTGATTTCAAACTCAGCATAAAGCTACTGTAATGAAAATGGTGTGGTACTGGTCTAAAGATGGACATAGATCAATAGAGTAGAATTAGCAGTCCAGAAATCCTCACATTTATGGTCAATTGTTACTATAACACTGCCAAGACAATGGCCGGGGGTGGGGGAAATTCTCTTTTAACTACTCAAAACTTAAAAGAAAAATCCATTTCAAAAATGGGCAAAAAATTTGAATAAATATTTCTCCAAAGAAGATAAATAAATGACCACTAAACACATGGCAAGATATTCAACATCATTAGTAATTAGGGAAAAGCAAATCACAATCACAATATAAACAAAAGTAACACACACTAGGATAGTTAAAATAAAGGTGAGTTTGTGAAATGGTGCAGTCATTTTGGAATATAACTTGTCAGTTCCTAAAAATTTTAAACATAGTTACCATATGACTCAACAATTCCACTCTTCAGTATATAGAACTGAAGGCATATATCCACATAAACCCTTGTACACAGGTGTTCACAGTGACGTTATTCATCACAGACAAAAAGTGGAAATCACCCCAATATGATGATGAACAGATAGGTGAAATGTTGTATATCTATATGACTAAACATTACTTGTAAATAGAACAGAATGAAGTGGCAATGTCATGCTACAGTATGAATAAACCTTGAAAACTTTATGCTTAGTGAAAGAAGCCAGACACACAGGCCATATATTATGTAATTCTAACTATATGCAACTTCTATAATAAGCTAATCCATGCAGACAGAAAATAAATTAACAGTTGCCTAAAACCAAGGGAACTGGAGGAAATGGGAGGGACTGATAATGGGTATAAGGTTTTATTTGGTGATGACAAAAATGTTCTACATCAGATAGTTCTGATGTTTGTCCGACTCCATGAATGAACTAAAAAAACACTAAATTATACCCTTCAAAAGGGTGAATCAGAGTATGTAGGTTATATTAATAAAGCTCTTAACAAAAAAAAATAAATAAATAAATAACCAGTTCCTATATTACTAGGTCATGGTAGAAACTGAGCTTCTAACGATTAGATAGCAGATGACCAAGCGGCCAGAAGTTACTATTATGACCCATCAATGAAAGGTCAGATAAACCCAGCATCACTCCACAGGGCTATAAAAGGGCCCTCTACAATGTTCTTCCTGTCCTTTGCTCAAGGTGGTCCAGCTACTTCCCCAGCTGAATGTCTGACCTGACAGCAACATAGACCAAGACTGCTCCCCAGAACCATAGCATCCCATGAGAAGACCCTCAGCCTCTTGGTGGCAAGTTGAGGATTATGTTTTATGCTCAAGCATTTACTGGAACATCTTTTCCATACTTCCATATCCATTTTTAACTAAATGGGTACGTATAGAAACCATAATCCAACAGAGCATGCTAAAAAGGGCTTAGATCACTCTGGAATGAAAGTCCGTGTCAACCCACCACAGAAGCCACTTGGACCAGCACCTGTGCTCACTGAGAGAAGGAGAATCTAGAACAGTTGGAGAATCAATGAAATGGTGTATATCAGTGACAGCAGAGTTTCTTAACCGAAGCACTACTGATACTTTTTCTGAATAACTTTTTGCTATGGGAGCTATTCTGTACATTATAGGACATTATGGCAGCAGTGTCTCCAGATATGGCAGTGGGAAATGTGCCCAGACATTGTCAGCTCTTCCCTGATTGAGGACCACTGAGTTACAGTATTGGAAACAAAGGCAGCAGTGGGAGTTCCAATTTGTCCAGCTAACCCTCCTCTCTTCCCAGAAATTGTGACAAACAAGAACTCTGGAAAAGCTGTGCCTGGATGGGTGTACTTGGCATAAGAAGAAAGTGGGTCTGAGCAATGCCAGAGTAAGCTCTAGTGGACACTTTGGGTGTCCCATCCAGATCCCCCTTGCCAAAAGGTGCACTCCTCTCATTGGTGCTAGTGTTATGACTACAACTCAAAGATGCGCTCTTCTCTGGAGACTTTGCCAGATGGGAGTTCCCATAATGGAGAGGCTACAGCACCACACCCCTCAAGTGGGACTAACTAATGTAATTTGAACAGAAAACCTTCTTGGGGAAGTCAAACTGAAGCCAGTTCCCAGCTGAGGGTGGGAACATGTTCCGTCTGCCCCTCCTGATTTTTCTCATTCTCTTCCTGAGAGTGTTCAACCAATAAAACTCTTGACCAAGAACCTCCAACTCAAGCTCTGCTTTCTGGGACAAAAACAAGTATTTAATGCCTATAATGTGCAACATTCAGCTTAGATTTTTTCATTCTTAATTTAATCTTCAGGGTAAGGGTAAATATTATTAGTCCTATATGACAAATGAAAAAAGAACTTCGAGAAGTGGGAGTTGTCCAAAGTTCCACGCTAGAAATGGTAGAGCTACCATTTGAATCCAGGTTCATGACTTCTAAGATTATGTTCTTAACCAATACACTAGTCTCTCTTTGAAGGTAAAAGGTATAGAAAATATTTATAGTTTTCTCCTAGAAAAGCTCCTCCTCTCTTTGATGGAGTTGTTCCCAGGTGGGTAAAGGACTATGAGCTCCCATTTTCTGACTGAGTTCATGCAAGGTTAGTGTTCAAGATATTCTAATGTCCAGAGCTCCATTCCTCAGGATCCGATGATATGTCCCCAGGCAAGAGGGTGTTTCTGAATTCCTGTAAGAATATTCTCTGGTTCTCTAGTGAAAAAAGGGAGTTTGACACTCTATTAGTTTCTATTTTGAGGAGTAGGAGGAGGACGATATTGGAAATTGCTTTCAAAGGCCTCTCGCAATGGAAAAGAAAAGTAAACAAGTGGAAGTAAATCGTGTCACCATCTGACTTTACAATCTATTTTACTTAATTATTTTAATAAGAACTTGAAAGCAAGAAACATTGTACATAAATCGCCTGGCAGTCGAGTGAGATCCAAGTGAATTATAAACTTAAAAAGAAAAAAAGTTTTATGGGAATTAGCTCTAGGCTATATAGAGGTCTGGGTGTTGATGAATATATTCATTTTATCTAAAGAGAATTGTAATGCACTTCTGCTTTAGTGAGAATTTGTGTTTTATCTATGTATTTAAAACAGAGGCCAGTAAAATTATCATGTTACCTTGTTAGCTTTTGTTTTAATTGAAAAGCCACCAAGAGTTATAACTTTCTTAGATACGAGGGTATTTTGTTCTTGGTGGTGGTGGTGTTTGGTTTTGTTCTCTTTTCACCATTTATGATTTGGTGATTATTTTTAGCATTATGTGGAGTATTGTGGAACAGGAAGTAATGACCAAGGTCAATACAGAGATTTCCCATTTCTAAAGCCAATTTATTTTGAGTTGATTTTAAGTTATATAATAATTTAAGTTATATAACATAATGTATAATTTATATAATTTAAATATAAAAGATAATTTAATATATATCATAATATATAATATAGTAATTTATTTGACTTAATTTTAAGTTTTGTGGGTTTTTGGTTTTGTGTGTTTGTTTTTGCTCTGTTTTGTTTAGCAGCAGTAATTTTCCAGATCTTTCTAGGTTTCCCACATTTTTTGCTAGACAACAGATACTTTTCCTATGCAGTACAACATGGACCAATGAAACTGAATATTGATGTAACATGTATAATCACAGAGGTGGAGGGAAAAGCTTCAATTTTAAAACAGCCAACTTTATATGTTTATATGTTTATAAAAAATAAAATTATATGTTTATAAAACAACCAACTTATACATGGCTGCAGATTTCCCAGTTTTCTTCCTCCCTCCCTCCCGCTCCCCCACCCCAGTCCCACCACCTATTCTTCAGAATCACTGCTGCTGGGTCCCACAGTGTCTGCTATTAATGGCTTTCCTTCCCCACTAGTTACAAGACTTTCTGAAACCCCCATCAATGAAAAATAAAAACCCCATCAACTGATAACGAGATAAGAAAATATCAAAGCACAAGCTCTTCTTTTACTCAGAAATCCCAATAATTTAAACAGAAAGGCTAAGAATCAAATCAGAGCTGTAAACAATTTGGAACTTTCACACTAATGCATTGTAAAGGCTAATTGTGTGGGGAAGATGGAAGAAAATAAAAAGGGAAGGAAAATAGGTAAAACTAGTTTAACTTGGGGAAATTGTTCCAGGAGAATAGATATCTAGGTAAAGCCATCCTGCCCCAACTTATTTCTCCTCACAATTTTTGACTTTTTTTTTTTAAGATTTTATTTATTTATTTGTCAGACAGAGATCACAAGTAGGCAGAGAGGCAGTCAGAGAGAGAGGAGGAAGCAGGCTCCCTGTGGAGCAGAGAACCCGATGTGGGGCTCGATCCCAGGACCCTGGGATCATGACGTGAGCTGAAGGCAGAGACTTTAACCCACTGAGCCACCCAGGTGGCCCTTGGCTTTTTTTTTTTTTTTTAAACCAGCACCTCACTTCTCCCCATGCCTAAATCCAAGGTTGCCATTAATTAATTGACATAAACGAACATCTCCCCTAAATTTTTTTGAATATTTTTCAAGTCTTGAGTCATGGTTCTATAATTTACTGTCTATGCTCTCTGAGCAAGTTCTTTAAGCAATCCAAACTCCAGTGTCCTCTGTAATAAATTTTTGAACAGATGTGAGATAACAGAGCTAACAAGCTTAACACAGTTCCAGCAAGCTGTGAAGTTTCAGGATGTTTTCTCTGTCTGCCTGAAGACTACATTTGCTTTCAATCATTCACATTTTATTGTATATTCATTAAGTCAGAATGTTTACTTCTCAAATATCTTACTTACTGAAGAAATATGAGTTTTGGCAGAAGTGCCTGAAGGAAGTTTAATGAGCTTCACAACAATGAGAAGGTACTAAATACTGGAGGAAAGAAGAGGGGCACTCAGAGGTAGGGAGCTAGGCAGAATGGAGTTAGATTATAAAAGGGAAATTTTACTTATTTTGTTACTTTTTTGAGGCTAAAAGGGAAGAGGAAGTACATCCATATTTCTTCCCTCTAAATGACCCCCTATATGCATGATCTAATATTTGGACTCTTCATTAATACCTCCCCTCAGTTACACTTGGGTTTTGCAAGTTTCTCTAAGCAACTGTAAGAAGTCATCATTTGAAATCAGAGGGAGAGACAAACCATGAGAGACTAGGGACTCCGAGAAACAAACTGAGGGTTTTAGAGGGGAGGGGGCATGGGGGGATGGGTTGGCCCGGTGATGGGTATCAAGGAGGGCACGTATTGCATGGAGCACTGGGTATTATATGTAAACTGAATCTTGGAACACTCCATCAGAAACTAATGCTGTATTGTATGGTGACTACATAACACCATAAAAATAAATAAATAAAAGGTAAAAATGAAATGTTCTTTTGATGGGAAAAAAATCATTACAAATACCTGTTTTCTAATAAAGTTTAGATGCATGCATAACCTGTTCATAATTGGAGACTAATTATAATTAAGATAGCACCTGATTAAGATCTGTAACTCCAGTGTTGGCACGATTAAGTGATATTTTCTACGTTTCACATGATTTTAGATCCATTGTACTGTGGAAGAGCACATAGCTTCTCTTGATCAGTTTAAGATTAACATTGATTTGGACATTGGAAAACCATGAATATGTTTGGTTATATTGAACAGTTTCCATCTTGTCTTTTGAAATTATTATTCTATCTTCAGAATTTGAGAATCACTGTGTTTCAAATGTGACCACTAACATGGCTTCAGGAGTATTACAGGAAATGGGAACAAATAACTCTACCATCCTCACCATTCTAAGGCCAAAACTGCATTTTTCAGCTATTAAATGAACTTGAAGAAACCTGGATATTTTAATTGCTTCCTTACAGCACGAAGGACTATGTAAGGAATATGGAAAATAAGAACACTGGAAGATAGTATAGCAACTCTGATTTTTTCAAAGGTTTTAAAAATGTTACTCCATGTAATACACTAAACAGAAAATGGTCTTGATGGTGTGGATTCATTTTTTATTCTCAACAAGATCCTATTTTAAACAGGGTGCTTAGTGCCTTGGAATACTGCCAATATTTGACAAAGTAGCAAACCAAATGGCACTAATAGGTGGAAACTTCCCTCAAACTAGGGGGGAAAGAGCTCTTAAAAAAATAAGGCCCTTAGTACAAGAGGGAAACATGAGCAGAAAAATAAAAAAGGTCCTCAGGAAAAAAATAAAAACCAACACGAACAAACTAGTGAGAAATACAAATATAACCTTCCCTAAGCCCAGGGTAAAGAGAATCTGTTCAAAACTTGAGGGCAGCATCAATAGGAAACAGTCGAATGGGAAGCAGATTATTAACACTCAGATTCTCTGTTATCTCTTAGTTCTGCTTTATCTACCAACGGAAGAGCTCTAGGTATCTATCATTCAATCATTCAATCACCATAGATTTGTATGTGTGCTAGGACTGTGCTAGGCACCAAGGATGCAGTGGTAAACAAGGAAAAAAAAATACAGCAGTGAAAGAAACAGAAATAGGAGGCAAGATGGGTTGTTAATGCTTCACTGGGGACGAATACAGGATGCCATGGTAGACTGTAGGAGTACAAACCCCAGGTCTGGGATGTCAGAAAAGTTTCCTCAAAGGAAAGTCAGTGAATAGTTCAAGCATGTAGAAATATGTGTGCAAGTGTCCAAGAGACAGGAAAAGAAAGAGATGGGAAAGGAGTGTATTGTGGCCACAGTGTTAGGTTTGATGAGAATGGCAGAAGAAAAGGTAAGAGAGGGGGCGCCTGGGTGCCTGGATGGCTCAGTGGGTTAAAGCCTCTACCTTCGGCTCAGGTCATGATCCCAGTGATCCCAGGGTCCTGGGATCGAGCCCCGCATCAGGCTCTCTGCTCACCGGGGAGTCTGCTTACCTCCCTCTCTCTCTGCCTGCCTCTCTGCCTACTTGTGATCCCTGTCTGTCAAATACATAAAATCTTAAAAAAAAAAAAAAAGAAAGAAAGAAAGAAAGAAAGAAAGAAAGAAAAGGTAAGAGAGACAAGCAGTGAGAGAGTAGCATGGAATTCTTCAACTGTAAATCTCAGGAACCAAATCTAACACAATGTAAGCAAGATAAAACAGATAGAAACTTATTGAAGTTATGTTGGGGTATCTTAGGCATAAGTCGAACAATCATCCATGGGAAGGAAGGGAGCAGAGTTGGGTCTTAAACAATTAGAAGGAGGTTGAATACCATCAAAACTGACTTCATCTCAGCTAGCTCTTCTGATTGGTTTCATTATTTTCATTGCTTTGGCCCCATAGCAGAAAACATGGACATCAACAGCCCTCCAGGTTTCTATGTAGTTAGTCTTCAAACTTTAGAGACTGAAATGGATTCTTTTTCATAGTTTCAGCTTCAGAATTTTAGGGAAAGTACATTGAAACATTCCTTCTTGATTCCATTTAGTTCACTCTCTTGCATGTGTGTTACTGCAGGCCAGGCACTGTTTCATGTGTCGAGTCAATATGATGGACAAGACAGATAAACTTATGCTCTTATGGAGTGCACATTCCTGCAGGAGAAAAGAGGCAGGAAAGAAGCAAACTAATCCATGAACAATGCAGTTTTAGGTGGTGGAAAGTGTCAGGGAAGAAATAGAAGGTGGAAGAGCAATTGTTTGAATTAAGGAGGGGGAAATTGGTGAGCATCACCACAGAGATGATATCTCAACCAATCTGAGTTGAGTAAGAGTCAACCCCTGGGAATAAAAAGAGGCAGAGCATTTTGGACAAAGGAAACAGCAAATACAAATGTCCAAATAAAGGAAAACATGGCATGTTCAAGGAGCAAAAAGAGGGCCAGCAAAGCCAGGGTTGTGAATGAAGGGAGGGTGGTAGGTGATTTTTCAGACCAGATCGGGAGCCAGAGAGTGTACACAGTTAGGAGGCCTTGAAAGTCAATTTCATTCTAAGTGAACTAGGAAAACATCTTAGGTGACAGGATGAAGAGAGAGAAGAAAAGCAGAAATACTAATTATGAAGATTTGGCAGTAATTCAGGCAGAAGATGTTGGAGCTTGAACTGTGGTAACATTAGTGGAAATGAAGAGAAGTGGATGAATTGGGGAAAAATTAGGGAAATAAGACTAAAAGAGCTTGATGATGGATGAAATGCAAAAGGGTAAGGGAGAGAGAAAACTCTCAGGTCTATAGCATAAGTGAGCAACTGTGTGAGTGGGGATACCATTTAATAAAATGGAAAATTCCAGAAGATGAGCAGAATATTTTTTTAGGGGGTAGGCTATGTGGCCTGGGTTGGAGAAGTAGCAGAGGTTGTATTTGGGCTATATTGGGTTGGGTTGTAAGACCTATTACACATTTAAGAAAGTTATGGAAAACTTAAATACACCCACCCTTGGACCCTAATACTGCGAGTAAAAGTTCACATTTTCCTGCACTTGCTAAGTCTAAAACAATACTAACTATATCATATAGTTATATATATATAACTATATATGGGATAAGGAGGGACAACTGTTTCTGAAAAAATGGTAAAGAATTGGTGGCAAATACATATGCCAAACCCAAATGTATATGAACACGTACACACACACACACACAGATACATATGTATGCATGTATACACACATATACATATTTATGTATGTACTCTACAGACACGCACACGTATATTATGGCTATTTATCTATCTATATGTATGTACCAGTATGTGAATTCTGTTTGGACTACAATGGGAGCATGGCTCAAATTGGAAGCACAAAGGGAAGAAAGGTAGACTAGTTGTCCAGGGACTAAACAACCTTACATGACCTTTGTCTGGCAGCCATTTAAGTCAGCAATCTACCTTAACTCAGAAGTTGTCCTCAGTGATGGGGGGAGGGGTATTAGATGAAAAAAATATATACTGAACATCTACTGTATGCTAAGTTGTGTACATATCCTTTGCTACATGATTAGAGGTAACCGAATTGAAAAGTTCGCCCTTCATCGTCTTTAAAACATCTCCCCTCATCCAAAGAAAAAAAAAAAAAAGAAAACAAAACAAAAAGAAAAGAAAAAAAATCACTCTTGCAAAAAGATGGTAACCATTTCAAATCCTGAGGACTTGTCAGGAATGTCCTACAGAGTCAACCCTTTCTGCCTCATCCACCAAGGACATTTATAATTCTGACAAGACGTCTCTGTCTTTCAGAACATCCCTGCAGGAGGTTGTCAACTTTAAAAAATGGTGCACTAAATAGAAAGGGGGAAAGTAGTTAGTGTGCTTGTTTTCATGGACTAAAGTTCATAGAAAAATTCTGGACTCCTCCCCAAACGCCATCGACAACTGGTATGACATGTAATTCATGCTGGCTCTTTTTATTTTCAAGAACATTTCTCGTCCTTAGAAATATCTCTAATGAATGCTCTCAGGATTGATTATTCTCTCCCCCAGCAATCCTTTTTGCATTTGTGTAATTCAATTAGATGACATATGTTAAGTATCTATATTTGTGCTTACTGCATAATAGATGTTTAATTGATGGTAGCAAATTGTTAAATGTGTGGTTAGAGTCACTTGCTTAAATTTAAGATTTTCGATTTTATAAAAGCTGATTTTCCAATTATGTATTTTATGCTCTGTGCTATCTCATAAGTGTTGGAGATTTATAATTTCTGCCTATTTTGAGTCTATATATGTTAATCATCGTTCTTTCAGAACCTTTCCTGAAATGGCCCATGATGGAACTCTATATACATTTAGTTTTGTAGGCATTGATCCCCAGTGCCCAGCTCAATGCCATACAGGAGAGAGTGCTTAGGTTATCTCTTTACCTGAAAGGAACAAAGAAGGGATTGGTTTCTTTCTCTAAACAATTGTATAAACCTTTATTTGATTTTTCCTTACAATCAAAATCGGATTTTAATCCTGTTTTAGAATAGAAACTTGTCATTTCCATTGAAAGGAACTTTCTCAAGGTAAAAATAATGGATTGTCACCATCAGAAAAATGGAAAATATAAAACATGAAAA
Source organism: Lontra canadensis (assembly GCF_010015895.1). Taxonomy (NCBI): domain Eukaryota; kingdom Metazoa; phylum Chordata; class Mammalia; order Carnivora; family Mustelidae; genus Lontra; species Lontra canadensis. Next base: position 18,188,599 of record NW_022631011.1, read on the forward strand.
ATCTGGAAGTATCATTTACACAAGACCTCTTCTGTTTCAGGCTTATACTCAAGTTCTCCTGGCCTCTGTGCTTCGGAGTGAACCCAGTGGAGCACCACAGAGCATAGCACGCTCTATCTTGACAGATGGGTGCCTAAGAAGCATGTACTTTTAACTGTGATCCCATTACAAAGCCGTAACTTCTGTTTTGATAGCCAAGTTTTGTAACCGTTCACTTTAGTTATTGAATTAGGATTCATTTTTGACCTGACAGTCTGTGCCAATATTTAGTTTTGCCAAGTTTGGTTTGCTAAAGTGGAAATTGTATCAAAACTCCATATTACAAGTGACAGTAGTTAACTCGACTAAGAAAATGATTCTAATGTGTGATACGTTTTACTTATATAAAGATGCACAAAAAATCCTTTTCTAGGGGCACCTGGGTGGCTCAGCAGTTAAAGCCTCTGCCTTCTGCTCGGGTCATATGCTCCTGGGGTCCTGGGATTGAGCCCCGCATTGGGCTTTCTGCTTGGAGGGGAGCCTGCTTCCTCCTCTCTCTCTGCCTGCCTCTCTGCCTACTTGTGATCTCTGTCTGTCAAATAAATAAATAAAACATTTTTTTAAAAAAATCCTTTTCTAAAAACTGTTAAGACTGTTTACTTAGCAGTAAATGCAGTTAATATGAGTAAATAGAGTGCTATATAGTTAATAGCAATAACTATTTAACTGTAACTAATAACTAACTAATAACTGTACTATTAGTACAGCCCATTTGAAAATTGTTAACAGATCTTAAAAGTTCTCATCACAAGAAACAAAACTTTTGTAACATGTATGGTGATGGATGTTAAAAAGATATAACATGGCAACTATCTTCCAATACGTACAAATATTGAATCATTATGTTGCACACCCAAAACTATATAATGTTATATATATGTGTGAAACTTTAGAAACAGGATTTCTATATATATTCATTATATATCATATATTTTATATGTCATATATAGTGCTATATAATGTGCATTATATAACTATATAATGTTATATACAGAGTAGTATAGAAACAGAATTTATGGTACAGTATTCTGGTATTTGGTCAGTATTTTATGACAGTTTTACACTGTAACTCCCTAATTTGACGTTGCAGAATGCGATGATCAACGAATTATTTCTGCCTATGTTTTTTAGAATTTCGAGATTAAAGAGTCCTGCAGGAATTCCTTTGTTTAATAAAGGCATTTGTAGAAAGGAAAAAGTCCTTGTGTCAGAACACAATTAATAATCCTTTAGGAGGCCCATGGGTCATGCTTGCCACAGAATTATTTGTGTCGGATTCAGATATCCGACCCAACCCCTTAATTGTATAAGTGAGAAAACAAAATCAGAGAGATTAAATACTTTACCCAGAGTCACTCAGCGGGTTACTGAGATTCAGCATGTCGTCATTTATTAAGACTATTTTATCACTAACTGGGTGATCTCCAGCAAATTTCTCAACTTGCCTGGGTCCCCTAGTTCCCATTGGTATAATGAGTAAAACCTAACAATGTGATGGTTGGACAGATCGGAGTATAGATGGGTAACACACAGGCAAGCTTTCATTTGGCCTCATGCCTTCCTGAGACCAAGAGAAGGAAAGGGGAGCATTCCTTGTCAAATAGAGAAATAAGTAAGTGCAGATTATTATCATTGCAGAAAAATGAATGCTGCGGGCACCCTGGATGGCTCAGTGGGTTAAGCCTCTGCCTTCGGCTCAGGTCATGATCCCAGGGTCCTGGGATTAAGCCCCACTTCAAGCTCCCTGTTCAGTGGGGAATGCGCTTCTCCCTCTTCTTCTGCCCCTTCCCCACTTGTGCTCTAGCTTGCTTGCTTTCTCTCAGATAATAAAGTCTTAAAAAAAAAAAAAAAAGTAAAAGGAATGCTTCAAGCAGTCAGCAGAAAACAAGGGGTACATGGAGTTCTTCTAGCGGGTTGTATGCCTAAGAAACGAGACTCTTCTTTTCACAGACACTTACCGCACTTACGAAGTGTGGGAACTGTTCTAGATGCCAGATATACAGCAGTGAACAAAACACAAGATGTTTACAGATCTTGCATTCTGGTGACGGGGAGAGAGACCATAAACAAACAAAAAAGAAAATGAGATTATGTGTTAAAATGGGATAACTGTTTGGAAGAAAACAAGGCAAAGAAAGGTAACAGAGTGTTACTGTGTGCCTGGGAGAAAAAGAAGATGGATTTTAAACCAGATGATCAAAGAACATTAGGTTCCTTGAGCAAACCACTTTGGAAGTGATCATTTTACCAGGGAGGAAAACGATCTCTCTCAGGAACATGGAAAAATCCCTGGCTTCCAATGTATTTAGAGTTTTATCTACAAGAATATTTATCACAGCTTTATTTTTATAATAGCAAGAAAACAGAAATAACATGAAGCCCTAACTGAAGAGTTTGTTAAATAAAATGTGGATGGAAAAAAATTACATAATCTTTTAAAATTGTGTTGTGAAAGAAAATGTAATGACATGGGTCTGTGTTGCATAGCTTCAAAAATATATATGCCATATGCTCCTGATTTCTTCAGTATATTTTCCTCAAATGAGAAAGAGTGCAATGATATTTCATAAAATCTTGATAATATTCATATTCATATCAAGGAGATGTAACACATTTTTAATTTTTTAAAACTCCCCCCCCACATTTTGTATTAGAAACAAGCATTGATTTGTGGTAAAATAAAAATAACAATACTAACAATGACAATAATAATAATACACGTATAAAAAAATAACTCAACTGAAAGGATGTAGAAACCAGAACTCTTATAAACATCTTCATAAGGTGAAGAGAGAGGATGCTTATTGAAGTTAAAGATGACATAATCTGAAAAGATGAGTTTACATGCACACGAGGAACCCAAATTAGAAATTATTTTGACAGACCAGAACAAGGACCAAAGACATCGAGATGAACATTATTAAAAATAAATTTGTAATCTCCATTTGGGTTTTTTTAAAAATCAATTAAAGAGGTACAGAGCTGGAGGACTCATTTGACAACAGCTCAGGCAAGGAAGGACCCGAGTGTGTTAATGACCACAGCTCAACATGAGCTCATAGTGTGACACAGCTGCTCCGAAGCTAATGAATTTCGACATTAATTAATATGCTTCTGGTGTCAGCACCAGAGACAGAACTGTCCCTCCGCAGACTACATTGGTCAGATGAAATCGTGAGAGAAGCCCTCTCACCACATCTTGCTTTTGTCCTTCACAGCACCGGTCACACTAGCAGCTCGCGAATTTATGCAATTGCTGGCTTCACATCTGTTGTCTCTGCTGGCCTCTAAGCTCCCTGAGGACAGGGACTGTCCCTTCACGGTTTACTGCTTTCTCACCAGGGTCTAATGTTGGCACTCACAAAAAAATGGGAGACTGCTGTCCTAAATATGGGCAGAGCCAAGCATCTCATTTATTTATCCCAGTTAATAACACTTATACTGTGTTTCTATGTGCCAGGCATACGTCTAAGTCCTTTACAGACAGATATTAATTCATTAATCTTCACTGCAACCGTGTGAGCCACGTAGATATGAACACTGGGCTAGAGAGAGGTTAAGAAATGTGCCCAAGCCGGGCAGAGCTGAAATCTGAACCCAGGTGCTCTACACTCTGCTGACTGTCAAAAACAAAACTCCAAAGAAACTGTGTCCCATCTGGATGAGGTTGACCAGTAAAAGAAGCCTAAGAAACATATCATATTGAAATCTGTAAAAGAAATGGACTGATGGAGGCTAAAAACAAACTAAGAACCAGAGGGGATATGATCATTTGACTTCCATGTAAAACAGAAAGTAATGATGAAAATGAATGAAATCCCCTATGTTCAGTAGCATCTACATCCCGATTTACGAGGGCAGTCCTGGTTCATGCCTGTTATAGCAACGCAATTAGAAACACCATTCTTGTTCATTCTCAAAATACTCCAGATTAGATAAGCAATTATTATCTGCTCACTGAGTGTTTGGCTTAAAGGAAGATTTCACATCCCTTAGGACGTTGGATCTTTACAAAAGTCTTGTGTAGTTCATTTGTAGTTACATTATTATACTATCCCTCATTCTTCAGCCAGAAAAAAAACAAAAACAAACAAACAAAAAAAAAACAACACAGAATTGTTCCAAAACACACTACGAGTTAGTGGCAGAGCTGTGATTGGAACCCAGGTCATCTGATTAGAACTACACACTTTTCTCTATCTACTCTATTGAGTAACTGAACTTATTCTGTATTGCCACAGAGTGCAGAGCTAGGACAAATGGGTAGAAATTCCTGAGAAAAGATTCACCCTCAAATGAAGTACCACATTTAAAAACCTGAATGTATGAGCTTTCTAGTCAATCAGAAATTTGCCAGAAACTGCCCAAGCCCAGGACTGAGAATGGGCATGGGACAAGAGTTTTATCAAGGGGATTGCCACCCCAGTAAGGACCTATGAGCTCCTCGGAATGTGGGACATTGATTTCTGGTGGGCAATGAACCATTAGCAGATCACAAAATGATTTTACACACTATGTGGACACAGAATTCAAAATCACTAATATGCCTAATGAGACCTTTTGATTCCCTTTTCAATTACAGTTTTAATCCTTCCATTACTGCCTAGGGAAAAGCCTCAGATTGGTGCCAATATACCTTTAATACTACTGAAACAAGCTAACCCACCCTTTAACCAAGAAAGCAATAGGTTCTAATCTTTCAGAGTCAATAATATCCATTGAACTTGACCTGATACAATTGTTCTGTCTTCACGGAAATTATTCTAGCTTTGAATTTCCTTTTATGACAGTGATAAAAACTTTTAAAAAATACATCTAAGTAAATAAGTGAGTCAACATAAATAAAAACATTAACTTATATTAAAATGTATAGTAGACAAAAAAACACAAATTTTCCCCCAAAGATGTCTACATCCTAATCCCCAGAATCTACATGTATATTCCCTTATATGGCAAAAGAAAATGTGCAAATGGAATTAGGACTAAGGACCTTGAGATGGGGAGATTATCCTGAATTATCTGAAAGTGCCCAATCTCAACACATGAGTCCTTAAAAGCAGAAAACTTTCCTCAGCTGTGGTCAGAAAGAGACAGAAGGGTGGAAGAAGGTCTAAAAGATGCAACGTTGCTGCTTTGAGGATGATAGAGGCAGGCCGTGAATTCAGCCAAGGAATGTGAGTGGTCTCTACAAGATAAAAAATGCAAGGACGTGCATTGTCTCCTAGGGTCTCCAGAAAATAATGCAGCCCTGCCCAACCTGGATTTTAGCTTATGAAAGTCATGTCCAACTTTTGACCTATAGACATTAAAGACATCACATTTGAATTGTGTAAGCCACCTATTTTATGACTTTTATTTACAGCAAAAAAGGGAACTAAAATAGAAGGGTATAAGGAAAGACAGAAATTGTGAGAATGTCTGAATAATTGAAGTTTAGAAAACAATCCTTCTAGATGGCTTATAATGTTCCTTCCAATTCTGAGATGTTCTGGTAACATTCTGTCAACTATCTGATTTCCGTTCCCCCGATGGCTAATTTAGTGTTTCCTGTGCTTTAATAGACATTCCAAAAAGTAATTTAAAAACAGTGAGAATGATTCATATGAAACATATTCTTGTTTGGGAAAAAGTACGGTAGTTTGTTTTTCAGGGATGCAGTGTTGGAGATGTACGTATGACAATCTTATAATCACATTATTTTCATGTGGATTCACTTGATGTTGAGAGTTACCTGCTTGTTGTACATTAGTGAGTTTTATCATCCATATATCACCATGCTTTTCTTTAAAAAAATTAGGTATTCTCAATTTACAGATTAATCTAAGGATCTTTCGGCTCCATTTGATATGAAAAGCAATCAAACCATCTCAATAAAACAGAAGTTGTGTTTGATGGCATCTGGTTAGTCAATGTTACATTGTAGGAGAAAACAATTAGATTTAACCAAGTCTATTTTCTCCAAGATGTTTTGTTCTGCCTTTTGAAAATTCATACCCTACAAAGTCATGTCTGATTATATTAACACCTGGCATTCTGGTATAAGCAATAATTAACCACTCACACCACTCATCCTGTCTCTTTTGACTTGATCACACATGTGGAGATATATGAAAATGTCTTCAGGAGAGAAATAAGGGTTAATAAAAGACAGAGATATGTGTGCACTCCATATAGTATAATTGATTATACATTACACACGTAATCTGTAGACCAATAAAGCAGGACACGCATATAGTCTGTGAATATATAATCAGAGTCATTAAAAGAGAGTCTGCCATCTCATAATGTTAATCAAATGCTATTTGACCAATTTGCTTCCAGCAACTAATGGGGCAAATTGATGTCATCTAATCTTAAATCTAAAGAGGGGTATGTTCTAGAACTACAGTGTTTTTTTTTTTTAATTTCTCATCTTTCTTGGGTTGAATTCATTTATCTTAAAGAAGTGTGTTTTAATGCTGATGCCATTGAAATAATACCTGAGAGCAGATTTGAAAATGGCAAGTTATAATTTATTATGGATATGGAGGAGGGGAATGGCCACAAGATTTCCAAAAATGTCTGTTACCACGTGGTCAGAAAAGTGTTGCCCAGGACACAGTTCTGATTCATCATCTTCAGGGTACCGTACCTCATTCACATGCAACAAACTGAAAGAAGAATGAAAAATTGATCTTTTCCCCTGAAAAATAACTTAATCAATTTCCAACTCAGTTTTAAGAAGAAAATGCCACAGTCTTTTAGTTGAGAGTGATCTGACCATGTATTAGCCCTCATTCATATTATTAGGAAGTGTATACTCGGGTTCTTTAACAAGTGAACTGTCCACGTGATACAAAGCTGATTTTGAATTTTTGTTCTTTCACCAGTAGGAAGAATGTAAAATATCCTTTTTCTTTTTTTTTTTTAATGTATATTATTCCTGACATAAGTAGGCATTCCTTTGAAGTCATTGAGCACTGTGTTAGAGCAAAGTTAATATTACCAGAATGCTGGGTTCTAGCAAATCATTAATTAGCTGGTAATAGATACGGATACATTGCAAGAATCTTACAGATTGCTTATCAACTCGAACTTTGTAGAGTATGTTTGTATATCCATTTCCTCTTTCTAAAATATGACAGGTTTTAGAGAGAACAGAAGCAACTTGACAAGATGACCTCACAGGGTTCCATCTTCTTTCAGCGGAAGTACTGTAACACAGACTTTCGTTCCCTGGAAGCGGAAGCTTACTGTCTGGAGTTTAAAGACTGTTTCTTGTTTTACTGAGGGATCCTCTGCGGTGTTAAAGAAACTATATGTATACAGTTGTTTTACATATATTAATGTTATCAGAGAATAGTATTTGTTTTATATTTAAAGAAAAAAATTGACCTGGCTATAAAGTGAGCACGTAACCATCTCAAGCCCTATAACAAGCAAACACTATTAGCTCAAAGACCAAAGCCCAGTCTGCCTAGACTTCTGCTTCCTCCTCGTAGCCTTAAATATCCTTAGTCCTGGGAGCACGGCTATACTGGTTGGCACGGGGAAACCTGATCCGACTGCATTTTTGTTGTTGTCGTTAAACATGAAATTGGGAAATATCTTAAGTATTGAGGTCCTGAGGAAAATCAAGGGATGCTTTATATTTGTATTAATTTCTAATTACTATTATAGGATGTTAAACCTGCCTCAAAAACCAAATTTTTTTAATAGACAACACAAATAGACACACGTATTTGATGTTTCGATTTATATCATTTTGAAGTATTGAAAACATTTTTCAGGAAAAAAAACTCAAGAGTTCTCAGTGATATCTTTGATATTACTAAATAACTCCTGTAAGCCTTACAGACTTATTTTATGCTCTTTTTTTAGTAGAAATCAATAATTCTGTTTTCAGTGAGTATAAGATAATAGATACATGCTATGTGTTTAATCTATTAGCACTCTTCTAAAAAAGGAAATAAATAAGCTCACAGCTCCTTCCCAGACAGTATCTTATTAGATCTTAATATTTAACTTAGTTGGCTCACTAGAATCGATTTGCTATTGCTGTTATGACTGCTTCCAGGTGGTTGTCTGCTTTAAAGAAATATGCAATTAAATTTGTTTGGGAATGTTCTATGCCTAAATTATATTTGCTACTTTTATTTTTATTTTGAAGTGCCCTGAAGTATATCATTTCATTTGGCCTCTGAAACAATAGCATGGCTTTCCCTTGCCATGTGTCTCATTTCTCAGAATCTCGGTCAACAGGGAAAGCAACAAGATGATTGAACCTTTCCACTGGAGATGTCTCCTGCACAGATGTTCTCCCCACACAGATTACCAAACAGAAGCTGTGTTTTTGTTGAAAACAATGCATTTCTAGCCTTCCTCAAGGGATCCTCCCCAATTTTAATATTGAGGATCCTTTCTTTTGCCAGAAATACTGTCTTAGGAAGCAAAAGTGACAGATCTGATCAATCAAGTCATTTACAGTATGCATTTCACACTGATTTTTGACAGATCTCTATTCAGGGTTAAGGTGAACATTCCCAAACTCAGTATTTCCTCAAATATTGCCAATTTCCTTTTTTTAAAGATTTTATTTTTAAGTTATATTTACACCCAACATGGGGCTTGAACTTACAACCCTGAGATCAATAGTCACGTGTTCTATGGACTGAGGCAGCCAGGCATCCAGATATTTCCAATTTTTAAGGCTCATTCCATAATTCTTTGTGCTGCATTTTTTGAAACCCCAAACCTCTACTCAGCTTAGAATCCTGAATGATATACATTTGGATCAGCTTTCTGCTCCCGGGTATAAACCCGGGTGTCTTATGATAATATAAATTTCTGAGCTTCAGTGTGCCCTTCTGCTGTTCTTCCCTAAAAAAGGAAACATTACTACAATAAAGCTAAAATTACAGCAGTTATGCCACTGAGCGCACTGCGGCTTCTTCAATTCTTTGCTGTGGCTTCTTTTCAGAGTTTCATCCAAAAAGCCCATTTTGGTATTCACCGCATACACCATCTTTACCGGGACTTACCCGGTTTGTTGTTCAAACAGGAAGTAACCTAAAAGGTGTGACTGCAGAGGCTCCAAACATGGCCACTCTCCCCTCACCAAAATATCTTTCCCTCTATCCCTTCACTACCGAATCTCTTCACAACTCCCTGGATGCCTTTTAGCAGAGGATGGATTATTTTCCAACGCACAATGAGAGCTAAGTTGGAAATTTAAACACTTTTACAAAGAGCTACAAATATCATAAAAATTAAATGCCTTCTGGTGTGCAAATTTTGATGGGATGACAAGATGTGAGGGAATAAAACACACAGGACTTCAGGTGAGAGAAACAGGTATCCCATGGGACAAAAAGGGAAGCTGAGGATGAAACTTACAACCTGTTTCCTATCTTTGCTTACCGTCGATACCTGTGATTTTAATTCTTCTGAAAAGAGCAATACTTGCCAGACAGCTTTCCATACTACTGATAGAAAATTCTTTATCCCCTTCTTTGGTAGCTAATTTTTGAGAGCATGTAGGAACCCTTTGATATTATAGTTTTTATGTTGTAATTTAGAGTCTTTCTTGCTTTCCATATCATAATCTTATTAATATCACCTTTAGTAGTGACACACATCCTTAAATAATTTACATATCAAATGGAAATATTGCCTGACATTGGGTTCTCATAGAACCATACCTCAAAGAATTATAATTTGTAAATCTAGAGATCTTAATTACTGTTACTACTGTTAATGAGTTCTAAATTATGGACTAATTAATATTTATTGATCAGCAATGAACAAATAAAATAAATGGACCTATCTAATTTCTTGAGTATGTGCCTTGTTCATTTTAAGTCTAACATTCGAAAAAGATATTGACAGCATCTGGACATTTTAAAATTAATATTTCATTTTTCTAATTATGATTATGAAAAAATAAGTATGGTTAATTCTTTATTCATGAATTTAATATTTTTATATTATAGTATTTACATTCTTCAGCATCTAATTTAGAACTCACTTTTAAAAATCAGTGTAGATCAGGAGGTGGCAAACTATGGCCTGTGGGGCAAATCCAGCTGCTGCCTGTTTTTGTAAATAATGTTTTAGTAGAACAGTCACATCCATCCATTTATGTATTGTCTATGGTTGTGCTACAACAGAAGAATTGAGTAGTTGTGACAGAGGCCATATGGTCCTCAGAGCTGAAAATATTTATTGTCTAGGCCTTTACAGAAAATATTTGCCAACTCCTGTTATAGACTATCAAAACTTCAGCAGTTTACAAAAAAAATCTTTAGTAACTCAGTAAATTATTTTTCTGTTATCAAGGAAACAGTAATAGATATCCAGAAAAAGACCATTCAAATTCAAATGTCTGCCTAATCCAACATGACACTATAAAAATAAATAGCTAATAGTAAACACCTAGGATTTTAGACAAAACCACAATTAATTTATTAGACTTGAGTTCTCTGAAAGCCACCTTTTAATTTCTCAGGCAGATTATTTGATGAGTATGATTTTTCTCTTTTTAAAAATGTGGTTACGAGGGCACCTGGCTAGCTTAGTCAATAGAGCATAGAGTTCTTGACCTTGGAGTCATGAGTTCAAGCTCCACACTGGGAGTGGAGCTTACTTTACAAAAACAAAAACAAAAATATTTATTTATTTGAGAGAGAGAGAGAGAGAGCATGAGCAGGAGGGGCACAGGTAGAGGAAGAGGAAATCTAAGAAGACTTGCACTGAGCAGAGTCTAATGCAGGGCTTGATCTTACCACCCTGAGATCATGACCTGAACTGAAACCAAGAGCTGGACATTTGACCAGCTAGTTGTGCCACCCAGGTGCCCTGAGAGTGGAGCTTGCTTTAAAAAAAAAAAAAAAAATGTGATTATGAAATTACTGACAGGAATTTATAGTAATTTTGCATTTGAACAATCCTTTTTGATCCAAATACATGGCAGTGATATAGAAAATACAAAATGAAAGTCAAATACAAACAATCAAGATCAAAAGGGCAATAATATTGGCATGCCTGGGTGGCTTAGTTGGTTGAGTGCCCAATTCCTGATTTTGGCTTTGGTCATGATCTCAGGGTTGTGACATCAAGTCCTGTGTGGGGTTCTGTGCTGAGCATGGAGCCTATTTAAGATTCTCTCCTTCTCCCCGTCCTTTCCCCATCGCCCTCTCTAAAAAAAAAAAAAAAAAAATACAATAACATTGCTAAGGACTAGAAATAAAGAAGAAACAGGTACGTAAAATTCATTCAAAATAAAAATGATTATCAAACTAGGGAAGTTTGATAAAGCTTATTTAATAAAATAATGGTTAAACTTTAGAAGTATTCCAGTAAGAGTCAAGAAGAAGACAAATATTTTTTACATTCATTTCTATTAAATGTTGTAATAGATTTTTGAAACAACAAAACAAGTGATAAAAAACAGTTGACCCTTGAACAACATGGGGGTTAGGCACACCGACCCCATGCAATCATAAATCCCTATATAACTTTTGACTCCCTGAAAGCTTAACTACTAATAGACTACCAATGACTGGAAGCCTTACTAATAACATAAACAGTCAATTTAACACTTGTTTTGAATGTTATATATATTATATGCTATATTCCTACAATAAAGTAAGCTAGAGAAAAGAAAATGTTCTTAACAAAATAACCAGGAAGAGATAATACATTTATAATATTGTACTGTATTTATTGAAAAAAAATGTGCATATAAGCAGATAAACCTGTGAAGTTCAAACCCATGTTGTTCAAGAGTTAACTGTATAAATACTATAAAGAAAGATACAGTTTGATTTTCAAGAGATAATTATTGGTAAAGAAACACCATAGGAGGGATGCCTGGGTGGCTCAGTTGGTTAAGCCACTGCCTTGGGCTCAGGTCGTGGTCCCAGGGTGCTGGGATCGAGTCCCGCACCGGGCTCCTTGCTCCGCGGGGAGCCTGCTTCTCTCTCCGCCTCTGCCTGCCACTCTGCCTGCTTGTGTGCTCTCTCTCTCTGACAAATAAATAAATAAATAAATAAAATCATAAAAAAGAAAGAAAGAAAGACCATAGGAGCTAGAAAAATAAACATCCATGAAACATATAAGTTAATTCACCAAAGTTGTTAGAAACAAGATCAGCACATAAAAAGTAAATAACATTCCTATTCTCTATTGGAATATTAGAATATCCAATCAATTACAGCAACAAAAACCATAAAGAACTTAGAAATAAATCTAACAGAAGCAATACAAAACCTTTTTTGGAAAAATAACAAAATACTATCAAACAACATAAAAGAAAATATGGAAAGATACTGTATGCTTAGGAACTGGAAATCTGAATGTTAAGTAAGGGATTTCATCCAAATTAATCTCCCCTTTTAAAGCAGTTTCAACCAAAATTTCCTGTAGTTTTTGCAAGATGAACAAGATATCATAAAATTAACAGGGAAAAGTATAGGATCAAAAATATACATTTAAAAATTTTAAGCACGTAAAGAGATGGAACAGGGGCACCTGGATGGCTCAGTTAATTAAAGTGTCTGACTCCTGATTTGGGCTCAGGTCATGATCTCCGGATCCTGAAATTAAGTCCCTGTGTCTGGATCCATGGAGTGTGGAGTCTACTTGAGATTCTCTCTCCCTCTCCCTCTACACTTCCCCTACTTTCTCTCTCTCTCTCTCTCTCAAATAAATAAATAATTTTTTTTTAAAAAAAGAGAGAAAGAAGAGAGCAAAATTGTGCAGTGTGGGAAAGAGGAGGAGGGTTTGCCCTTGAAGATGGGCAAGAACCACTATAAAGCTAGAGTAAGCTAGACTGTGGGGTATTGGCAGAGGGACAAATAAATAAACTAATGAAACAGGGTAGAGCCTAGCAACAGAACCAGTCATGTAAGGACACTTGAAATATGACATAAAGGCTTTGTAAATCAATGAGGGAAAGGATGAACTATTCAGTAACCATTTTTGGCCAATTGTTTATCCATATGGAAAATATAGTTAGATTCCTATATCACATCTAGGGAAAAAATATTATCTCAAGTTTATTAAAACCCTAAAAGTGAAAAACAAACCTTAAAACTTCAAAATAATTTTTTTTTTAAAAAAAGGAGAATATTTTAGGATCTTGGAGTAAGAAAGACTTCCTTAAATAATTAGAGAAAAATAGCACAACCATAAAGGAAAATATTGGCAAATTCAACAAGTTAGAAGAAAGCAAGACTATATAGAGAAGTACTATAAATGAAGTGAAAACAGAGCAAAATGAAACGAACAAGTCACAGACCTGAAAAGAATATTTGTAAGACACATAACCAACAAAGAATTTACATCCAAAATACATTAACCAAACCAAAAAAAACTCCTACACACCAATCAAAAAAGGACAGCTTAGTAAAGGAATGAACATGGAATATAAACAGAAAATTCACAAAAACAGAAATGTAAGCGCCCAATAAACTTATGAAAAGGGGTTCACCCTAATTAGAAACTAGAAATAAGCAAAGCAAATTAAGAGATTATGCTATACCAATCAGATTAGAAAAAATCTTTAAGTGCTTTAATACCAAGTGTCAGTAAGTCTTAATTAACACAGTGGAAGTTCTTACACACTGCTGGTAGGCACATAAGTTGGAACAACTGCTTTGGAGAGCAATTTGAGAATAGCCAATAAAAGAGAAATGATCATTTCCCTTGGTTCAGCCATTCAACTTCTAGACATATACTCCAGAGAAACTCAGGTGTAAGTATACGAAGAGATTTGCCCTTAAATAATGTTCACTGAATCATTCTAAGAGCAAAAGAGTTGGAAGAATTCCAACTCTTTCCATATACCTCAACCACTAGAGAATAAATAGTGGTCACAATTGAAATAGTTATTAAATAAATTAATAAAAACATGTGTAAAGCTTTATAACAAGGGGGAACAGTTGCATAATATGTGTGGCATAAAATCCATTAATATGAACTTTGAGAAGTACAAAGAAACATAAATATTACTTATTGATACATTTTTTGTAAGTAAGGACATTAAGGCATGCCTGGAAATGAAAATCATAAATTTAGAGTAATGGTTACTCTGCGAAGATAGGGGGTCAAGTAAGGGTACTCAGGTAACTTCAACTGTATCTCAATGTTTTGTCACTTTTAATTCATATGTATTGATTATTTACTGTATGCCAGATACTCCCTTAAGTTCTTTTTTTTTTTTTTTTATTTCACAGAGGAAGAGAGAGTACAAGTAGGCAGAGTGATAGGCAGAGGGAGAGGGCAAGCGGACTCCCCACGGGGCAAGGAGCCTGTTGCAGGACTCGATCCCAGGACTCTGGGATCATGAGCAGAGCTGAAGGCAGCCGATTAACCAACTGAGCCACCCAGGCACCCTCCCCTAAGTTCTTTATGTGAATTAACATATGTAAAACTCATAAGAACTCGATGAGATATTCTTATACTAGTTTTACATTTGAGAAACTGAAGCACAGAGAGGTTAAGTAACTTACCCAGAGCCATACAACAAGGAACTTATTGGGTAATAGAACAGGGATTGCATCCATGGAGTAACACTGTAAAGACTCTACCTTTAACCAGCATACACAGAGCCCTGCTAACATATGAATATGGAAAAATTCAGACATTTCATAGAGCTCGAATACATGGTGTTTTTAAAAATGATATCACACTGTCATAATTTTATTACACTATACGAATTTTAGTTTGGAAAAAACATGTAGATACCTTGAAAGACTCACATGTATAAGATTAAGGCTTCCCATCATTCAATCTAATTCTGATTATTTTTATCTAATAAAAATAACGTTAATAAAAATGTTAGTAGATAATTTTTCAACCTTCTCTTCCTCTTAAAGCTTCTATTTTTTTTTTGTCTTCAAAATATTCCTAAGCAAAATTTCTTAAAAATAGGACTCAACAGTACCATAATGTAGAAACCAAATCTGACCATTGCTTCTTCATGAAGCGAAGCCATTATGCTATTTATGTATTTACATTATCTTAATCACTACCATGGCATTCTGAATTCTCTGCAGGGAAGTGCCAGAGCGGCTGAGAGGGGGCTTTTGTGCTTAGGGAATTAGAAATATATTCAGGAACAGAGAAAGCAAAAAAGGAAATTGCCCAAATAACTTTTAGTTTGTAATAACATTTGCTTCTCCTGCACAAAAAGCTATTTCACCCAATTTTGGGGGCTTTCTTAAAAACAACTAAGATGTAAATGTTATCCTATTTGCATGAGATCTTTGTAGAGATAAACAGACAATCTTAAGTCTGTTGGTGAGAGTCTGAGTCTTAAAGAGTGACCGATGAGTGGCCCAAAAAGACATTTTAGATGACGAGCAGATCTCTAAAGTCAAAGAGAAAAAAGGTGGAGTGGAAATTCAACAACAACTGCCAGGGCTGACCAAAAGAAAAAAAAAAAAAAAAAAAAAATTTGAGTAAATCAGGTTTGCTTCCACAGCTGCCTTTGCTCTTCTCCCCAGGAGCCATGTGTACCTTCTATTCTTAAAGAACTTTTTTCTAGGTTAGCCATCAACAGATCTGCATCTAAAGAATGCGCTATTATTCTTGATCCAAAAAAAAAAAAAAAAAAAAGGAATTTCATAGTCCTAAATTCTAGCCTCAAAACCCAAACAGTAAAGCACCACAGAATGATAAAAGAAGAGATAGTGCCCAGGCTGGGAGGGGGGTGGCTCAGGAGGCTTCCCCAGGTCTATTCGTGCCCCACCCAGTGCAATGGCAGGCACCAGGGTGATTTTGACCATTAATCCTGTCATATAAGATTGAATAAAGACTCAGTGGGGGAAAGCAACAATGATAGAAAAGCAAATGATGCCCTAGCTCTATCTATAAATCCAAAGGAGGCAAAGATCTGAAGGTTAAATGTATTAGGATGGTTTTGCTTGCTACATCACCGAAAAAAGCACTTGCCTAAGTTTTCAGTTACCTGAGCCTTATTTGTTCATTTGTTTTTGGTTTGTTTTTAGAAAATTTTGTTTATTTGACAGAGAGAGAGATCACTAGTAGGCAGAAAGACAGGCAGAGAGAAAGGGGAAAGCAGGCTCCCCGCAGAGCAGAGAGCCCGATGTGGGGCTCGATCCCAGGACCCCGAGATCATGACCTGAGCCAAAGGCAGAGGCTCAACCCACTGAGCCACCCAGGCACCCCTGTTCATTTGTTTTGAGAGCAGAATAAATGTGACAGACTTTTGTTATACATTATGGAACTAAAGCCAACTGAACGTCGCTACTGTGACATCGTACATGTACGTGCTATTTCGTGTTGTCATTATTATTTTTTGATATTACATGCTAGTCCCTTCTCATTTCCTATGTAAAGGGGGAGGAAAAGCAACTTTAGAAAACATTATTTTTACTGATCCATTAAATATGATCAGTATTTAATCAGTAAGGAAATATGGAAACAGATACGCAAATGCTGATTAAAAATAAAAACCTTAGGCCGCTCTTTTCCCTCCCTTGTCACCCTAAATCCATCCCAGTGTCCTAGGTAAAATATCTGCCATCCAAATCGGGTCACTTATTTTTAAAAAAATTCATTTTAGAGAGGAGAGGAGAGGCAGAGGGAGAGGGTGAGAATCTGTAGCAGACTTCCTGCTGTGCATAGAGCCCCACACAGGGCTCCCATCTCACAATTTCAGGACCCTAAACCCATTACCCTTCCAGACTGTAAAACCATGACCCCAGCAGAAGTCAAGAGTTGAGGCTCAACTGATTGAGCCACCGAGGCGCCCTACAAAAAGCGGGTCATCTTTAAAATACCCTTTTCTCTGTATAACCAAGTCATTTTCAATAATAATCATGAAATAACGTTGAACAAATACATATGAAACAAAATTTGTACTTACTGACATAAATGATACAGTTTGCATTTATTCCTCCAGTGTTTTCAGCTTAAACATGAATGGTCACATAGAATGACAGAATTGAAATAACTACTTCTGTTTCTTCTTTATAATCTTCTTGTGCTACATACTTATTTCAGATCAACTGTTTAAACGCAGGAATACATACAGGAATACAGGAAGTGGCACCTGGGTAGAGAGGGGATATTGCACTAAAGGCACAGAGCTGAGCCCCCATGTATGGGGGATGAGAGCTGTTGTCCAACAAATTCACTTCCATGCAGAATGCAATGTTCATTAAAGGTTAAGTAAAAAAAATATCAAGAGTACCCACAGTAATTATTTAGCACTTAAATAAAAGACTTTTTCAGAGAGGAGTTTTTAGCATTAATGTTACTTAGAATTGTTGCCTTGTGGTGATTTCAACAAAAAAGCAGGCCAACTTTTGGTCAGTTTCATTATTGATTTTAAAGTCTCTACAGCCTGGCACCTGGGAGACTCAGTCGGGTAAGCGTCTGCCTTCGGCTGGGGTCCTGATCCCGGGGTCCTGAGATCGAACCCGCATCGGACTCCCTGCTCAGCATGGAGTCTGCTTCTCTTTCTGCCCCTCCCCCTGCTTTTGTTCGCTCCTTCTCTCTCTCAAAAATAAATAAATAAAGATTTTTAAAGAATTGTCTGCATCAATTCACCTCATTATTACCAGCAGATAAGTGAGCTGCTCCCTCTATGCTAGCCTCAGTAAGCCACTGGCCCATCTTGATTAGAATCCTGGAGCCTGGGCCACTCCCCTGAAAGACAGAACGCTGGATAGCAATGGCTCCACTTGTCCCAAGTGGCTGTGTCTTCACTATGGCTCCCACACCTCCTCTCTTTCTTCACTCCCATCTTTCCAAGAGAAATGCATGAAAATGGAATTACCTGCTTGGTGGGGAAGTTTAAGCCCCCCAACTGCTTGTTTTTTGGGTGAAGGGATGGAACCAACATTCATCACACCAAGCCAAGTGCTATGTGGGAAGGGGTTAACATTTACCGAGCACCAGGTGTATAAGCACTCACTGTGTGTAAGTCCCCTACTTACTTCATGTCCTCTAATCCTTCAAGAAGTCACTCCAATTCTATATTATAAATGTTTTCAAGGTTAGAAGAGGGAGTAGACACAAAAGCTAGGGTGAACAGTGTGGGAAAATGAGCTTTTGTCAGGATTCATTATGTGCTAGGCACTGAGCAACTTGCTTTAAATACATGTGCTTGCTTTAAATACATTTGCAAAAAGCCTTGCAAAATACATCTTATTATTCTCAGAGAACAGAGGCTGAAACTTAGCTCAGAGTTAATGGTACTCAAACTCACTTCACCCCACATCAACATAAAATGGACTAGTAAGATTCAAATCCAAGACTATCTATATCCCCCCATAAAACCGGCCTAATTTACTATCATATGCCTTTTCCTGTGGAAGTAAGCACTGGCCCAAGGCACTAAAAATAAATCAAGCCAGACCTAATGAAAGTCAAGTTCAGAGTCTGAAAAAAATTTAATAAATCCTGTGTCCTGATTATAAGAATTGGTGTCTGCAGGAAAGTATGATGTATGCTGGCTGCAGACAAATCCTTTTCCTCTCCTAGCCCCATAAATGAAGTGGAACAAGGCAGGCATGTTTAGAAGAGAAAGAATGATGTTGACAAACTGACAAGCACCAGCGCAGTTATTACACCCAAGCTTTAGTTAGCACACACCCCCTCCCCCCACCCCCAGAGAATCAAGCACAGACTAGAGGATTCCAGTGCGAACAGTTTATATGGGAAGTGATCCAAGACATACTGGCAGAGAGGCGGGCAAGTGGGATAGCAAAGAAGAGGCAGTATTTGAAGAACCCATTCAGGATTTCTCTGACTGTGGTTGATGTGGTTGGTGCAATAGAAAAGACTGGTGAATCCCACAGTTATGTGCTCCTTGTTGTACCTCCTTTCTCATAAAGTGGGTCCATTCATCCAAGGCAATATGACAGGAGATTCCACTGCTCTCAGAAAGCAGTGCTGGATGAGGCATTGTGGAGAGGAAAGGAAAGCCTAGAATATGTATCAGTCCAAGCACATACGCATTGCTGCCCTCCAGGGTGAGCAAGGTCTCAATATAATGAACTTGTCACCAAGGGCAATGTGCCCTGTCTTCAAAATCTGAAAGGACTTATCAAATACTCTGCTTTTTTCTGAATAGTAGCAGGTGCAGTGTGTAACACCAGACAACTGGACCTCCAAAGGTTTCACTATATAGCCTGCCTCTTACCTCTGAAGAGTTTATCCTCTAACCACACGCATGAATGTTTCTTACCAGGGCATCTATAGTATTTGCCCTTTCCTGCTCTCTGGGTTGAATTAATAATGTCACCAATATGGTGGACCAGCATGATGTTTGGGGGAATGTCCAAATGATCAAGTTTCCTTTGGACTGCATTGTGAAAGAGAACAGAATAGTTAATGAAACCCCAGGACAAGACCTTCAATGAGTATTCATGTCAATTTTAAGTGAATGCAAGTTTCTGGTTCTCCTTGCTACTGAAATTGAAAGAATTCAATCACCAGATCAGTAGTAGCATCACTTATTCTATAAGATAGTACATCTGCATTAGAGCAGAGATTGGGATTAATACTTGGTTACGTTTACAAATCTTTTGTCACCTACCATGATGTGTTTGTTTTTATTGAAAATGAGACTGATGAATTAAATAGGGATATAATGAAAATCCATTAAGTCTTTAAGGATGACTCTACTCCCCGCCATTTCTCTACGGACACAGCTTTGCTTCCAATGTCTTCTTCTGGCCTGGAAGAAGGTGGAAGTTTTAAGGGCTTCTACTTGGCCTTTCCTATCACTAGAGTTCTTAGCTCACCAATCAGAGAATTAATCTGAGGTTCTTTTTGACTACTAAATATACCAAGCTCAGTTATACATTCAGGGTATAGGGAAATGACCCAGGTGGGTCTGTAGAAACATGAGAACTGTAGTCAGATAGACTTGGGCCAGGAATCCATTTATCATCTGACTTCTGTACAATTCCTCCACCCTCTCTCCTGCCCTGTCCCACCAGAAAGAGGCCATGATGGTGCTTAGGTACCCTAGTATAAGTTTCATTTAAATGCTATAACCAGAAGTCCTAAAAGGATTTGAGCACTTCCTTTTACCCCAGTGTTCAGGTACTCTGAAAAAAGTAACAAGACTCTTTGAGAAAGAGTTAGGGAAATTGTTCCTGATGACTCCTAAATGTTTCAGAGTTTTTCCTACAGGAACATGTCCTCACATTCAATTGGCCTGGAAACTGGGCAAAGAGTCAAAATTTTCCATTGCAGGAGCACATGGGGGGCACAGTTAATCAGGCATCCAACTCTTGGTTTTGGCTCAGGTCACAGTCTCAGAGTTGTGAGATTGAGCCCTGTGTTTGGCTTCATGCTCAACTCGGAATCTGCTTGGGACTCTCTCATTCTCTCTCTCTGCCCTTACCCCACCCCCAAAATAAATAAATCTAAAAATATTTTTTTTTTCTGTTACAGTAGCTAAAATCACCCACTCTTGATCTTTTTTGGCTACATTAGTTAAATAGCACTCTCAAAGGCTTCTCATTCATCTTGCTCCTTGTAATACCGCATTCTACTGGCCATTGCTACAGATCCCTGAGGTTCAGAATCCTGGCTGCTAGTCCAGCCCTGTTGCCCTTATCAGAATCCCATTTCCCTTGCCTGTTACAAGTACAGTTACTTGGCAACTGGTCTTCTGAAATCTTTCCGTATCCTGTCAACCTAGGGAACCAATTTCCATAGTGGTATTCCCTATTATCAACATTGGCCAGTGGGATGAGTTGTCAGATTTAGCAAAAAACAAAAAAACATACAACAGATGCCCAGTTAAATTTGACTTTCAAAATAACAGTGCATAATTTCTCAGCAAAAATACACCCAAATATTGCACCCTGTGTTTTCTCTGGCAGCCCTGACTACAGAGGAGCAGTGAAGTACCCTCTGGACCTTCCCAATAAACAGAAGCAGTTGGTAAGATCTCAGGTCTAACATAACATTTGTTCTAGTATGACCAGCTCTCTGAACCTTTTGAACCCTCCTTCAATATTTTGCCAAGGAAGTTCTGCCATCTTCACCTTATGTATATTTTCCATTATTTTCTCCAAATTGGAAGGTGGCATCTCCACTGTATAGGTAATCCTTGCCAGGACATTAATCCTCTGTTGTGGGTGAGTACTCCCATGGTAATAAACTCTCTCTTATCCAGTCTTATTTCCATTCCTCCCCACAAAGCATCCCAAGATCCCTTCCCAAACATGTTCTTCTAGTTAATCCTGGGCATTTTAGTTAGATCCTGTGGTTCTTTTAATAAATTTTCTCCCATAGTAAGTCATGCTGGGATGTGACCCTAGTTTTAGTACAGAAACAGAGAAAAAAAAAAAGGATAGGGGAGATATGGAGGACAATTAGTATCATCTTGGGAGTCATCTGCCTCTGCATGGTCTTCACACAAGGGAGGGCTCCAGTTTTCTAGGAAGAGGGAGGGTGCCACTTCTCCCAGCCTAGGGGCTTCAGAGGACTCTCCAGCACAAGGTCCTTAAGTCCATCCTCTAAACGTCCCCATCCTGGGGCTCAAGGTCCCAACCATCCTTTAGCAGAGTTCTGATTTTACTGTAGAAGGCCATGGATTGAGTTTCTGGGTGATACAAGTACTCTCTCCATCAGATCCTGGGTTGGTTTTTCAATACAAGCTACCCTCCAATTGCAGGAGATAAAAGATCCCTCAAAACAGTACCATAAAGACTTCCTAGATTTTACCAGGCCTTGAGATGATAGGTATGTGACCTGAAGCTTCCTCCACTGATTCATTTAAACTTAATGATAATCAACTAATGTCATAATCTATAATGATCACTGCTCCTTTTCTCTTAGAATGTTAGAGATATTTTGTAAGCCAATACACTCCCCCCGTTGAACTTGTATCTCATTCCACAGCTGGAGTCTTAGTCACGGTGGTGCTGTGGCACACCAGAAGTTACTACCCAACTTCTAGCACCAACTGTCTTAATTTGGGTTCCTCCAGAAGCAAATGCTGCAAGGAGCATTAGAGAGCAAATAGTTTACTTAGGAAGTGATCTCAGGAACTCTGAAAAGAAATGAAGGAGAGAAAAAGAGGAAGGCAGCCAACAATGGATGCATTAGCAGACAAGTTACCACCTTGAGCATATAGCTTCCTTCTAGAACTCAGGCCTCCGAGTTATCTCATGAGGGACTAGAAAGCTAGAATACCGATTCAGAACCCTCTTCAGTGTTGACTGAGGACTGTTCTTGACACAAAGGAACTCTAATTCTCCAGGCCCTGTGGTCTGCTGCACTATAAAGCACACCAGCGACGGTGGTAGTTGGGAGCTGGTGGCTCACCATGGAGCAGCAACACCTGAGGAGAGAGGCATGGCCAGTAAGTGCCTCTTCCACACAATGTTCCTGAATTTTCAAAGACTTGACTTATCCAGTAGAACCTGTTCTCTCTGGAGACCAATGTGTATGTACTTTTAATTTTTTTTAATTATTTACTTTTTTATACCAAATCTATTCATAGGGTTCCAATATAAACTCGACCAAATTTAAATGGGGACACAGAAGTATCTCCTTTCATTTCTCTCTTCAGATACCTATTTTCCCATCACAAGGAACCACTGTTACTGTTTCATAGTTTCAAATATATGCTTCCAGAGATTATATGAAATAAAAAATATATTCTATCTCCCTCCCCTCTTTGTACATGAATGGAGAAGGAAGGAAGGAAGGAATGGAGGGAAGGAGGGATGGAGGGAGGGAGGGAGGGAAGGAGGGAGGGAGGGAACCAATATACATTATCCTCCATCATGTTTTTTTTCTACCCAATAATGTGGTGGTTATTTTTCCATATCAGTACATCAGTATATCAGCTGCATAGTAATCCAATGTATAGTTGGTGGGATGTAGTGCAAGTAAGGAATTTACTAAACATGAGCATTCAGTTTTCTATCATTTGTTATTACCAAGATTCTTCTGTGAATAACTTTAAAGACGAGCCTGTTTTCATTTATGAAAGTATATCCACATGTGAGATTATCCTATAAAGTAAATTTCTAGAAGTAGAATTGGTGTGTCAAAGGCTGGATGCATTTTTAATTTTGATGGCTGTTGCAAAATTGTGCTTCCAAGAGCTTTAATGAACTAGAGCTCTCTAAAAATTTGAGTTTCCCATTACTCCTCCTTTCTATATGGAAATCTTAACTTCTTTAAATTGGTGGGACAGGTGAGTTAACACTTCTAGAAAATATCCTTAGTCTGTAAAATACCCAATGACATTCTGAAGTTGTCAGTGACATTTTTATGCTAAAGAACTGTCCAACACAAAAATTAAAATAATTTAGCTGCTACTGTGCATAAATAATTGATAAGATCCTCGGAGAAAAACAATTCTATTTTTAGAGGATGAAATATGGAAAACTCTGACAGCTTTTTCTTAAAAACAAAGGAAGCCTTTTTTGGCATCTTTGCTCTGACAGACAACATAATCGTTTTGTGGGATAAAATCATCTATGTGACCCTCACATTTTGAACATCAATAATAAATATCTCAATTGGTAACTATTCTGAAGAGACCCATTTCTTAATCAGTATCTGAGTCTGAGTTTAACAACAAGCACAACAAAATCGATTGCTACTTTGTTGTTGCAAAGAATTATTTTCCATAAACTCACACATTCCAGAAGTTTCTCTTTATGACACAGTGGACCTCATTGTCAGACTCTATCAGAAAGCACGTGGCACAAGGAAACTTTAACTGCATTTTCTTTGACTTAGATGAGTGACCCTCACTATCCACTTCTGTTGGAAAAAGAAAATTAATTTCTTACACTCTCCTCAGGCTGAAAAGAGAGTCTATAGCATACACACCAAAATCCTTCTTTTCCACCTGCAAGATTGATTAATCTATAGCATAAAAAAATGTAAATCTTTGGGGATCTTGTCACTTTTATGGTCTGTAGAAGATGAATTCAAGCAGGATTTCAATATTGCTTGGGCCTCTGGCCCCAAAATAATATAGCCATGTCACCAGGGGAAAGTCTATGGGAACATGCTGTGCTGTAATAGTTTACAGATTCATAAAAAGTATTGATCAAGTTTCATCTCCTGTAGTTCTAAAGAGCGTATTAAAGGATTTTGTCTTCTAGACTATAGCAGCCCAGTAATGCTAAGCATGGCAATGAACAAACACATGAAAATCAAATACAACCAACAAACACAAAAGCATCTGGCTTTGTGTTTAACTCAACTATCATCAAGTTAATGGTGCAGTCATGTAAAGCCTCTCCTTTTAATTAAATAATTAGCCCTTTCCTGATGGACAGCTTTACGCTTGGCCACACGGGCTGTTTGTACAAAGCAGAGCTATCAGGCATATCAAGGCAGAATAATTTGTACAGCTTCAGAATGATTTCAAAAAGCATCCACCCACTTCCTTTCAGGTTCTAATCTCCTGTCTGTTTTCCTAAGTTTTCACAGGAGTGTTGGGTATTGCAATATTGGCATTTCAGCCTGGTCCCAATTCTCAGATTCAAAGATTACACAACTCTGAAGCCATATTTTCTGAAACAGGCTTTCAAGAGATCCCAGCAAGGTTTAATTTTTATTTATTTATTTTTTTGAATTGTGCCTATGGCTTTGTTTCCTTAGGTCATGCAATGTAGCTTTTACCATTGACCCAAAGTTCATCGCCAAGATGTTATTTCTCCTTGGCCAACTGCCCTTTTAAGTTTTAGATCTTTCAAAAATTTTTATTGAGATACAATTGACATGTAACATTATATTATTTTCAGGTGTGCCACAGTGACTCAATGTATGCATCTATTGTGAAATGATCACACAATAAGCCTCGTTAACATCCATCACCATATGTAGTCACAAAAATTTTTTCTTGTGATCAAAACTTAATTTATGCTCAGCAACTTTCAAATATAATGTACAGTATTATTAGCTATAGTCATCATGCTGTATATTAGATATTTTTGTAGATATGTTGAAGGGTAGTAAAAGATTCCAATCAGAATGCTAATTCTCAGCATGCTAAGACCAAAAAAACCCACAAACAAAAAAGAAAAAACAACAACAACAACAAAAAACCCTTTAGTTACATGAAGGAGATATTTTAGAACAAATGTTATTTGTACTCTTGGCAATAGGTATGAATTTGCTAAATAAATTAACAGTTTGTGCTCTCATAAAAATCTAGAAGTCTCTGATCCTTTTCATAAGAGATCAGTCTACTTGCATACAAAAGCCTAACATCTACTTACAAAGTTGTGTTTCTTATCATGAAAAGAGTCTCAAAGAACAGGGATGCTTCTATATTTTCTTTTCTTCAGGAGGACCTGGTGAGCTGAAGAGATCGGAGCTGGGAATTTTCTAGAAAAGGCACATCTTCTTTACTGTTTTGTCAGCTAAAGATCTAAAACCTAATTGTTAAAAATGTTATTTGCAATTTTAAGACACTGTTCAGAGATAGTTAATATGTATTTAAATGTTTCTCTAATTAAATTGGGGAAACAAATAATCTTCTTGATTAATGAATTTCTTCAAGAGGCTTTCAACAGAGTGATTGGGCAGTTAGGGACAGCTTGCTTACCTCCATAGATGAGAGAGATGTTATTTTTCTCCATGGTCATTTTATGGTAAATTAGGTTGTGATTCCTATTTTATTGTTGATGAAACCAGGCCTCTTTCCTGGGTCCACATGAGGGGATAATTTCCAACAACACTGAGCTCAGAGATGACATTTTTCTTCAAGAAGTAAATTCTCCACCTAATAACGCACATGTTTTAATGAAAAATCAATATCACTTCGAGAAGTAAATCTTTTATTCTCAGAGACATACTGAGATCTTTAGGTGAACATCTTTAACTTTACTAATATAAACAATCTCATGAGACGCTTAAAGCGTGCAGATGTAAAATGTGCAATATCATGTAATCAACTCCAGGAGAAAAATTTTGCTGTTTTCAATAACGTTTTCAGTCATTTCTCTGGAAGTAGCTACACAAATGAATATTCTTGTAAGGATAATTCACGAATTGTAGCTTGTATACACACTCAATAAGTAGACATATACCTTGAACTAAGTTTTTCTTTTCTGTAAAATTAAAAAATTAACCTAGAGGTTTTCCAAGATTCCTCTAATGTTTTTCTCGCCCCACCCCCACCTTTTTAAGGGATTCTGTATCTTTATTTCAGAGAGAGAATCTCTTGCCTTCCTTTCAGTTTTATTGAGCTATAACTGACATATGGCCCCATGTCAGTTTAAGGAGTAGAGCATAATGACTTGACCTGCATATATTATGAAAAGATCACTACAACAGGTTTAGTTAAATCCACCATCTTATATAGATATAAAAGAAAAGAAATACTTTTTCCTTGTGATGAGAACTCTCAGGATCTATACTCTTAACAACTTTGGAATATGACGTACAGCAGTGCTAGCTATGGTCGCCATGTTGTACGTGACATCCCCAGTACTTTCCTACCTTATAATTGGAAGTTTATTCCTTTTGGCCACTTTCCTCCAATTCTTCCACCCCCACTCTTAGGATTCCCTTAATTCTGTAACTAGTCTCATCACAGGAACATTCATTATTACTGCTTTATGTTCCAGAGATCTGTTACTTGACTATCCTAGGGGAGGAGGTGTAACTGTTCCTACTCCCCTTTAGAGTATCTTGGGCAAATTTAATCAGGTATAGGTTAGATGGCTAGTTCCATAGAGGAATCCGTGGCTCCCCTGGAAATCTGCCTTCTGGAGGTTCTGTATTGCCCCATATTTCAGGAAGACGTCTGTTCAAAACACAAATACATAGAATCACTAACAATGCCCATCAGTGGGCATCTAGGGCTCCCAGAACATGTCCAAAACCAAAAGGAAGGTAGTCTATTGCCTCTAGAAAGGGCTATGAAGTAACAGTAGAAACTGCTAAAGGCCGAGAAGATACAAACAAACTCTTGTCACCTTCCAGTCATTCACTATTTTTATTTATTCTACCTGCTTACTTACAATTTCTGTGGCTTAATCATGAGTTTAGTTCCATATTTAGTTACGAATCATATCAGTCAAGTTTCTGAGAAGCATACACCCTTCAGCTTGGTTTAGAAGCCACACCTTTCCAATGGATTTGGGTTGTTCTGGAACTTACTTGTGGATGGGGAGTTACTTTTGCTTTATCCATCACATGATGTCACAACTAGCATACACGAAGCCACTAATGGGTATCCTTCTGTGTGATGGCCCTCAGTAGTTAAAGTGAAGGCAAAAAGAGAAATATATGATATACTATTCATGTGTTTTGGGGGTGATTACTGTGATTTAATAGTAATTTTTAATGGAAGATTAACTGACTTTTTTTTCCTGGTGTATTTTCTTTTTATAATCGACTAAGTCCACACTGTTACAAATAACCTCTACCTGATCTGTAGCTTCTTCTTGTTATATGTTTAAGTGACGCCCATCCTTTTAATTCGTAGACTGGAAAATAAAAAAAACCTTAAGATTTTTACCTTTAATTTCCTTTCTTTACATCAGAGAATCAGTGTGTGGTAGATACAGCAAATAAGAAATGACAAAATAAAAAATCAATACATGTATGTGAAAATTAGACATTTAAATACATAAATAAAATTATAAAAATTAAACTATAAAACAAAAATACTAATTTTGGGAGAATTTTGTGATTGTTTATTCTATTTAATAATCATAAGAAAATAACAATATAAGATAAATACATGTATTTAGAATAACAGAATATACCCCCAGTGAGAACATCAGGGTTTTATTCAGCGTATACAATATCCTGTTGTCTTCTAAACGTAGAAAAGAATTTAATTCAGAGGAGTTGCCCTGGGTAAATTAGAAGATAAATGGTTAAAAGTATTTCTGCTTATCTATTCCAAGTGGAAAGATCTGTGGAAAGCTGAAGAATGATCAATACCATTCAATGGATTATCAAAATCTTGAGGCATTTGTCCTCACACTTTATATGCATGCCAGCCTTGGTCAGTAGGCAAACCTGTCAGTAAATAGATTACAATGAAAAACAAAGAACGAGCAAGAGAGAATCAAAGCTTAGTTTACCTTATTTGTTCTATTTTCCGGCTTTCGTCAAATTTTACTTTCATTGTTTCATTAAATAAATGTCCTTTCTTATTTTATGCCCACCATCACCTATATCATCTGTGTACAGCACGTGGCAAATCCTGAAATCCCACAGGAAAGTTAATGACAAAGAGACAGAGAGACAGAGACAGATTTCCCCAGAGGCTACATGGGAATTACATAAACTAGTTCTAAGTATTTGATAAAGGGATAAATCATTTGAAGCAATATGTAAAATATTAAGCTAGGTTTTGGGGGTCTTGTTTTTGTTCATGTACCTTCCAGCCTTTAAAATGTTTTTCCTGGGGCACCTGGGTGGCTCAGTGGGTTAAAGCGTCTGGCTTCAGCTCAGGTCATGATTCCAGGGTTCTGGGACTGAGTCCCGCATCTGGCTCTCTCCTCAGCAGAGAGCCTGCTTCCTCCTCTCTCTATCTCTGCCTACTTGTGATCTCTGTCAAATAAAAAAATAAAATCTTTAAAAAAAATAATAAAATATTTTTCTTTCTCTCTCCCAAACAAAAGTCTTGGTTGAACTGAGGAAATCTGTAAGAGAGATAGGAGAAATAAGTTTTTCCATGGAAATGGTCTAATGACTCCCAATTATTATTAATAGCAGAAAACAATTTTGCTTCTTAAGGAAACCAGGCACTCTTACATTTTTAAGGTGGGTGTGGGATTACTTACTCATCACTCAGAAAAACATGTTTTACTTTTTTGAAGATGGAAAGATGTTTAATGTGGCATGTGGTATGCCCATGCCAGAATTTGGCAGAATTTAGATACTTCACCATTAGCTACTCTGTGCCATGTTCATTTCAATAATAGCTCTCTGAGAAAGTCAGCAAAATTCTAATTTTCAGAGTACCAAGCTAAAGTTTCATCTAATTTCTTTCTTTCCATTAGACTGTACTGCTTTCCTAAATAAGGAAAACTTCAGCATATGCAGAGGGGTAGGGCAAAATTTAGTTTGTGCCAGACCCCAACTGGGAAAATGCCTCCTTCAGATACCATTTTGCTAGGAGGGTACTTAGATTTCTGCCCTTTCTGAGGATCTGTGTCACTAGTGTAAACGATGGCTGGGCTTCCTGAGATCAATGGCATTACCTGGTAAGTGTTACCTGCTGGAAATTTTATAAATACATTAACAGAAATTACTGTTAGAAATTCAGCTCATACTATGGACTATATAATTTACTTGAGCTAAATTAATGAAATATCAGGGCTAGAACTTGGAAGGCAATAGCAAGATGCCCCCAGAACATGGGAATGAGTTATAAATGTGTATTTGAAGAGATGTGGGAAACGACTTATCTCATATCCATAAGTGTATCTATCATTCATGACTAGGATTAATTGGTAGAAGAAGTTGCTGGAGCTTAATCAATGATATTAATCTATCTAGAAAAAAGAATGAGACAGTAAAAGAAGGTGGTATGGCTAGAATTCAGGGGCAGATTAAAACTGATGAGGGGAGGGGAAGAGAGGAAGTCTAAAAATTTGTATCCAAGTCTTTAATAATGGCCCAGGAAACAGGGCATTTGATAAACCTCTGCATATGATTCAGGCCATTTGTCAGATGGATGTCTTTGTTACAGATGGATACATCTCTTCTCACAGCTCAGTAATACGCTAGCCACAGGGAGAGTTAGGATGTAAATAAACCACTTTGCTTCTTTCCATAGTTACTATTAACTCTGAAAATGGCATGTATTACCTTGTACACTTTACTAGCTTTCTGTTTCACTCTGTCTGGGCAGCTGTATTTCTTGTTGAAAATAAATACAGTTACATTTGAGTATTTACAAGTGCACTGTC
The DNA here is from genome assembly GCF_010015895.1 of Lontra canadensis. NCBI lineage: Eukaryota > Metazoa > Chordata > Mammalia > Carnivora > Mustelidae > Lontra > Lontra canadensis. The sequence goes on from NW_022631011.1 coordinate 18,218,523, forward strand.
TTATCAACTCTGGATACACTAAAGAAAATAAAATTCCCGTGGGCAAACTCAGAATTAGTTACGAGTATGATGGTCATTTCAAAAAATGCCATTCTAAAAGGTGCAGTCTGATTTCATATATTTGGTATACAAAGTATGTACTGTGTTTATATCAATGCTAATAATGATATAGAGATGAAGGTAGAGATAGAAAGATAGAGATAGAACTATATTTTTAGACCAACATTGTTTTTCCTCCCGCATACCCTCCATGTCTTTGAACCTGAGCCATCAGTCTAGAACACAGACCATCAGTCCACACTTCCCTCTATCCTTCCCTCTATCCCTTCTCATCACTGCCTCCTACTGATCTCCCAGACACTTGGGGTTCGGCTCAGAGCCTTCCTTTCAACCACGCCTTCCTACAGCAGACTCTTTGGCTAAGAAAGAGGCAAATTGATGATTTAGGCTCAGTGTAAGGTTCAGAGGAACTGTGCTACAAAATCTAACCAAGTAGAACAAAAATTGGAGCTCCAAGAGAGAAATGAGGTGACCTGGCTCGCTGATGGAGGGTAGGGAACCTGTCAGGTCAGAGAAGCTGTAGGCTTAGGCTTGCCGGCTCCGGACTGCTAGGTTGCAGAGAAGAACAAGCCAGAATTGGCTTGGCAGCCATGAAAGTCACCACATACTGAAGTGTTCTAGTTGCTACTGCGTTAGCCCAAAGACGGCAGGATGGGGCGGCCATGTCCTTTCTAAATTGGGAGGAAAAGAAAAAAAAAAAAGAGTATGGTCTGAGATTCTCCTGTTGTTCATGTTTTCTCTTCCTTGATCTCGGCCAGCCAGCTTCCTTTCGGATGCCTGAGTACAGGCTGAGCTCCTCCCTTTGGGGTTGCAGTTGAGTCCAGAAGAAATAGTTCTAGCACCTCCCATGTTGAATTAGCAGAACACCCAGACCCCAAGTGTCCCATTTTCCCAATTTTTCAAAGGTCACTAAAATACACAGTGACAGGGGCGCCAGGGTGGAGCAGTCAATTAAGCATCCCACTCTTGGTTTTGGCTCACGTGGTGATCTCAGGGTCATAAGATTGAGCCCCACGTCCTGCACTGTGCTCAGCATGAAGTCTGCTTGGGATTCTCTCTTTTCTGCCTCTGTTCCTCCTGCTCCTGCTCTCTGTCAATCACTCTCTCAAATATACAAATCTTAAAAAAAAAAAAAAAAGCACAATAACATTGTTGTACCAACTAAGCACAGTAGGTATTGAGAATCAAATACAAATTCCTTTATCCCAAACTGGAAACTGCATACTTTGCCCACACTACTATTGCCAGTCACGCTACCTGAAGAACAAGACCACACAAGTGGTAAATCAACAAATACATTTTTAAAAATCTTCTGTGATTCACTCTATTAAAATGCCGGTAAATCAATACCAGTTGTTCAAAATCACAAAACATGAAATACTAACCATTTGGAATCCCCACTCACTTCTAGATTAAGGACTGCTTTTCTGCAGGTGGTATCCTAACCTGGTCATGTCTTTCACTTTCACTGAATAGTAGGGACATAATCATATTTCATATGTTGGTCATGGCCAATGTCCCTGAGGATCTAGTCAGTCCAAATTGGTTTGTTAGCTGCTTGTTATCAAAGGGACATAATTGTTGAACATTCTCAATCATGGAAGTGCTTCAAGTTTGGGCTGTAAAGTGCCACGTCTGAATCATTTCTATCCCTGTAGGCTCAAACTATCATCAATATTTCCTGCTTCAAAACTTGAAACTTCAGGCCATGCAGCTTTTCCACAAAGCATGGCCTACAAAAATGCCTATCGCATTTCCACAAACTGCCAGTAGCCTTTAAGGACTTTCTAGACCATCCAGATCTCCCCGAATTTTGTCAGAGAGAGAAACGCTCTCCCGGCTTGGTGATCTCTCCCCATTTTGCTCATTACTTCGACGATCTGTACTCTTTGCTCACTTTTCTGATGACAGCACAACTCTCCAAAATGCAATTAGTTTGAAGCAATTTGGAGTGAAAACGAAAATCAACCATATTTGCTATTCATCTGTTTTGTATCTGACCATTTGCTGTGCAGCATTTCAATCCGTTTGTTCCTTGTGGTAAACAGAACTCTAAGACGGCTCACAAGATTCCCAGTCCCTGGTACACACACACACACACACACACACACACACACACACACCATCTCCTAGTAATTCAGTGAAACACCAAGTAAGGTACCGCTGAAACAGAGACTTTGGAGACGTAATTAGCTCCAAAATCAGTTGACCTTCAAATAGAGAGATTATCTGGGTGGGCCTGATCTCATCATATAAGCCCTTTAAATAGGAGTCCAGAGATGAGAGAGAATTCAGAGACATGTGAAGGGTGATAAAGAATCAAGGTAAGGGAGAGTCTCTAATGCTAACGTTGGAGATGGAAGGGACCACAAGCAAGGAATGCATGAGGCCTCTAGGAACTTGTGTGGCTCCCTCTTGAAGTGGGGATCTAAGTCCAATAGGCACAAGGACCTGAATTCTGCTCATGGAAGTGGACCCTGAGTTCTAGCCAGGAACGCAGCCTGGCTGAGACCTTCCTATCCGCTTGTGAAACACAGAGCGGAGAACCCAGTGATGCCAGGCTCAGACTTCGACCTACAGAACTACCAGCTAATAAATTGGCAGTGTGCTAAGCTGTTAAAATTGTGGTTGTTATGCAGCAATCGAATATTGTTCAAGTCTTTCTTGTCTATGGTTCAACAGTTTCTTGCCTATCAATATATCATGCAAATTCTACACAGTTTGACTTTCGGTTTACTTTTTAAAGCTATTGCCAGGAAGTTGAATTCAGAATTGAATTCTACACAAGGAAGAGGGCAGTAGCATGAGATGTAAGAAGCATACTGACTATATGGTATTTCTCATATAAGGTCTTGTACCACTTGTAATGATTCCCCAAGACTTCATTTTTGAAGATAAGAGAAGTCATGACCTTGTTTATTCTCTAGACATAAACCACATTTATTTTTCATTTATTATATGTATAAAAACTTTATCTAAAACTTTGGTAAAAATGATTACCTCATCATAGAACTGATCCTTTGGGCCTATATATTTGGTGTTACTTTGGTGTATCTATACACACATGTACACATACACACATATTTGATAATTTTTTTTCTCTTTTCAAAATTTTTTTTTAATTTTTTTATTAACATATAATGTATTATTAGCCCCATTTTATTGTAAATTGCCAGGTTTACACATTTCACAGCACTCACCATAGCACATACCTTCTCCAATGTCCATAACCCCACCACCCTCTCCCTACTCTCCTACCCCTGGCTATATTTGATAATTTTTAAGTTTTTTATTTCCTTTTCTAAAATATATGTTGACTGTAACTCTACATTATATGTGTACTTGAAGTTATAATTAAACATATAGGAAGTATTCAGTAATATGTTAATTCAGGACATAACACTATTCATTGTTGAAACTATTCAATGAGGAATATTTTAGATGCCAATGTAGATAAGGGAACAATGATATTATTAAGAATGAAGACAATAATGAGCTAGTACTCCCAGGGTGTAACTATTTAAGAGAGAAACATTCATGCATAAGAGAAAAATGGAAAAAAAAATAATGCCAAGAAAAATAAATGGTTTTCTCTACTAATATATGGGGAAAAACAGTAAACATTACTCACCAGTGTTTTATGATAGCCAAAAAAGGAAAAATAATGTCATCAGAGACACAACATGTTATTCACTGGTTAAACCTCTTTAGGGACTTATGAACACACCAAGATGACCCGGAATAAGCTCGAGAGAAAGAAAATGGGGATGAAAACATGATAACCACCTACAAACACTTGAACATTAAGACTGAAATGGAGCCATATATCATTCTGTGCCAGCTACAATTGAAAGTGATAAGAGGAATTTACAAAGGGTCATTTTAACTTAATCATATCTAAAAGTCCTCACTAGATCATCTATTCTCTTTGGGATTTGAGGAAGATTAATAACTTAATGAGTTAGATTCCCTTGTTTAAAAAAAAAAATTTATGGCCCTACTCAAATTTAAGTGGTTTTTAAAAGTCTTTACTGCTGTCATATCTTAAACATCTTTAAAAATTTTATTTCCCTAAATACCTTCTTTCTACTAAAAAAATATTTTTGATGATCTTTTGCGTTTTTAGGAACTCTTTTTGGACATTTCTAGAATGAGGGCAATTTTTTTTCAAGTTACCAACGTGATATTCAGTGCAAAAACTTAGTAATTTAGTAAATGACATCCCTATGTCCTGAAAAAAATAAATAACATATTTCCTTGTGCTAAGCACAGTTTTCCCTGGCCTAAAGATAATGTAAGGTCTTACTCATAGTTCTATGCATACTGGAATGTTTAGAAAATACATAAAGGAAAACATATTTAAGGGCTAAGGATGATAAAGAGCATTTGCAAGAATTTTAGATTTGTCAAAAAGAGCAATTCTGTGGAGACATTTTAAATTCATAACCGGAATACCATACTTACCACCAAGGGCTGTTGCAAATTATTATCTTTTTTAAATGATTAAGTTAGACCATTTTATTCTTGCTTGAAACTAGCATCATAACATGAATTTGCAAAGCATATAAGAGAAATCTATTATCTCTAAAGGTATATTATTTTTAAAAGGCAGTTGATTAATTCACATGGCAAATACTCATTTTGGGTCAATTTTTGGGAGCCCAGGTTCTAATCACTATAAAGACTACAACATTAGTCTTCCCATAAAATCTCTAATAACTGGTATTTCAGCAATCCTAAAAATGCTCAGCTGAAATTCTTGAAAGGTTATGACAAGTTTCAAGAAGTTTAGTTTTGTGCTGATAAGCAGACCTGCATATATTCTGAGGTTCGGTTTGATACAGCCCTACTGGTGCTGCCTCTGGTAAGTTTCCCACAGATTACATCTCTTCCTTCTCTCTGCTTTCCCGCCTTACTACCATCAAGGCCCTCCTCAGGCCATCCTTACCTCTCACCAAGATGAATGCAACAAGCTCTCACTCACTTCTCTGCCTCTGCCTTTGTGTCTGTTCCATGCTGCAGCCTGCATGAGCTTTCCGAAGTGTTATTCCTTTACCCATGTCCTGATTCTCATCATTGCTTTTGGAATAAAGTTCAGATTCCTTAAAACGACAGAGAAGACTCCTGCTAACATTTGCAACTTCGTATTACTTTTGCACTGTATTAGATGCTCTGGCCACACTGAGCGACTACTTTCTGTTCTGCAAACATGATCTGTCTCACTCCAGGACACTGTCAGTAGGTTTTCTTATGACAAAAAGTCCCCTTTTTCTCATTCACCCTCTTTCTTCCTCAGCCCACTTTTCAAATTTGAATTTAATTGGCACTTCTAGAACTTTCCTCGGTTCTCTTTGACAACGATCCCTTCTGTCTCCTAGCATTTCTTACCGAAACACGACTGCCTCTCATTACATTCTTCCAGCAGTTGTTTAGTTCCTTCAGACCTTGTACTCTCTTATCACCTCCACCAAACATGGTGCCAGAAGCATGGCAGACACCCAATAAACACGTTTAATGAGAGGGAAATATGTGATGAAATAAATTAATCAGAGTCGGACTCTGCTTTCTTAACTCTTAAATAATGTGACTGAACTGGAGATAGATCTGTTCTTTCATAGCTAAAGCCTGGCTTTGTGGTTTCTGTCTAGCTAGACAGGACGTGGGTAGAGTGGCATATGAAAACTGGGTCCATTGAGGAAAGTTTGACGAGCAGATGATTTACAGAGATGGGGGCAGTTTTTAAAAAAAATCACCTGGGAACAGTGTAGAACCCCAGGGCTAGTGAAAGCAATTGAAGGGGTGCAGAGTTCGCACCTACAGGCCTGGAGGGGAGCAGGGATGGAATGGTTTTAGGGCCGAGAGCAGGTAGCAGGCTGTTGGGGATGGGATAGCTCCCAGGCGACCTGAACTTTGGAAGAACAGTTTAGCCACCCTAACCAACCTGGAAGAGAAGGAGCCAAGGCAATAAAGCTTTTCTCCCCTCCTTCCTTTTGACCTCCTGGTTCAGTATCCCATTAGCAGAACTTCAGTGGAGGCCAGAGGACAAGGAGGTCTGCAGATAACATTTCATACAGGTCTGTTCTCTGACACAGAGCACAATGAGGAGGGTGACATTTGGATGTTGGGGATGGGGAGGGAAAGAAAATATTCACCACAATGACAGAGTATACTGAGAGTTGACAAAAAGTAACAATTATTTTTTTAAAACAATGCACCAGGATAGTGAACTGTTATGTGGCAAAATTCAGAGTTAATGGAGAGAAAAACCAGATGGGGTCAAGTATTATAATCAGTGAGTTTTGACAAAACTAAAATAATCTGATCTTCTGATGCAAAAGTTAAAATTACTTGGCCTCATATACTTCTTGTCTACCATGTTTATAATCTTCAAAACCATATGGTGATGCAATTCCATCACCCTTCAAGTCACTTTCCTTGAAACCATTGCTAAGTCCTTACATTCCAGAAAATCGCAAACATTGCGACTACATTATAAGCATTGCAGACTTTATTTAAATACTAGTAGAAGAAACTAGGGATGTTGAATTGGGTAAACTATGGGATTCTGCAAATCTAGATTGGTTGGAAATTGTGAGGATCAAGACTGGGTGAGCCTGAATGAGGTTCAGTCTGCATAAATAAAAATTTAAATATCTTTTCTTTTTAATTTTTAGATTTTTTTGCTATCCATTATGGCTTGAATTGTGTCCCCCCTCCAAATTCATATGTTGAAGCCCAAACACCCAGGACCTCAGAAGATGACTGTATTTAGAAATAGGGCCTTTAAAGGGTAATTAAGTCAGGGTTGGTCCTCATCTGATATGACTGGTGTCCTTAAAAGAAGAGGATCTTGAAATAGGTAGAAGGAAGACCATATGAAGACATAGGAAGAAGATGGCCATTTAGAAGCCAGAGAAGAGAGGCCTCAAAAGCAATCAACACTGTGAGCCCCTTGATCTCGGACTTCAAGCCCCCAGAGAAGAAAATAAAAAAACTGTGAGAAAACAAATATCTGTTGTTTAAGCCACCGGTCTGTGGTTCTTGATTACCGTATCTCTTGCATTTTTAAGCTCATACATTTCCTACATAACTCTAGGATGTATTTTCTCCCATGAATTATGCTGCCTCTAAGGGTTTTGGACAGCCCAGGATTTTATCACATGATTAAAACAACAGCAAAGTAGTGAAAAGGATCCCAAATACCAGGAACCCGGCCAGCATTCTTTGGGCAATGAGCTAAGGCCTGCTGTTTCCTGTCATCAGAGAGACTGTGGGATCCACTTCATGGGTTGAAGCTCCAGCTGGGTACTTTTCTTTAACAAATAGTAAAACCAAGCAAGTCCCTGAGATTGCTGTTCTTCTGAGGTGTAAAAGTCCAAGGAGGTAGGCAATGCCAGTAGAAATGCCAATGATAAAAGCTGAAAAGACCTGAGGAAATCCTCCCGCTAGAGAACACTTTTGCCAAATGAAAGGTTGATGCATAACCCTATTAAAAACCCACACCAGAATGGATTACAGGACGGATCCTGAATTGCGCCATGTACTTATAGGATGATTTATAATTTGCCTTAAAAGATGTAAGCTAGAAACTTGCTGTATTGTGTATGTGTGTTTGGGTGTGTGGACATAAGGGTCCTCCCACTGTGATAAATAAGCTAATTATCTCCACATATCTAGAGATAGGCCCACATAGAGAAGTCTCGTCAAGGAGAAATCATTCTATTTTAGAAGATGTTCCAATCCATGAAACAATAATACAACCTCTATATTAATTCAAACTATTGTTTACTCACATTCGCTATCAGTAAATATAAATCTATGTTTAAAACCCTTCAGTGGCTTCTCACTGCAGGTAACATGTGAATTCTTTACCATGCCCCACAGACCTCCATGAACTGGGGCCCTCCTACTTCTTCAGCCTTAGTTCATGATGTCTCACCTGACCCAGTCCATCTGGCCTCTTTAAATTGCCTCATCTCAGCCGACATTCTATTTTCTCAAGGTTTTTGCATATGCTGATCCTTCCGCCAGGAAAAATATTCCCTAAGAGTTTGGCTTTGTTTATTCCTCCTGATATATAAAGGCTCAGCTCAAACAGTATCTCTTTTCCTGAACCTCAGCACCCTCTTTCCTCTCTTGTCTATCTCATATATTCCTGGTTGTTTCCTTAATGGAAACTTCTAGTCTTTGCTTAGCATGTTTGTTTATTTTGTGTATGTGCTTAGTGCCCTTTTCCTACTAGAATGTAAGCAGCATGGAGGTGGAGATCTCATTTTTCTTGTTTTACCCGCTGATCCTCATAAGCAATTGTAGGTCTGGGGAGGGTGCTTAATAAATATTTGGTAAATAAATGCACAAAAGATATGATTTTCATATATGTAATATCATATAATCCTCAATGCTGCCAACCTTAGTGCATTTTCCTTAAAATATTTTTCATTTTTTAAAAAATCTGGAAGTTACAGTTTAAATAATGCTAGATTATTTGATCTTTTCCATGGATCTCATTTTTTTAAAAGATTTTATTTATTTATTTGACAGACAGAGATCACAAGTAGGCAGAGAGGCAGGCAGAGAGGGAGAGGGGGAAGCAGGCTCCCCACTGAGCAGAGAGCCTGATGCAGGAATCAATCCCAGGACTCTGGGATCGTGACCTGAGCTGAAGGCAGAGGCTTTAACCCACTGAGCCACCCAGACGCCCCCCATGGATCTCATTTTAAGTCTAATCTGATCCCACCAATAAATAAATCATGCTTGCCTACCCTGTGCCAGGCACCTGATGTGACTGTGGTTTTCAATTCTCTTTCCATTTCCCTTAGTTTCCTGAGACTCTGCAGCTCAGAATTGGGCAGAAGCACTGGTAAGAATACTCCTAGGATTAGCCTACGCCCAACAGGTTTATCTGTAAATTGGAGACAGAAATACCAAATCTCCACACCTCTGATTTTGTTGGTGTTGTGGTTCTGTTTTCGTTGACTTTTGTTCCTAGGAACAACTTATATGTATACAGTGGATAAAAGTCCTAAATGATGATGCCACACCTACTTAGTCCTCTAGTTTACTTTCTTCCAGAGGAAGAAAGATATGGTAGCAAAGAGATGGTTTGAGGACAATCATTTTTGTCATGCAGGTCCAATTTAAAATTTAAAACAAATGTTTAAAAGAGGCCAGTTTAATCTGCCAGTGTGGCTGACTACCTAAGGTAGGCAATGGTACCTTGCCATCAACGGACATGTTTTCTAAAAATTTCAGAAAAATAGGCATAGCGAACACTGACCTTTTCCTTTCCTTCCTATCTCAATGCTTTTTCATTGTTTGTAAAGATCATTTCTCTGCTGGGCTCTGCTTATCCTAGAAGCTATAGTCATTTCATCTGTTCACCACCCATGGTAATTCATTATGGTTAAAAGTAATACCATAATATTGCATTTCATCTGAAGCACGATTTAAAGTTTATTCATAGCTAAGGAGTGCCTGTTGAACCTTCAGTTTTTATGCTTTAATTCCTGGTATTCACCATTTTTACAGCAGTCAAATTGGGACATATTTGTTTCTACCTCTTGATGTAAAACTTTTGCTCTCCTTCCTGCTTCTTCATCACACTGAAACACATTTCACTTTTCTCTCCCATGAAAGTCTCCTGTTAGCTTAACAACAGACATGGACAAGACCTGGGGAAGATATTTGCACATCTCTCCCAGAAGTATAGACAGTGTTAAAAGACAATATACTGGCATTTACTCCTTTGTTTTCCGTGGTAGTTTAAAAAAAAAAAAATAACCAGGACACTTCTATAGTTTCAGGATATTTGCATAATGTGTAAGTGATTTAGTACTCCATGAAGGGTAGTCAAATGTGTCTGAAAAATGCAGACTTAACATCCATGTGCAGATTCGTTAAACAGTCCTCCCAATCAAAATGAAAAATAAAACACAAAAGATGTGTCAACTGTGATGTTGAGAAAGCTTCTAAAACAGTCATTCAACATTGAGAAGCTATATGAAATCAATAACTACACTACAGATTTACTCTGTGCAGGGAGGATGGTTCAAAATAATGGTATTTTGCAATTAAGAATTAAAATGCTAAGCACAGTGGCTAGAACATCGGACACGAACCAAGAGAAGAGAGAGAAGAAGATGAAGGTCATAAGAGATCTCGAAGTAACAGCAATATCATTATCGTGGAGTTATTTTTTAATATTTGAATAATTAACTCATAAATGCTTAAATCTATAATTCCCCCATGAACTTAACTATGATAACTTTTGGTGGGAGTTGTGTAAAGACACATTTCTCCTTGAAGAGTCTGTTCTTGGACGGCAAATGTGTGTTATTAAATATATTGAAGGATGGACGTTAGCAAGAGATCGTATGTAGAACTTGTTCACTTTTGCCTTAATACCTATGGTTCAAGTTGCTTTCACAATTATAAACTAGAAATAGTATCCTTTTTTCAGTCTTTCAAGTTTAAAATTACACTGTCATTACCTCTCACAAATATAAAAACAAGAAGGTAAACAGCTAATAGATATTAACTTCTTTCTGTTCCTCTTTTCTAAGAACTGGGGAAGAATTTTTCTAATCCTTTTTTTTTTAATGAAGGGGGGGAGGCTTAAATAAGCCAAATAGGCAAATAGTGTTTAGAATCACTGTGTGTTGACAAAGATTCAGACGCAAATAACTAAATAGATAACTTGAGCCTAATGATCCCTGTATTTGTTCTGTTTTTAGCTATTTTAAATATCAACTTTAGAACGTAATATTTGTGATACGTTGCTGATACTATATACTAAATTTTATGAGGCCATTAAATATAAGAGTTCCTAAATCTTACACTCATTTTTCATCTTATATATTAGTTTTCAAAAATCGTTATTTACCTCCACTTTAAAAAAAAAATCCTCCTGTTAACAGTACACATTTTGAATGAACAGTCAACGAAAAGTCTTCAGAAAGGCTAGGATAGTCACCATGGTCTGCGTCCCTCAGGGCTGAAATGATATTGGATTTGGTGAGGTGAACTGTATATCACAGGTACTCCCAGTGCTGGACAAGGAAATATTTCATTGCATGGGAAAGGTGGATTTAGAATTACTCTCTGCCCTCCAATGCCATATTTTATCTTAGGATACATCATTGACATATTCTCTTGATTTCATCAAATCTCTTAAAAGCTTGCTTGCTTTTTACATCCCTTTCAAACACACACTTACACACACACATTCACACACATCTTTGAATAGAAATCATGCAAAGAGATTTTGATTTTTCCTTTTCTTTTCTGCCATCAACTCTTCCCCTGTTTTCCTGTAAGCTTAGCATTTCTAAATTTAATGATATGTGATTTGAATCCATTAGTTACCACCTTAGAAAAAGGGACCACGTTTTATTAATTTTTGTATCCAGGACACTAACATGGAGTGCCCACACTGACTAGACAGCCATGCTTGGTGAATTAATTAGTAAAATATTTCTCAAGAAAGGCTCCATCACTCATTCTTTCCTAGATCCTGTTGAAATGTACAGTATGGCAGGCCCCTCATCATTTCAGACCATCGCAAATTATTTTTTATTTTCTCTTAGGACCTTGAGGTCATCCACCAATATCTTGATCACCCACATCAGAACCTGAACCCACTTTATAAAATAAAAAAAGTGTGTGTCCACATATTATTTTAGAGAAAAGTTTTGCTTTTCCTTTTTTTGTAAATTGTTCACATAAAATTTTGGCTGTTCCAATCACCTATCAAAAATCATCAAAGATGCAAAATATCATTTCTTTATATAGGCACATTTATATTTCCACCTTATACAAGTTTCCAATTTAGGTTTTTCTATATATGAACATGATATTATAAAGTTTTCATAAAATGAAAGGTTTTGCCTTTTGTCAGTTTTTAAAGGAAATTCAGACTTGCTTAATTTAAGAAACGACATACATAGCTTGCCTAGTGACTTTGGTTTTCCTAAAATAACTGCAAGCAATTCTTATTCAATCAACCAATCAATACATATTTATTGACCTGCTCTATTTACCAAGACTATTAGGTGCTGACCATTCTAATTTATTTGACCTTGAGTCATTGCTTTATTTGGGCAGCAGATATATAATAATAATGGCAACACATCTTGTTTCATTTTCATTTATTTGTAATTATCTTTTAGTTTCTCTATTTGATCAGCATTTCTTTATCATATAAAGTTTTTATTCTTTAGGGATCAGTGTTTTTCCTCATTTACTATTTGTCCTGTGCTTTTTCCATATATTTTTCCATGTGCATTCCTTTTTTTTTTTTATATTTTTCAGAACACTTAATTTGTGCTTTACTTATATACAACTGATCCTTGATATTTCATTTAATTTTTAAGAAAATAATCTCTTCTTTTAAAAAATGTTAAAAATAGAGCTCCCAGAGCCAAATCCCTGTTCTTTCTCAACCCATTACATAATAATTTTAATCTCCCTCAAACTGCAAAATTTACTATGTGTAGCAGGAGCGAAATCATTATACATCCAGACGCCTCAACTATAAAATTTTAATGCTTTGTCCTTTGCCCTATTTATTCCTGATATGAAAAGAGGATGCTTTCTTCTTAAATTTCAGAGAGGAAGTTCGACTTTGTAAGATACCCATATTCTGCATCCAGTAACAACTTCAGATAATCAGTACTACATTTCTCTAGCAGGTTCTCATTTTTGTTTTGGTGAATTTCTTCTAATGAAAAAAAAAAAAAGCCTACACCAGCCTCTTATTTTCTGATTAGAATTTGCTTTGGATGTCACTATGCAGATAAACTGATATGTGAAGCTGAATAATCATCTGAATAGGTTGATCAAAATAAGTGATCATGGCCAGACAGAGCAGAAGTTTTGAAGGTAGAAGGGTCCTTAAGGCCTGTCCAGTTCAATGACCTCAAGCACTACAGAGGATAAAACAGAGTCCACGGAGAAGAGACTTGCCCATCTTCTTAGATCTCAATCCAGTTCTCCAACACTCTTCTTTTTCACCTCACTGGCTTAAGCTTTTAGAAACAGTTTTAAACCTCTTTTTCCCCAAATTTTGTTTATTTTTACTTTTCTCCCAGAAAAGCCTGGACCAAGTGTCTTCTATCAACTACTACTTGAGTTCTGCTATTCTCTCCTCCCAGCTTAGTGGGAAAGCTTGTGTTCCCTCACTGTGAATCAACCTAAATCATGTTCTTTCATTATTTTTCTTATTTTACTCCTGCTGTACAGAATAAGAACAAGAGAAGTTCCTATAGCTACTGGACTATTCTCTATTGACTTATGTAAAAGTATTTCTTTCCAAGTAAATATATCTCTGCTTTCCTTCAGCAAAACAGTTGGAGACAAAAAATAAGATGGTTTAGATGTATTTGCGACCCCCACATGACCTTGTACGTTGTGCTTAATGCATTTCTGATGAATTATTATTTTGGCCGTTCATTAAGGCAAGTCATCGTTGAGAAGTATGTGGTTAAAGAAAAGCACAATCTCAAAAATACCAAGAGCTATCCCATAACAGTGCCATGGTCACACCTTAAAGTAGCTTTTTTTGTACATATAGATACCAGGAAAATATCCTTCCTTACTCTTTTCTTATCCCTCTACCCCTATTTTCTTTACTCACACATTTCACAAAATATGAGCAGCTTGCTGTGCTCATTCTTCATACTATTATTTACATTTTTAAAGTCAAGGTTGACTGCATTTCTTATGCTTAGCCCAATAATATCTGCCCTGTGATGGTGAAGCCCTCTTTCCACAAAAGCACTCATGATTTGAGGCAGGAAGTCCTTTTATGACTATAATTGCTACTAACCTACACATTAAAGGATCAATGATCCAGAAGCTTCATACTTGCCCGGAAACAGTCAATAGTTAAACATTTTAAGGAATTCACAGAACTAAACAAAATTAATAGACTAGAGAATTTAGAAACATGCTGTGAACCAATGTTTCAGAAATAATTCACTACGCAAAAATTAAATTAGTTTAACTACAATTTTTTTTTTAAAAAAGCAGTATTTTCATTTAACCATATAACTCCCAACCAAAGGCCATGAGATGTGTCTTACAGTGATGCTTGGTATACACTTTTCAGGTGATTCTTTGAAACTTTACTCACAAACTTGGATATTAAAAAAAAAAACCAACCCTCAATTTTCTTAGTCATTAAAAATATTTGTAACTTCTTTGGACAGAGAATTAGGAGTAGAAGACAGTTCACACTTCTAAGTGTTTGATTTGGTATGATGGTAAGATGAATGAAATAGAGGCTAACCCAACAGTAGACTGGCAATGCCTAGCGGCACGTCAATCAAGCAAACTCAATCAGAGGTTGACCTGATCCTGCCCAGTTCCCCCCACTGGCTACAAAAACTTTAAGAATTTAGAAATAATAGAGTTATAATGATATTTTTGCTCAAACTCCTTTTGCAAAAGAGAGGGCACAGGTCACCAAAGTTGTATGACTTCTGGCAGCCAAGATGCAGAGTCCACTGCTCTAATAAGGATCACAACTCCAAGATTTCCTAGAACACCAAATGACACCCTTAGGGCCAAACTGAGAGCTACTAAGTTAAATTGGTTAATTCATTCAACAGGCACTCACCCATTGCCTACCAGTCAAATACAGCTCAGGGACACCACCTCCTTTCTTTAGAAGTCCACCTGCAAGGAAAGAGGTTCATTCTAGTGGTGAATAAGGACCTTCATTGAGTGGAGGACAGATATTGTCTGAGCTCAATATTAATAACAAACTAGCAGACATATACATTAAAAATAAAACTCTTATATGAGAAGAATCAGGCTCTGTTTCAAAGATAGTGGAACTGGACAAGCAACTCCTATCACAGTATTTCCTCAATGAACCAAATTTCCTACCCTGCCTTCCTCCCCCCACCTTTTCCCCTCCTGTAAGTTATCTCTAAGCCCTGTCGGTAAGAATGAGACCTACTCAAAGTGCAGAAGCTGGGTAAGAGCTCAGTTTGAAAAATATATACATTCTAATGTAGCAGTGGGGTAAGGTTAGCCACTTACTACTTTTAAAACATTTTTCTTTAGTTCATAAAAACTGCCTAAACCAGTGCCCGGTCAAGGGTTTTGTCCATTTTATTTGCTCTGGTTCCGTCAAATTTTTGCTAGCACAATTTTTGTACTTAAAATTTACATCTTTTAAAGTTAAAGATTTAAATCTTTTGAAATCTCAGTGCACCGTTCGTTTCCTTTAATGATAAAAGAAAATTCATCCAAATCTTGGCCTTTGCAAAGCCCTTTGCAAACTGCCAACTCCAACTTGTTCACCGTTGAAATGCGTGGCCTGAGAGATCTCAGAGGACTGGAATATTGGGAATGGTCACTCTGCTCTTAAGGAAGCCCTGGCCTTACACAGACCTTCTACGGAACCCACCCCGGGCACACACTCCTGTACTGTACCTACTAACCTACCATCATCTGAGTGTGTGTGTGTTGTGTGTGTGTGTGTGTGTAACGTAGTGTATCTGTGAAGCAAAAGAAATTCTAAGGCTTTGGAGTCAGTGTTTGCCATAACCTACTAACCTATTGATGTGTCCTTCGGTGTTTCTAGAACAACCCCTGGGAAAGGAATCTGGGACGGGGCGAAGGTGAAGAGGGGAAGGGGAAGCAGGAAAGGCCGACGATAATTACTTCCTAAACCGGGACTGGGTGGCACTCGAGCCTCCGCAGCGCCGGCCCGGGAGACAGGGCAGAAGGGCCGGCGGGGGACAAGCCAGAAAGTCGGGGGACGGGAGGACGGCGGCGGCGGAGCAGCGGGCGGCGGGGCGGGCGGCGCGCGGCAGGGGAGATAAAAGCGGGAGGCGGAGCCGCCGGGGCGGGCGGGGGCGCGGCGGCCGCGGCGGGAACCGAGCGCGAGCGGGAGCGGGCTCGAGCCGAAGCGGCGCCGCAGCCAGCCGGGCGGACGGGCGAGGGCGAGCGCCGGGCTCCGCGCTGCCCCTGCTCCCGGCGCGCCGCGCCCGCCCTTGCGCCCCCGACGGCCCGCGGCGGGGAGGAGTCCACCGAGTTTGCCCCGGAGCGCGGGGAAGTTTCCCGCGAAGCTCCGCTCCCGGAAACGGGGGACCAGCCGGCGGCCGCTCGCGAGGTGAGCGCACCGGCGTGGGCCCGGGGGTGGGATGGGAGGTGCGGGGAGCACGGAGCAGCGGCGGCCTAGGGGTCGCAGGGGCGGGGGAGTGCGTCCTCACCTTTTCAGGTACTTCGCCTCTGTCGAATGGGGGAGGCATCTTTCTTTTTCCTTTTGACCCCGTCTTTCCCTCTGTTCCCCCCCCCCCATATGTGAACCCACTTCCGTTCACTTTATTGGACCGGCTCGGAGGGGCGGCGTGTCCGGGAGGTGGAGGGGACGGGACACGGGAGGGGCGCGGGAGGAGGACGCGCGGCGCAACTTCACTACCTGCGCTGGGTTCCCGGGCCCGGCGGGGCGCCCGGGACTCCGGGATTCCGCTGCGAGCCCGCACTTGGCGCAAGCGGGGGTTGGAAGGAGGGCACCCCAGGGCACAGTATTGAGTTTCCGATGCCGGTTGATCCGGTCCTCCGGCATGTTTGGCAGAAAGAGGAGCATCTCTGCAGCGGTACCTCTCTCCCGTCGGCCTCCAGCTCCGGGACCTTGCGGGAGCTTCGGCGAGGGCTGAGGACAAGGTGGGAGGGAAGTTACGGGCCTTGGAGCCGGGGTGGACCAGGCGCCAGCCGAGGGGTTGGGAGGCGTGAAGCGGGGAGGAAGACTGGAGTGGGTTGGGGAGAGTAGGGACGGCGAGATTGTTTGGCTGCTGCTGCGGTTACTTTCGCACGGTTACCCGCTCCCCCTTCTGCCCCGTTTGCATCCTATCAGCATATTTGTTAGAGGGCTACAAGGTGTTCTCTTTGATGCCTGTCAGGAGTTATTTCCAACTAAGTTCGCAGGTGCGAAGCCTGAGCCGCTGCTCCTCGTCGCTCCGCTCCCCGCGGTCCACCCCCAACTTCCCTCCCACAGGCAAACTGTTCCTGAATCGTTCCCAGGGTTTTGAAAGGGATGGCAAGTAAATAATATAGTTCGTGTTTGTGTGACTTTCCTCCCGTTGTGTTATCAGAACCAAATCAAAACACTGGGGATGTTTAATAAGACTCCCCTGCAGCAGTTTTTATAGTAATTAAGAGTATTATTTACAGTGTTTATTTTTCAGCGCTTTAACTCCAAACACTGTATCAGTCTCTCTATATACAGCTCTATCTGTACTGTCACTGTGTCACTGGGTTTAAAGGACACTGGCCTCTTTTGCACACACGTATACACACCAAAATAGAGTGTGACAATATTCAATATTTATCTGTCTTCTTGATTCAGTGGTCTGGCACCTGCCGATTCCAGTACACAATCATAACACCATATGCCTGTCTACCAAATTGAGGATAAGGAGAATGTTATTGTTTTTCATGTGCAGGACTACCCTGGACTACCAGATTTTATTATTGCTTAAGGGGTTTTTAACAGCTTCAGTCAAAGTGAATGAAACACACAGAACAAAATTACAGTTCTACCCAGTGCATTCAAAAGGAATACAATTCCTGGACACTCATAGTTGACTAGTTATCAAGGAAAAATTAAAATCCTCTCATCACACAGAAAACATTTTGATTGAATATTAAGAAATATTAAATAGCACACACGGAATATTCTGAGAAAGCAAGAAGAATTTTCCTTGTGCCTCATTTGCGTTTTATCTCCTTTATTACAGTAGCATCCTCTAGAAAATGAGCACCTTGCAGATAGATGTTGGTACGTACTGACTAAATACCATATTTTTTAATACAGAGGCTTGGTGACAGTCCAAAACCATACATGTTTTAAATCATTACCAACCATCTGTTCTCTCCCTCTCACTTAAAAGCGCAATCTTTTATTTTCACAGGTATCAAAACATACATCCTCATTTCCTACATTTCCATGAATTTTATCCCCAAACTGCAGTGATATCTGAGGTTGACCCGAGTTTGGCAACTGTTGTGTTTGGCTTGTTACACGCTAAGCTCCTCTCCTTTTATTTTCAGTGAAAGAAGAAATCAAGAAAGTTTTAAAGCTTTTGGCCAAGGCTGGTGTACATACTGCAGTGAAATCTGATGGCTCTTTTTTTTTTTTTTTTTTTTTTTTCCCTTCACCTTTTTGTTACCGAACAGAAGCTGAGAATTAGTACAGCTTCAGGCTCCTTCTGATGACATTCTTCCTTTTTCTTCCTGGTCACAACGGTAGCATTTGGTGCTCCGAAGCAGTGCATTAAACAGCCTCGTGACTCCAGAAAATTAGCGTGGTTCCAGAAGGATATAGCCTCCTCCCAGGAAGAATTTACAAAATGGGAAGCTAACTTAATATTCCAAACCCCAGATGAAGTAGATTGAAGACATACCCTTTGTTTCCCACAGATGTTGGCTGTTGATGTCGCATAGGATATGAGTAACATGTCTAGCTAGTATTCTATATATTTTGTGTTTGGGAACTTGGATGAGTTTGTATGTAATCAGTGGATAGATTGACAGCCTTCATTTTGTTTATGTCACCATTAGAGCAATATTTGGGGTTTTGAGGTTCCCCCCCCTTCCCCAATCCCAGAAAACTTTCACATTTAGGGATATTTGCTGTAGCTACAACTGGAATGTTAGGACATTTTTCTCACTCAAAATTAAGTTGCATAATAAATATATTGTTCCTTCAGTGCAACCAGAACACTGGGAAATCCTTTGTACCCCAGTCTAGGTATAATGTTCCAAAACACTTCCATGTTTTTAAGGAAAAAGATATTGGCAATCTTGCCCACACTTTGCAAATAATTTGTATGTACTGGCAGAATGTCAAGAACCAAAGAAAGGTGAGGTTTCTGCCTTCTGACCTGGTACACTGTGCTGTACTGCTTTTGCTTTGAAAACCTAAGATCCTCCCTACTTAACTACCAGGATAGGGCTGAAGGGAATGAGGCCAAACTATACACAATTTTGAAAGTTAAGTTGCCTTGAAAAAAAAAAGGCCTAATTTAAACCTTTGGAAATACATAAGGATGTGTTAGATCTTATTTTTCTGTATCCTAAAAATGAATTATTGAGGGGAAATAGTTTCACTATGTAGAGTAAGCACTCTGAATTATTCATGTTAATGAGAAGAATAGAGGCAAAGATAATCCAAAATCATGGTTATTTAAAAAGTCATTTGTTTTTGTCCCTGGAACGTATTACATGTTTGGTTTTAAAAAAGATTTTCATTGTTATTGTGGGCAAGTTGCCTTTCTAATTATTTTGTTTTGTTTAGGTTAATTTTTAAATGAGCTTATATGCCTCAGACACCAAAACCGATTTATAGGAAGGTGATACAGATGGGCAGCCTGCCCAGAAAGGAGCTGGGTGATGGAAATAAGCAAAGCTGGTATGGGAACTTTGCAGTGGAATATATGTCATTCACAGAAACATAATCAAGACTCGACTGTATACCTACTTAATGAATTCGTTTTAAGAACTAGACATGTTCCTGGAAAAAATAAAAGTCCTACAAGCAAAATTTGAGAAATTCAATCCCACTTCACATGTAAGAGAAGTGATGATCATGGTTTGTTTTTTTTTTTTTTTAAATGATAGTGGACTACTCCTGAACACCAAACAGGAATATTCTGATTGATAAATCTTACACTAAGAATCTGTAAGCATGAGATTTTTCTAAAGCATACATATGTGTATGTGTTAAGGTGATAGTCCTCAGCCTTGCACAGGTACTTTCTAAAGAAGAAACAGCAAGACACCACCAAATAAGGGGTTTGGTCCATTTGATCTCTGTCCCTATGCTCCAAATCGAAGTACATTTCATTGAAGAGAAGCTGTCAAGTGTGTATTGTTACCGTGGACCTGGTTAGAGAAAATAGTTGAAGTTCAGCAAGACTGGCAGTTTAACAGATTTCTGTTGTGTTTTTCAAAAGCTCTAGGGCAAAATTGGTTGTGGGTGAAATAGTTATTTGAACAAGAAGTTGATTCGCACCATAGCGCTGGTCGTTCAACACCTCGTTTCTCGTCACTGTTCAGTTGTCTATAGATCTTGTTGAATTGTTAGTTCTGTGGACTACTGGGAAACCTGCGGGAAGGTTAGAGCTGCTAAAAATATATGATTGGGAAAGCAGATAAGATCACTTGTATTTCAAGAATTCAAAGCAAAGAGGTGCCTGGGTGGCTCAGTTGGTTAAGCAACTGCCTTCAGCTCAGGTAACGATCCTGGACTCCCAGGATGGAGTCTCACATCGGGCTCCCTGCTCAGCAGGGAGTCTGCTTCTCCTGCTGACCTCTCTCCTCCCCTCCTGCTGACCTCTCTCCTCCCATGCTCTCTCGCGCTCTCTCTCTCTCAAATAAATAAAACCTTTTAAAAAAAGAATTCAAAGCAAAAAGTAAAACTATAACTTTTTCAGCAGTGAGCAGAATGGTGATGAAGTAGACGTTCTCTTCAGAGGGGTCACTATGTCCTCATAATAAATGTGCTCTGTACTGCAAATGGAATTGAAGAAACTTTTTTTTAAAATTTTTTATAGGGCATGGCATTTTTTTAAAAAAGATTTGGGTCTTAGACTATTTTAAAAGAAATATCGTGGTTGGAAGTATGCTTGAGACCTACAGGATATATTTTATACACATTTGTTAAAGAAATCAGTTTCTTCTGATCAGTGCCTAAGTCTTACAATCAAAATTATGCATCTTGTTATAGAGATGGAAAGGACCTTTAAAGTAATTTATTCCAATGCCCTCATTTTACCATTAAGGAAATGGGGACCCACAGTGATCACTGTGAACAGCTAAAGGTCACACTGGTAGTTAGTGGCAGAGCAGAAAGGAGAGAAACCTGATCTCCTGACTCATTCAGCTCCCGGTGTGGTAAGTTGGGTGCTTAGGCAAGGGAGTTAACTCTTTCTGGCCATCACAGAGTCAACTCCACATGCTAGCCACCAAACGGAATGGTACAGAGGTAGATGCAGAAGGCTCGTGATTTTTCTGTCTTCTGTCATCCACTGGGTGGTCCTCATGGACCAAACAGTGATTCTCAACCCTCTTAGTCTCTCTCTTTTTTTTTTTTAACAGCAAATATTTTGTGTTTCCCCCTTCATATCCTAAAATGCAATTCATCAATAATTTAGTTACCGATTATATCTGTAATGAAAAGGAGCAGTAAAATAAAAGTTAATTTGTAGTTAACAACTGTACTAATGTCTGGGGATGATGTCACTGGAGCACATATTAAAAAAGCAGAAGCTTGCATGAATAGATAATGAATAAAGGTGGATTTAAGACAAATAAAAAGATCAGAAGACATTCTGTACAAGAAGTACAGGAAAATGAAAGAACAGGATAGACTAAAAGTATGTTAGGATAATTACAAGCCAGACTTATTTGTATGTGATAAAGAAGAATATAATGGGAATCGTTCCAGGGAAAATATGCCAAGTCAAATTATAGATTGTCAGAGTGTAGAAAACGTGGAAGTGTGATATTTTGCAAATGAGAGTAAATACTATTAATATACTTCCCCCAAAATTCCAAACCTATTTTATGGAACATTTTCATTCTGTTACTAGTGTGAGTTCTATTTCAAGGGATTCTGCAGGTTACCCACCATATCATCAATAATAGCAGATAAAATACTTCTAAAATGAAAATTATTGATTTGGTGCTGATTTTGCCTCTACTATCATAGTCTATCAATTCTAGAGTTAGGAGGCAGACTGCATGGAATGATTAAATTATTCACTGCGACAACCTTAATTGTCAGTCTCGGGGCTTTCGGTGGAAATTCTTATAAAATGTTTAATTGCAATTATCTACCAGATTCCATAGATTGATATCTACTGTAAGTGTAGTTCATTGGGACACTGCATGTTGTAGTGGGTATTTAGGGAAATTCTTCATTAAATAGGGCTGCTCCTCCACACTAAAAACCAACCACACACCCCAGTCTCAATAAGCAAAAAAACAGAGTGTAGCCAAGCCCTCCCAAAATATTCTTTAAGGGCGGTGTGACCTTGAGGGGAGCCCTAGGACTAGATAAATAAGATTGTTATTTTTTCAAAGTAGGACTGTCCTGCTTGTCCACCAGTCTCCTGCCTTCAGCGGACTAGGATTACAGACTCTCTGACTGTCAAACTCAACCTCATATTCTGGTCTTTTTCTGTCACTGGGCCCTTTATAAAAGTTTACTTCTTCTGGTCCTCATTTCTCCTAGAAATCCCTCTTTACTGGGTGACTGTGAGTGTTGACAAACTAATATGCAAGCTGGCTAGTATCTTAGTTCTCCCAGGCCTTAACCTTGTTTATTTTATTTTATTTTTTTAAAGATTTATTTATTTATTTGACAGAGAAATCACAAGTAGGCAGAAGTAGGCAGAGAGGCAGGCAGAGAGGGAGAAGCAGGCTCCCTGCTGGGCAGAGAGCCCGATGTGGGGCTCGATCCCAGGACCCTGAGATCATGACCTGAGCCGAAGGCAGAGGCTTAACCCACTGAGCCACCCAGGCGCCCCCTTAACCTTGTTTAGATGCATGTCTCCAAAAAGCACTGAAGCCTTTCATAAAGACAGAGACGATACACACACTCACATATATGTATGTGTGTATATGCATGTATGTGTGTATATGCATGTGTTACATATATGCACATCCATGTACACACGTAATTTCAGGCACTGAAAAAGCGGGAAAGAAGGTATTATTTGAGATGGTATTTTTGAGTGCCCTTGAGACATGTTTATGTAAACAAAGAACCGCACTGGTTCAATATTAGCCATTGTACCATAAAATAGTGCTGTGAAGTATGCTCACAGAAGAGGCCAAGAGGTGTTACCCATCCAATAAACTGTTGTATTAGATTTTTTTGATATTGCTTAAAATAAATGCATCCTGTGCTAACATATAGGAGTTGGGCTGGGAGGGAAGTTATAGACAACTGTGGTGTCTGTATTAGTAGTCTGGGTACTGTTGACACACTAGAAGCTCTCCAACATCTCCTCTCCTTGCAAAATAGGGAGTATTTGCAGAGAGATTAGAGGGTTTGAAGACCACCTGTCCATGCAACATAAAGGAGAACGTGGGACCCTAGCAACAAGGAGGGGATTGAGAAGGAAACTCAAAGATTTTCACTTCTTATATTTGGACTAGCAGACTATCGCGTAAGAGTGGCTCTTGAAAATTAAGAGTTATGTGAGATATCATTTCAGTATTAGCAACGGCAAGTATCTTAAACTTACCAAATTGTAAGTAAAAATTGTTTTTTTCTTAGATTATTTTCCACTCCAGGTCCATTTTAGATGTCTTTTATAACATTGTATATCTTAGTCTTTTTAAAGAAGGAGACTTTTTCATGTAAACTCTTTAACAGTTAAGATAAGAGTCACGTGTGTGTGTGTGTGTGTGTGTGTGTGTGTGTGTGAGTGTGACTGTGTATGGCAGAGTGAGAATAACCAGTTATTTTGACATAACCACAGGGTTCTCTACGTAGGAGGGCATGGTTTACCCAATCATGAGAGATAGCTTTTCCTACAAAGGGGATGCAGCTGTTGTACAGAGCACAATTTGATCTATGATTGTTTTGGTATATATTGTTCATTCTTACTGGAAGCTTCCTGGGCAATTGAATGACCTGATGCTCAACCTCAAATTGACCTCTAACTTTATTTGGTCTTCTTTTGTTACAATTTCTAATAAGAGTGTAGTGGTGCAGTGGGAATTGAGAGAAGATGAAATTGAGGGTGGTAGATTGTGGAGGTGATAAGGAAAATAAGGAGTTTCTTTCATTTGAGAGCACAAAGATCTGTGTAGGCCGTGAAATTTTATTGGAAATCTGCCTTTTCTTGTTTTGCTTTTTACTCTTGTATGGAAAAAGGCAAAGATTGTGAAAGCAAAGCCCTCCTCCCTCTTTGTGCTGTTAACTCCACCATACAACAGAAAACCCCCCCCTTTTTTTGCCAAATAAACAGATATGACTTCTTCCATTTACTAGCCTCGTTGTACCCCTTTTTGCTTCAATGCTACCCTAAACTGAAATCTAACACACTAAAAAATGTAGTTAAGAAAAGGAAAAATATACCCAGTCCGTGTAGTGAAAGAAATTTCAGAAGGTTCTAGAAATATGTGAAAATGGGAAAACCAAAGAAAACAATTTCTTCCATTCAAATAAAGAATGTAATATTTGCTTTTCCATTAGTTTCAGAAGCAAGAAGCTCAAGGCTCACTTAGTTTTGTAGTCATTTTTACTGTTTTCTTTTTTATCACAGAGGGAGTTGGAGCTGTGACTTATTGTTACAGCTTACTTGAAGCAAATATAGTCTGTGAAGATTTACAAAAAATGATGGCATTGATTACTTTAAAAAAAGAAGTCCCCAAATTGAAAGGCAGGCATGATTTTTTTAGAAACATATCTCTAAATAAATTTGATTTTCCCACAGCCTTCTTTGAACGGATTAGAGTGAGAGTAATTTATTCCCTCCACCAAAATCAGTTTTCCCAATGTATTAAAAAATGCTTATGTATGAGTGACATTATTGGACTAAAAGCAGTGACCATTAACATTATTTGACTTTCTAATATTTGCACTCTAATTTTCAATTAGGAACTTTTACCATTAGAGAATGAGACTCCATTACTGTGACAGGGTTGGCAGTCAGCTGGGATACACTGGGATGGTCTTACTGGTTATTTGTGGCCAGAACCCAAGTTGTACTGATTGTTAAATATTTGGGGTATTTATCCTGTATTTACATTATCACTTTTGTGACTTGCTAAAAAAAAAAAAATCTAGCAAAGTCAGATTTTCAGATTTTGCAGTTCAGGGAATTATAACAGCATTTTGGATGGAAATGGATCTGCAAATTCCTGAGCTTCCAAGGAGGAGAGATTGTTTTTCTAGTACTTTGGAACTTCGGTTCACCTTGAATTTTCCCAACATATCTATACTGAATACTATCCAACTAGAATTCTTTGAAATTATTGGCATGTATTTTATGCAGAGCACATATATAAAAACATATTTATAGCTCAAGAAGTCCCTCTAAGTTCCCCACTTATAGAACTAGCTAAGTATTGGGCATGTATTCTTCTCATCCTAAATATCAAATGAAACATGTCAGAGTCAAACTTGCAATCCCTGCCCATCTCATCCCAACCTCCAGTACTCCCCAGCTCTACATCTGGATTTTTTCCTTGACATTTCATCTCCTCCACTCCATATCAGAACCTTCATCGAGTCATTGATTGGGTGAAGTGTGTTATAAATCAGACACCTGAAACTAATGTAATGCTGTATGTCAATTACACTTCAATAATACATTTTTTTAAGTATATTACAAATCTGCCTTCGGCCATCACTCAAGTCTAAGCTTTTGCACTCTGCTGTGTAGAAAACCTCAAGGGCTCCATCACTGGTCTCCTGGTGTCAGATATAGTCTTCCTTTTATTCCGTGCACCAGGGCAAATGTAATTATTATCATCAAATCTGAAAGAACTGGTCTCTTTTTTTTATTTTATTTATTTATTTGATAGAGATCACAAGTAGGCAGAGAGGCAGGCAGAGAGAGAGAGGAAGGGAAGCAGGCTCCCTGCGGAGCAGAGAGCCCATTTGATGGGGGGCTCCATCCCAGGACCTGGGATCATGACCAGAGCTGAAGGCAGAGGCTTTAACCCATTGAGCCACTCAGGCGCCCCTGAAAGAACTGGTCTCTTGATACTGCTAGCAAATATTATCATTGCTTTAACTACACACACCACTTCCATGGGTTACCATTGCTTGGTAGAGCCCAAAGCTGTACATCTGATTTTCTGAAACTCAGCAATGTTAGTCTCCTCCTGTCTCATCTCTTGGAAGTTCCTACTCTTACCCTCCTGCTTCAGCTGGCTGGCTTTCTTCTAGTAGTTCTGACTCACCATGCTCCTGCCATCCCCACACCCATGAATACACATACCCAAACATTGCCTATTTACTTTCTAGTTAGCTCCTCCATTACTAACCCAAATCCCATTTCCTCAGACGAGCCATTTCTTCCCCATAGACTGAGCCAGATATCCTTGTAATATATATAGACATATATTTGTATGTGTAAATGTATCCATATCTATGCATCTATATCCCTCATCCCAGATAGTTGCAAATTCACTTTTATTTAGGTAATTATTTAATCAACCACTAAGGTAGAGATCTCTCTAGTTTTGATGGCTTTTATTTTTCTAGAAAAATATTGCAGTGTCTGCTCATAGTGGGAGTGTAATAAGTATTTACTAAATAAGTGTTGACTCATCATGACTATCTTTAACCCTGCATGTGTACAAAACATCCATCACACCCACTCTCATATTCTAGTGAAAACACATAAATAAAACCTTGCAAGCTTTGAAACCCCACTTTTCTTTCTTTGTCATCTCCCCAAGTATCACACTCCTCTTTCTTCAGTTTCTGTCCCTATCAGTGATTCATTCAGAGGTGACATGCTCAGTGATACATCTGCTTAGAAAGTACAGCTGGTCTATTGAATTTTTTACCCTCCCCCCACCAAAAAGCTCAAGTGTTCCTTTATATTATATTCTCTGACATGTGAAATCTCCTGATAATTACAGGAATTTTAAAAGGCTTCACTTTATGAGAGTTTTATGGTGTGCCGTTTGTGCATATTTTGGCATTAGACAGTGATCTAAGATTGTATCGTGTTGGAAGAAAGAAAAAAATCATTTTGAGGTTACCTGACCTTATGGTCCTGTGTGTAGATACATGAGATGAAGGAGAACAAAAATTAAAAGAAGAATAAATATATGAAAATGAGAGAGCAAGATAAAAGCTGAGGTTGTAAGTTAAAAGTTCATATTTTTAAGCATTGTACAGAGGCTTCAAACTATGGCTAAAATAGTTAAGGAAGAGACCTTCCATACTTACTTGGCACTTACTGCGTTTAGATGCTGTTTTAATATTTGTGCTTAAATTCCATTTGCTGTATTAAAATTGAGTTGAGTTAGTCTCCTTTTTATTTAAAGCCTTCTTGCTTTGACTAGTTAAGGGGAGAATCTGTTAAGCCTCGAGCCCTTTGTGCCAGAAAATAAGGAATTGCTCAAAACTGATGGAGACACATTAGAAGGACGTTAAGAGCCAGTTTTAAAGGACTCATGCTTCAAGGCCCAATTTGGGATCATTTGAACATAAAAAGTAATAATGTATGTAATGGATTACAGCACACTGAATATGAAAAGAATCATGAATGTATAGTGTGTGTGTAGTGTGCAGATGGTGGTGGGTAGAAGAAAAAGCTCTGTTTTGCTGGAAAATACAATACATTTAAAAAATGATGGAATTACAAAGTCACCTTTTTTGCAACACTGTTAACAAGAGTAATCAAAGGATAATCCAGCCCTGAGTGAGTGGTTTTTGGGGACAGGATATCCATGCTATCTCTAAATGGCTTTTCACAGATTGCTTATTAACTACGAAGTGGGGAAGATACACTTCCAGGGAGAAATCTGGCAGACACCAGCTTAACCAAGTAATCACACTTGACATCACCACGAGAGTGACAAATTGACGTCATGTACCTCTTGACATGATACACACATGAAATAGGATACGTAATCCCCTTTGAAGTTACAATGCCAAAAATGTTTCACCTACATCTAATTAAAAGGCAGCAATCTGACAACTCCAAATTGGTGGGCAATCTTTAATATAACTAACCTGGACACTTCAAAAATGTCAGGGTCTCACACCCACACACACGCACGCACACACACACAGGCTAGAAGATTGTTCAGGATCAAAGGAGACTGGGAGACATGACAAGGAACTGCAAGACATCCTTCTTGATTAGATTGTGAATGGCGGGAAGCTATAAAGGCTAATTCTGGGACAGCTGGAGGAATGTGAATTTGGGCTTTAGATCATGGAATAATATAACATCCATGGTACATTTCTTAGGTGTGACAATCATATTGGAGCTGTGTAGGAGAATGTCTTTTCGGGGGAAAGGATATACTTGAAATTATCTACAGGTGAAATCTCATGATCTCTGCAGCTTCCTTTGAAGTGCTTGAGCAAAATTACTGTTTTAAAAGTGCTGGAATGGGAGAGGACCAAATGTGACCAATGTTAACAATTGTTTAATTTGGGTAAAGAATGGAGAGCAGACATGATATGACTGCTCCTTTTTCTGTAGGTTAGATCTTTCTCAAAATAAAAATTGGGTAAAATATGCTGTGATTTTTAAGCCAACCGTGCAGCCGATGAGATCATCATGATTATTGTATGGAAGTGAGCTAGCACGTTTGAAAGTTGTTCAGGCCATTAGTAAAGTGTCCTCTCCAACATATCTAAACATCTTCATTCAGCATTCCACAATACTCTGTAAGTTATATTTAAACATCTAAGGAGAGAAACCCTTAAAAGATAACTTGTAGGCAGTGTAGGAGACAAGGTACCCTATGGTGTTTGCCTGTAAGACCAACTATTGATGGTTTTCACTACAGGGTGCACGACGTAACAGACACCACAGTGTGCTGTGTGGAATGGATCCCAGCACAATTTGGGATCCAGTGTAATCCTCAGCTGTGCGTTGCCTGGAAGGTGGGCAAGCACCGTTAGTGCTTAGGTATTAGAAGTAGGTCCCTAATGCGCATTACCCTACATCTACAGCTATCAAAAAATAAAGCTGTTTGAT
The DNA here is from genome assembly GCF_010015895.1 of Lontra canadensis. NCBI lineage: Eukaryota > Metazoa > Chordata > Mammalia > Carnivora > Mustelidae > Lontra > Lontra canadensis. The sequence continues at coordinate 18,247,289 of NW_022631011.1, forward strand.
CGGTAAAGTGAGTGTTGATTCTATATGAAGCACAAAGTAAAAGAGGTTCAATTAAAAATACTTACAAAATCTGTAATAAGTTATCTCTTCAGAAAAAAAAATGGTTTCGAAATAACCATTTAAAATATTTCTCCCACCATTAAAGTGTGTGATATAATATTTGTACTCAGGTCCCTGTAAAAATACTCTGTACGGTCCTCAGATAACATTTAGGGCTGTATAGGAGATGTACCTTTCACATAACCAGACTGAGGGGTGTGATGCTTCTTGAAATGTAATAATAATTAAAAAAAAAAAAAAACCTTCTAGACCTTCTTGTGTCTTTTTTTTTTTAAAGATTTTATTTATTTATTTGACAGACAGAGATCACAAGTAGGCAGAGAGGCAGGCAGAGAGAGAGAGAGGAGGAAGCAGGCTCCCCGCCGAGCAGAGAGCCTGATGTGGGGCTCGATCCCAGGACCCTGGGATCATGACCTGAGCCGAAGGCAGAAGCTTTAACCCACTGAGCCACCCAGGTGCCCTGACCTTCTTGTGTCTTAAGATACAATAAACCAGTGGCGCCTGGGTGGCTCAGAAGGTTAAGCATCTGCCTTTGGCTCAGATCATGATTCCGGGATCCTGGGATCGGGTCCCACTCTGGGCTCCTTGCTCAGTAGGAAGACTGCTTCTCCCTCTGCATCTCTCTCTCTGTCATGAATAAATAAATAAAATCTTTTAAAAAAATATAATAAACCAAAGATACAAATATTAAGAGTTTTTCCCCCTTATTTTCATAAGATAGTTTATGAGTCATTATAAATTATAACAGGAAAAGATTAGAGTTTCTGAAAAATCTGAAAGAACTGGTCTCTTGATACTGCTAGCAAATATTGTCTGGAGGCTAAATGTCACAATAATAGGAACTCCTCACCAGAAAAAGTTATAATTCATCTTCAGCTTATATTTAGGCAAATATTGATAATCTGCTTGAACTTGGCACTCTTTTAATAAGGGAAAAATAGTAACAAATTATTATGGGGAGGGAGTTGGTTCTTTAAAAGCCTTAATTATCTTCAAATAAAGGAAATAATAGCTTTTGTATGATTGTTTCTCTGTCTCCCTCGCCAAGTGACTTCTATAACTTACGTTTGTATTAGTCTTAAGACAATGGATAGCCACACCACTGAAAAGTTTAAGACTTCAGAGAATGGGTGAAATTGAATTTTGTGATTTTATTAAACTGCCAATATATTTTTATTTCATATTTTTAAAAAAGTTCCAAGACCATGAACAACATAAAAGTTGTTAGAATTTACAGTAATAGAGAAAGTGACTTCCATATAGAATTTGGCATTAAAAGAGAACAGCTATATGAACAATTTGTGTAGGTAATTATTAGCTGGAAGCTATTTGTACTCCAAGTTTATTGAATATACACATATGATAATAAGACTTTGCACAAATAGAACCTTTTGGTAATAAATCCATGTAAAAGATTGTGCCTCAGGGAATAATTCTAGATGTTAGAAGTATATTTGAATTCCCTGCACATGGAATGCAGAACTCTAGACCAACTATGTAATTATTTTTCATTCATAATACTTAATAGGTCATTTTACCTAAAGTCTCAGAAAGGATAAATAAAACAAACAGTGGAAAATAATGTCCTTGTTCTATTTGTACCTATTTTCAAAACATTGCACTCATAAAAGAAATAGCAAAAGAGAACTGTGAGACCTTTCTCCAGAAGTGAACTAAACTATACTCAAAATCACAGTTACCAGAAATAAATAAATACCAAATCATTACCTGAGAAGTCTCCCGGTCAGTGCATGCTGGAATTACTGATTAACTGGTTTTTGCTTTTCTGGCATCCTCTCGGTTGCCTAGAGAAAACACATTAGTAGTAAAATAAAATATGGAAGAGGATTCTCTTTATGAAACCTGTACACTTATAACACTTCTGTGCATCCTTCCCCCCCCCGACTCAAGTCAATTTTGCTGCATGTTAACAAAATAAAAATAAAGTGAAGGATCCTTCCAATTCCCTTTCTTCATTTTAGATTTTTGTTACATTTTTATTAATATGCCAAATTTTATATTTTCATATTTAAATGAAATCAGTGCTCAAAACAGTCCTTTCATTACTGTTTCCCTTTCTGAGTTACTTTGATTTATTCTGTGCTGGGCTATCTTTTATTATCAAGGAATTTATTCTAGAAGGGCTCCTGTGGATTTGTACGTTCTGAATTTTTCCTTGCCTGATAATTATTCCTATCTTCCACTACCACTATCCTGTCCCCTGGCCTCGAACCTATGTCTCTAGTCCATAAGCCATTTTTTTTTTTTCCATTCTTGATGGGGGTCAACAACGTGAAATGACAGGATTTGGTGTAGTGGGGCAGCCTGCAGTCCCAGGGTCTTGTGTGGAGCACGTTGTCTCACCCAGCTTGTTCCATTTGCTCTCAAGTTTAATTCAAACCTCTAATTCTGTGCTATGATATAATAGTCATGGCTTCCCTTAAATTTTCCCCCACAGTGCCCTCAGCTGGGAGATCACTCTAGAGCTAGTAAAAATAGTAGATGAGTATGGTACTTTCTCCAGTCCTGCAACCCCCGTCATACTGAGATTCAACAGGGAAACATCCACATTCCCTATAGCCTACTTATGCTCTAAACCTCACTGTCCCAATCTAAGGTTTGATGGACAGTCTTTTGGAACCATGATACTGTATTTAGGAAAATATATATCCAGCTCAAGGTTTGAGAGTATATGTACCAATTTTCACCCTCTTCTCTGTTTTCTCTCTGGATTGTTTTTTTAAGATTTTATTTATTTATTTGACAGAGAGAGAGCACACAAGCTAGAGGGAGTGGCAGGCGGGGGTGCGGGGGGCAGGGGAAGCAGGCTCCCCGCTGAGCAGAGAACCCGATGCGGGACTTGATCCTAGGACCCTGGGATCATGACCTGAGCCCAAAGGCAGTCATTTAATGAACTGAGCCACCCAGGCATCCCTTGGTTGCCTCCAGGCTTGCCAATTTTGAACAAGGCTGCTTTAAATATCCATGGGCAGGTTTTTATGTAGACGTGAGTTTTCAGTTCCTTTCGGTAAATACCGAGGGGCATGATTACTGGATTTTATGATAATAGTATGTATGTTTAGTTTTCCAAGAAACGTCCAAACTGCTTTCTGAAGTAACTACTATTTTGTATTCATACCAGTAATAAATGAGAATTCCTGTTGCTCCACATCCTCATCAGCTGTTGGTGATGTCATTGTTCTTATTTTGGCCTTTCTGATAGGTGTGTGGTCCGATGGGTAGAATCTCATCTTAGTTTGCATTTCCTTGGTGATATATGATATGGAGCATCTTTTCATATGCTTATTTGCCATTGTGTATCTTCTTTGTGAGGTGTCTGATATATTCTTTGGTACAATTTATTAATTGAGTTGTTTACTCCCTTATCATTGAGTTTTTAGAGTTCTTTGTATGTTTTAGGTAATAGTCTTTTATCAGATAGTTATCTGATGTTTACAGAGCAAATTATCTTAACTTCAATAAAGTCCAGCTTATTAATTCCTTCCTTCATGAATTATGCCTTTGGTGTGAAATCTAAAAAGTCAACATCATGCCCAAGGTCCACCTAAATTTTCTCAAGTTATCTTCCAGGAGTTTTATAGTTTTTTGTTCAACATTAAGTCTGTTATTCATTTTAGCTTAATTTTTGTGGGTGGTGTAAATTCTGTGTCTAGGTTCATTTTTTTGCTTGTGGATGTCCAGTTAATCCAATACAATTTGTTGAAAAAACAAACAAAACAAAACCCTATCTCTGTTTTATTGTATTTGCTCCTTTCTTGAGGATCAGTTGACTATATTTATGGAGGTCTACTTCTGGGTTTTCTATTGTGTCCCATTGACTTATTTTTCTATTCTTTCACTAATACCTTGTTGTCTTGATTATTATATCTTTACATTAAGTCTTGAGGTTGAGTAATGTCACTGTCCTCCAACTTTGTTCTTCCTCTTTAATATTGTGATGATTGTTTGAGACTTCTGCCTCTCATACAAACTTTAGAATCAGTTTGTTGCTATCCACAAAGAACTGACTGGGATTTTGATTGGGATTGCATTGAATCTGTAGCTCAAGTTGGGAACAACTGACATCTTGACAATATTGAATCTTTCTATCCATGAACATAGATTATCACTCCATGTATTTTGTGCTTCCATTTCTTTCATCAGAATTTTGTAGTTTCCTTCATATAGATCTTGCACATATTTTGTTTTTTTATACCTAAGTATTTAATTTGAGTTGGTTACTAATGTAATGGCATTGTGTTTTTTATTTCAAATTCCACTTGTTCATTGCTGGGTTATAGTAAAGTGATTGACTTTTGTATATTTTGTGTATTAACTTATAACCTACAATCTTACTATCATCATTTATTAGTTCCAAGAGGTTTTTTTGTTGACTTTTTTCCTACATAGATGATTATGTGATCTGTAAGCACAGAGTTTTATGTCTCCATAACAAATGTATACCTTTTATTTCCTTTTTTTTTTTTTTTAATCTTACTGCATTAGCCAGGACTTGTTGAAAAGTGGTGAGAGGAGACATCCTTGCCTTTTTCCTGATCTTAGTTAAGAAAGCTTTGAGTGTATATAATTAAGTATAATGTTGGCTAAAGGGTTTTTGTAGCTAATTTTTTTAATCAAGGTGAGGAAGTTCTTCTCAATTTCTAGTTTATTGAGTTTTTATCATGAATTGGAGTTAGTGTTTCTCAAAAGTTTGTTTTGTTTTGCCTCTATTGATACACTTGTGTGATTTTTCTTTTTTAGCCTATTGATGTGAGGGGTTATATTGATTGATTTTTGATGTTGAATCAGCCTTGCATATGTGGGATAAATCCTACTTAGTCATTGTGTATAATTATTTTTATACATTGATGGATTTGATTTGGTAACACTTTGTTGAGGATTTTTGCATCTATGTTCATAAGAGATATTGGTTTATAATTTTCTTTTCTTATACTGGCTTTGTTTGGTTTTGGTATAGGGTAATGTGGACCTCATAGACCAAGTTAGAGATAATTCCCCCTGCTTCTAACTTCTTTCAGAAAATATGAAGAATTGGTATAACCTTTAGTGTTTAGTAGAATTCACCAGTGAACCCTTCTGGGCCTGGTGTTTCTGTTTTGGAAGGGTATTAACTATTGAGTCAATTTCTTTAATGGATGTAGGCCTATTCAGATTATTTCTTTTTGTATGATTTTCGGCAGATTCTGTCTTTCAAAGACTTGGTCCACTTCATGTAAGTTATCAAATTTGTGGGCATAGAGTTTTGTTGATTTTCTCTATTGATTTCCTATTTAATATTTCATTGATTTCTGTTCTAATTTTTATTATTTCTTTTCTTCTACTTACTCTGAAATTAATGTGCTCTTCTTTTTCTAATTTCCTAAGTTAGGAGCTTAGAAGATTGATTTTAGATAATATATACATTCAGTGTTATAAGTTTCTCTCTAAGCACTGATAGTATAGTGTACCATAAATTTTGATAGGTTGTATTTTTCATTTTCTTTTAGTTCAAAATATTTTTTATTTCTCTTGAAATTTCTTCTTTGACCCGTGTGTTCTTTAAAGGTATGTTGTTTAATCTCCAAGTATTTTGAAATTTTCCAGACATCTTTCTGTTACTGATTTCTGATTTAAGAAGAGACATTCTGTGATTTCTATTCTTTTAGAAGTTTTAATGCCTGTTTTATGGCCCAGAATGTGGTTTATCTTGGTAAATGTCTCCCATGTACACTTCAGAAAAATGTGTGTTTTGGTTGTTGGGTGACGTAGTGTAACTATCCATTATATTCAGTTGACTGATCATATTATTGAGTAAAACTATGCCTTCATTTATTTTTTTTTTCCTGCTGGATTTCCTTCCTTCCTTCCTTCCTTCCTTCCTTCCTTCCTTCCTTTCTGATTTTACTTATTGAGAGAAAGAGTGAGAGAGAGAAAGCATGAGTGGGGAGGAGGGGCAGAGGGAGAGGGAGAAACTCTACCTCTGAGCAGGGAATCTGATGCAGGGCTTGATCCTGGGATCCTGGGATCATGACCTGCCCTGAAAGCAGATGCTTAGCTGACTGAGGCACCCAGGCGCCCCTGGATCTGTTCATTTCTGATAGACAGTTGTTGAAGTCTCCAACTCTAATAGTGGATTTATCTGTTTTTCCTTGCAGTTCTATCAACTTTTGCCTCACATAGATTGATGCTCTATTGTTACACTCACATGTTAAGGATTGTTCTGTCTTCTTGGAGAATTGACTCCCTTACCATTATGTTATGCCCCCTCTTTATCTCTGATATCTTTCCCTGGTGTGAAGTCAGGAGCAACTTAACTGGATCCCCTTAGAGTATCACAAGGCTGTAATCAAGCTTTTGGCTGGGCTGTATTCTCATCTGAAGCCCAGGGTCTTCTAAGCTTATTGGGCTTATGGCCAGAGTTCACTTATTACAGCTACAGGATTGAGACCCTCAATTTCTGAAGGCCACTCCTCCACATAAGAAGTTCATAGCTAGCTTTGTGCTTCTTCAAAGCCAGTAGGAGAGTATATCTAGCTCCAAAGAAGTCCTGGACCCACTTTTAAAGTGATCACTGATTAAGTCATGCCAACTCAAGATACATTTTATCTTTTTTGCCATGTACAACATTATGATTTGATAAATATACATTGTGAAATGATTACCACAGTCAGGTTAATTATCATATCTGTCACTTTATATAGCTACCTTTTTTGGTGTTGTATGCTAAGAACACTTAAGATCTACTCTCTTAGCAATTTTCAAGTACACAATATAGTGTTATTACCTATAGTCACCGTACTATATATTACATCCCCAGAACTTATGTATCTTATAACTGAAGGCTTATACTCTTTGACCAGCAACTCCCTAGTTTCCCAACTTCCAGCCTCTGTTAACCACCATTATACTCTGTTTCTATAAGTTCTTTTTTGTTGTTGTTTTTTAGCTTTTGGGTTTTTTTAGATCGCCTAACATGTGTGAAACCATATAGTTAATAATACTATATTGTGTTACCTTGCCCCTTGCTTTTGCTTTTAGCATTTGTCACACTTCGTAATCCTATGTTTAATTTGTTTTAGCTTGTTCTTGCCTTTTCACAGCTTACTTTTGTGTCCCAGTACCTAAACAATGCCTGTCAAATAACAGATTCTCAAAATACATTTGATAAATGACTAAAATGTTGCTATTATCATCAATATAGCCAAGAGTAGTTCTGAGATTTTGTGAGAGAAGTTAGCCTTGAGCTGCTCATGTATAGGATTGAAGTCAGAAGGAAGAAAGTTTCAGGACAGTAGTCATAAAAAGAAAAACAAACTGATGTATGTATGGATGGGCATGGAGTACTCAGGAATCCATAGAATAGAGAGGATTGTTTCTGTTGGGGGGGGGCAACAGGAAGTTAGGTTGCAGACCACTTTATGAAGAGCCTAAAAGGCAGATGAAAGAGTTTCTCCCTTTAGATCAAACAACAACAATAACAAAAACAACAACAAAATCTAATGACTTTTTAAGAAAAAGAAAATTATTTAATAAGCAATACTTAAGAAAGACTGATGAAGCAGCTTATTTGTGTTGAACTGAAGATACTATCTAGAGATAAGTTATCTACCTACAAGTGTTTTTGTTCATTTATTCAACACCTCTTTATGTTCCACTCACTATGTCTAAGGCACTGTGTTTGATATGGGGGTTATCATGAGCATCACCTCAAAGACGAGTCCTAAAGAACAAACAAGGACCAGCTTGAGGTTGGCAGAGGGTCTGAACAAGAAAGGAGAGAATGTTCCTATGGCCACAGACAAAAATGAATGGTTAGTTCTTAAGATTTTAAATAATTTATCCTACCTTAAGAGTAAATTTTCAGATCAAGATATGGGTGATAAAATTAAGGAAGTAATCAAGAGCTACATCAGAAATGGCCTTGATTGTCATCATAAGGAATTTGGAACAGTTAAGAAGTGTGAGAAATGGTAGAATATATGATGGAAATATCCAGTAGACATTTAAAAATGTGAGAGCAGATTAGATAAGTTACATTAGAAGTGGAACATGGGTTGTTTTCATCTTTACAAAAATTAGATCATTTCATGGGGGACTGAACAGAGAAGAGAAAGTCGAACTCCAAGAAAGAAAGAAAGAAAAAAAGAAACGGGTGATATTGTTAAAGGTTGAACAAGCAACCATCACCATAGTAGCTAGAGATATGAGACCTTTCAGAATGGTCAACAGGTCAATGGCCTGAAATGGTCACAAAGACAAGGAACGTATTTTGCAATAGCAAGAAGGAAATAACTTGTAGCCATATGAAGGAAGTTCTCTGTGTTTGCCTGGATGATCAATTAACATAATCATTACATTTCAGTATTGATGTCTACTTTTATAAGTTCCTATGATGTGGGTAAATGATATAAAAGTATCTACCTGTGTTGGAAAGAGGATATTTTCTTAAGACAAATAACCCCTTATATCTTACTTAGGTTTTCAGTTTAGGTTTTCAGTTTACTTATCTCTGACTTTCAGTAACTTCCGGTAATAAAAAAGTAAATGATCTCATTTTGAGCAAATTTTAATAAAGATCACAATTTTGGCATCCCTCAGTTTGAGGGGTATACTTAAGTTTAGTGGAAAGAATGTAATTTGGAGGCAGACAAACTAAATTTAGATTCTGGCTTTGCCTATTATGAGTCATGTGAACTTCCATATTTTGGTATTTGCTTCCTTCTCTCTAAACAATATCTACATTTTAGAACTTGATATTTTAGTTTTAGGCTTTATCTGTTGACTTTCCACCAGAAGAGTCTTTCCTAGTATTTTTTCCTTCCTCATTTTACCCCATGCATCCGTCCTTCACCTACCAACCCTCCTATCTTTGCAATGTAGTGATAGCATTTTGTTTGCATACATATTCAGTGAATTCTTTATCAGGGCTGCGTATATGTTATCCAAAGCCTAGCCATGCAGCAAAATCTAATTTTTTTCCTTTTCTACATTTTCTGTTTTCCCTGAAGTTAATAGTGTCTTGCTCTTTCATTTGTTTAATGTTCTAAGTTTTTAATCACTAATTTGGTCAAAGTCTTCATAATTATTTAAGTATCCTCTCTAAATGTTCAGACAAATCAGAGAGTCTACTAGATGTATCTTTCCAGAAACTTTCTCCCAAGCCTCTGTTTTGCTCTACTTTGAACTGCTTACCCTATACACCTGTTATACAACTTTTATCCTTTCACTACTATCTAGAAACACCTCTCATGTCCTCCTCTCTCCTTTTCTGGACCTATAGTTTTCTGTATCCCATTTCTTCTCATCTTATGCCCTTGCTTAATCAGTTCCTTCTGTAGTTTCTGGAGAGCTAAATCTTTTTTGAGAACTCGTCTGAAAATATTTGTTCTATCCACCACTTTGATTGAGACTTTGATAGAATTTGGTAGCATTTAAGAATTTTAAGTGGAAATGACTTCCCTCAAGAATTTTGAAGGCATTCTTGTTCCATTTTGGATTCCAGTGTTGCTGTCAACAAGTCTGTCATTCTGATTCTTGATTCCCTGGGTATGATCGTTTGTTTCTCTCTGACAATGCATGGAATCCTTTCTTTATTCCTAATGTTCTGAAATGTCAGTATGATCTCCCTTGATAAATTTATTTCATATCCCTTGTGCTGAGGTACTCAGAGATCCCTTCAAGTCTGTAAATTCATGTCCTTCAGTTCCCTGAAATTTTCTTGAATTATATCACTAATGGTCTCCTTCCTTTTGTTTTCTCAGTTCTCTCTGTTTGGGACTCTTTAATCAGATGTTGAATATCTTAGATGAATCATATTTCCTGGAGTTTTTTTTTCCCCTGTCCAATTTTCCATCTCTTTGTCCTTTTACTCTGCCTTCTGAGAAGCATCCTAACCTATCTTCTAACGTACAGACTGGATTTTCATTTTGGTTATATTTTTCATTTGCAAGAGTTTCATTTCTTTCTTTCTTCTTCTCTTTCTTTCTTTCTTTCTTTTTTTTTAATTAAATACAGAGTCCTGTCTCACTTTGGTGGAACAAAAATGTTTTCTTTTCTCTCTAAGGATAGTTCATTTGAATTTGTTGTTGTCATTGTTTAGTTACTTTTGGTTTGTTTTTCCCCTCTTCTCTGCCTTGCTTCTTTTCTGGTTATTCATTACCTTCTCTCTTGCCTTTACTCTTCTGCAGAACATAGTATACCTTTCCTAGGCTTGATAACGCATAACATCTTATTTCTTGTGGGTATCTATGAAAACACATTGACCTCAACATTTATGGTTTTTTAAGTTAGTTATCCCCCCCTCTTTTTGCATTTCATTTTCTAAAAATTTATTTTTTCTCTGTCTTATAATCATCTTCTCTTTCCTTATTTATATCTTTGTACATTTTTTCTAGTTTCTTTGCTTTTATTTTAGAGGAGTTTGAAGAGGGAATACATGAGTCTAATCTGCCACTACTTAAGTAGAACTCCTCTTCCTTGACTCATTAACTAAATTAATTAAAACCAGCTAGTACAATAATAACATTAAAAGCAGCACTAATTATTCATAATTTTGTATCGTCTTTAAGGTCTCATAATGTTTTTTCACAAGGTTTTTTTTGTTTGTTTGTTTGTTTTACGTTTTATTGTATTTCCTGCTTTTCTAGGGAATGCTAATTTTCAGTTGTATGTTATTCCTGCTTTGCTTTTTTGGCATCATTTCAGGCTTCCCAATGTATCTGTACTTATTTCAATAACTACCTTAGGCAGTCACTTTGATATTGTAATATGAGCGCTATTTTTGTGGTGTATTCTCTAAAAATGCCTTAAGAGCCTACTATATGATTTTTGTCAGTAGATATTTTTGCAGATTTATTTTCCTTTTTTAAAGCAAGATTTGTAGATTAGCACCTCTGCTGTTTTTGTTCATGTTATTTCTCTATTAAATGGTTGCAGGCTAAGCACAGATGGGCTAGAATGTGAATCAAGAGGAGAGAGAGGGAGCACATAGGAGAATTTAATAAATATTTGCATGAGATTGCTTGGAGCTAGCCATGAGTGCTTGGCTTACAAACTTTACTATCTATAAGAAACAAATCATATTCCTTTTAGAATATAATGCATTTCTAGCGTTTTAGAGAGCTTTAAGTTAGCCGTAGAATTTCCTACTTTATGGTAACAGTATTATCCTTTCTATAATAGACATTATACAAAAGCAACACATCAGATATCAAGATAACATATAAAGAAGGAAAAAAATTCAATCTTCCAAATAGATATTGACTGTCTAGCTAATTAATCATTAACAAAAATAACTACATAATATATCTGACATAAGGAAGGAGGATAATCTATACATATAACACCTTTACAGGGGTTTTATTGTTACTGTGATGAGCAGAAGAGGGGATTTAGAAATAATGTAATATACAGGTGATGACATGATGATATATAAAAGACATTTTGTCTAAATGGTAAACAGTAATAATAGCATTTATCTGTATTTTATTGTCTTACCATAAAAATATTTGCTTGAAAATATGTCTGTGGACACCTGGGTGATGCATTCAGATAAGTGTCCTGCCAACTCTTGATTTTGGCTCAGGACTTGATCTCAGGGTCCTGAGATTAAGCCCCACATTGGGCTCTGTGCTCAGCAAGAGTCTGCTTGTCCTTCTCCCTCCTCCAGGGCCCTTCCCTGCTCAAATAAACAAATCTTTAAAAAAGATAAAATATATCTAGACAATTTGTTAAATACAGAGCAATGCCAAACTTTTGTTTACAGCATTTATTACAAGAATTTTTGTACTAGAAGTAGTTTTAAGTATGTGTTATTAGTTAAGTATAAATATTGCTATTTTACTGTAAAAACTAACATTTCAAAACCAGTTTAATCTATTCCATTTTATGTTGTAGCTAACATACTAATTGGAACTACTGCTTACTCATAAGAAGTAAATGCTTTTCTAATGTTCTATTGCCTCTTGTCTCTTAAATGCTGCCAGGTTTTATTTGCCTTTTTTTTTTTTCTAGGCTTTTGGAAATAGATATGTCATGATGAAGCTTTTAAAATTCTCTTTCATTCCCCATTTTTGTCTCTCTCTCCTGCCTTACCGTGTTTTTGGATTATATCACTTTTCCAATCATAATGACCCACGAAACTGACTAGGTTATGTACTTCCTGTAAACATTGGACTGTCTCCCTGAGAAGTAACTCCTTCTATAACTCAACCTGAAAAACTCATGTCTTGCTGTCACTGAAACAAAAAAGAAATTTTAAATTAGTATATATGGCTTATTTACATAATACTCCAAATACTTCATTATTGGTTTAAGGGTGTTATTCATTATTATTCAAGAGTATATGAATAACATCTGTAGGTATAACAACTATCCTTCCCTACTGTACACTGAAGTCCATATACTTGTTCTCTTCCAACATTTCAAACTAGTGGTTGGAATAGTAAATTCTCATCTTGAAGTTCCTCTCTTCAAAATCCTTTGGTCTTTTTGATCTTCTCTCAGTAATTTCCACATTGACCAAATCATCTTTTCTGGTCTCATCTTTTTCCACTTTGGGGGGAAATGATATTTTATAGTTAATTCTTATCCCTACTCTTTCTTAAACACTTTCCTTATGTGTATTTATTAAGTGAATATTTTATTTACTGCCTACCATATAATAATATTCTGTCTTGGTTTTGTAATGCACATTCTTTATGGCATTTCTTATTTCACAATCTTTTCCTTTGATTTTTTTAGAAGCTCTTTCTAGGAAACCCCTGAGGCTCTAACCTATAACCTGTTTTATTCTCCCATTTTATCTCTGGATGCACTCAAGTTTAGCTATTATTATTTTTTTTTTTAAAGATTTTATTTATTTTGACAGACAGAGATCACAAGTAGGCAGAGAAGCAGAGAGAGAGAGGAGGAAGCAGGCTCCCCGCCGAGCAGAGAGCCCAATGCGGGGCTTGATCCCAGGACCCTGGAATCATGACCTGAGCCGAAGGCAGAGGCTTTAACCCACTGAGCCACCCAGGCGCCCCTAGCTATTATTTTTATAGTACAAATCCTCATAACACTATCCATCCATTCAATCATGCTCAGATTATTGTATCTACTTCTGAGCCCTGCATTTAAAGAAAAGCATTAACAAACTCAGACGTGTCTGGAGGAGAATGATTAAGTTGATTTAATGCCCCTAAACCCTGTCCTGTAAGGAATGGCTGAAGGAATTGTGTATATTTATTGTTTATCCTGGAGTAAAAAAGATTAAGAGTAGGCAGGATAATTGTTTTCAATAATTGGAAAGTCTGTCATGTAAAAGAGAACAGATTTGTTATGAGTTGTTCTAGAAGGCTCTACCAGAACAACTTGTGCAAGTAATGAGGAGATAGTTTCAAATATTCTCTGATGAAGATCAGAGATTAAACCTTACCCATTTTGGCTTTGTATACAGTGTCTGGCACAGAGCCTTACTTGTATTTGAACCTAATGGTGGTTTATTGACTAGATTGAATTGGCTGGAATTGAAAGAATAAACCTCTCTAACAGCAAAAACAGACTGCCTTTTAAAGTAAAAATACCCTATCTTTCAACAAATACTTATCAATTAACTATAGTGCACCTGTCCCTGCGCTGGGCATGTAGAAGGTAAAGATATTAATGTCTTAATATTGTAGGGCACTTCTGTGAGCCAAGCATTCTTCCAAATATTTTACATGTATTATTTCACAGCAACCTCACATGGTAGATGTTTTTATTATTCCCAGTTTAGATGTGGGGAAACTGAGGCACACAAAGTATACATACTAAGCTGTATCACAGAACAAAGAAATCCTCAAACTGTTATTTGCATACAGGCATTCAGGCTCCAAAATCTTCATACTTAGCAACAATACACTACATAGTAACATAGTATGTATGTTATATAGTATATCATTTGTGTGTAGTACAAAGTAACTACATACTTAACTTATACTACGATAAATGGCCTCCTACTGAAAGACAAGAGAATGTTCATAAACAAAAAGACAGAGGTTTTCTGGAATGGAATATAATCTAGTCCAATCTCTGCCTGGGAATTTCCTGGCCAGTGGCTAACCTTATTCTTCCTGATGCCTACAGTCTGTTAAGTTCGTGGTCATTTGTTATGGCAGCCCCAGGAAACTAATATACCAGGCCATTTCTGAAATTATTGTTTTGACTAGAAACAAAGGATTAATGTCCTGTTAGGATTACACTATTTCGGGCCCATCACTGGAGCTAAAGGTGAGGAAGTTCTGTTCTAAACGGTGAGGCTTCCAGACAGAAAACCAGAATGGACATTAGAGAGGCACCCCAACACCCACTTTATTCTTTCATTCTGCTTCTTACTTGTCACCTACGCATTTCTGTTGCTTATACCACAGTTGATCCCAGTCGTGGACCGGAAGCCATCTGTTACGTGGTACTTCTTAGGCTCCATTATTAGCTTCTATTGTCACTAACACTCAGTCACTCCACCGGACTTGCTAACTCCCTCACCTTATCTGGCATAATCCCTTGCCGATGTCGGCTTCATATTGTCTCAGGCCCCCTCAAACTGCTGTGTTCTCCTACCACCATGGCCAAATCCCAGAACTCCAAAAAACATTTTCCAGCTTTCCTCTGTCTTCATAGGTCCCTTTTAATAAAGTAGGATTTGGCCCTCTCTGTGTTACTTAATGTGATCCTGACGACTGCTGACAGACAGGTAAATACATGGTACAAATTCCTGTGACAAGGCTTAAACAAATGTGAAAGACAACATTTTTGTGTTCTCTGTATTTAACACTTTAGAATAGGGCACAAGTAAACATGAGGAGGAGATGAACAATTCATTTCACAATAATCTCTATGAGGGGTTTTCTCCCCTCTCTCATACAAATGGTTGTGTTAAATAAATGTTTGCAAAGGCTTTTACTTTTAGTCTCCCATGGTCCATAAAGACAGACTATTGTTGCCTAAAAACAGACAAATAACTCTACACTGAACATTAGGATATAAAATGTGAGTTTAAAACTTATTCTTCTAAAACAAAGAATATAAGGGTAAAGCCTTGTCTTGTTAAAAACTTTAATTATAATTAAATTTTAATTACACCAGCTAAAAGGAGAAGGTACCTGTTAAATAAATTATACAGGAAATCAAAGTAACAAAATACATAAGGAAGAACCTATAAATTAGTGTCTAGTAAAGGAATATGTTTCTGTGTTCTGTATGCCAAAACAGAAAAAAAAATTGAACAATTGAGCCATCACAGAAATAGACCAGAAAAGACTATACTTGAGAAACCATGCGAAAAGTATTTGAAAAGATCAGTATTATTCTACCCATTCATAGCAATTTCACAAACTGTCTCCTTTTAAAATGCTACTTTATGAAAGTATTGAACTGTATTAGTTTTCTTGGCAGCTATCACAGATCTTAGCAAATTTAGTGGTTTAAACAGCACACATGTATGATTTTGCAGTCCTGTGTTTGGGTGTGACAGACTAAAGTCAAGGTGTCAGCAGGTCCCCATTCCTTTCTGTAGTCTCCAGTTAGGACCTATTTTCTTTCTTGTCTTGTTGAGGGCACCTGCATTTCTTGGCTTGTGATTCCCTTCCTCCATTTCCACCATCTCCAAAGCTAAGGAAGGTGATTTGCCTTCTTCTCCCATCACATCACTGATGTCCTCTGCTGCTCCCCTCTTACACTTTTAAGGACCCTGGTGATTATATTGGGCCCACCCAGGTAATCGAGAATATTCTCCCTGAGTAAAGGTCGGTGAATTAGCAAACCCTTCATTTCATCTGCATTAATTCCCCATTGCCATGTAAAGTAATATATTCACAGGCTCTGATGAAGAGGCTTCTTTTTGGGTGGCTGGGTGGGGCTTATTCTGCCTTTCACATGTACTATCATCAGCTCATGGTCTTCATAAGTTGTTCTATGGATACGTAAAATGTTATCATTTGAGGAAGTTGAGCAAGGGTACACAGGGACTCTATCTTTGCAACTTTTATGTGAGTCTAAAATTAATTTCAAAATGATAGCTTTAAACATTTTTTAAGGATTAAAAAATTTTTTTTCAAGGATTGAGTGAAAGCATATAGGAATTGTTTATAGGATTTCAGAAATTGCAAAATAATAAAATGGATTAAAATAGTTATTTAACTGTAGAATAGTAAGAACATTAAATAATAAATATAAATAAAGGTCACATTTCTCATTCAGTTAAGAGTAATTCAATGAAGATTTACAGTATTTGTTGCTAACACATTTTATAATAACTAAATAAGATGGGTACTGTCTACATTTTTCCTTTTAAATAAAACACTGTCCATAATTGACTAAATATCCTTTGACTGCATATCACAATTTAATGTCACTTTGGTTGATAAAAAGGATAGATTTTTAAGAGTTTATATACCTACGATAATTATCAATAAAAACTTAATTTACTTAAACCAGATTACCAAAATGCTTTATAATTTTACACTGTAATTATACTTACCCAAAAGATCACATATTCTGTTTGACTTTATGTTTTCGAAAGCCATCAGATATATAGTGCAGATTTCATTGTCCCGTTTTTACAGATAAAATTATGTCTGAAAAGTTTACGTGGGAATTTCTGGTCAAGAGAAGGAAGTATGTTTATGTTTTAGTATCCTAGTCTGTTCCCCAGACCGGACAATGGAAAATGAAGTTTAAAAAAATAACAAAATAAAAATATAAAACCAGATTCAAAATCAGGAGCAGAAGTAAACAAGCAAAACTGGTGAAACAGGCAGAAAGTATGAGTTTGTGAGGCTTTGAGTGTGGAAGCTGCTGGGCTGTCTGGGAGTTTAGCTCCCACTTGGGAGCTGGTAGCTAGGCTCACTGACTGGTTTTAATAGCCCCAGTATCACCCTAGGTCAAAAACCAAGCCCACAATGGTGGAGCCTTAGTTCTGGATAGGAGCCCAAGATATAATTTTGAGGCAAAATAAAAATTTAAAAACTATTCTTTCTGAAATGAGCTTACTAATAAGAATTCCAAGATCATGAATAAATCTAATGCTAAGAGATTTACAAGCAAAATATAGGTTTTTTGGTGCAATCTGACAAAAACTTTAGAATACATTTAAAATATCTGAAGAGTAAAGGATAGTTTCTAGTAAAAGTATATAAAACTTCCTGGTATGTATGATTTATCCACCATCACCAAGCAGCTCTCCAGTTCTCCATGACCACTGACCAGGTATCACATAAATTTTACTCTGTTCTAACACTGTCCACCAGGAGATAACATCAGGTCCTACAGTTTAAGGACTCAGTCCTTGAAGACATCTCCCTCTTGCTGCTCACCCTAAGCCCTACCCCTGCCTCCCTCCACTTCAGATGTCAATCACAAGTCCAGGTTGTCACCTCTGCTTCTAACCAATTGGCTGTAGATTGGAGGATCCCACAACCCCCTTCTCAGTTTCCATTAGTTTGCTACAGAGGCTTACAGAACTCAGAGAAACATTTTACTTACTAGACTACTGGTTTATCATAAAAGAATATTATAAAGGATATAAATGAATAGCCAGATGAAGTACATAATGCAAGGAAATATCCCAAGCTCAGGAAATTTTGTCCCCACAGAACTGGTGTGTGTCATTCATATGGATGCATTCTCGTTCACCAACCTGAAAGCTCTCTGAACCCTGTTGCTTTGGGTTTTATGGAGGTTTCTAATATTATATAGGAATGGTTGATTAGATCATTGGGCATTGGTGATTGATTGAACCTCCAGCACCTCACCTGTCCCCAGAGGTCAGGGACTGAGACTGAAAAGTTCCAACTCTCCATCAGGGTTAGTTCCCTTGGCAGCCAGCACCCATTCTTACTTGACCTAGAGGCTAGGTAAAGTCACCTTGTTAACATAACAAAAGATACCTTTATGATTTATCTCTAAGGAAATGTCAAGGGTTTTAGGAGCTCTGTGTGATAAACAGGGAGGAAGACCAAACATATATTTTCTATTATAAATAACAGTACCACAAACTCGAAAAGCAGAGAAAAAATGTAACCAGACCTCAGAGGGGTTTGCTGCTTGGGGTGCACCAAATTGAACACAACCCAAAGAAATGTTGAAAGCAAAGAACTTTTTGTTATTTGTTAGAAGTAAGGAGATAGGAGATTGCTTTCAAAGCGCTGTCTCTCCATGGGGTTAGGGAAGCTGCACAAACACTTCAGTTCAACTGTGCATGCCTACCATGTCAACATGCTAGTGCCTATGTCATGTGTTCAAAAAATGGCAGAAAACTCACCCATAATAGGAAATCTTTTAATGAGCTAAAGGTAACTTCAGGACAACTCAGAGGGGCTTTTGCACAGGTTTTTATCTCCAATCTAGCTCAAACAGGCTCATTTTCTTTTAAAGATTTATTTATTTATTATTTGAGAGAGAGAGAAAGAGAGAACACAGGCATGCAGGGGGGAGGGGAAGAGAGAGGGGAAGAGGGAGGATCTCAAGCAGACTCCCTGCTGAATATAGAACCCTAGGCAGAGCAGGTTTCATCCCAGGACCCTGAGATCATGACCCTGAGCCAAAATCAAGAGACAGAAGCTCAAGTGACTCCAGGCACCCCTCCAACTGGCTATTGGTGTAACACCTGCTTGGGCATTTCCTTGCTTGGAACTGTTGGTTCTAGAAAATGAAACACATTCCTTCCCTGCTTTTGTCCCTTCTCCTCACTTCTGCTGATAGCTTTCAACTAACTTATTCGAGTAATTTCCCGTGGCATCCTGGCTAACAAAATGAAACAAGAACAAATGGATATGGAGAAGAAGAAATTGGGATACCCTAAAAGTATACAGTGTTGGAAAGAATACAATAGACAGAATAAACACTAGAATAGACCAAAAAAGAGACATTGGTAAACTGGAAAAATTGCTCAGAAACATTAACCCAGATTACAGATTAGAAAGAAAAAGAATGGTTATTAATTTTCAGAGTGCTGAGAAAAAATAATTTTTAACCTCAATTCATATTTAGCCATACCATCATTCCAGAACGAGGACAAAAATAAGATAAGTTTGTACATACAGAATCAAAGATAAGTTAACTCTCAGATAGATATTCATTAGAAGAAATATTTAAATATTTAAATATTTAATAAATATTTAAGGCTGTAGTTCAACAAGAAAGAAAGTGAACTGAGACAGTGTAGCACTCAAAAATTAACAGTGAACACAGAAATTGATAAAATACCAGCAACTTAATAATTAATAATGAATATTTCTTTTAAATAAAACAGATCAGGATGAGGAAATAATTCAGTGCCTGTTTAAAGCATGCTGAAGTTACTGTGAAAACTGCAAACTGTTAGAAAAATTTATAGCTAATGGGGCACCTGGGTAGCTCAGTTGATTAAGCATCTGCTTTTCCGCTCAGGTCATGATCTCAAGGTCCTGGGTTAGAGCCCTGCGTCAGGCTCTCTGCTCAGTGGGGAGCCTGCTTCCCCTTCTCTCTCTGACTGCCTCTCTGCCTACTTGTGATCTCTCTCCCTCTGTCAAAAAATTAAATAAAATCTTTAAAAAAAAAAAGAAAAATTCATAGCTAAGAGAGTTTTATTTTTTAATTTAAAGTACTACTTAGCTAACAAAACCTTTGGATTCAAGAAAGCAGAAAAGAACAGAGACAATTAGGTAACTTTAGGAAAACTAAGTCTAACACAAGGAGAAGAAAAAAACATTAAAAGAAAAGACAAAATCAATTTAAATTGCAAGATATTTAGAGCTGAATGACAATGAAAATACTACACATAAAAAGGCAATGCTGCTAAAGTAGTTTTGGAGGAAATTCGTGGCCTTACCTAAATGTGTTTTATAAAAAAGAAAGATCTAAAATACATGAATTAATTTTCAATTAAAAGACTGAAAAAAAACCAGTGAATATCCCTCAAGAAATAGAATGAAGAAAGAAATAAAGATGGGAAGAGAGATCAGTGAAATAGAGAACAAACAAGCCAAAAAAAAAAAAAAAGTGTGAGAGAGAGAGAAGAATTGCAATATACTTTTAAATAAAACAGACAAATCTCTAGCAAGAATGATCAAGGAAAAAAAGGCAAGAATACATAATATTAGGAATGGAAAGATCTTTAAAATCATAAAATCCCATGAACAACTTTATGCTGGTACATTTGAAAACCAAAAGGAAATGATAATTATGTGGGCAATGTAATTTTCTAAAAGCTGACTCAAAAAAGTAGAATGAATAAACAAATAACAATTAACAAAATTAAATCAGTAATCAGATTCGTTTTCCATCCCTCCAAGATTGGCCCAGATGTTCGTACAAACATATGACATTGGACCAATAGAACAGAATAGTATCTACACGCAGCAACAAACATACACAAGAATTGGAAATATAACAAAATCAACATTAAAAATCAGTAGTGAAATGATAACCTCAATTAAAAGAGTTGGACAAATGGTATCCATATGGAATGGATGTCTTACAACGTACACAAAAATAAATTCCAGGTGGATTCAAGTACTAAAATATGAAGAGCAGAACTTTGTGACTTTTGGAAGGAAATAGGGGAGAATAATGTTATTATTTGAGGCTAAGGAATGTTATCTTGGAAAATTCATAAAGAACACAAACTTGATTATCTACCATCTCTGCCGTGCCCTAGCCTGCTTTGTGATTTGGGAGGCTCACCACTATGTGCTGCATAAAAAGTCTTCCTGGTTTTTGGGGTTTGGGGGGCTTTTTAGATTCCACATATGAGGGAGGTCATACAGTATTTGTCCCTCTTTAGCATCATGCCCTCGAGTTTCATCCATGTTGTCCCGAATGGCAGGATCTCCTCAGGTATCAACAGAGTTTGCCAAACAGGAGTCACTGACAGGGTCCTCAGGGCAGGAAGAAATTGAGGATGGGAAAGTGATTCTTCTGGTTCCCTTAACACCCCAGTGCAGCATCTTGTATGGTCCCTTTGCGATAAATGACAGCTCTCATCAGCCAGCCCTCTCCTTCCAGCCCCTCCAAGAATAGCTCTCTACCTCCTGTCTTCACTTCTGGAAGTGGTTGCTGTTACCGACCCTTGGGAACCACTCTATCCTTTATTAGTTTCCCAAAACCCCGATCAGTCTTCAGAAATTACTAACCTCTCCACAATTTCATGCACTCGAGTATACCCTGTGCTTTTTCCCAAGACTAGCTGCTACACCAAGAAAGAAAGAATGATAAAATTCGATTTAAAACTTCTTCATAATAAGACAACCACACCACCAGCAAGGGAAGGGAGCTGGAGAGGATGGAAAGAAAGGCAAGAAAAATTTTTTTGTAATGCTTAGAACTGACAAAGAATTGTCATCCCAAATGCAAAAGGAGCTGCACATCAATAAAACGGGGAAGAAATACAAACAGGAAATTCACAGAGGAAGTAAGTTTGAATAGGAAAAAGGAAAACAAAATAAAATCCCAAGGAATTATAAGTTTTCAGTCCCTTTGCAACCTGTAAGCCTCCTCACATATTCTGGCTTCCTGGGCAATGATGAGGGGAGAGTTGGCTGGGAGATGGGCACAGGAGACCATCAGGGCAGAGAGCTATCTTGACACTCATCTGGGAATGACGGTAATAGGGCAGTCATGGAGGGGTTACAGAGGAAGTCACTGGGGGAAGAGGTTCAGGATAAGACACAGGCTGGCACAGTACTGATGGAGTTGAGTTTCACAGTTGTCTGGGTGAGATAGAGGCGAAGAACTGTGAGCGGGGATGGATGATAGTAAACTTGGTGAGGGCAGGTGGTAAATTGAGGAAGTTCATCCCTCATGGTCTCTCACTCACTCAGAGTATGAGGAAGAGATAGAGACAGGCAAGGACTACTTAGGTCCTCCTAAGGTGGAAGGTAAAGGCAGGTGATCTCCCGACTCCAGGGTTCTTTTGTGCCAAACTGTTCTACACCAGTTTGTTCCAAACTGTCCTTCTACGTTTCATAAATCCCTCCCCAAGACTGTAGACTTCTGCCCAACTGGACAACTCATAATTTCCTTTTAAATAAATTGCTTCCAGGAGCACCCTGGTAGCTCAGTTAGCTAAGCGCCCAACTCTTGGTTTCAGCCCAGGCCATGATTTCAGGGTTGTGAGATTGAGCCCCATGTATGGGCAAGATTCTCTCTCTCCCTCTGCCCCTGATGCCCTCCCCCACTAGTGCACTCTTTCTCTCAAATAAATGAATCTTTAAAAATTAAAAATAAGGGGCGCCTGGGTGGCTCAGTGGGTTAAGCCGCTGCCTACGGCTCAGGTCCTGATCTCAGGGTCCTGGGATGGAGCCCCGCATCGGGCTCTCTGCTCGGCAGGGAGCCTGCTTCCTCCTCTCTCTCTGCCTGCCTCTCTGCCTGCTTGTGATCTCTGTCTGTCAAATAAGTAAATACAATATTAAAAAAATAAATAAATAAATAAATAAATAAATTGCCTCCATCTAATAATTAGTATACTAAAGTCCTAAAATGCTTTTCCTGGAAACCAGGGTAATTTAAAATAATTTGTCAAGTTTTATTGAGATGTTAACTAACATACGGCACTGTGTAAGTTTAAGATGCATGGTACCTTAAGAATAATAAAAAAGGGGGCACCTGGGAGGCTCGGTTGGTTAAGCATCTGCCATCAGCTCAGGTCATGATCCCAGGACTCTGGGATTCCCCCGTTGGGCTCCCTGCTCTGGTGAGCCTGCTTCTCTTCCCTGTGCCTGCTGCTCCCCTGCTTGTGCGTGTGCGCGCTCTCTCTCTGTCAAATAAATAAATAAAATCTTCAAAAAAAATAATAAGAATACACTGAGTGATATTCTTTATTCATTCATTCACCAGTGGACAGAGGTTATTTCCATGTCTTGGCTATAAATAACACTGTTATGAATGTGGGGGAGGAGATGTCTCTTTGACGTCGTTTTTCCATTTCCTCGAGATAAATACCCAGAAGTGGAATTGCGGGATCATACGGTAGTTCTGTTTTTAATTGCTTGAGGAGCCTCCGTGCACTTCTCCTTCAGCGGCCCCATCAGTACTGTCCCCCTAACAGTGTGCAAGGGATCCCTTTCTAATCCCCACCCATGCCTACACTTGTTAGCTCCTGTCTTTTTGATGGAGGCCATTCTAACAGGCTTGAGGTGAGATCTCATTGTGGTTTTGATTTGCATTTCCCTGAGGATGAATGATGCTGAACATCTTAAAGGAATGATTTTTAAAGTGCTGGAAAAGAGATAAGGTAGTGAAACAATTGTGTTTACCTATCTTTTTGTGTTCATTTGGGATAAATGAAGAGGCTATGCAAATAAAAATAAATGTGTAGTTTCTCTTAACAAAGCCGCATAGATCCCTCTTTCGGGTTTTAATAGTCCATATTTCTCCATTTGGAAGATAGGGTGAAGGATTTGCAGGCACAACTAGACAATTAGTTAATTGGCCTGTATTTTGTTATTGGAGGTCCAAATTCAGTTCAGCGCAATGCACCCTGTTGGGTACCGGTAAGGTTCAAGGTACTGTGTGTGTGACTGGGGAGAGAAGGGGGTTGTATGAAATACAGGAAGCCTCTGACCATGGCAATGTATAATGCTTGTACATAAAATAGCATTATTCCAAGTAATTTCAGTCTCCAGTAGTCTGCACTTTTCCTGCAGGCGTAGAGGTAGATGTATGATCTCCAAAGAGGTGTGTTTTCCCGCCACGACTGACCTTCAGGTTTGCTTAAAGCAACAGCATCGCTCCTCCTGCCTCACCTTTGTTTAATGAGAGCCATTTCCTAACGCCAACATTGGGTTAATGGACTGAGATGGGAGAAAATCAAACGTATCTCTTCGTTTTACACCAGATTGCCTTTCTGCCTTGTGGCTTTAATCACTCAATCCTACTCACATCTGCCATAATAACAATTACGGGTTTTCTCCTGACTTCTTACCCAGGAGGATATGTCAGAGTAGAGCAACATCTCCCGAAGAAAGGAAGGGCAAATTCTTCATCTCTTTCCAGCTTCGTAGGTAATGATTTTCCCCTGCAAACCCTCAAGGAGTACCTCTTTTGGCTTTGCACATCTACCAATCCCACAGGTTCACGTCTCTGTTCTGATTTATGCCTCTTCTTCTATCCTCTTGCTTCTGAGAGAAGTTTTAATTATGTAGACAGATTGTAAAAGTCTTTTTCTTCTTGTAAACAGCTATTTCTCTGTTAGTACTGGATTTTGTTTCACTGGTTTTTCCTTACAAATCTTCTTGTGCACCCAGGAATTATGTCTGTTCATTGTTCAACTGCAGCATCAAGACAAGAGAAAGCTGGCTTCTCGTTGTTTCCCTTGAGGGACCCCATCTCGGAACACCTCAAATTGCAGCTCTCCCTCGGGAACTGTTCTCTGTTGCATATGTTTGGAAAGCCCATAAGATGTTAGCTTTCAATCAATATAAGAGCAAAGCGCCACCCATCAAATAGCAGTATGGTGATATTCCCAGCTCTTCTACTTATTTAAAAACTTACTCTACTAGCAAAATCAAGAAAATGCTTGAAATGCTCAAAAGCCCTCATGAAAAACAGTGGCCCCTTCCTCAGGTGACTCAGACAAGTGCATATTAGAAAACTCCTCAGGTAATACTAACAATCACTGTTCTTCCTTTGGCCCCTTCTGGGTAATAATTAAACTATAAGGGAAAAAAGGTATTTATAACATGACTTTTTTGATGTTGTTCTGCATATACACTTTTAACTATTTGTTGGACTTGTTTTTTTTTTCTTTTTTTTTTTTTTTAAAGATTTTATTTATTTATTTGAGAGAGAGGGAGAGAGCACAAGTGGGTGGAGGGGCATAGGGAAAGGAGAAACAGACTCTCCTTGAGCAGGGAGCCTGATGATGGATTCGGGCAGGGCTCAAACCCAGGACCCTGGGATCATGACCTGAACCAGCAGACACTTAAATGACTGAGACAGCCAGGCTCCCCTGGATTTTTTTTTTTTTTTCTAATCAGGGAATCACCATACCACATTTCCTTATAATGCTGATCTCATAGGTTACCTTTGAAGGCCATCATTTACATGAAAATGGTTTTTGCCAAGAACATGTAAATCTTATCCTTTAACCAACCATTTATTCCCCCACAGCAGGTTTTTAAATTTTTCCTTGCATCTCACCATACACCTCTTTAAAAAAAAAAATTATTTATTTATTTGACACAGAGAGACAATGAGCAAACACATAAGCAGGGGGAACGGCAGGCAGGACTCAATCACAAGACCCTGGGATCATGACCTGAGCTGAAGGCAGATGCTTAACCGACTGAACCACTCAGGCTCCCTCACGAAACACCTCTTAAAAAGACTAAATTAATATTCTCCCCTAAGTTTTTGAGGCATATTTGGAGAAAAAAGAGAGATCATTTTTAGACACAGCAGTGGATGTGATGTCCTGACAGTGAGAAAACATTCAGCTCATCCAAAGAGGGGATGTCGTCTGTGGCCAAAGAACAGAGCCAAGGTCTTTGGCTGGTGCTAGATACAAAGCCATGACCTTGGCCTCATTAGCTGGACTAACTGTGTGAGTTCACCATGCAGGCGACTGTATTTGCATGGCAGTTCATGGGAAGCAGGGCTTCTTAAATTGGGTTCCAGTGACAATAACTAAGCATCCTGCTCTTTAAGCAAGATTTTTTGTGTGTTTGTATTTGTCTAAGAGGGTTTGCATTTTCCTTAGATTCTCAAACATGGATGCAACTTCCAAAAAGTAAAAGGGTAAGATTACACTAAATGAGGTTGTTCTAAAACAAAGTCACTTCAATATTTCTTTAAACCTTTCATTACAAAGGTAGATTTCTGTAATCTGAGGTCGATTTCTGTACTCCCATGTTCTTGTGGGGGAAGCCCTTTAAATCTGACCTTTTAATATTTATCCTTTTGTGCATCGGAGGGATTTTAAATGTACCCTTTCAGTTGGAGAAATCTATTACTTTTACATGAGAGGAAAATGATAGATTGAACCCTCCATTTTTATATATTTTTCAGTCAGGAAGTGATTCCCCCCCCTTTATTCTATAAACACGTTTTTCAAAACTCCTTCAACAATCCGCCCTGACAAGTCTTCCTTCCCCTTGCAATCATTCTGAGGTAACCTGAACCTGCTGTACTCTTCCCAGTATAGGGTGGCCTCAGTCTGGCTATGCTACACCTGAGTAAATGTGAGGGTCTTACTTATTAACGGTAGGACGATACATTCCTAAGGTTACGGTAGAAAACTGCCATTTTAGGGACAATCTCCTCCAGTCCCTTCTGTCTTCAGAGAGCTCCAGTTCACCTATGTCTTCACTAGCGTTGATGTGCTGCAGATTTATGTTGTATTGGGGAAGAAATGTCATCAGCAAGGTACAATGTGGATTTTTTAAAAATTCTAGGTGGCTTCATGGAAGGATTGCTTCCTAGAACAAGAAAGGATCAAAGCTCCCCAGAAAAACAAATCATGAGGTCTTCAGAAATGAGGAGAAAGGCAGCCATCTGAAATGGTCATGAACCCCAAACAAGTCTTCCTCTCGGTGCTCATATTTGGGGTAGCGGGACTGCTCCTCTTCATGTATTTGCAAGTCTGGATTGAAGAACAGCACACAGGTAAAAATTCTTTTTTCCTATTTTACTCATAATGGTCGTTTTCAATGAAATAAGCTGTAATGTTTACAGAGCTATAGAATGTCACAGTGTTTCCAACAACAACAAAAAATAGACATAAACTGTAATCCCCAGCTCCTAAAAGGAAGGATGATTATGCAGTTCTGGTGGGCATTTGTTCCGTGGTGGGGATAACACTTGGAATTTTTATTATATCAGTGGGGAAGCAGCATGGCCCATTAGCCCAGCACGGATTGCTTGTAGAGAATTGTCTACTCAAATGTGTAGCATGTGTCCTACTTCTGGGGTGTCCTGTAAGCACTGGGCACAAACCTAAAAGGAACTAAATATACAACTAAATATCTCCTTTAATTCCTTTTTAATTAATTGAATAATAGTACCTTACATATATAATACAGTTTACAAAATGGGCCACAAGCATCAATAGAGACCATTTATTGAAAGCTTAGCAAGTGCCTAAAGTTTATAGGTATTTTCTCTAATCCTAATGACATCTTCCAGGGTGTGATATTCTAAGTTTATAGATGAGGAAGCTGAGGCTTGGGTAGGCAAGGAACTTATCCCAGACCTCGCATGTGGAGGTCTATGTGTAGAGAGAAACCTCTGGTTGTCTCTCTGCAAAGTCCGTGCCCTTCCCTACACTTGGCTTCTGTGCAGGGCAGGGGTGAGGGTGAGGAAAGGTGAGTATTATTGCCTTCTATAGTATAGATGAGGTAACTCAGACCCGGAAACCTAGTGACTTGCCCGAAGGTGCAAAAGCTGAACGTCCAAAGTGAGACCCATGTCCAGACTTTCCTACTTCTCATGTGCCCTCAAAGAACCTTTTATCCAAAAAGGTAGATAAGATGCACATATAATAAATGCTGTAGTATCAGCATGGATACTGACTTGTAAACCTAAGCTATTCACAAGTTCACAGATGTGTAACCTCTTCTGCAAGTTGGATTCTTAATTTTGAGTTTGTAATTTTTCCAAGTTGGGGAATTACGTCCCCCAGTTAAGATGTGCTTATACTGTAATAAATAATAGCAAATATATTTATTCTCTTAAATTGTATTTGTAATTTGCTAGTACTTTCTCTGATTCTCTATATGTCTTAAATGATCTACTCATGATAGTGAGTGTAAATCTTAGAACCAAGATTCCTTTAGTAACCATCTTACTGAAGAAAAGTTTTTCAATAAGACTTCCAGCTGGACTTCTGCCTTATCCCACGCTGTGCCTTGGGTTGTAATTCTCTAGTTTTCCAGGTCAACTGATACGTGTGTATTTTATATGTGTTTTATCTCTTAAAATATGATGTATGTTATTCTTGTGTGAAACCTCTGTTAGAAATATACACATCTAACAAAATCCCCTATTAACTAGTGAAGTTATATACACATATTTTAAATATGCCAAGTAGTGAAAATCAAACAGATCCTACCAAATAACTTATGTTACTTCTTTTTTTGAGAATTTCCAGAATCAAATTTAGTCTCATCTGTCCCAAACTAAAATTGTTCCCTGGATTTATCTGACACTGTAAAAATCTATCTAAATAACTTCTGAGCATTTTTATTCAGGATCCTTTTTTAAAATAAATCTATTTAAACTAAAAAGAAAACAAAAAGTTCACTCTTTTCTCCTCTATTTCTCCACCCAACTTGTGACAACTACCAATCTATTCTCTGTATCAGGGGGCTTGGATTTTTCTTAATTTTTTTTTCAAGATTCCACATATAAGAGAGAGCAAGCAGTATGTCTTTCTCTGACTTATTTCATTTGCTTAATGCCATCAGAGTCCATCCATATTGCAGATGGCAAGATTTCATTATTTTTTATTGCTGAGTAATATTCTTCATTCATTGATGGACACTTAGATTATTTCCATATCTTGACGACTGTAAATAATACTGCAGTGGGCATAGGGGCACATGTATCTTTTCGAACCAATGTTTCCATTTTCTTTGGATAAATACTCAGAAGTGGAATTGTTGGATCATATAGTAATTCTATTTTTTAATTTTTTGAGGAACCTTCATACTGTTTTCCATAGGGCCTGCACCAACTTATATTCCCACAGATGGTGAACAAGGGCACCCTTTCCTCCACATCCTTGCCAACACTTGTTATTTTTAGACTTTTTGATAAATAGCCTAACAGGTGTGAGGTGATATCTCACTGTGGTTTTGATTCGCATTTCCCTGATGATTAATGATGTAGAACATCTTTTCATGTGTCTGCTGGCCACCTGTATGTCTCTGGAAAAAAGGTCTTTTCAGATCTTCCCAGTTTTTAATCAGATTGTTGGTTGTTTTTTGGGTTTTTTGGGTTATTGAATTGAGGTTTTTTTTTTTTTTTAAGATTTTATTTTTTTATTTGAGAGCGAGAGAGAGCAGGAGCAGGGAGGAGGGACAGAGAGAGAGGGAGAAGCAGGCTTCTCACTGAGCAGGGAGCCTGATGCGGGGCTCGATCCCAGGACTCTGGGATCATGACCTGAGCCAAGGGCAGACGCTTGACTAAGCCATCCAGACACCCAGATTGTTTGAGTTCTTCATTTATTTTGGATATTAGCCTTTTATCAGATGTATGATTTGCATATATTTTCTCCTATTCAGTAGGTTGCCTTTTCATTTTGTTGATGGTTTCCTTTGCTGTGCAGAAGGTTTTTAGTTCGATGTAGTCCCACTTGTTTATTTTTCCTTTGTTGCTTTTGTTTTTGATATTAGATTTAAAAAATCACCCAAGACCTATGTCAAGGAACATACCACCCTATGTTTCCTTGCACTTTTATAGTTTCAGGTTGCATATTTAGGTCTTTAATTCATTTTGAGTCACTTTTTGTGCATGGTGTAAGGTAGTGGTCCAGTTTCATTCTTTTGCATGAGACTGTCCAGTTATCCCAACACTGTTTGTGGAAGAGACTGTCTTTTTCCATTGCATATTCTTGTCTCCTTTGTTGTAAATTAACCATGTAAGTATGGGTTTATTTCTGGGCTACCTATTCTGTTCCATTGATCTATGTGCCTGTTTTTATGCAAATGCTGTTCTGTTTTAACTACTTTAGCTTTGTAGTAAAGTTTGAAATCATGGAGCATGATGTATCCAGCTTTGTTTTTTCTTTTTCAGGATGGCTTTGCCAAGACAAATAATTTGTTGGTTTTTTTATTGGTAGTATTTTTCATGATTACTTTAAATATAAACTTTTTTAGCTTTCTTTTCAACCTCTAAGTAGACATTTTTTCCTGATTTCTACTAGTTTCTTTTTGATTTACACTAAATAAGTAGTGATACCTGAATTGAGCTTACGGTTCAACATTAGCATCTAAGCTAAGAATTATTATAGCTAACATATGAATTATCATAGTTAACATAGGAAGGTCTCATATAGCTATTATCTCACCTCAAAACTCATTGTTACCAATCCAGAGTCTGTAGGACAGAACTCAGCATACTTAGCCCTAAAAGTATGTTATTTTTTTGGTCAGTGATAGGGACTTACTGTGTTGGTGTTCTATTCAGTTCCTGCATACTATTATCAATGGCAGCATAGCCAAAACAGATAAGTACTTTTAATATTTTCTTCTGCTAATGCACAATAAACATCATTAGGCCCAGGTTGTTTTAACCCTCATACATGTGTATGAAAGTGAAATGTAGTAGCTACAAGCTTCTGATTTCAGGCAAAGTAAAGCCACCTTATTGCTTTTTCTCAGACAATTGCTTCAGAACCTCATAAGCAAACTGGCCTCGTGCTTTGGTATTTCTTAGGAGATTTCATCTTGCTTTTCTTCAAACTAAATATATTTTGTGGCATATAAAGTTTTGCAACTAGACTGGATTGACATAATTCTTTTCTCTTGAGTCTCTCTGATGGGAAAGAATGTTCTTTTCCTCCAAAATCAAGCTGTTCATCCTGATTGTGATGTTGCTGTATTGAAATTATATTTTGTCCCAGGAGATCTTTGTATACCTGAGCTGGAGTAAGCCGCTTGTAACATGGAAAGACTTTCTGCTTACAGTCAATCACATACTCAGGAAAATAGAGTTGTTTTTCTTTTAGAAAAAAAAAAAATCACTCATTTGATTTACTTCCTCCACTTTTGATGAGGATGGCAACCTCATCAAAAATCTTTTTTAAAAAAGATTTATTTATTTATTTATTTATTTATTTGAGAGAGAGAAAGAGGGCCGTGGGGAGGGGCAGAGAGAGAGAGAATCCCAAGCAGACTCCATGGGGAGCGCGGAGCCTGATGCAGGGCTTGAGCTCAGGACCCTGAGATGATGACATGAGCCAAAACCAAGAACTGGATGCTTAACCAACTGTGCCACCCAGGTGCCCTTACAGCCATTTTTTTTTTTTTTTTTAATCAAATGAGCACATGCTCCCTCTACTCACCTCCGGATGCCACTGAATCTTGTCTTTTATGTGATCTTTGTTCATCTCAGGGTCTCTAAGTTAGCTGTTCTGTCTCCCTAAAATATGTTTCTTTGGCTGTTTCATTGCTGGCTTTCCTTATCATTCAGGGTATAGTTTAAATATCACCTTCCCTCAACATCTTATGTAAAATAGGTGTCCTCTGATGTTTTCTCCCCCAGCACCTGTTTTAATTATTTCCTAATCTGACCTCATGGCACTTATTCCTATCTGTAGTCATGCTTCATGTTTCTTTACATACAGTCTACTTCTCTCAATAAAGTATAAGCTTCTCAAGGGCAAGGAACTTACACGTCGGTCACCAGAGTAACTCCACCCCCTGTTCCCAGCTTTCAGGTCCTGACTTGAATCTTCACTTCACTATGAACCCCCAGCGCGCTCCAAATTCAGTGTTTATTCTTATTCCCCAGTCACCTGTAACTTGCTTCACCCAGGGGCCTTTGCCTGGCCTTTCTACCAAGCCTTCTGAGTCTCCAACTCAACTAACCTTCTGTATTATATCCTCTCTTCTCCTCACACAAATGAAAATTAGGGCTTCTTAAAATACCGCAAATGTTAAATGATAAATCTTAGGAAAATGGATATAGAAATATTTGGATACACAGATTTCCATTCAGAATTATGGATGGGAAGATACAAACACAGAGCTCAGAACCTGCTCTCACAATGCTTCTTGCTTATTGGTATGCCAACAGAGTAGTTAAGGGTTCATTGAGAATCGATTAAAATAATTACTAGGTCATTAGTGTGGACTTTGAGTGTGAGTGTAAAGACCTACTCACTAAATAATTCATGGCAATAGGCAGGTTAATGCCTGTTAGTATTGATTTGGTGTATAATACCATCTAGTCCAAAATCTCTCATTTTCCTAATAAAAATAAACTCAATTGCTAAAGCGTCACCTAATCCCAGCCTCCTCCTTTCATAAAGGAGCAACTAAAAGGCTTAAATTTGTATAGCCAATAATAACAAAACTGGCACTAAAACATACTTCCTGATAACTGCTTATTTTCCATACAGTACTCCTCCCCTTACCCTTCTGTTATTTTCCTCCTGCCTTCCCCTTGAGATGGTTTTTTCCTGCTGTTTTCCCCTTGAGATGAGATTCTTCCTGCCTAATCCTCTCCTCCTGCCCCTCTTGGACTCATAATGCTTTTGAATTACTGATTTGTTTCCTAAAGTGTCTTGAACATAGTCATTCCAAAATCCAGCTGAGAAGTCTAGAAACCAGATGCCTCACCAGGAGCAAGGATATAGTTTCTGTTCCCCTGTTGAAAAAAAAAAAATCTACCTTCACAGAGAAGACCTTTAGTATTCTAACAGCCTCAGACTTCAAAAGAAAGACAACTATCATATGATCTCCCTGATATGAGGGAGAGGAGATGCAACATGAGGAGTTAAGGGGGTAGGAGAAGAGTAAATGAAACAAGATGGGATTGGGAGGGAGACAAACCATAAGTGACTCTTAATCTCACAAAACAAACTGAGGGTTGATGGGGGGAGGGGGGGTTGGGAGAGGGGGGGTGGGGTTATGGACATTGGGGAGGGTATGTGCTATGGTGAGTGCTGTGAGGTGTGTAAACCTGGTGATTCACAGACCTGTACCCCTGGGGATAAAAATATATTATATGTTTATAAAAAATAAAAAAACATAATTAAAAAAAAAGAGAAAGAAAAAAAAAGAAAGAAAGAAAAAAAAAAGTCCACCAGTGCAGAACCAATGTCTTTGGAAATAATGTATTCTACATTTCTTTTCAAACATAGCTTCCAGGAGTAAATCAACCAACTAAGAGTTTTGGTGGAAAACTTCCTGGTATCCATTTCCTCACAGATTGAAGGGATAGAAAATTTAAAAACTAAGCAGGGATTATTTCTAAATAAAAGAAGTTAGCTTTCATTAAGTGTTCTCTCTTGTTTCCCCAAGTCACAGATTACCAAAATTATATTGAAGTGTATATAGGAGATTGAAAGTAAATATGTTTGTGCTAATGAAACAGAATTAATCACTAATCTCCCCTTTACTATTCTGTCCAGCTTTAAGCTCCATCTCTTGTGAAGTGAATCAGCCTGGGTTGTAAACATTTGCTTTCATCTCCCCAGCTGGAAGCCCACTGAGGGTCAGGCCCAGGGTGCCTGAGGCATAGGAGACCCCGATTAAGACATCAACACAAAGACTTGGGAGAGAGATTTCAGAGACAGAGAACAGCTGACAATTTATGCAGGAATATATCAATCTTTGGTGTCATCATAACCTTCTAGATCTGTTTGTGAACTTCGTTGTTCTAGATATTTCATTTTGCCTCTTCTGAAGAGTTTAACAACTTTTGAGAGACTATTCATATGAAACACTCACATAGGGATATATGTATAAGTCCCAAATCATTTAATTAATGATTATCATATTAATGGAACTATATCTTCCCTATAGAATAGCTAAATGCACTTGCTAGACCCCCCAGCTTTTCTCAGATCAGAGTGTTGGGGGGAAAATGTACTTCTGATGGAGTCACATAGTGAATTTGGAATATTCTTGTGGGAGTGTTTTTGCTCAAGTCATGAAGAAGCCTCATCAGCTCACTGTTTGCAAAAGACGACATTTCATGGTGTCATTCCTCAAGATCAGTCTGGGTGTCTGTCTTTATCTCTGGCAACTACAGACTATGATACAAAATTACATGAGACAGTTTGGTACAGGATAAATGGATGGGCTCTTAATGTTGCCTGGCAATCCTCTGTTCCCTATTAAGCTTTTTCTCTCCTGTTTTCCAGAGAGTTTCTGAAATGCTGCTTTCTCTTCAGCCCTCCAAGCACGTCATCTCCCCAATATCTAAAGAGACAGCTTGCCTCTACTCTTACTTTACAGAAAAGAGGGAGCATCAGAGGAAATTCTTAGAGCTTGTTGCTAACAGGAGGATGACGGAAGTAGACTTCCCTACTTCTACCCCATCTCTGGCTCTTCTTTTAGCTTCTTACTTCCTCCTCCATCCTCCTCCTCCTCCATCTTCCTTCTCTTCATCATCCTACTCATATTCTGTCTCCCAAAGCATCTGTTTCTTCAGTGATCTTGCCCATCCTCTCTCTGTGTGTTTTCTTCTGCATTTTCATTACTTTCTCCAGCACTTCCTTACATCTGTATTTCTACATGGTTCAGTCTCACCCATCTAAAATACACAAGTCAAGTATCTAATGTTTCTTTTTTTTTTAAGATTTTATTTATTTATTTGACAGACAGAGATCACAAGTAGACAGAGAGGCAGGCAGAGAGAGAGGAGGAAGCAGGCTCCCCGCTGAGCAGAGAGCCCAATGCGGGACTCAATCCCAGGACCCTGGGATCATGACCTGAGCCAAAGGCAGAGGCTTTAACCCACTGAGCCACCCAGGTGCCCCAAATATCCAATGTTTCAACTACAGTTTTCTTTTTCCCCCAATCCACTTCCTCCCCTTTAACTTCTTAAAAGAATTTTGTGTACTCACCATCGTCTACTTGTAACTCTCTTCTCACCCTCCCCTTGCTGCAGTCTGCCCCCATCAATGACTGGTCCCAGTAACCTGCCTGCCATCACATCCACTAAGTCCTGACCATCCTCATCTTGGATATCAGCAGCCTTCAAATGCCACCTTCCCTTGACATCCACAAAGACAGACTCTTCAAGTTTTCCCACTCTTCTCAGGCTGCATTCTTAGTTCCCTCTCCAGACTACTGTGTTCCTTTTATCCTTAGATATTGACATTCCCTACCCTTGGCCCTCTTTTCTTGTAACTCTACATGGTTTTCTCATATAATTCCATCTGTAACCTGGTTCCCCCACAGTTCCCATAGTGTCACCTGCTTCCTGGGCATCTGTACTTGAATGCCCCCCAGATCTCTTACACTCAGTAGCTATAAAACCAAACTCTATTTTTCTCCAAAGTCTGTCCCATTTCTCTATTGAGGCAGTTGTCTCATTGAAAGCCCTATTTGCCAATTGGGATGCCTCCAATTTTCTTGTTCCTCCTCTTGGGTGGATGTTCTTCTGGGCCCCCCAGTGGTTCCTGGGACAAACCTAAACTCCATAATTGAGCTGTCTAGGCTTTTTGTGATATGACCCCTTCTTAACTCTCTAAGCTCATGTCTGCACGTGTTGCATTTATTCTCCAGCTGTGTTACGTTCCTTCCCGTGGTTTGAACTGGCCATCGGTGTGTCACATCACCTTCAACCACCAGGCCACGAGATCTGTGAAGGTGACACTAGCAACCCCTTTCACTGTTGCGTCCCCCATGCCCCGCAGGTGCTTCATTTGGCCATGATATCATGGAAGGAAAAGTCCGTGATGGTAGTCTGTCATGGTGACATGCTTCCACAACTTTATCATGCATCATTTTAGTGACAATGGAGTTAAATTTTAGTATGATTCAATTTTATGGTTTTTCTCTAGAATAAATTTTAATTTATTCATTAGTTATTAAACTTCTGTTCTTTTACTCAGTGCCCTTACTTCTCTTATCTTCTCAATTTCACACTTCTGAAATGTCTTTGTTTTCCAGAACACTCACTTGGGGAGTCCATCTGTGTGCCACACAGCACAAAATTCTTATCCACAGGGGGCGCCTGGGTGGCTCCGTTGGTTGGGCATCCAATTAATGATCTCAGCGTCGTGGGTCAAGCCCGAATTTGGGCTCCATCCTCAGTGCAGAGTCTGCTTCTCTTCCCCTACCGCTCCCTCACCTCAAATAAATAAATAAGTCTTTTACAAAAGTTATTATCCACAGTATCTGTGATTTTTAAAAGCCTAAAAAGAGGACTGTGGGAGCAGAGCTGACATCAATGACATTGACAGCTATCATATCTGGACGCCTCCCATTTGTTTGGACCCCATCTCAGAAAAAGAATGAAATGATCCCGTGCACATGCCATTTTCTTCTTTTCACATGACATTTAGCTGTAGTGGCTGGCTACATAGTTAAGAATCTTGATGGAGAGAGAATTTACCTCATTAATTTTTCAAAAATTGAGAAGGCCAGAAATTAACATCAAACATGGTTCAGATGGATTCAGAGAGGAAGCAGCGGAGAGGGAAAACGTCCAGCTGTTCCATGCCGTGGCCGTGCACTGTGCACTGCACTCGTGGAAATGCCTAAACGTGCTCTTAATGAAAACATCACAATGATAAATGTAGAATTCTAGAACGCTTACCATATACCACGTGGGTAGAGTCACAATTAATAGTTGTTTGCAGATGGAAAAGGATAGATGTACATATTTATATATTGCCTGGTGCTGGGGACAGCTTTCACATTATTTTAATAACCAATTTATCATGAATTATTAGTTCATGTAAATTAGGCTTGCAATTGGCATTTCTTACAATTTGAAATATACTTAAAAGTATGAATGATTTTTATCATAAGATATTCGCAGTGCTTTCTACATGACCCACCGCATAATAATTAACTAAGACATAGTAACACTAAGAAAAATTCTCAGTTGAGAAAATCTTCAGATGCACAAAGCCAAAGGATATCTAGTAGTGGGAGAAAAGAATAGTGGCCAGCTTTCACACACTCAATAAACCAATGTAGGTTTTACTAAGCCTTCTTTTAAGTTTGCTCAGGAGAGAGACAAATCCATAAAGCAGTCAGCCTGCTTGTGATCATGCTGCCAGAAATACACTGTAAACAATGAAATTGCCTCCGAATTTTGGACTCAGAATTTTATGATTGACATTAAGGGTCAGTGCCTGCATTTTAGATCCATCCCCAGAAGCAATTCAATAATCAACAGAAATCAGAAGTCCATTCACTGAACCACTGGCAGAAAATTAGATAGGGACTCCCAGTTTGCTTTGGATCAGAGGTATGTCCGATAACCTACAGCTAAGGAAAAAGACATAACTGCAGCCTGAAATCCTGTATTCAAAAAGTAAGATGCTATGTTTTTGGAAGAGCTATGAAGACTGATAAGCAATCTAGAATGGATGAGAAAATGGTGATGTAATTAGATGGAAAATGGGTTGTAATGGAAAAGTCTAATAGGTTTTAATTCTATTTCCCGTCCTTCTGAAATATTTTGCATCAGCTTGATTGAGCTTGTAAAAGCAGGTGTGCATTTGAAAAAAATCCAAACAAATTCAAATTATACTATGGCAATATCCATTGAAATTTAAATAGCACAAGTCTTTTTTAGTTCACAGCAACAGGTAGGCAGCTTTTCTCCTCTCTATCTCTTGCATTTAAATTTCATGCCCTCTGTTTACAATTGGCAAGAGTCAGGTTATCCTTGATTTCTGCCAGGATGCCAAGTTAACTTGGCTGATGTTGGATTCCAGAAGGCAAAGAGCCTTCTTCCCTGAAGCTATTTCTGATTAAGAAGAAAATGAGATCTCAGGTGTATTTTTAGCATCTGGAATTCCTAAATATTCATTTATTCAGTTCTGACTTTGGGGACCCTTTGGGTTGTTATATGTTTTGTGTGTACAGTGAATAGCACTGCTCCATGAATCATGATATTGACTTCAAACAACTGTGTTGCCATTCCTTCCAGAAGGCTCCCTTGTAAGGCTCATATAACTTCATAAAGGCATACGTCTCGGCATTTGTACTCTCTGAATATTCATGTGAGCCACTGCCGGCCAAGGGCTGCAGAGAGGAGAGAGGACTCCTCAAAGTGGGGTTTGTGATTAGTGTCATGATAGTTCACCCGCCTGGCCCAGTGGGAAAGGCACAGACCTTAGGAGTGCGGTCGCGGTGGTGGCTTTGCCAAGAGTAGCCTTGTTGCTGTACTCTGGCTCTTTTGTCAGATCCTAACAGACCACATTCCTGACATTGGTGCATAAAAATGGCATCTTGTATCGCCACAATGTTTATGTCTGCTTCAGAGCAAGCTGCTCACCAGTCGTCTTGAGAACTAATAGGGTGTCCTGGGGAAATGAGTAAATCATCCCTTGTTTTTGACATTTTCTCCCCATTACCTCTTAGCCCTCCCCCAGACTTCTCCTTTCTTTTTGCTGTGTTTCTGTAGAATTTAACTAAACTCATGGCATGCTACTCTGTTTCTGCAGGATGGTGGGCTCTCTTTTTTTCTACAAAGATAATTTCTCTTTTAAAAAAGCTCACATAATTCAAAAAGAGTCACTAACATGCGACCGAATACTACAGCCTTTTACCAGGTGACTGTGCTTTGGGGAGAAGGATATAGTGAGACTTTGGGGAGATTACAGGACACTGGCCCTGAATTAACACTAATTTCAGGAGACTTAAAACGTCATTGTTAGAGCAGGGGGTTGGGTGATGAAGGACGTTTGTAACTCAGGTCTGTGTCACAGTGAGTGGGTCATCCAGAGCCCATCCTGTGATTATATCCCTGATTCCAGGATGCACAATTGGAATAGACATACCCAACTACCGGCAGAATTTCCACCTTGCTGAGAAAAAGGTCTCAGGAGAGAAGTTTACCAGAAAACTGTATGTTACTTCCTACCTGATATATATTTTAGGGAGGAAAATAATGATTGACGACCACCAAGGGAACTCTCACAGAGTAGCTCGTGGCCTTGGCCGAGGCCTGAGGCCCACCTAGATGTGCCTCCTGACCTAAAACGTAAGGAAGTTAGTTACACGGTTGTTCAAGTTGCCTTTCAGCCCTAAAATGCTGATATCTTGATTCACTTACAACTCATTCCTTTCAGCACTTTTTTTCCTTGAGTAGTCAAACCGGAGATGTATTGGGTTCATATCTATTTCCAAATAACCAAATAAAAGTTATTCTC
Source organism: Lontra canadensis (assembly GCF_010015895.1). Lineage (NCBI taxonomy): Eukaryota > Metazoa > Chordata > Mammalia > Carnivora > Mustelidae > Lontra > Lontra canadensis. The sequence continues at coordinate 18,286,134 of NW_022631011.1, forward strand.
TAACCAAATAAACATGGCCTTGGCACGCCTGCACATTTTCAGTGATCGATTGTGCAATAAACGCTGATAGTTTCCCACACTCTTTTGTTTCCACGTGCATCAGATTCGCCTTTTCCCCTCCTTCTTTTTTTTTTTTTTAAGATTTTATTTATTTATTTGACAGACGGAGATCACAAGTAAGCAGAGAGGCAAGCAGAGAGCGAGGAGAAAGCAGGCTGAGCAGAGAGCCCGATGTGGGGCTCGATCCTAGGACCCAGGGATCATGACCTGAGCCAAAGGCAGAGGCTTTAACCCGCTGAGCCATCCAGGCGCCCCTCCCCTTCTTCTTGAAGCCCCACCTTTTCCCTGTGGAGCCCTTGCTGCCTTGACATGAAAAATGTGCGTTCGTAAGTCTAATGGATAATTACATCAAGGAGGGAGGGAAATGATATAAATTTCAAATTCAAAATAATTACCCAAGTCTTAACTATAACTAGCCGTAACGAAATTACCTTTTTTTTTCCCCCTTCAACTATTTTTTATCGTTGTGCGTATACCAGGCTGATTTTTCATTAACTTTTCATGCTGTTTGTACCTCTATTCCAGGTTGCATTCAGCCTTGCAAGAGAGCTTTGGATAGAGTCCCACTCACAATAGAGCACAATATTGTATCTCTTTAACATAAGACAAAGGCTCTTACTGTAGTGGTAGGAACAGCATTTTTATTAAGATTGGTTCAGTGAACGGAAGGGACAGGCCCACTCCCATCTGGGATCGTATCTCGGCAGTCGTGAAATTTCTGAGCAGTTTGGAAGGCAGATCCATTTTTTAAACATTTTATAAGAAATTTATCTGTTTCATTCATTTTCAGCATGTTGAAACATTTGCTCTTCAGTAATGATAACACACAGCAATGGCAATCCCGCCTGTTCCTCTGGGTCATTAGAGAGAGTTTTCAGCTCTCTCCCCAAACACGACTTCCCAGCACCTTGCAATACCACATTGACTCCCAACATGTCAGGAAAACACCCAAAAGTATTGTGTAGAACCTTGGGTTTTAAGTAGCAGAAATCTGTCTCCATAGAAATTAAACTTATTGTAGATAAATAGATAGATAGTTTCAACAAGAGACTTTCTTTGCCTAACCCAGCCGCTAGGAATCCACAGTGGTTTCAGAAATGGCCACATCCAGATTTCCAGCAGCATCCTCTTCTGGACTCTCTCCACCTCTGTCTTCCTCGCTCAGCTGCGCTTTCCTCTGCACAGCACCATCCTCCGCAGGCTCCAGAATCTGACGGCAAAGATACCCAAGGGAAATTCCAAGCTTTTACCATCCTTCTTGAGAACGGTTGCAAAGATGGGACCCTCTCTCCGCTGACACTCATAGCAGTTACTGGAAATGGACTCTTACCCATCCTGCTGGGGTGGGGTCCTCTACTAACCCTCACACCAGTTTACTTATGAAAATAAATACTATCAATGCCCAGCCTGTTACAGACCTTCCTGCATCTTGCAGTAAGTGACAACTGACAGCCTCATGGTCACGAAGGGGGTGGGCAGGATGGAGGCTGTGTTGCAGAAGAGGCCATGAAGGCAGGTTTTAAAACTGTAGCTGACATCCATGATGCCCCCTCCAGCTCTGCAGAGTGCAGTCGACCAGCTCTTAAAGGAACTCAGGAAGTGACCTCAAAAATCACAACCAGCAATGACTCCGCGGAAGTCTTCCTATCTCTAGGACAACCCTAAGTTTCTAAAATCCCCAGAACCACTATTTCCTTAAGTGGCTCTTTCCTATACAGACAAGTTACCTGAAGTCAGCATTGTTTACCTCCTTTTGTACTTGTGACAAACCCATACAATAGGCACTGTTGTGATTCTCAATTTATAATAGAGGAAACAGAGTCACAGACTCCGTGGGCACACGCCCATGCACACACAGCTGGTAGTGGAGCAGGGTTTCCCATCCTTTTTCAGATCACAGTCAGCTGAGAAGCTTTGCTAAAAATGTGGCTCACGTAAGTGTCACACTGGGACACTCAGTGCAGTGGTTGTGGAATCAATTGGGGGACCTTACAGTTTATAAGATGGCCAACATTATTCTGACAAGTAACCAGGTAACCAGGCTTAAGAGCCCCTGATCTCAAGACAAAGAAGCAGAATGGCAAAGGGCCAGAGGGTTTTAGCTATTGGATAAGCAATAATAAAGAACAAGAAAAAATAATTTATTTGATATAATTTGTGACAACCTGTTCTATCAGGAAAAGAGCATTCATTCTGGAAGAGGTTGGTGGTAACACACTGGCTTTCTCCTGCAATCACTGCTTTTCTTTTTCTGTATCCAAAATTTATTCTTAATATAGGCAACTGTTTCCTCTATCAGCCATAGTGAAAAAACACGTTATCTCTTTGGCTAACAATCATTCTTTTTTTTTTTTTTTTAAGATTTTTATTTATTTATTTGACAGAGAGAGATCACAAGTAGGCAGAGAGACAGGCAGAGAGAGAGGAAGGGAAGCAGACTCCCTGCTGAGCAGAGAGCCTGACGCGGGACTCGATCCCAGGACCCTGAGATCATGACCTGAGTCGAAGGCAGCGGCTTAACCCACTGAGCCACCCAGGCGCCCCGGCTAACAATCATTCTTATAATGTGAAATGTAAAACCCCAGGGTGATTCTAGATGCTTTTTCTTCTGCTTGGAATAGTCTTGCCCATCCCCTCACCTAACTTCTTCTTATGCTTCAGTTCTCAGGTTGTGTCACCACTGCTAGGAGACCTTCCTTGACCTACCCATATCTATTAGGTTCCCTGGATATAGTCTCTATCGGCACCTTGTACCAGTTATCATAACTTGCAAATGCGAATTTCTTCGTGTGACTGTCTGATAGTCTAGCACTGACCTCTCACACTGAACTATAAATTAGTGACCATATTTGATTACTTAGTGCTATATTCTCAGCATGCTCTACAGGGCCTGACCCATGTTAAATATTTGATAATTCTCTGTTGAGTAAATGAACAGGTAGACTTCTTTAAGAAGTCACTGATAACCTGAAGAAGACTTTAAGAAGACACCCCCTTTAATGGAATTTCTTAGGAAAAAAAAAAAGAAGAAGAAGAAGTCAAGGTGCTTGGGTGGCTTGATTAAGTGTCTGCCTTCGGCTCAGGTCATGATCTCAAGGTCCTGGGATCGAGTCCCATGTTGAGCGCTCTGCTCAGCAGGGAGCCTGCTTCTCCCTCTCCCACTGCCTCGGTGATATCTCTCTCTCAAATAAATAAAATCTTTAAAAAAAAAAGAAGAAAAGGAAAGAAAGTAGTGAAGAAAGGCTGGGAGAAACTTAGCAAGGGCTTAGGGAACAAGAAGCAGAAGCTGATAAGGAGGCAATTACCACCTGCAACCAACGTGTAGGTGTAAGCAAACAGCCATAAATTATGAAATAGCTAAGGACTCCCTGGAAAGGGGCAAGTCATCAGGTCATTCACTAGAGAAACAAGAGCTAATTCCCTGAGAGTCAGATCTAATGTTCTTGGGAGTATTTTGTTGTTGTTGCTTTTTTTTTTTTTTTTTCCCACAAAATGTTAGAACTGAAAAAGACTTTCAGTAATACTTATCCGGTAGTCACCCCATTGAGGTCCCCATATTCCAGGTGCTTAGAATCCTGGGAGCTTGTAGACTATGTTAAAAATTTCTGAAAGGCCAATGAAGTTTCTCTTTCTCTGTAATCTGGTTGACTGACTTAACAGAAAACAGAAGTCTTTTGCATTTCTTCCAGTCAGATGAGCTCCATGAGGTTACATGTCCACATTATTGATTAAAATGAGGAAGTGAATGTATTTTGTTTGGTGGTTTAATCATTGAGAAATACTGAGTCAAAGAGGAGACAAAATGGGTATTGGTGATTTTCTCCAGAGGCAGCTCTCATCAACCTTATACCCAGAGTCTGATATTTTAGAGAACTTGTTCAATGTTTAAGTGCTGAAAGACATACTTTTTGGTATATAGATACATACACACACATACCTACATATACATATATGTATATATTTATTTTTAGGTATAAATATTTACATATAAATATATAAAATGGAAACAGGTAAATCAAAATTAATGTATGTTCACATAAATGCATATAAACATAACTCTTAATGAACTTCATCAATTACTGAACAGAAATCATTAACATTTCATTATACCTGGAAACTAATGCTTTTAGGGTAGGTAGGATGGGAATGGAGAGGTCAGTAGAAACAGCAGCCATTCTGAGGAATAGTGGACAAGACAGTCGGAATTCTCTGACAGAACTGCGGGCCCCTTCCATGGCTATGAGAAGGAAGCTGGCAGAGAGGTCTGGTAGCAGAGATGGTGTCCCAAGACCATGGCAGCGGGTGTCCGGGGTACACGGTGAGCATAGCCTCAGAGGCCTTAGTAGGAACCATAGGCTGCATTCCCCAAAGCCAATGCAGATATATAGGTTGTTGGTATTATTTTGCTGTTTATTAAATCTCTTTCTAGAGTACTTTGGTAAGTACTCTTAACTGGAAAGAGTTTTTAAGTCTGGTTTTGACGTCCGACAGCCTGGGTTCAGATCCCACTCGGTCTATGGAGTTCAAACTCCCTGATGTTGAGCTCTCTGAGCTTCTGTTTTCTCATCCATAAAATCGACTATTAATAATTTCTTCCAAGGCTGATGTAAACATATTAAATAACGTCAGACTAACTTAGCACAAGACCTAAAGTAGGGCAGATGAGATTCTTCCTGTCCTGAATATCCAGATAATTTAAAGATAGCATACATTTTTCATGTATCATTTGGGTATGTTCCTCATCCTTTGGTCATTAAATGTTTGGTGAAAAGTGAAGTCTGGTACCTGGTTAGAAAGGAAGAAAAGCATCTCTATTTAGAGATAACAACTTCAGTATTGGAGATCCTCAAAAAACTATGAGAATTAATAAGTGGGTGAGGCAAGGTTGTAAGATACAATCAGTAGACCAAAATAATTTGTGTTCCTACACATGCAGTGAGCAATCTGAAATGCAATTAAGCATCACATTTATAGGGGCACCTAGGTGGCTCAGTCAGTTGAGCATAGGCCTTCGGCTCAGGAATGATCCTGGGGTCCTGGGATCGAGCCCCGCATTGGGCTCCTCACTCAGTGGGGAGTCTGCTTCTCCCTCAGCCTCTCCACTGCTGGTTCTCTCTCTCTCTCTCTCCAATAAATAAATAAAATCTTAAAAATAAAAGAATTATATATATAATAGCACTTAAAAGAATGAACTATATAAAAGAAATGCAAAATTTTGACAGCAAACTGTTATTTAAAGAATGACTTAGCAATTTACCTGCCCTACAAGAGATGTGGGAGAGGTCTTATTAGTCGAGCCCTAGATCCATTCTACCCCAGGTGATTACTAGAAATCAAACCTGATTTTGAATCAGAATCACTGAAGAGCTCGTTAAAGCATAGACAGGGATCCCAACCCGAGTTTCAGCTATCACAGGTCTTAGGTGTGGCCTGAGAATTGACATCTCTGACAAATCCCCAGGTGATGCTGATGCCGCTGGCCTCTAGCTGCACTTTGAGAACCACTGGTGTAAAGTGAGCATTGTCCTAGCTGTTCATGGGTGACAGAATGAGCATATGATCTAAATTTAAGCCCTGCAACGTGAAGAGATTTCTGCTGGAAGACACGACATACCTAATTTGGGGAATGAACAGTGTCCCCTCCCGGCTCCCCATCTTTTTTTCCTCTGGGACATTCTGTTTCTGGATGTGCAGCCTAGAAACAGCAGTGGCCATCTTGTGACTATCTGTGACCATGAAGGGACGTGCCTCATCGTGACTCGGAGGCTGGCCGGAGCAGGGAACTGGAAGAAATCTGGGCCCATGATGACAAGTGGCTCTACTGACACCTGGCCTAGGGTCTGAGCTTCTAATTATGTGAGAAAAATAAATATCTTTATTGTTTTGGCCAGTTTGAGCTGGAAATTGTTGTTTGTTAGAGCACAAAGTATCCTAATTAACACAGAAATGTCAGAGAACCTGAAACCTATAAGGGAATGGAAAGAATGTACGTAGAAAAAAAACCCATCACATACAAAGGAGGACATGTCAGACACACAGTGTCAAGCAACAGCAAACAGAGGAAACCCCACATTGAACGAAATGAGAGAAAGCAATGAGGTGAAGGCCAGTAGCAAATTACCAAAACAAACCTTTCTTTAGGTGGCAGAAATGAAACAATCCAGAGCAAAAAACTCAGCTACAAAACTCCAGTGAGGAACTCTACATTGAACATTTACACTTTTGCAGTAGGATTTATTTTAATGTGTTCAAACCCTGAGGCAAAACCTCTGTCTTCCTCCATCTGCCTTCCCAGACCAAACTGGTAATAAATTACTCGACTCGGCTTATCCCTAAATAAAGAAAATTAGACTTGCCCATTTCTCCGCTGGGCCGGGAGCTTCCCCTCATGCTAATGAATAAGACACGGAGGCCTAACTTTTCTCGAAGGTTAGCCTCTCAAGGGCTCAGAGGCCGACTGTCCTGAACCATCCCTTACTATGAAGAGAAACATCAAATTGTCAAGCTCACCTAGGTAACCAGGGCACAGCCTTGAGGTTAAAAACAAAAGTTGTCAGAATCAATTTTGAAATTCACTGGGAGCCACTGTCAGACAAATGAAGTGGCGGTGATGAGCGGATTCGGATAGAAAGTGATGGAAGTCAAGCAGCTGGCATCAGCCCCAATTAGAGTATGGCACCGGAGGAGCCGGGGTGCGCTCATGGCCACGTGCTCCCTTGGAATAAACAGGCTGTCACGGCTACGTCAGGGCCGAACAATTAGCCACATCACAGATCGCAGTTGGATTAGTCAAAGGGCCAGCGTACTCTTCAGCTGTGGTCCCGTGGCCATTTCTATCTAGGTTCAAGACAGCAGGTGTAGCACTTGGTGTTTCACTGCCCAAACCCAAGGCAAAAATGAGCAGCTTCTCAGCACAATTGAAAATAACACAGCTCCTTCAGACTATGAATGAATGCCACTTCCTGGAGTAAAATGGGGGCAGCAAATCCCAGGAACCAAAGGGCTCTGTCCCATGGATTTGTAGGAGAATAAAAAGGCAGTGGTGCCTTGATTAAGGGCTTACTTAATGAGATCCAGCTCCCAGGTGGCCGGAGGACATCTGAAGTGTGGGCATGGCGTCTTGATACTGCAATGTTATCTGCTTTCGCCTGCTCTGTTTATTTGCTACATAAATCTTGCTGTGTAGTGGGATTTTCCAGAAACACTATTGGCATCTAATTTTGAATACAACTCAAGACTTCTGACCTCCTGGTCCTTCCATTATCCCTCACTGCCTTGAGAATTATCATAGTATTTGGTGTGGCTATGAATGCATGACATCATTGTCCTATTAAGGAGTACTGTGGGTAGAAAAGTAGCGTGATCGTTATATAAAAACAACAGAGAAAACATTTTAAAGATATTTTAGCTTAAAATTTTCCAGGAAAAATGAAGTCTTTGCCCCCTAGGCTCTGATAAAAGACCAGAATTGAAAACAAAGGAAGATTTATGTACTCCAACACAAAGTACATTAAGTATAACATCTTTATGTTACATCGTGTTTATAATTGACAGTTATTTTTCTGTTTGATGGGATAAGACATGATTATAGGGCATAATTTTTTCAATACTCCTATGATTCCTTGCTCTCCTTTCAACTCCTCCCAAATTACTTAGGTATTTCTCGGTAAACAGTGAAATAATATTATCTTGAAAAAAAATAAGTATTCTTTGGAACAGAAAAACATATATTGCTACTTAGATGCATTTTTTACTTTTCATTTTTCCTTTCCTTCATCTGTCTTCCAATACCTGCAAATGTGTAAATGTGCAATCCAAACCCTCATTCTCTTAAAGGGACTGTCTGTGCTTATCATGAAAAACCATCTGTCAAAATGAAACATCATTTAATGTTATTCTCACATAATTTAAATACTTACCTACAGTAGGAAAGGCCCATTTGCTTATTTATTTTATATCTGTTTGCCTCATGTTATATTCAGAAGTCATAAAGAACTATGACTTAACTGATGATAAACAAAGACTGAAACCAGGGAATTCTGAGTCTTGGCGCTCAGGACACCATGGGCATGGGGACATGTATGTAAAAGCAGCTCCAGCCACAGCTGCGAGGGAAAATCTAAACAGCCAGGTGAACCATGATTACAGGGAAATCATACAGGTCTAACAAGGAATAATTGGTGGATTTTCCAGAAGACAAGCAAAGTAGGTTAGTAGGAGACTCTGGGAACAGGTAATAGGTAGGTGTCTAGGTGGGAAGATGGTTGACATCAGAACATTTCAGAGGAAGCAGCTCAGAGAAATGGAAGACTTCAGTCCCTGAAAACCTGGAGAAATAGGCAGGGGACCAGCAAGAAGATGGGCCCTGAGTAAGAACAGGGTCATGCAGTTTGAGCGTACTACAACATAAACAGAAAAGCAAGTGATAGAGAATCTGGGCAGTAGGCACCCCTCTTGCCTCCAGTTGCCCCTCATCCAGACTTCATCCACCAAACACAGCACATTTGGAGGAAAAAAAGTCGAATAGAGCTCTGGAAATATTTTACCAATTTGGGGTGAGTTTATACTGACAGCAGGAGATCTCTGGTTATCTCTGTGGAGTTTCCTCTGAGATGACAAGGGAACCATCTTCCATTTCCACCGGTGCTATGAGAAGTGGGCGCTCAGGACCATGTACACTCCAGAGCAGTACCAGATGCTTGATTAGGAGGCACCCTACAAGTCCAAAATATTTCAACCTTTTTATCCCAGCTCATTACTGAAACCTGCCCGTCAGTTATAAACATACGATACCTGTTACAGTTCCCTTCTTGTGTAATTTCAGAGAGCGTTTAACTGACAAAATTGACTCATCAATAATGAGACCTTGGAAAATTTTCAACATGAGTCTTCTATGCTGCTTACATGTGAAAACCAGGGGCAAGATGGCACCCATGAAGAATGCTAGATAATGGACTGAAAATGGGCGACCACAGCCGAAGAACTGTGAACAGATTTATTCTTTCTTAGTCTAAGAAAGATACTGCTGCAAAGATTATCTTCCTAAAATAAGTCCCCATCATGCCATTGGCTAAAACTCCAGTAACTCTCTGTTGCCTATAGGATTCAAACTCCGTAGGCAAGTATTTAATACAATTTAAAGTGTTGCCACAACTTATCTTTCAAGACCATCTACTCTTCTACCCATTGGACACTGAAAGGTCTTTCCCACCCAGGGAAACCCTCTTTATCATTTAATGCCAGCTTGAAGCCATACCAGCCACAAACTGTCTAAAATACAAAATACTTGTCTTCAAATACACACCCATCCACTCACCCACATACATCAAGTGCACTGGCAAAGTCTGAGGATTATTGTTTTCCTTTTCAATTATGAGGAAGATCTAGGTTAATAAAAAAATGGTTTTTATATGAAAATAGGGTATTGCATACAGAGACAAATTTGTCAACTCCCTTAGATAGCTGACATCTATCTGCAATATTTACTGCAGAATTTATCAAAATTTAAAACTAAAATTTTCATATTATATCATTGCAGTTTTTTGGCCTAGACCTTGCATGGTAAAGGGATGTGCTGTGCTATGAAAATGAGCGATGCTTTAATTTAAGCTTTATCCCTAAATTTTTTACCATTAGCTAAAAACTAAACTGTAAATATTAAATAAACTGCCATTCAGCATAGTTGAAAATAAATTATTATATATGTAAGACTTAGGAGGCCAGTTTTATTATACAAGTCATAAACATATTTTCCTCAGGTCATATGCAAAGTCTTAGGGAATAAGAAACTGTTGCTAAAACAGCAATTACAACAAAATGGGAACAAATTGGTTAGGCTAGTAGGCGAATTTATCCAAATCCAATAATAGCACTAACAAAACAAGAGGGCTAGTTTTCCAATGGAGCTAATCATTAATATGGGAGACTAAGAAGAATGATCCTTAGTTAATGATTCTGTTCAAAGTTTAGGCTCAGCTAATTTTACACTTAGTGTGGGACTGTCTCTGTTTCCTCAGAGGCCAACAAAACCAGTTGAAAAAATACACAATTCAGTCGGTCAATACTTTGGGTGATGATGTCAACCAATTATTAAGAATAATGTGTGATTGTGTTTCCTGGATGTTTATGCATTGATTAATCTTTCAGAAATCTATTTGAATGTCTATCTGTGAAAGCTGAAATTTTCCTCCAGACATTCAATTTTTGTTGTTGTCTCATGAGTAAAATAGCTCACTTCTACTGAAGTAAAATGCAAAATTTACAAAGTGAGTGGGAATGCTAAAATTTGCAGACATATTTTTGATAACTTATATCTGTTAAGTTTTGTGATTTTCCTACATTTGAAAAATGTCTTATCTTTAGTACCTTAAAATCTCATTCTGACTTTAAGTTGTCCACTCTTGACTACCACTTGAAATTTGGAAATACAGGTTATTACCTGTGTGTGGGTAGAGAGCTAAAGAATATTTCTGGTGCAAATAATCAGACTTTTAGGAGTTTCTGTAATGGCATGCATCATTCCACATAGACCCAGTTTTGTATAACATAATATTCAAAAGAGTAGCCAAAGAAATTAAAATAGAACTTCACACCCTGCAATTGCACTACTGGGTATTTACCCCAAAGATAACAGATGTAGTGAAAAGAAGGACCCTCTATACCCCAATGTTCATAGCACCAATGGCCACAGTTGCCAAAATATAGAAAGAACCAAGATGCCCTTCAATGGACGAATGGTTAAAAAAGATGTGATCCATATACAGAATAGAGTATTACGCCTCCATCAGAAAGGATGAATACCCATCTTTTGTATCAACATGGACAGGACTGGAAGAGATTATGCTGAGTGAAATAAGTCAAGCAGAGAGAGTCAATTATCATATAGTTTCACTTACTTGTGGAGCATAAGGAATAACATGGAGGACATGGGGAGATGAGAGGAGAAGTGAGTTGGGGAAAATTGGAAGGGGAGACAAACCATGAGAGACTGTGGACTCTGAGAAACAAACTGTGGGTTTTGGAGGGGAGAGGGGTGGGGGGATAGGTGAGTCTGGTCGTGGGTATTATGGAGGGCACGTATTGCACGGAGCACTGGCTGTGGTGCATAAACAATGAATTCTGGAACACTGAAAAGAAATTGAAAAAAATAAAATAGAACTTCACTACTGAATTGAAAAAACATGACAGGTGCTAATGCATTGGAACATAAGGAATAGCACAGAGGATCACAAGGGGAAGGAAGGAAAGCCAAAAGGGAAGTTATCAGAGAGGGAGACAAACCATGAGAGACTCTGGGCTCCTGGAACCAAACTGAGGGTTACAGAAAGTTGGGGTTGGGGGTTTGGGGTAACCGGGTGATAGGTATTAAGGAGAGCACATGTTGTGATGAGCACTGGGGGTTATGCACAACTAATGAATCGTTGAACACTGCATCAAAAACTGATGTTGCACTGTAAGTTGGCTAACTGAACATAATAATAATAATAATAATAATAATTTCTTTCCTCACTCCCTTATCTTCCCTCTCTTCTACCTGTGGCTGCTTTAGTTTCTCATTACACCAAACCTTCACAGCTTTCTCCCGATAGATGACATGCATAACGTTTCTGCCCATCACCTTCCTTTTGGTTCTTTATTGTGAGTCTCTCCGTCTCTTCTCCAGATTCTAAATCCAATGAGAGTCCTCAAATTGGTCTGGCAAATACAGAACTCTTCTTAGAGACAAAGCAAAGGGAGGAAACTGATCCCTCTTTCTTTCTACCTACCTTCTTTCCTTCCTTCCTTCCTTCCTTTTTTTCAAGTAGAGTGAGTGTTTTCAGGAGAGGGAGAGGAAAAAAGACCTTGAAAAACTCAAAATGAATCAATTTTGCCTTTATGATTCAAACTTTGATGGTTCAAGTGAAGTGGAAACCCATGTTTATTTTCAGTCACAAATTATTTTTTTCTTTAAAATATTCATTTATTTTGCTAAGGCATCAAATGCTGTCTCCTTGTCAGATATTATTAGCAAGGAAAGGAAAAAAAGAAGAAAAAGCGAGGAAAGAAGGGAAGAAAGGAAGAGAGAAGGAACCTTGAGAACTAGAGTTAGTTAAACCTCAGTCCCACAAATTAGTGGAAGTAACAGTGTCTATCCTTTAAAAGACAAGCAATTGCTTCTTTTATTCATTTAACAACTATCTCTTGAAGGCCTAATGTGCATTCGGCACTGAATAGGTCTGCTGCTTCCTGACATTCGAATGCAGACAAGTTTCATTTTTCTTCAAGGGAACAAAGAGAAAGCATAGAAAAGAAGGATGCCATATTTTAGATTATCTCTGGAATATCATTATTTGTCCTAATATGGTTATTCTGCCCCTTGCTTCACCCTAGTTTACAAAATTTGATTTGAAAGATTATGGAAAGTGCATTTCCCGACAGTACCATCCATCATTTTTTAAAGTTTAAATAATCCAAATCAACAGCTTTGCCAAAGTGCTGCTTATTTTGTAGAGATACACCGCCTGAGTCAGTAACCTATATAGTGCTAGAGACAGTCTTAATGGCAGATTTCGAGAATCCCCTCTTATATGTTAATACTTCCCAATAGGATCTCTTGCCTGAACAAAATTTTACTTTACTTGTAACCTAAGGAAAGGGTCTTCATTAAGGCTGTTTTGTTACTACACAAAAAAACAAAAGGAACGACTTCTGACATAAATGTCTACCCATGACAAGCAGGCAATGAGGTTAGCAGAACACAGGAAATTTTGCAACAGCCCCACAATCCCTTACCCAGATGCCATGAAGAAACAGAGCAATGCCCTGCCTACATACTCCAATATATTCAGTACAACATCTGCAGTCTAAAAGACTGCCTTGGAAGGAAATGGAATTTAATTATATCACATGTAATGAATCCTTTTTGTTGGGTACCCAGTACATTGCCTGGCTCCTAAGGTACATACGCAAGGTATAGTGGTTGTGATGGGTGGCTGAGTGGTAATGTAGTAGTTATTAACTTTGGAAAATATTAATAGTTATTCAAAGTCTGTTTGAAAATTTTAACTTCCATGTTATATTGTTTAATGAACATTTCACATAATATGCAAAGTTTCTTAAAATGAATTGAATTCTCATCCCCTTGCCTCAGATGGTGTCCATTAGAAAGGTATCAGTAAATCCTAGAAATCAAGTAATATTCAAAGAATTCAGGGCCTCTGGCTTCTTTGTACTCATTACACTAGCATTTATAAATAGCCGTTATAAACAGTGATAGCAAGAAAAACATTAATTCTGGTGATGTGATTGGTTGTTAGAATTAATTAATTGCCTTGAAGTCTATTAATGATTAGGAGTTGATGAATCAAAGAAATCTACAAAAGGCCACTTGGCTTGACTCACTAGAAGCATCAATATACTCCCATGTAAGGAGTCCAAGATTTTTCAACAGCTCTTTATGAACTCATAAATGATTGTCCAAGAAGTTGTTATTAAGTGAACAAGATTCTGTATCTTGTCAAGAAAGAATGCCACATCTTACAGAACAAACTACTGTTTAGAATGGAGGGAAAATGACAATATCTTCTCATATCCTTTTTAAGGTTGAGAGTAGTCAATTTCTAGTAATCTGTGCCACTGGACAGAAGTACACTGACAGAACTACACTGAAAGAGGGGGAAATTACAGCCCTGTTGCTCAAGATTTAATCATCACAACACTTCCAAAACTTTGCCATAGCCAGGTATAATCTGTACTGTAAATTACTGATACTTTTCCTGAAGCTGCTTTAGAAGCTTCGATTCACCCTAAACAAAGATATCCATAAATGAGTGCAAAAATTTTAATATCTCATATCTATTCAAATAAAACTTGGTCATCTTTATATCCCCTAACGTTGTCTTGAGGACCAAACTTCAAAGGAAACACTGACCATGCTCTCTGACCTCATACACAGACATGCATGCACCAGCTGTACTGTTGGAAAATTCTTCAATTCGTGTGGGTGATGCCTGAGCTCAGTTACAATTCAACATCTCTTCCTTTCAGTAGTTTTCTTAAATTTCCCTCTCGAAGCCATCTGTGATTTCCAGTGGAGTCTAATTTAATCAGTTTAATAATTATGACTAACTGTGGTCAGATGGACCAATTGTATAGTAAAGTTTCTAAACACAGTGACCCCTGATTACTATATTTGGAAATTCAGAACTATTTTGACTTGACATGAAGACTAAGAGTATTTTGTACCCTCCGTCTAAAAATATCCATACCTAATATAATTTTGCATAATACACTGGAATATATAGTTTCTCAGAAAGGTAATCCAAAGCCTTTGCAATCACAGTGAGAACCCTTGGGAATCCTGATAGCAGAGGTGTCATTTACAGTGACATGTGACAGAGGCCCAGCTATTGAAGAAGAGGGTGTTTAAAGCCAGGAAGATAATTTATGTTTTACCTCTGTGGACATGTTTGCTTCACTCTCTGGTATTCAAATATAATTATTCATGTGAAATAAGATAATTTCTTGAATTTTCACTACAGAGTCCCTATTTCTCTGAACAACTTAATTGTGTTTTGGCTCTTACCCCCAAATATTATAATAAAAAATTTTTTTGAGTCACAAACTTTGTGGAAGGGTTACATCTTACATGCTGATGTGTTTTGGATTTAAAAATAATTTAGAGATTACTGTTTTCTAATTACTTGAAAGCAAAGAAAATCAATTATATTTGGCTTTTCAGGGATTTAGTTTTCTGCATTAATAAATCACCAGAGATTAGGGCATGTAGAACAAGAGTTTATCTGTGTCTGGGAACCAAGTTTTCCTTTAGTTCTCCTGACAAGGGTGCAAACTATTCTTAAAGGAGAGAGTTAAAGCAAGCAGTGTACTTCACAGATAAGAAAGTATACCTGACTTGGCTGATAAAGGTTGTTAGCAACAATCTCCTCAGTACCAACCAGAGGGAAACACTAAAATCAATTAGGATGAATCCTGGACTATAGCAAGGGTTTGGGTATATTGGTTGCTGTTAAAAACCCATAACTCAGAGATCTGAACAGCATGTCATAATTTCTTATTATTCATTTTATCTGAAATTATTTAACACCTAAAATTGTGGGAAAGATATGTGAGGATACCATATTGATTTCCTTATCATGTCAGGCCTTCCCATTTGTTGCCCGTTGAAATACACATCAGGCATTCCACTCATGACTGAACTCTGGTCAACTTATTTTTAGTTAAAAGACTGTTCTCTATGCATTCATGCCAGACTTGAGGATCATGAGGAAATTTACAATGTGCATGGCTTTTCCTTCAGAGAAGCTCTTGTTTCCTGTGAAAATATAGTATACATTCAAAAATTCCCTGTCCCACTAATTATCCAATGCTTATTACTCAATGCCAGAAAAACAGGATTTGCACATTTCACATACCCTTAAAGCTGTGATTCAGTAAACATTATGTTAAAGAGAATCCACCCCCCCAAATATTTTATTACCCTCTGTATGTTAATGTAGCAGATAGACTGCAGTTGGTGAAAATAGAAAACCTGGGTTTTAGTTGTGCTATAAAAATTGTACAAATCTCAGTAAGTTCAGCTTACTAGGATGCAATTATCTCATCTTTAAAAAGAAGGCAATATGGCATTTGGAGATAATCATGGGGTTTTCTTTAAAGTTTTATTTATTTATTTGATAGAGAGAGCGAGAGCACAAGCAGGGGGAGCAGGGAGGGAGAGGGAGAAGCAGTCTTCCTGCTAAGCAGAGAGCCCAAGCCCCCAAGCCGAGGTTGGGAAAGCAGATGTTTAACCAGTTGAGCCACCCAGGCGACCCTCATGGGTTTTAAATCAGAAAATACAGGTATGAATCCTATCTTAGACACTGGCTAGCTGTGTCACCTTTAGTAAGGTACCTAACCTCTCTGAGCCTCATTTTCCTTATCTATAAATTTGGAGTTGTAGCTTGGGCTTCATCAGATTGCCATGAAGGTTAAGCGAAATGTCAGTGTTCCAAATGTGAGCCTTGATTGCGGCTTATTGTGTGACCATAAGACTTGATAGACCACTCCTGCCTATTCCTTCATTTTTAATTTCCTGGATTCTATATCTGGTGTATTTAAAATGAAGTGTCATCAGACACCTGGGTGGCTCAGTTAGTTGAGCGTCTGACTCTTGATTTCTGCTCAAATCAGGGTCTCATGGGTCATGAGATTGAGCCCCACATCAGGCTCCTGGCTCAGTGGAGAGTCTGATTTTCTCCTTCTCCCTCTCTGTGTACTCTCTTTTTCTCTCTCTCACTCTGTAAGAGAAAGAAAGAAAGAAAGAAAGAAAGAAAGAAAGAAAGAAAGAAAGAAAGAAAGAAATCTCTTAAAATAAAATGTCATCTATAATTTCCATTGCTAACCTTTCATTAAATGTACACAATGATAGTTAAAAATAACTATACAGAAGAGATTGATAAACCTACTTAACAATCTGATGACAGAAACTGAGAGCTCAGTCCTAGGCATTTTGGTGATATCACTTTAATGTTATCATGTGGCAGACAAGACTTCTAAAGTGTCCCAACGTCAGTATTTATTATGCATATAACAATGGTTTTTATTTAGTAATATTTATGACACAAACACAGGTGAGAGTATTTTCTCTGAGTAAGATTTTCGATTTCCTTTAACAAGTGGTCGGTAGTTTTGTCCTCTGCTCCACACCCGCACAGCAAATGTGATGAGATATTTCAGCTCTGTCGAGTGGTCTGTTTTTGATAATTATGACCACTCCAGGTCCACTCTGTCTACTAGAGCAAATAAGAATTTGCCACTGTGTGTGTGTGTGTGTGTGTTTGTGTGTGTGGCTCCCTGTATATATCTGTGGAAAGCATACAAATAAAAGTGCGAAAGAATTCATTTCTGTAACATTTTTCAATTCCCCTAATATGACCGTAAGTCCCATTTCGTGTGTTGAACCTAAAATCAACATGTTCCTATAGAAGCTCCTTTACCTTTGATTCTGACTTAAGGTAAAGATGAAGAGTACTGACACCAGGCCTTTTTATGTTTGAAGTGCATTATTTAATTATGTCACAGCCTCTTTGGTTAAAAAAAAAAATAAAGAGAGAAAAACAGAAAAAGGCTCTTCATTAACAGTTATGAGGAATATTGGTGTAGGCGTTGTAAGGAACATGAAGTTAGAAACTACGGAAAATTAACCTGACTGTTAATGGAAATGCTTTAATGCCAGATAAACTGATGAGAATTTATTGCAAACAGTGGTTAAGGAGCAGCCCCTTCTCATTTCAGGGCACACAGGTTCTCCAGGGCCAGCTGGTGCAGCTATCAGCCCATTATCCTATGCGTTCTGTAGGACGATTCTAGACTGGTGCCATGTCTGTGAGACCCTGCCTGGCAGCTCCTCTGTAGCCCTTTCCTAAACCTGTGCCTCTCAGAGAGGGCATTCAGTTCCCTAGTAACGTGCGTAGATAGCCCCGTCTGTTCCTAAGGGAAGTTTCCCTGAAGATGGACATTTTTTTTAAGTGTTAGTAGCTGGAGGTGCCATACAGATAGTTGTAACTTAGTATATTAGCAACATGAGAAATCACATGGGTAAGGGACAAAGGTGGAAATATGGATCAATGTAACTTGAATGTGAAGAAGATATTTCTCAGTGGTCTGTGTCCTTTAGCTTTACTCAGTAGACCTTCCTTTCCAACCTCTTCATTGCTCGTACGGTTCTCCTAGAGCCAAATGTGAATTCCCTCCTGCTTTCATTTTGCCGTGGAGTCCAAAACTGTATACAGAGTCATCTGCAAAACCCTTGGTCTCATATATTCTGAGATGATGGGGGAATTACCACTATTATGAATTGAGAGCCTTATAATCTAATATTATACTTAAAGGACACAGGTAATTTTCTAAAACATTCCCAAGTCTTTGAAAATGAATGCTTGTCCTTTTTGAGGAGTCACCGAGTAGAAGGAATTGAAGAGGTGAAGAACCTCTAAGGTGATTGTCCTGTTATACCGGAAATTGTCAGGCGATTGTTCATTGACACAAAGATCACTTCAGGCACTGTAGGGGTCAAGGGTATTAGTAGGCTGCCATCTCCCTCGGCAGTCTCCTCTCCCAAATGCCATACCTAGGGGACTTGTGTGTACATTAGATTTCTTGGGAAGATAGATGCTTAGTAGTTATTAACTAATAAGATTATTATAATATTCACAGTTTAATCCCGAAAGTTTAAACCATGAATATCTTAAGGGTGGGGTTTTAAGGGGGAGGGCAGGCACGCATGAAGATAGAGTCCCTATGAATTATGGCTCTGCACGTTTAAATTCTTATAAATTGGCAAAGCAGTATCTACTAAGAATATTGAGATGAAATACGCCTCATAACTTTCCTTATGGAAGAAGACGCTCCATAAATACAAAGAATGAAAGATTGGATGACTTGCTGCGCCTGCTGTTGGAAAAACCACCCAAAAGGGCAAGAGTACTCAACAAAAGGGCAAAGAGGCTCAATTAGAAAGGTGATTTTTCCAGTGTTTCTGCTAATGTTGGGTCCAGATGAACACAGAAAATGACAGATACTGACAGCAGACATGACAAGACACAAACAAGCTTCCTGACACCTTTCTGAGGTATTTTTTTTTTCCTCCTTTTCCTACGAGCTCCATGCTGACATTTCTGATGTCAATAAACATAAATTTTTAGAACAGCCTCTGGGGAAGAGAATAGAGGCCAATCCAAGAAAGCTAACTCTCAGACATCCCAGCAAATGTTCTGCAGCTCTGGTACTGTGTGATTAGAACCACACAGTAGAAAGCATAGAGGGCTCTCACTCTCTTGATAGACCTACTTTTAAAACAGTATAACACACCCTTCAATTCTTGCTTCATGTATCTGTTCATAAAAACCATCCTGCTATCCATGAGGCATTTTTTTTTTTTTAAGAATCTGCTTTCTCTTCCGTTCAAATGTGTTAGAGAGTTTAAGAGACCAACTCAGTTAAGAGACCCCACATTCTCGTTAAGCAAGAGTATCAGGGCCTCGTGTTCTAAAACCTTCCCTTACTTTATAGAGGCCCTTGTAGAAACTCCTTAGAATCTTACCTTAATCATCTGAGCATTTATTAAGACTTTGACTCTTTGAGATTGTTATACTCTTTATCCGATTTCAGGTCTCTTCAGAGTTTACCATCAGAAAATAAGTCAGCGATTATTTTATGGGTTTCTTTTTAAAGTGATCCCATCTTCATTAAAAACATAACGTTTCCAGAATGCGGTGTAGTTACCTATAAAGCACACCAGCTTTAGCATCTGTTAGGCTGGGTTCATACCCCAGTTCCACTCCTTAATAGCGGAAACTTTGGGCAAATTATTTAATCATTCTAATCCTCAGTTTCCTTACATGTTAGGAAACTCTTTTGATTACTGTTAGAACTCAGTGAGGTGATACTCGGGTGAAGCATAAAGAAAGCACTCAATAAGGGATACCATTATTCTTAGATTTAGGAGGATAGTTTTAGGGAATTTCAAGTCAGTTTGTTAAAAACCATTTTCCTCAAGGCAGTTGGCAAGGGTCAAATTTTCAGTCAAAAATTCACCAAATTTTCAGTCAAAAAAAAAAATTACTTCAGACCGTTATATAGCTCTTTCAAACCAGGTGCGAGATAGATTGGAGCAGCCAGAGGTAGGAGTTGGGCAGGAATAAAAGGAATAAGAGCAGAGGGGTTGTGGGGACCCATGAGAAGACCAGAGGCAGAAGTTCCAGAAATCCGAGCCATCTGAATTTTGAAACATGCCAAATGGATATTAGCTAAACCTAGCTGATAAGCCAGTGGGGAAAGAAGTAGAAAAGATGTGGTAAAACTAACACTTGGGGAAAAAATTGGCAAATCGGTCACTTGGCAAATTGATGTTTGGTGAATTGGCTTTGTGTGGTCAGTAGGCAAATTGGCCTCTGTGAGGACTATTTTTATAACAAGTAGAGAAAAATTAACATTTTTTAAATTTTTCTTACAAATATACTCAGAAGCAATCAAATCATGAGTTAACGTATGTACATTGTTTTTGAAATACAAAAATAAATGTTCACCCCACCAAAGTTTTCATGCACTCGAATATGCACCTTAATTCATAACAAAATCAGTTACAGTGGATGCGAAATTTTAATCACCATAACAAGCTGTTCACAGTTCTGGATATAAGGATAAGTGGTAAATAGAACGAACACTGCATTACTTCTTTTCCACTGTCTACCTAAGAGAGCTTAATACTGAGCTAAACGGGGGCACCTGGGTGGCTCAGTGGGTTAAAGCCTCTGCCTTCGGCTCAGGTCATGATCCCAGGGTCCTGGGACTGAGTCCCGCATCGGGGTCTCTGCTGCTCAGCGGGGAGTCTGCTTCCCCCTCTCTCTCTGCCTGCCTCTCTGCCTACTTGTGATCTCTGTCAAATAAATAAATAAAATCTTAAAAAAAAATACTGAGCTAAATGGGACTTGATGAGTATATAGACCTATATAGACTCATTTGCCAGAGTAAATGTAATACCTTTTCTTATATCTCTCTTGTTGTGCTGGTCCTCTATTTCTGTATAGGGCCTTCATTTGGATCGCAAATAAGTAACACCATATTATTTAATAACATTAGAGCCAAAACACCTACCAATGAAGCATGATGTTGTCTCACCCTGAAAAATATCCATTTTCTAAAAGATGTTTGAAAATCTCCTGGTTCCTACAGGGATTTAAACCTAACAAATAGCACACAGAACACGAAATAAGCATTTAGAGAGCATTTTCTAGAGCTCGAGTGCCTTTTCCACTGGACATATCAAAGCCTAAGTGTGTTCCTCTTACACTGTCATCTTGCTCCCTGAGGCGGAAAGATGCCCGAGGTTGTCTTTTCTCTGGTATTGACAAAACTTCAAGTAAATGACAGTGGGAACCAGCTGTGAAAAGCTTTTGAAATTTTTGCCCAAAAGTTTTACTTAGAAATTGGCTTGCCTTGAAAAATTAATCCCAGTTCCTGAGTAGTGTAATTCACCCATTAGTTTTATTTTTCAGTTTTACCATCTTTCACGGTATTCAGGCAGGGCAAGTATCACACTGAGGATGGGAGAATCAGCTAAAAAGGCTAATGGACCAGCTGGATGGTCATTGCCTTAGACCACGCTTGGAAAGACGGATGTATGGCTCTAAAGGAGCTTGCCTTTACTTGGGTACGGTAGAAACACAAGTCTGCACACTATATGTTTTTCCTTACAATATTTTCCTTTATGTAAATCGGTGCTAAATCTGAGCGCTATCCGATAGTAGGAAAACTTACTAAAGTTAGTAAATTGTCATTTCTTTCATGTTTAAATATAAAATATGAACATTCGATGAATTTTTAAACTATCCATTGCAACCCTACTAAAACACCTATTTTCATTGCCTAAATAATTTCAAATATGCGGACATCCTTTGTCTTGATTCGCTTGAAATTGTGTTCTAGGAGAGGTGTTTGTATTTCAGAAATTTGGGAGGATCCACTTTTAAGGTAAACCTGGTGGAACTTTTGTTAGGGCTACATTTCTAGTAACTTAAGTACCAATTACCCACCCCGGGGAGCACTGGGTCAAACTAATAAACATGTGGCAGGTGACTTTGGGATTAAATCTCATCCTGGGACAGAAAGATCCCATTTATATTGTTAATTAAGTGCAGACTTTGGCCTTTATTTGAACCATTGAGAAGGATCATGTAGCAGGAAATTTCGGTTGAGCAGCACACTGACGATTTTCATGCAGAGAATTATCACAGAGTGTGCTTTTAGCCCCTGATCTGTGCAGTGTCTTTCAGCAAGTTGATAACATTTTTTTTTTAATTCCAAGACCTTAAACAAATCTAGGGGAAACTGGATGTAATATTAAACAAATAAATATCGGAGTGCCTGGTGGCTCAATCGGTTAGGCGTCCGACTCTTGGTTTCAGCTCAGGTCATGATGCCAGGGTCTTGAGATCAAGCCCCACGCAGGCTTCATGCTCATCAGGGAGTCGGCTTGAGATTCTCTCTTCTCTCCCTCTGTGCACCTTATCCACCCTGCTTGCACGTATGCAAACACACGCTCTCTCATAAATAAATAAATCTTTAAAAAAAGAAAAATAGCATCACATCTGAATCTCATTAATTTGTTACTCTATTGATTAACCTACTAAGTGTGAAAAGCAGAGTTCCGCCCCTGGGAGATGCAACGATGAAAAGGTACAGGCCCTGCCCTCAGAAAGCGCACCCTCTGGGACAGTGGGGCAGACAAACGCTAACCTCGGACAATAGGAACTTGGAGTAGATACACTACTTTGTGCCATCTGCACGCTTGGAGAAGGAAGCAATCGTTCGTTCTCCTGTGGTCAGAGAAAGAGTCCTGTGAGAATAATTGCTCTTTCGTCTGATGTTGATTTGATTCTTTAAAAAGTCCTTTCAGTCAATTCCTTCTGAACTTACTCATCAACACTCTGTCCCTGATTTTTTTCTCTTTTTTTCTTGTTAACAGTCTTTCCCTTCAAGCCATGCCCACAGCTCATCCTGTCCCTCCTAAGGAAACCGATTCCAAATGGTACCCTGATTTTCCCTAAATTCCACCTCTTTACTTCCTGCTCATCTCAGTCAGTTGTTGTCTTAAACTCTTCAGACTCATGAAACTGAAAATGAATTCATGATCACTCTGCATCAAACCTAAATCTCCCCTTCGGTAGGCATTATTTCTGTTATAGCCATGGCCATCTGGCTGGTCACCCAGGCATCAAAGTGGAGCTCCATCCTTCTCTCTAGGTCTTTCTCCCCCACTCCTCCCCACAACATCTCAGCCTCAGTTAGTTGCAGAAGCCCTCTTTACTCCAGCTCCGGTATGTGGTTTACTGTCCCACTCTACAGGACATCCTTAGGGCCCCAAATCAAATGGTCAGGCATCATGCTCTCTGTGCGCAGTGCCCACCCACGTTAATTCATCCACATATTTACTGAGAGTCTACCATATGCCAATTACCAAGTGTTGAAGTGTTGAGGATATGAAAATTTTTAATAAGCTAGGTTTCTTAGAAGATAAGAATTCTTTCTACTGAGAGAGGCACAGTATTAAACTATTTTTAAAAAAATAATGGGGGGATGCCTGGGTGGCTCAGTTGGTTGAGCAGCTGCCTTCGGCTCAAGTCATGATCCCAGCGTCCTGGGATTGAATCCTGCATTGGGCTGCTTGCTTGGCGGAGAGCCTGCTTCTCCCTCTGCTTCTGCCTGCCTCTCTGCCTACTTGTTATCTCTGTCTGTCAAGTAAATAAATAAAATCTTTAAAAAAAAATGGGGGAGACAAACCATGAGAGATTGTGGACTCTTGAGAAACAAACTGAGGGTTTTGGAGGAGAGTGGGATGGGAGGTTGGGTGAGCCTGGTGGTGGGTATTAAGGAGGGCACATTCATAAACAATGAATTTTGGAACACTGAAAAAAAATAAAGTTGTTCAGCACTAAAAAAAAAAATAAAAAAAATAATGTGATAAGAGTACCATCTCAGATGAGTAGCAGTTAACTTACCACAAGGGGAGGAAATGGCATTTCCAGGTGAGAGACAAATAGGACAAAGGCATACATTACCTGTGGATCTAGCAGATGGAGAATTTTCATAGTGACCCATCCCTTCCTTCTTTGAACTTCCATTGGACATGAAAGCTACTCTGCCCTGTTGAATGGTGATTGTAGTATTTGCCAACTCCTGCCTAGATAACAGATTTTAAGGGTAGGGACCATGTCTGGATTCTCTTTGAACTCACAATAGTACTTGGACCCAGTTTACTCTTGCGGTAGGCTAAATAATGGCCCCAAAGATGCCCATATGGAAACCCCAGAACCATTAGTAATGTTACATGGCAGAAGAAACTGCAGATGTGGGTAAGGGCCTGGAGATGGGGAGATTATTCTGGACTATGCAGATGCTCCTAGATAATCACAAAGATACTCCTAAGAGGGAGGCAGGAGGGTCAGGGTCGGAAGAGATATGGGGGGCAGAAACAGAAGTCAGAACAATATGGTTTCTGACTGTGAAGGTGAAGGAGATTTTGTGAGTCAAGGAATGTGGGTACCTTCTAGAAACTGCGAAAGGGCAGGCATGGAAGCTCTCAGCACTGCACAACTCTGCCCCCACATTTTAGACCTTCGAACTTTAAGATAATACATTTGTGCTGTTTTAAGCCACTGAGTTTGTGATAGTATGTTATAGAGCAATAGAAAACTAATACAGTATTTAATATTTATAAATGATGTATAGATTCATAGCATGATTTTTAATATTTTCTTCTATATTACATGACAGTTGTAGGATCGTTTTTTAAAAAATCTTTGTAGAGGGAATCCAAAAAATAATGGCCACTAGACTGTGCTCATTTGGTAAAGTAAAACAAATAGGAAATTTTCATCATACAAGTTTTCGTCTTCAGAGAGGATTTAAGAAGACTGACAAGAAATTCCAGATACTGTGATAAAGCTACTTTCTTCAACTAATGATATCCTTTGCTTTGGAATATAGTTTCAAGCAAAATTTGGAGGGTGTCATTATCAGAAAGTGTGAGTTTTTACTAAAATTCCTACAAAATACCATTCTACATTTATCTTTAGCCAGCTCTATAACTTAAGAGTACAAAGGCAATATTTCGTGTGCATTGCAAGCTTCTCAGTGTTTTCAAAAAAGCAAATCCATAATCCATTGTGATAGGTGTTGGTAGACAATGACATTGCATGAAATGTGGTGTAGAGGGCGAACATTCAGTACTCGGTGTCTAGGAGAGTCCTCAGAGGACACACAGGCATCGCCACTAGCAGGTGGTAGAGACAAGTATGTGGGGGACCTCAAACCTTTTCAGGACATCGGTCTAGGAACTGAGCCACCCAGAATTTTAACCTTTAATGTCCCATGCCGATGCAAGATTTACAAATATAGTCAGTCCTCATTATTTGTGGATTCTGGCTTTGCAGATTTGCTTATTTGCTAAAAATTATTTATAAACCCCAAATCAGTACCTATGACACTTTGACAGTCATATGTGGACGCATGCGCTCAGAGTGGCAAAAACGTGTGTCACCGCATTCATGTGTTTTGAGCTGAGGTCAAAGAAGGCCATGCTCTGCTTTTGGGGTTTCAGCTCTCCTACGGAGATGATCAGAGGATGCAGACAGGAGAGGCCAGGAGGAGTGAGTACAGGAGTGTTGGCTCTGGGGCCAGTTGGATGAGGTTTGTGTCCCAACTCCAGCACCTGTTACAGAGCGGCCATAAGTAAGTCACGCAACACTTCTGAACCTTGATTTTTCTTTCGTAAAATAAAGAAGAGTAGAATCCACCAGAATGAATTGTTCTTAAGATTTAAGAGTATAATCTATGTGAGATATTTGTACACACATACACTTCCCCTAGGAGCAGTGTTCAGGGTTTGAGTTGATTGTTTGTGGTGACTTTATGGAACATAACTACTACAAGTAATGAGAATCAACTGTACATTTCTGTGTGAATTATTTTAAAGAGTGGCTAGAGCTGGGCATGCTGCCACTTAGAAGACATCCGTAACAAACCTCGGTGGGAAATACACAGGCTGAGCTCATTATGTGTTAGTGAGCGAGGCCAGGCATATACCACACTCTAGGATCCTGTTTCTTACTTGTAGAAACAATCATGGACACGATCATGAATGCCTTCTACCATGTCATATATTTTTCCTGTCTCTATATGAGCAAGATACATTATTTGCTTATTTATTTTAGCAAGTTACATATTTTCCTACAGGATGACGTTCCAAAGATGTAGGTTAAAAACACACAGTTCATATAGATGTAGTCACTTTATCACTTCCTACTTTCCCCAAAGAAGTCTATTTCTCTGTGGCAATAAAAATATCTACACCAAGGCTTCCTCCCCACACACAACATTTATCTATTATGAAATGGAATTTTTGTTTTCAAGACCCATTCAACAAGGATTTATTAGGCACTGTGTTGAGTGCTATAGAAGATTTAGATAGAGGGATGCCTGAGTGGCTCAGTCGGTTAAGCCACTGCCTTTAGCTCAGGTCATGATCCCAGAGTCCTGGGATCGAGTCCTGCATCAGGCTTCTTGCTTGGCAGGGATCCTGCTTCTCTCCCTGCCTCTGCCTGCCACTCTGCCTTCTTGTGTGTGCTCTCTCTCTCTCTGACAAATAAGTAAATAAATAAATAAAATTTTAAAAAACAAACAAAACAAAACAAAGATTTAGATAGAGAAGTCATATTTCCTTCTCACGTAAGCATTTATAACATCTGGGGCCGGGTGGAGGGTGTGCAATAAGTGACTATACAAAGAGAAATAAGAAAAGCATATGGTCAAATAGATGTGTGTATGTTGTATGTTGGTACCTATATATTTAGCCACCAACTTAAAGCATTTCAGGAGAATTTTTGAAGAGTGTGCTGATCGGAATTTTAGCCACTTGGTATTTTCATGTATATTCTAATCAAAGTTATAATTACTTTGCTCCCTTCTATTGATATGATTGATTCTAAGTACTGGTAAAGAAGAAGGGGAAAAGCACCACTAACACCAACTATTAAAAGAATTGTTTTAAAGTTTCCATACAGAGTCAATAAATCCTAGCTTAGTGGACTAAATGAACCATGGGAAGCTGTAAATTCAGAATTGTATGCACCTTATAAGAACATGGTATCAAACATAGATGGACTGCCTCTTTCAGTGGAGTGAGAATTCCCTGATCAATGTTTGCAGTTATGCTGTGTATTAAAGCCAGGAGAATCCATTTGACTGATCGCTTCTCTGAAGAGCTAAATGTGTGCTTAAATGATTGCTTATCCTCCCTGTTTACCTCCTTTCCCCTCACTGGGCATGTAGCTCTTGTCTCTTTTTCCTATTGTATGGAGAAAATATGGAACAACCCCTGTACTAAGTTTCCTATCAGACACCTCATTGGCCTGGTTGTGTATAGATGAGGGTTGAGCAGGACTCCAAGCTTACACAAAGGATTGATATCTTCAGTATAATTAGATTTGCAAGACTTATGGGGGGAGAAGGCAAGAGTCCCTGGTGTTAAGTGCAGGCAGGAAGTCTATTTTGGGCTCCTTCTGATACAACATAAACAAAAATCTAACTGACTTTAAACAAGAAGTTGGTACAGGCCGCAGAACTTGGAGGCTGAACTTTCTGGCGTTCGGTTCTCAGTTGCCACACTGACCCACACCTATCCCAGGGTTCACTTCCTGCTAAGGACTAAAGTGTTCTAAGCACCCCAGAGAGGTCCCCTTTTGCAGATACTTTTTAAATGGAACCTTGAGGCCTCAAAAAAGCTGAGTCTACTAAAGTGAGCCAATATTGCATACACACATACTCACACACACATACACGCATACATATATATGATTCATTAAAAACAAGTTTTCCCTTTAAAAAATTAAATGAAATCAAATCAAATAAGACAGTTACTGCTACTGCTTCTGATGTCCCACATCACAAACAGCCTCAAATTTCTAATGATATCATTTAACTAAATTCTCAGTCACTTTATCCTTTTCAAATAGATCCTATTGTCTTAAAATTGCACATTCAGATAAGAGAGCAGAGTCCTTTTACCAAAGTACTTCATGAGTGTTGAGAAATGTCAGATTTAATAATTTATCACCTGGATACCGCATGCTTTGAAGCTGAGGACATGGTAACAGTGATAATGACATGGTAAATT
Source organism: Lontra canadensis (assembly GCF_010015895.1). NCBI lineage: Eukaryota > Metazoa > Chordata > Mammalia > Carnivora > Mustelidae > Lontra > Lontra canadensis. The sequence continues at coordinate 18,313,906 of NW_022631011.1, forward strand.
ACGTTACCAAGGCATGGCCGCCTCCAGTGGCTCCTCGGGTTTCAGGGCTTCAGCTCTGCGGACTTCACATCTGGGTCAAAGGGGCATGGTGTTTGCCCATGTGCTAAAATTGTTTGATCTTTTGGAACTTAATAATTTGCTCCCTGGATTCAGACATCCAAGACAATCTTGTAAGTACCATACGAAATCCCTAAAAATGTCAGACCTTTGAATATTTAAGTGTTTGGTCATTAATTGTAGTCATTCTTAACTCTGTACGTTGAGAAGAATGTTTCCCATCTGTAATAGGAGACACAAGAAGTTTTGCCCTTCTGAGAGTCTTTATGTGAAAGAGATACTTCGCTGTAAGTAATTGACACCTAGCAAGTGAGATTTGTAAGTTTTGTTATTACAAAAAAGCATTCCTTGTATTGGCTAATTTTACATGTTGTCACGGTCCAGTAAGCTATGTTCACGAGAATTTTACCTACAAAAGGATGAGTGAAGTAAACTCGTAACTTCACACCATTTGGAATCAGATGGAATGTATTTTCCCAACATTGAATCAGAGGCCAAGCGAGAACGAGTGATACCTTGAGATAAGCCCAGTTGGCAGCCCGGAGTTTGTTTTATCCTTCCTTCTTTGATAGCCCTCTGGAAATAAGGATTTCGTTTTTCGTGTGTGTGTGTGTGTGTGTGTGTGTGTGTGTGTGTGTGTGTTGAGTACTTTGCTTTTCTAAAGCAGTGGAAATTTCGTGTGTTTGCTATCTGGTTGGGCAAGTTTATAAACTGAGTGTGACAAGCATGAGTAGGCCAGTGGAGGTCCTTGCAACTAATGAAATGTATCAGAGGAAAAAAACCCAAGCCACCTCCCATTAGACCTGCAATCTGTGGGAGTCATAGGTAGGGATGCAGTTGCTGCTCCAATTTGGGAACACTTCATTTTTATTTGTTAGTGATCTGCAGTCTCTACTTCCTAGCTTTAAAGATTAAAAAAGAAATTGTGGTGGGGAAACATTTTCTTTAAAGAATTATTTCTTTTACTCCTATTCAATGACTGTTGTTAGAGCTATCAAATCTTCTATGTTGCTGCACTCTCAGTATATAAATATATGATAATATAAATATATGATTTATATATACTAGATATCATGAAGCATATATATTTATATAATCATATAAATTATGTATTAGTCATATTCTTGTATATAAATTATAGATTAGTATATATTCATATTGTTTATCTTATATTGGGATTTCTTATATATTAAGTCATATATATCGATGTGCCATCTTCTAACCTCAACAGTATTTTAGAAAACAGAGTGTAATAATGGTTGCTTATGCAAAGCTAGGATCAGAACATATTGTCTATGTTTTGTCCGAGTAGAATACCAGCATCAGAACACAAACCACCCAACCCTATTACCAGACCCAGGCTAATAGCTCTACATCAGTGTCAATGTCTTTGGGTGGCTGGGGACAGGGTCAAGAAGGTGAGATTCTTCTCTGGTCATCCTTGCCTAAAGAAAGTCACGATTTGTCAGGCACAGAAAGGATAACATTGATAGATTCCATTTTGTTCGACTCTACAAAGAACACACACACTTTACCCACTCCCCCCTCCCCTGGCTAATTTTTAAATGGTAATTTGTTGTAGGTCACTGTCATTAACCTGAAAGCATTTTTATAGTTTTGTCTTTGTTTAAAAACACACACCAGCCATTAAAGACTCCATCGGTTACAGAATAGATAGTAGAGACACGGATTCAGTGACTTGGAGTAAATAATGAAAGAGAAAATGAAATGAATTGGAGAAAAGATCCTTATGCTAAGCCAGCAAAATAAAATGCAGCTTCCAGAGTCACAGAAGCTGCATTCTGGGAGAAAGTTGCTTCCATGCTTCGTAACTTAGGGATGTTAGTCTCATCAGCTCTCCCACATTTGAAGTGAACAGTAAACAGCTACGTGTCCTATTCAAAAGTGCTAGGATAAAATATGAATATCTGCGTTCTGGTCTTAACCTTGTTGCCACATATGCTAGCTGAGATGAGAGAAGTGGTTCTGTGTCACAGGTACGGCTTAGTTCCAACTCATCAAGGGTGAGTTATACCTGTACCTTCCTCAGAGTTGTGGACACAATGGAGACTGGAAGAAGATAAGAAACGATGAGATAATAAATGTGAGCCCAGAGAAATAGAAAGGGCGATAAACTGCTTGATATCCTGGACAAAATAGATTTAGTCGTGAAAAGTAAGTAAAAAAACTGCTTAAAGATACACTAAACGTCAGAAGTCAGAAACAGCTGTCCGGAGAGGAGGGAGGTGGAGGGAAGGGCCAGGGTATGGCTGCGGAGGTGCCTGGTACCCAGGTGCCAGCCTGACTCATTAACCCAGCAGGGATATTGTCACGCTGTGGCAGTCTCCAGAGGAGATCAGGGAAAATCTCTCAACCAGGTCTGCCCTCCAGCTGGCTAGCCATGTCCTTCAAATACTCATGCTCTGTCCCTTGCCAAGTCACTGCCGGTTGGATTTCTCAGAACATGGTGAGACACGGTGGTGTGAATTCTAGCTCCTTGTCCAGTTAGATATTCACCTATGAGCCCAGAGTTCCCATTGCCAGTGATAAGAGGTCCAGGTGCTATTTCTGAGTTACTCACCTCGTGACTTAGGCCAGTGTCCTCAGACTTCAGTGGGCCTGCGAAATAGATCTAGCTAAAATGACGATTTGCCTTCAGTAGTTCTCGGAGTGTGACCTGGGATGGTTCACATCTGATGAGTTCCTAGGTGATGACAATGCACTTGTCCTCCATACCTTGGGTTGCCAGAATCTTAGCAGAGTGTGGTTGACCCTCTCACACAGAAAGAGAGCAGTAAGTGCTCTTCTTAGCGAAAACTACCAGCCACTAATACCATCAGTTGCTTCACGTCTGGAAACTGGACTAGAGTCTTCCGGCAAGGCTTGGGCTGGAGCAACACATTGTATCTGTTAGAAGAAGGGCTATCCCTCTCTGCTAGGATGGTTTGCTGAGACCCCTCTGAATCTCATCATTCTGGGTTTGGATCCAAGTGAGGCTGCACATCTGGCCAAGCGGGCCTGGCCTATCTGTGGGGTACAGTGTTAAGGCTGTATTTTTCTAACAGGTCACACGCGTGAGCACCCTGGCCAGCAACTTCAACCTGCATCATGTATGTTCTCTTACTGACTTAAACCATTTCATCAACTATGGTAAATATTTCCAAGAAACGGCTAAGAGGGAGCCCTTTGGCATTTATTAGTCTTGCCTTTGGTGAAGAACCATTTAAGGATTAAATGATTGGAAGTATATTTCATAAAGAAATTATCCCTGCCTCTCTTTATTCCTCTTATCTTCTCCAGGTTAATTTCTGCAGAATATTTGTCCTGCACATTGGATTTTATCATCATTTCGTTATTATCCCTTGTAGGGACATGATTGAGTCTGGGAGAGAGAGGAGTAGGCAGTGAAATTGGGGGAAGGAGACATCTGAGAGTCTTCTATGTGTAGGAGAGAGAAAACTGGATCATTTAAGAAGAGTCCCCAAAGTCCTATAATGTGCAACAGTTATAACTTGCTGCTTATTTGCTCACAGATTGTAAAAAAAAAAAAAAAGTCCATGTTGAGTTTCATTACCCAGACCATGACATAGCAATAAAATGATGAAGGGGCAAAGAGGCTTTAATAAACTAAAATCTGGATAGGTATTCCCAGAGTTACCAGTGGCTGGTCAACCTAAGTATGTTAGATTTAACATCCCAAAACTCCACGTGATGACCCCTTTCTAAATTCTGCTTTTATAGGGGTGTACCTAGGGCCCATAGAAAAATGAAGATAGGGAGTCAGGCTAGAAATTCTCGAACATCCCACTTCTTCCTTAAAATAGATAAATGGAAAAGAAATATCGTGGGTACTGTCCCCCTCTTTTGAAATTGACAAAATTGTGTTAGTAGTTGAATTCCTTTGACCTGTGGCAGGAAAGCTTTTTATTTCCTTTTACTTTCTTTCTTTTTAAATTTCTAAAGAGGAGGAAAATGTCAGGCAGTAGTGTGTTGTTACTGCCACAAAATATTATTAAAGCATAACTACCAAACCAGAAAGCATTGCCCTGTAAATTTAATGCAATGTCAGTTTTGATCTAGGTATTTTGCTCTCCAAAGAGATGCTTAATCTTCTAAACAAAATTGAACTGAATGGATTTCAAAAAAAAAAAAAAGTCTGTTGTGGTAACATGCCAGTACAGATTACCAGCCAAATAACCAACTACACACATTTCCCATAGGTGAGTATATGAATTTGAAACTTAGGCTTGACTATGAAAATATTGATCAGGTAGTGCAATGATAAACGATACCACTTTACTTTCAAGAAGGTCATTAGAAAATCGGGTCTTACTACTTGAGTTTAAGGTTTTAAATGTAGAAAATTCTGTCTTAATTAAAAAAAAAAATCAGAAGATCAAGACCAATTGAGATCTTATGCATGAAATGGAAACCTCTATAGAAATGTAAGGCTTTATTAGAAATAACCTTTAGCAAGCCTAGAAGATATTTACCAAACATGGTGATTTCCTGGAAGTCATGATATTTACAAAGTTTGATGAGGCCTACTTAGTTAATCTTTTTAGAAATGACTTTAATTATCTTTTTAAATAACCAAATAAATATACATAAGAAATCTAAATATTTTGGAATATATAATGAGAATAATTGATGAAAAAAGACAACTAGATTTACATGAGATTATGATATCCCAACTAGTTAAGGCACTTCACTACATAATGAATGTAGATGTGTTAATAATTTAAGCATATTGGGGAGAATAGGTTTAAAAGATCAGGTTTAAAGAATCATACTGATTTTTATTTTATTGTGGGCTTGAAAGTAGTGAATTAAGATTTAAGATCTATTGAGAATATAATATTCAACATTTCTTTTTATTTTTATTATAACTCTAATAATTTCCTGTTGCTTCCATCTTGAACATGAAGAGATAAAAATACAAAAAAGAGATAATTGGCCCAGATCATATCATTATAAAGGGAAAGAATAAGGATCTCAACGCAGGCCTTCCTTTTACTTGGCCATGTTAAGTCCTAACAATTAGTACTCAAAACATACAAATGGCAGCCTTATGGAGTGCTTTCTTCTTTAGATTTTTCTGCCCAGATCCAAATCTTCTTGAGTCACCCATTATTTTAATATGCAATATTTAATATGCACCCATTATTTTAATATGCAATTTAAATATTTTAATGAACAAACTCTTTCCTCATCCAATATAAAGTCCAATATTCACTACCCAGTCCCCCAGGGGGCATATAATTTCTTGTGGTCTCAGCATCCATTTCTTCTTCTACTTATGCCAAATTCTTACTCCTACTCCATGTTTTATCTTCCAGAACAAAACACTCTCCAGCTTATATGAGTCCAAATATGGTTCATATGTCAGCCTCATACATCATTGTGCTTCACCAATTTTTGTTGGTTTGGGGGCGCCTAATAGAATAGGGTTCAGCTCAGCACAGAATTGGAAGCAATTTAATATTGAAGGTAGTCATTGTGGTTCCAAACATCTGTTGGCCATTTCCTAAAATGAGATTTCTTATTGGCCATATCTTTCTTTAGGATCCAACTGATCAAATATTCCTGTATTCATTGGGTCCCTTCCTCCCTTTTTAGACCATTTTTCCCTTTACTTTTTTTCAGGATCATTTAACCTCTCAAATAAAAAGAAATTAAAAAAAAAAAAGCTCCACATTTCCTCTTATTTCGTTATGCCAAAAAATCCACCTTTCCTTTTTTCCACACTCCCTCAGACTATCCCAGGAGTCTCACTTTTGACGCCACCAGGGAATTTTCCTAAAGAACCACTTTCCCTGGAGATGGCATTCTGCCACTTCCTTAGAAGGCAGAAAAGTTGCTACCATTTGTTTTGTTTTTAATAACAAATTTTCTTTCTCATTACATTAGTACTTTTAATACACATTTATTTTCACATCGTGGTTATGAAAGATAGCAGAATGACAAACATAACATCTAAAATTCTTTGTTTTTTAGAATTAAAACAACAACAACACCCAAACACCATTGCTTTCCTTGGAAAACAGACCTACGTCAGCCTGGCTGTGAAGTGTTCTTAAGAGGCAAACTTCCTTAATATGTTTGTGTTCTGATTCCATTACATGGAATTACACAGGCTTCAGGATGAAATGTTAAGATGTTTATTGAAAAGTTTTCTGTCGCTTCAACACAGGAAGAAAAGTTCAGCTGGTGACTCTTCTTTCTCTCCCTTCAAGTTTTTACTTTTAGAGTCCTTATTCGTATGTAATCAAAACTAAACATCTTGTCAGGGGATACGTATTCCCAGTCCCTGGTAGGGAGGTGGTATGCAGTGCTTGAAATGTTTGAGATGACAAATAGACCAGCAGGTCTGGCCTCTTCTTCTCCCACCCTGAGCTGCTGGCAATCTATTTCAAATTGTGTGTGCATTGTAGGGTGAAGCGTGTACCAATGAGTGCCAACCTCCCCCCGAGCAGTCTCCTACTGAATACAGGATTAAGTGAAAGTCTCTGCGGGCTAGCCAGAGAACGAGGTGCCCAACAACACCAGAGGCATGATGAGCTTAACAGAAGAGACCTCTACATTCCGTACCTCTTTCAAATGTTTACAGTGTCACATGCAATTCTGTCAAATATTTCTGAAAAGGCAAAAATTGAAAATATGCACCAACCATATTTCACCCCATGGGGGCGTCATTTGGATGCCAAGAACAAAATCTAGATTTTGAACTATCTTGAGTTGAAGATAACCTTGCTGTTTTGTTTAAAGCCCAAATAGTACTTTCCATCTCTCTTCCTCTCTCCCTCTCTCGCTCTTTCTCTCTCTCTCTCTCTCTCTCTGTCACACACACACACACACACACACACACACACACACACACACATGTCCCTGCTCTGAATAGTAGGCAACAGAGTGCTATGTGCCTGCGTTAATCATGGTGGGGTCTGAATGGGTAGATACTGCTGGAAGCCAGAGATAGCAACCTGGAACTCGATCATGCTGACTCGGTGAAAATGATGACAAAACTAATAACCTACATTTTTTTTTTTTCCCCACTGTAAGGCCTAGCTACTCCAACTGTGTGATCTGGATTTTGTAACATTATTCTTCACCCTTTGAAATGACTCTTCTGTATATATCTAGTCTCACTTTTCTAGGATTTCCTACCAGCTTCTCAAGAAGTAAGATCAACCTGCCTATTAACACTCAGTCTTGATTTTCTTTCCAAAATATTTGGCCATGTCACAACCATTTAAAATATATATATATAAAGAAAAGAGTATCCCGCAGATTTTCAGGGTTATGGAAGAAATCTCTTAGGTGTTCCTGGCTGTATAAATGGGTCATATGCATGTGAGATTGACATTGCCTCTTTCCAGAGCTACCCCAGAAAAAATGGAAAGCAATGCTGTGAGGGTCTATAGCCCTTCTGGCCTCCCTCCTCCCTCCTCCCTCCTCCCACCCTCACTCATATTGAAACACTTCAGTTGTTTCAACTGAAGGACAAAGCTGAAATTTAAAAAAAAAAAATATATATATATATATATATGCAAATCACCTCATAATTTTTTTTTTTAATCTGTAGCAAATAGTGAATTAGGGAATTTAAAATCAAAGTGACAGATTGGGGCTATCTACACAGCCAGTTCAGATAATTTTATGTAAAAAAAAAACTTGTATTTTGCACAACAAAGGAAAAAGAATAGAATTGACCCATTTCTGAAAGACTTCAGAGAACATTTTTTACAAATGACAGTGGATCATCTCTATCCTATAATACCATAAGAGGAAGAAAGGCTAACTATGACCCATTTTATTTACTTTATGACAGTATAGTATTTTATTTAGAGTTTTTCAGTGTTTTACTCTACAAATAAGTTTAACAATGATTCACTTATAAAGAAATTTGATTGAATTTTATTTATATTTCGCCTCTTTAGAGTAAGCATTGCTAAGTGTTTTTGAGGTAGGAAACTGTAGATGGCACAAAGAAAAAGGAGAACTTAAATCAATCTCTGTCTCTCAATTTCATACAGAAAATAAGCCGCCATCACAGAAAATCTAGGAAATATATGTGGTAAACAATGAGATACTTGGAAGTTCTGGGTTCAAATCCAGGATCTAACACTTCCTGGGTTATCTTGGGCGAGGTCACCTTTCTGAGCTTCTGTTGTTTTCTCATTTATAAACTGTGGATAAAATACGTCCCCCTTCCTTTCCTTTGACTAGCGTGAGAATCCTGTGAGGCAATATACGCATGCCCGTCTTTTCTGGCATCCTTAGAGTAACAGCCTTTGGTGTCTGTGTCATGACGGACCTGCCCTGTAGTTGCTGGGCCTGGGGCAAGAGAACCAGTAGAGGCCGCCTTTCCTTTCTACCTCCATCATGTCCCCTCCTGCGCTGTGAGGAGCTTCATGTACACGCACTGGAACCCATCTGCACACACATCCAAGCCCCAGGCATCCTTTGCACACCCTGTATTGCCCCCCACAGATGATGTAGCCTGTTCCAGTGTACCCACATCTTGAGATCTGATCTGGGAAGAAGGCCCATGTAGACCCTGCCCGGCCTTGGGGCTGATTGGCCAGGGAATTCTGGTATCCCAGGTACTCAGTGCATGGTCTAGGTAAGAAAGGGCAAACACCGTGGCCCTCCTCCCTCTAGGTGGAGGGGATGTGTCTGGAAGATGGGAAGAGCGGACCTTCTAAATGCAGCCCCTGGCTGGCGAATAGTCTAGAACGCATAGCTCCTGGGACCATCTTAAGGGTAATGCTCTTTCCTTTAGGCTTAATTTTTAGTTTACTTAGCATAGCACATTGAGCTAAATAATTATTTAACATTCTCAGTTTGTTTGACATAGTATTTATTTATTTGACATAATATTTATTTTGCAGTTAGACTGTGTGGAATATCGGATGTTTTCAGCTACAAGTGACTAAAAGGTCTAGCTTTTAAAAAGAGTTGGGGTGGGAGTGATAAACAACCCATAACAAGGAACCCTGAGGTGGGGTGGGTCCATGGGAGCTTGGAGCCTCAGTGACATTCTCCTGAGGTGTGCGCCCTTCCGTCACCCTTCCAGTATCTTGGCTACGTGCTCATGTTCCAGGCATCATCCCCAGATGTGACTACATCCACTGAAAGAAAAAGGAGATTTTTTTCCCTGTCTGTCTCTTTTGATTGGCAAGGAAAACGTTCTGACGGAATTCTCCCACAGAATTCATGTCGTTAGCCAGAAATGTCAAACAACCACCTCAAGCAAGGGAATGGGACTGCAGTGACTTGCAGTGGCTTGCATCAGTCATATTTCTTCGGTGTCTTGTGAGAGGAGTGTCGGGTACCACCATGGAATGAGAGGAGAAATGACCATAGGGTAGGCACTCAGCTATGTCTGCCACGGCCAATAAAGCTAGGAAGTTGCTCCCTCTCCTGTGGAATGCCAGATTCAGGCTGGTGCAAATCTCAGCATCTAAGTAAGCGTCCAGTGGCTGACCACGGTGCTCCCCCCAGCCCCACACCCCTACCCCCGTGGCAGTGCTCCGCTTCCCATCTTTTGGGAGGGTTGTATCCCAAGGAGCTTCTCCCTGCTTTGTTTTTTCTGAAATCAGCATCTCACACTGAACACCAGTAAAAGATTTGGCCGGAAAACTGTGTATTGCCTTAGGTGTTCAGATCTTTATTTTTCTTCTTTCCTGAGTATCTCCCACTCTGTCTCTGTTTTGAGATGAAGACCCCCTTCCAGCTGCCACTGGAGGCCTCATCCGTTGAACCAATCTGCAGACTCCTCTACAGCCCTACCCTTGACTGTGAATTTCTCATTGACTCTTTGCAAGCCTCCTTTTCCACCTGCCCGGTAACAGGCCCCCAGCAACATTTGCTTTTTGCTTTCTCCTAAGTATCCAAATGAATGTCACTGAGCCCCTTCTACACATAAAATGTATTAGATAATTAACAACTTTTCTAGGAAACTCAGGGAGTCAACCAGATTTTCAGAGGATAGTTTTACAAGGTTACAAAGAACATGGCAATGCCTAAAAGCAGTCAATCAATATCCACTGATCTAAGCACACTTTCCTTATTTTCTTCCTTCAGCCTGTGAAATACAAGCTTCCCCGAATGTCTAAGGCCCAAGCCTTTGATGCTGGTCAATGTGAAGGAAAAAATGAGTACGATGGGGATTTTTTAAAGATTAAAAAAGAAAAGAAAAGAAAAAAAAGAAAAGAAAAGAAAAAAACTTAGGGCTAGTGGAAATGAAAACCATGCTGACATCTCAAAGAATAAAATCCAGCTCACCTCTGGCCTCCATAAGCTTTCTCCATGAGCTAATGAGGCGATGATTAAGAGCATGGGAGAGAGAGCAATGAAATGTGGTTATTTCCTCCAGATGAAAAGCCGGGCAGGACTGTGTGTCTGTTAGCCAAATAGATTGCCATTTAAAGTGAACAAACTCTGACTTCACAAGCACAGATTCTGATTGGACTCATATCATTACCTTCTATAATGAAATGTTTCCCCTTGTTGCTGTCCTACAGAAAATCAACCCTAAATAATATGAATGCTCTTCATTCAATGTAGATTCTGATAATTTATCTTTTAAAAGTAAATCTACCTAGGGAAAATAAAGTAATTTTTAATTATTTGGCCGAAATTGCTATTGAATCTTCTCCATGTTTCAGTTCAGAGGGCTTCTCTATCATCCTAACCATAAGCCTCGAGCTTTTTGAAGCCTGAGTGAAGATTTACATGTTGTTGTTTCCAGTGGGTACCCCCGTGGATGGTTTACAAGTCTTAAGATGCTTGTTCAATGGCGAGATTCTGCTTCCTTTCCTTTTGACTGGTTACCTGGAAATAGGTTGATAGTGTAACACTCTTAGAAATTCAAAATGTGTGTTAATCTGCATAGATTGTGCTTAAACCACACTCCTGATAATAACAGATTTTATTCTTTTTCATGCAATGGAATACGTGTACATACTAAAATGTTGGGTGATAGAACATATTTATGGGTATAGTTGATCAAGCCATCTCAGGAAAGAAAGAACCGAGGAGAGCTGTGCATTCCTGGGGGAGGGGGCAGGAATACTAATAAGCATTGGTATATATTGATAGATATATCAGTAAATATTCTCATAACGAAAACAGAAAGAGAAGTTGTTTTTACTCTCTCTTGCTGCATGTGGATGTTCGCCAAAACTTAATGATATAAAACAGACATTTATTTTGCTTGCGGTTTTATGGGTTAGGAATTTGGAAAGGGTTCAGCCAAGCCGTTGGTCCCTAATCCACATGGCATCTGCTGAGGTGGCTGGAGCAGAAGGATCCACTTCCAGATGTTTCTTCATTCCCACACATCTGGCAAGCAGGTTGGGATGGCAAGAACAGCTAGTTGCTGGCCTTGTACAGTTCAGGAAGCTCTTTCCATGTGGCCTCTGTGTGTGGCTAGCTTGAGCTTCCTCACAGCATGGTGGTCTCAGGGTGGTCTGGCTTCTAACATTGTGACCAGCCTCTCCCAGAGCAAGTAGTCAAAGACCCAGGGAACAGAAGCTTCCTGATTCTCAAGGCCCAGATGGTCTCAATGCATAAAACGTGGCATTTCTAGCATATTCAATTTGTTATGCAAGTTAGTAAGGCCTGGGCAGATTCAGCAGGAGGGGAATTCAACTCCACCTCTTAACATATGGTCATTTTTTTTTTTCTAACACAGGATTGAATAAACGTTATGAAAAGATTATTTTACAAAATAATACATTCCTATCTCTTTTGCATAATGAACATTCAAGAGACATCTAGAATATTATGTCATTTGAAAATAATTATTCACACTGAACTTACTAGAAACATGCTCTTGCACAATGGAAAATATAGACATTGACATCCCCGCTTTTGCCAGCAGGTAAAGCATACGTTAGTAAAACTAGCATTCCCATTTTGCAGAGAGATTTAAGGCCTGGCAGTCACTGCACATTTTTTTTTCCCTAATCTGACTTCAACATCGAAAGGTCTTCCAAAAACTTCTCTGCCAAAAATGACTCCCCCAGAATGAGGTCCTGAATATCAAAAGGTTTGCTCTAAGATTTAATTCACCCAGACCAATGTGGGGAATCTGAAAGGAGCATTTGCTTGTCACATTAATTATGTGCTTGTCAGGTGGATCTAAGTGGGAAGAAATTCTGTGCTTGAGACTTTCCAAGACAACGTAAAACTGCTGTTTCTCATACTGGTTTTACCATGCCTTTGCAGAGGGGTCAGCCCAGGAAAAACCTTTGAGCATTCGGTTCCTCGTAGGCTTTCTACTTGCAAGGACGGATGGCAGACCCCAAGGCTGGGGAGTGCAGATGGAGTGTCAGCTCTGCCAAGGCAGATGGTCAACCTTGGAGGCCTAGCTGTAGCTGTAGTGCTATGTTTCTGAAGGGCCGGTCTCCGTAGCTCAGTACACACGGTCTGGAGCTCACAGCGTGCACTGTGCTCGTAATGGATCTCTGCAGAAGCATCCTCGCAGCGTATCAACTGACCAAATAGAAGCAGACAGGAGAGCAAATGGAGTTTATCTAAACCTGCAGGCGGGGGTGAGGATCCACAACCATACAGAAGCTCGTCCCTGTGGTCTGCTGAGGCCAGGCCCATTTCAACAACAGCATAAATCCAGGTATGAGTGATCAAATAAACGCACAGCCTTTTCGTATTGTTGACCAAACAGAAACTATGCAACTTCTACAGTCTTCTGTAGACCACTTTAGACCAACTGGTCTTTAAATTGGCCCTGTTCTGCTCCTCTTTTCCTGCTCTGCAGGACTTACAATCCCTTCACAGCCCTGTTTATTCTTTACGAGCCTAGTGTCTGCTGTGCTATGTAACTCAAAGGACCATTGGATCTTGGAAGAGTCGAGTTACTTATTCAGGGTCCTTCCATTTGTTGCAAGGAGTAAGTACTGGCAATGAGATCTCATGATTTCTAGAAGAGCTATCCCTTTCTATTTCGAATATATCAGCTGTGGACAATTCCATAGCTGCTGCTCCCTACAAAGTACAGACGAGAATTCAAACCCCAAACCCTGGATTCTAAGATCATATCAGCTTCACTCATAATCAGAGAGAGGTTTGCAGTGTAAATTGTATTTCATCAAACCAAGTTGTATTTGAAAAGAGGAAATGAAAGAGAAAAGAAAGGAATTTTCTAAAAGCAAAGCCACTTCCTTCTTAAAAATTCTAAGCGAAGGCAAGAGAGATGTTATGGTAAACCTGTCAAGAAACTCTCAGAGCCCGAACTTTATAATATTTGTATAAATGTAGCCATTGACCTTGAGTGTATGAAGTATTATCATATGTTACTAGGAACCACCTGACATGGTATGTTTAGAAAGAGAAGTACCTAGAAGTACTCTGTGTCGCTTTGTCCTAAGCACTGAGGTGTGAAATGTGACTGCACCATATACTCCAAATATTTAGGATTATTATTAAACACATCATTTTATGTAACCCTCACAATGACCCTGTCAAGTGGGAACTATTCTTAACCTTGTTTCCTGATAAATACAGTGTGATTTAGAGAGGTTAAATGATGTGCCCAATACCCCACATTGATTTAAGTGGCAAGACCTGAGCTTTTCACCACTCCACGGAACTGCCCTCATCACCACAGCCAAGGAGCTCGGAAAAGGTAAAAATCTCCCTGCTCATACTCCAACCCTGCCATTCACTCATCAGAATCTTGTGACCATTACAAAAAAAAAAAAAATTCCAAGCCTCCTTTCTCTACTGGCAAATGGAAGTAATTACCATCTATTCCATGGAATTATTGCAAAGATTTAATTACATAATATTTAGGTGGCATTTAGAGGGCCCAATTCATTGTTAAGTTACTAAATAAGCACTAAACTACTAAAAAGAAATTCAAAGTGTGAAGGTCTTTTGACATTCTACTCCTGAAACATTGTGATTGGATACTTAGCAGTTGGAATAAGCCATTGAGTCCTTTCAACAAATCGTTTGATAAAAAATAAACAGTGAGTAAAAATTGCTGAATTGTTTTTAACAAAATAATTTATTCAGGCAACCCTCAAAACCTAGGGTTATATGTAACTTGCAGACATCCCAATTTTTACTCCTCCCTAATCTCTGACCCAACAATTTTTGTCCTCTCATTTGTTGTTACTTAGTAAATGATTTGGCAAAGTTACTTAGCCAATTTTTACTCTTTCCTTACCCAAAAATGGGCATATTTGGAAAGCTTCATCAAACTGTGAGAACAAAATGAGTTAATCTCTATAACAATGACATGCACACAAACATTGCTTAATGAACATTAGCTACTATTCTGAGCGTGATTATAATAATAGCACTCTGGTAGTATCAATTAGAAATGATAAAGTAAAACTCCAATTGTTTCTGTTTTCAGTTGGAATATCAAAGAGAGGTGAAGAGAAAGACATCTTATATATGTCTGTGTCTTGTGTACACACAGACACACACACACACACACACACACGAGAGAGAGAGAGAGAGAGAGAGAGAAGGAAGGGAAGGAGAAGAGAGTGGGGCCAGATGCCGGGGGTGGGGGTGGGGAATCGGAAGAACCAAAAGTCTGTTATGAGATCTCTATGCTTCATCCCAGAGTCTTGTAGCTCATAGGTTTCCCTTGGCTAAGATGGGAAGTCAGTCCATCTAACTCCAAAGTCCCTGTTCCTGTTCCTAGACCGTGCTGTTTTTCCATGGAAAGAGTTTGATTAAGAAAACTACATTTAGGTGGACTTTATATATTCATATTCTCTCTCATTACAGTCAGTAAGCAGGAATCTTTGGTATGTACATACCCAAATCAGCAATAAATTCTTAAGATACTGATAAAAGCATTTCTTCTTACCTGAAAGCACATTCTGAGGACTACTTTGTTTTTCAGTCTCACATTAAAATAGCTAAACATGGCAGCGGTGGCCTGGGTTTTAGATGGGCTCTGCAAATCAACCAGCACTGTAACCTTGTTAACCTTGTTTGTAATTAAGGTATTTGAAGCCAGTAAATCTTAAAACCCCTTCCTCTCTTCGACCCTGTAAGGTTAACAGAATTAAAACCGTACCACCTTCTACTTTTCCCGTTAACTCAAAAGTATAGGAGTGCTACAGATTCTCATTATCCAGAAGTATTGCCATTGTTTTCCATTAAATCCAGGTGAAACAAAAATGATATGAAAAAATTCATGGGAGTTAACATTATATTATCTGGTGGCTACATTTCTCTCCTTCACCCCTGACCCTGCCACCTTTTTTTAAGTAAGTGGCATGTGCACAGTAATTTTCTTTGTCATGATTCTATGCCTTCTTCATAGTGCATTTTGCCAAAGCAACATCGGACATAAATGAACATTCTCAGGTATCCTAGCAACGGAATGTGATTAATCATACCTCTCAGCGCAGGGCAGATAAAATGCCTGCGAGGGAACGCAAACTCAGAATTGGCTACTGAGAAATTGGTAGTGCAGTGAGGGAAGCTTGATAAGATTCCATGACAGACTTTATTATACAAAGATGGAAGCAGGTAGAAGAAAGAGTGTATTTCAGAGACAAGATTATATCTGAGTGTAAAAATACAGTACACATATACACGAATGTAATGCACATATATGTACATGTAAATATATGCACATACATGTACATACACACGTGCACATACAAACTAGACATAAGTATATATTTATACAAATATGTAAAAAATTTCCTTTCCATTAGAAGTGACATAAAATACTGAGTTGCCAGACAAACACCCCTCCTCATTATTGCCAAGACATCACTGGATTGCCATTTATGTGCCTGTGGTTTTAAAAGATCAGAAGCAACCATTGCGATTAAGATACTGCTTCCATACTGAGGTAGAGAAATGTGCTATAAATTGATATGTATTTAATGTTCCTCCATGGAAAAATATCAACAACCTCAAGTCTAAAAGAGCTTTTAAAAATATCAGTGCTCAATTTATATAAATAAGTGGTCATGACAGGTGGACTGTTAATGTTGAGTTAAATACATTTTCTCAGGAGAAAAGTTTCACCCTTCAAATTCCATTTTTATGAGAGTACCATCCATTTTTATTCTCACGGGAGGAATGTGCATTCAGCTTTAAAGAGAAGTAAGGTGCAAACCATACGTTAGTGTTTTGTTTTTTGAAAAAAAATAAAATAAAAAATAAACTAGAATATTTAACCATTAAAGCACAATGAGGGAAAAATGCATGTTCATTATTCTGAAAGCTTCTCTGTTATTTTATTGCCCACTTTCCTAATAGAATAGTTTTCCAGGGTGTCCCTTGTAATGTAAATACCTGGTAAAAGCTCTGTTCTTGGTTGTACTTGCACTCAGTGTTAACAGCACTGAAATTTACTTCCTGTTCCCTAGCATTTTAAGGAAGGCTGGGGCATTTCTTAACTCTCTGGGTGTGTTGACTGAGTCCCAAGCGTTTGTGTTCAAGGCTCTGTGAGGCATGTAGAGAGGGAGAGACATAGGGTACACATATCTCTCACCCTAAAGGAGGCCACAGTCCAGTTGGGGAAACAAACTTGCAACTAACTATGAGCCAAACACTGGGGTCGCTACTGTGACAGAGGTTCAGATAAAGGGAACAAGCATAGCAGAAGGGTGATTCTGCAGGGAGTGGAGAGTTGGGGGTGGCACAAAGCAGAAAGCTTCCCAGAAGAGCTGGCATCTAACTCAGCTCTGAAGGATGAACAGATTTTTGATAGACAGGACTGACATGTCAGGACATTCCAGGAAGCAGGAACAGCTTGCACAGGGAGTTGGGATGGAAGGTGGGATTTTTGGCATAACTGGTCAGTGTTATGTATGGGGCTTGAGGGAGGGTAGAGAAGGTAGGTTGTGGCCAAATCATCTAGGGTCATCATTTTCCCATTTGGGCAGGTGGATTTAAATCTCTAGTAGTGATCCAACTCAAGGACAGAAAAGTCATCTGTAAAATCAACGAAGTCACTTGGGACCGTGTAGGAAATAACCCCAGGAAGAAAGTTCATATCACATTTGTGAACTAGGGCGGGGACAGTGAAAAAAGGAAAGTGTAGCTCCAAAGGCCCTGTGGAAAGAGAATGGAGTGGTCTGAGGGTTGCATTAGGCATCGGCGTCGAGTGAAGGGGAGAAGCCAGTGACTCTGAGGCTTTGTGTTTGGGGGCCTGAGTGACTGAAGGACAACTCCAAAGATGAGCAGTTTTGCAGAGAAATACAATGATTTAAGTTAAGGGTGTGTATTGTAGTGCAGTAGAAAATACAAATAGAGATTTCCAGGAGGCCGAAAAGCTTGGTAGAGGTTGGAGCTAGAAATATGGGTCTCCTAACCATCTCTTTCTATGAGGGTGGACACCGTGAGAATGAGGGACAGGATCCCCCTCGTTCAGAGCAAGATGATGGGACGCAGTGAGAAGCATAGAGGGTCATCTCCAGTTAAGCAGTGTACTCTCTGTGTCCCTTAATCAATATCATATTGTCTTATTTATCTAGTTTTCATTTTTCTAATTTGCAGTCTAATGTATATGTAACTAAGAATAGAAATCTAAATTGATTCCTATAACACAACTAACAGCATAATAAACTAATCAATAACATTTATATTGCACTCTACAGTTTATGGAGCCCATGCATGTAACACAGGGGCAGAGGACTGTTTAAGGTCTCAGGAAAAAAAGGCTACAGCGATGCCTTCCATCCTCCCTTCTGAAACATCAAACCCCAATCTTGTGTGGATTTCTTCCATTTCCTGCTAGTTCTGCATGTGGAATTTTTTTATTTTCCACCCCACTCCAGATAAGCAGGTTCTGATCCCCACTTTATAGAGAGAAAGTCAGGGAGACTGATTGATTTGCCAGTTGGCAGGAGCTGGGTACCTTATCAGGTAGGCCTCTCCATAGGGCTCCTTGAGTGTCCCCGTAATGTATTATCTGACTTCCCTCAGAAAGAGTGATCCAAGAGTGCGGGATGGAAGTCACCAGGGTTCTTAAGACCCAACCTTGGGAGTGACATTCCATCCTTTCTACAAAATCCTATTGATTACAAAAGTTTAGTCTTAATCAGTGTGAGAGGGGTCACTTAAGGACACAGTTAGCAGGAGAAGGAAAGACAGGGGTCATTGGGAGCATCTTGGAGACTCACCACCATACCATATTATTAATCTCCAATACTTTCATTCTCAACTTTCAGGACTTACGATTCATTCTTACATTACAAGATGTTTGTCTTTAAACATTTTATAATTCAGGACTTGAATAACATTTTTTAAAATCTGTAGAAATGCTTGAGGCATCTAGTATACCAAAATTTATAATCAGATAGGAAACAATGGCTTACCTAATTAAAAAAAACTTAAATGAGGAGGTACCTCATCACACTCGGTAATGAATAAAGACTTTAAATGGACTATTCATGTCCTTTATCTGTTTAAATTATTGAAACATCGTATCAAACAAGAAATCACCCAAATGAACAGCATGTGCCTTTAATCAAGATGACAGTTAAATGCATTCTATGCATTTGGCGGCTGCATGAGACAAAGGTTGTACATTTTGCACCTTATATTTTAAGATTTTAGAAGACAGGAAGAGCTGGTAGAGAAACTTGAATAAAGTTTACATGCAGCTTGCATGTGTTGCATAGACTCTCCGTAACTAGCTCCATCTGGGAAATGTTGAAAGATGACAAGAATGTGATGACCAGAAGGGCACCCACACTTAACCATCACAAAACCAAGGCTCTCACCTCCACGGTGGTGTTTCCACATACCTGTGCCCTGGTGCAGAGTTTCTTATCTAAGCCTGTAACCACACTGAGGTGGCCCATAGCCTAGCAGAAATGTGGGGTTTGCTCCCACTCAGACTGTTGCTCTGTCTTATTCATTGGCATGCTTCCAAATTTCCTGAACAAGAAGCCATTTCCTCAACCCAATCTTCCTCACCACTCGCTACTCTTGAGGCTCACACAGTGTCTCTTGTGTTCCCCGCCCTTGCTCTGCTAAACCTGCTCTCTCTCAATATAGCAACAACCGTGTGAACCCACCAGATCAGAAGCTGTGGGTGCCCACCCTACTTCCTCACATTATCTGTGGCACGTGACTCTGTGTTCTGTGGAACTCTGCTGCTTCTGTTTTCTCATGGTCCTATGTCACAGTTTTAGAAGGAGCATTTTTGTTCTCTTGTTCACTCTTCTCTGCCCAGCCCTTTGTGCTGCCTGCCTTTATGTTCTCATTCCCCGCCTCAGCCCCAACCATCTTCTCAAAATAAACCTTCTCTACATTGTAATTTCGATTCTGATCTCTCTCCCAAGATCCACATCGCTGTAACACCTAAAACTCAGTTAAGTCTTAAAATGAACTTGTCGTCCCCATGCCCCCAACACATTTTAACATTTCCCCAGATTGTATCATCATGTCCAAAGTCACCCATGAAACCTTCATCTTGACCTTTCCTTTTCCCTTGTACTTTACATTTTGTAAGACCCTGGGTCTTATAAGTTCCACCTTTCTACCTCCCTACTCCCATTGTCATACTCCGTCCATTACCTCTTATCTAAACTCTCGGAATAGCCCTTCTCCTGAGCAAAACTACAGTTCCCAAAGCAAGCTTTAAACATGGCTCTTGCTCAGAAGGTCTTGTCCTACATACCCCATACTATTTCTTTTCCCAAGAATCAATACTTTCCCTATTTCAAATTTCCCAGATCACATGTATCTTTCAAGGTCCAAATCAAATAACATTTTCTTTACAACTTCATGAACATCCTTTGAATTACTTAAAAATCACTTCATCTTCTCATATTTTTTTAAGATTTTATTTTATTTGACAGACAGAGATCACAAGTAGGCAGAGAGGCAGACAGAGAGAGAGAGGAGGAAGCAGGCTCCCTGCTGAGCAGAGAGCCTGATGTGGGGCTTGATCCCAGGACCTTGGGATCATGACCCGAGCCAAAGTCAGAGTCTTTAACCCACTGAGCCACCCAGGCACCCCGATCTTCTCATATTCTTTAAACGTATTGTACCTTTGGGGCACATCCCATTTCATAGTGTATTATCTGTCCTTTATTTTCCCCAGTAGGTTGCAAGAGGTCTTGGTTTTATTTTATTTGGGTGTTTATCCCCACAGTTCATTCTATGGGGATTTGTACCTTGTAAGTTTATTGTTACTAACAAGATTTGTAAAACCTAATAGCATATTTAAGGTGTCCTCTTTTATTTTTGATTTGCATAAACTGGTTTGAGAGCATTTTCACCCCTTTCACCTCTGCCCAGTCAACTCTAGAATCATGTTGGACACAGCCAAAAGAGTGATTGTGTTTAGAAATTGCCATAAACTGGAGTTTCCTCTTAATTATAGCTTGTTCTCATCGACCCACACTCTGCAACTGACCTGCCACTTCTCATTTCAGGGAGAGTGGAGAAGAAAAGAGAACAAAAAGCAACTTCAGGTAAGATTTGGGCTAATTAGTTCCAATTATTTCCTGTTTTTACTTCTGCCTTTAAAAAAATCTACCTGCAGTTTAATATTCAAAAACTCATATTAAAAAAGTAATAGTTTATGGTCCTACAATTGATTGTTATTAAATTAATTAAATTTAAACATTTAGCTTTTTCACTTTCACATCAATCATGTCCTCATTCTATCATTCTGTTCTAAAGAAGTTAAGATAGAAGGTGATTTTTTTCATCATTATCTATTAAAAGGTAAGTCTTACAAGCACCAACTTTAAAAATTTCAGGTTGTTAAAAAAAATTCAGGTTATAAAAGTTGACATTTTATTTTCCCAAATATCTATGAATCTTAATTATTCTTCTTAAAACCATTTGTGGAGTTGATGTTTTCCAGGACAGTGTTGACTGCTTAACCAAAAAGAATCTTTACATTTTAAGAATTATTCTATTCCTAACTTCTAGTGTATGTCCAGAGTGAATAATGTTTTAACATAGTGCCATTGCACATAGTAGGGTCCAATACTGCTGACTAATACAAAAACAAATTTTTAAATTTCCATATTTTTATTACTTGGCTTTTAGCTGAAAGTCCTGAGGTAAGATAAAATTTCATTTACCAAGTAAATCTTTGCATAAGGGCAATCTTCCAGCTTCCAGTGCCTTAAAATTGCCAGTAATCTTAGAGAATTCTAATTTGACATATACACCTGTGCCCACCACCTTTCCCAAGTATCTACCCCATTATTCTATGATATGTGAGAGCTGTCCACAAAAAAACACATTGTTCCTGACCACTCTCTTCACTGCATTTTTTTTGTCTCATAGCAAGACAAAATTTGTTTGTTTGTAATTTTTGGATTCAGTAAAAGATAAAATCTGAATTAATCAAAAACTGTGTAAACAACCTACTACCCTGTCCCTTTTCTCTTTCCCAACCTTAGTAATCATCACAGACAACTGAGCAATGTACTACCTGTACGACTTTGCTCTTAAAGGTTTTTTGCATTCTTTTAAAGCCTGATCATTAATACAAAAAAGAAAAAATGTGAAGGCAAGAAAATATCTGTCCTCCTCACAGATGTGATCACCTCCATAATTGCTCCTTGGGGAAAGATTATTTATATTGTTTCTAACATGCTGATGTTATGATCCTATAGGTACTGGGTTAAAGAAACTTTATAGTTTGAGAGAAAGCTAAATTAGCCACAGTGGTAAACCAGATGGCTCTTTAAGTTCCCTTTGTATTCATGGATTCTAATATTCTGTGTGACCAAAGGTGACACAAAGGTCTAAAGACAAAGGCAGGACAAGAACTCTAGTTCCTTGACTCGTTCTGTCCCAGCTCTCATCATTATAACCTTTCTTTTCAAATCAAAGTGCTAGTCACTTTGATACTGTATTGAATTTCTAGCTTAAAATAATATTTTTCAACAATCGGAAAATCTTTTTAAGGCAACAAGATCTTTGCAGGGCACCCTAGTCACCAGGGTTATGAGGAAACTCCTTTTATTAAAATGGAGCTAATCTCCCTCAACTGATTCACAGTTTGTCAGTGTGTCTGATTTTTATGAGAATGTGAAAGAAACTTTCCACGAGAAAGTGAAGTCAGAGACAGCTAATGGACAGGGCTCACATTAGTGGGGAAATTTTGAGACTCATAATTTCAAAGAATACAAACTCAGTCCCCACAAAATCTGTATTTGTGAAGATAGTCTGAGTTTTCTAAAGGTTGGGATCTAACCTTTGCCAATGTAGCCATAAATATCATTACCTTCAATTTGTGATGCTCATCTGAATAGATATATCTTTAGATGTCAAGAATGTCATGGGCATCCCTGCTTCTGAGGTCCGGCCAGGACTTCTTTTTATTGCTTGTTGTTCATTCTGTTCAGATTCTATGTCCTGCATGCCAAATTAGACCATGCTCCCACACCCTCTGGTTGATAGCAGCAGATCCATCTCCAAGCTGGGGAGATCAGTATTCGTTTGTGGACCCATTCAGTCTAAGCCATCTTGTGGCATGAATCATGATGGGAACCAAAGAATATAGAAAGAAAATATAGTAGACAAAAATATTACCCATTGAAACAGGAACTTCCAGGACCCTCACTTTTTGCTTGGTTAAGATTGGTTAATTCTTTGTTTATGGGATCTTGGACTAGGATGAAAGCTACAGGTAAGTTTTTATTCAGAATAAAAAATAACTTCCTAACAAGGGAACCTCTCCAGGACTGGAAAAAATGAGATTATGTTAGTAAAAGTGTATGCAGGTTGAGCCATCACCTGTAAGGAAGGGTGATAAGAAATTCACAAAGAGTCTGATCATTCCTAAAGTGCTTTCCAATTTTGTGTCTGTGATTCTATTTACCATTATTACTTTTTGAAATGGCTCTGCTATGTGTTTCTGGATCAACACTCACACACACACACACACACACACACACCTAAATGGCTCACATTTCATTATAGAACTGAGTGAATCATGTTCCAGAGCTTCAACTAAGTTATTTGGGTGAGTTGCTCAAGAAAGCATACAGCTAATGGGGCTAAGACTATAGAATAATATTATCCTATGGTCAATTTAGCTTCCTTTGGGGAGAAAGTTCTTTGACCCTGATTGAAATCCTGGCTGTAGTTTCAAATATGATGCTCTTCTTGATAAGCGAGGAATAGTCCCAAGAAAATATGCATAACCTGATAATATTATCCATTTTGGAAAAATAAGTCAAAGCATATGTCTCTCAGTACTGAGCCCAGAAACCTGTCTCGAATTCATATAAGATGGCCAGCAAGATCAAAGCTGAATTTGGCTATTTGGTAAAGAACTTTAAAAATACATGCTGACATGATGATAAAGAGGCAAAATATCAAGAGGCAAGTTCCCCATATCATCAATTATCTATTTGCCCTTGATCTTCTCAAGGACCCAAGCTTCTTACCAGAAAAATAGGAAAAAATGACCAGGTGTATTCCACAGATTTTATATAAAACTCCATTTAATTTGAAGAATTTTAACTTGTCAGAAAAAAGACCCCTTTTTGGATCCTTTGGTATTAAAAAAAAAAATACAGCAAAAAATATAAAGAAGAATTCTCACAGAGAAAGGTAGCTTCATAAATCTTTGTTTAGAAAAGATATACTAATTAGAAGTCTTACTAAGGTAGACTATGGAGACACCATATGTTATATATATTGTTCCAAATTTTTTAGAGAAGGAAAACACTTTCAACTCTAGTCAAGTATTAATTAAAGAACAGTCCCTGTGGACCAGAGAATTGGAGTTATAGATAGAGATGATAATGAGTATTTTAAAATGAAGTTGCATACTTTCCATTTATGACATTAGATCATCCCTAAAGTTGGAGAGGTTTTGTTCATTTGCATTATTTGCAAAAAGTTACTGGTAAAGAAGAGCAATGTTATTTTTCTCTCAACTCAAAAGATGAGATTTATTAACAAAAATTCAGCAAATGGTAGAATGTCTGCTTTGCAGCTCAGTCTCTTGCTTACTTTTGACTGTGCTTTTCCCTTCTTTGAAATGTCCTAAAGCATCAATAGCACCTCAGTTTTAAAACGTTTAACACATATTTAACATACAGTCAGTCAGGATAAAAAAATACTTAAAAAGATACTTAATAAATTCTTCCATCCGTATAGTAACAGCATGTTCATTTTCTTGTATGTTATTCATTTATTAAATGCAGAATTTCAAATGGATTCTTATATAGCATTTTTCTACATACTATTACTATTTTTGCAATGGTTTTTGCCTTGATTCCTATACACTTCAGAAAAAAAAAATACCCTCAAAAATAAGCACGAGATGACATAATTTGTTATTGTTTTAATTATTGATGACCAACATTAAACTTACAAAGTTAACAGGCAAATCATGTTGGGACAAATACATTTAAGTAAATTATCATTATTAAAAAGCCCACCATTTAAGAATAATGAGAATCATTATTCCAGTTAGAATCAAATCTGAAAATGTGTATCATCCTAACTTACTTATAGCTTACAAAATCTCTAGTTACTCAATAATCCTGTATTATGTATTTGAATGTTGCTAACAGAGTAGATCTTTAAAGTTTTCATAAGAAAAAATGGAAAGAATTATAACAGTGTGTGGAGACAGATGTTAACTAGACTTATGGTAATAATTTTTCAATGTATATAAATATCAAATCATTATGACATCATCTGAAATGAATATGATGTTTTATGCTAATTACATCTCAATTACAAAAAAAAAAACCTCTTCACTTGAATCCATCTCATTTGGTGTCACAACATGGGCAGAGAAAAAATCCGACTAAGCAATTGTAAGTTGATACATTCTGTTTGCTAAACATTTTTGTGATCCAGGCTTTGTGCTTGATATTGTAGATGTTATGGTGAATAAAATATAGCATTTATGTCCTCAGTTCATTCACTTTCAGCTGGGGAAGAAAATGAATAGATGATTATAATACAGTGTGAAGAGTACTTTTTATAGAACTACTGACTGTCATGAGGGTGTCAAAGAAGACATCGTTGGGGCGGGGGGGTGTTGCCTTGAGTTGATCCTTAAAGAAATTGGAGCTTACCAGGTAGAAACTAATAACCCAGTCAAAAAAATGGGCAGAAGACATAAACAGACACTTCTCCAAAAAAGACATACAAATGACTAACAGACACATGAAAAAATGGTGAAAATCACTAGCCATCAGGAAAATATAAATCAAAACCACAATGAGATGCCACCTTACATCAGTTAGAATGGCAAAATTTAACAAAACAGGAAACAGCAAATGTTGGCTAGAATGTGGAGAAAGGGGAACCCTCTTACACTGTTGGTGGGAATGCAAGCTGGTGCAGCCACTCTGGAAAACAGTATGGAGGTTCCTCAAGATGTTAAGAATAAAGCAACCCTATGACCCAGCAATTGCACTACTAGGTATTTACCCCAGAGATACAAATGTAGTGAAATGAAGGGGCACATGCGCCCCCAATGTTCATAGCAGCAATGTCCACAATTGCCAAACTGTGGAGGGAGCCAAGATGCCCTTCAACAGATGAATGGATAAAGAAGATGTGGTACAAACAGACAATGGAATATTACTCAGCCATCAGAAACGATGAATACCCACCATTTGCATACATGGATGGAACTGGAGGGGATTATGTTAAGTTAAATAAGTCAAGTCAAGACAATTATCATATGGTTTCACTCATATGTGAAACATAAGCAATAGCGTGGAGGACCATAGGGGAAGGGAGGGAAATCTGAAGGGGGAGAAATCAAAGAGGGAGATGAACCATGAGAGACTGTGGATCCTGAGAAATAATCTGGGGGTTTCAGAGGGAAGGAGGATGAGGGAGGGGGTAACAGAGTGATGGGCATTGAGGAGGGCACCTGCTGTGATGAGCACCAGCTGTTATACTTAACTAGTGAATCATTAAACACTGTATCAAAAACTAATTATGTACTATACAGAGACTAACTGAACATTTAAAAAAAAGAAAAAGAAAAAAAAGACCAAGAAAGGGAAGCATATCCCAGTCACTTGGGAACTTTATGCAGGTATAAGAAACATGTCAAAGTGCCACAATATTATTTAATAATAGAAGGACAAATGTAGCTCCTTGCATGTTTACTACTGGAAATGAAAGCTTCCTGTGAAATATTGTATTTATTTGGGGAAGATGGAAGGGCGGGTAGAAGAGTGGGTACCTCTCTGTTCTTTCCCTGATCCCTTTCCCTCATCTCTGAACTGCAGGGGACTGAGCCCTCTTGGACTTTTGTGACCACATCACAGGGAAATGCTTATGTGATGGTTGATTTTGCTGTGTTAGGTACTTCCTTTCCCATTTGCTAACATTTTGTAATACACATTCTGACCTTTTTTCCCTTCTCTTTACCCTAGAAAAATATAATCAATAAATAAAAACTTACTGGTACTAAAAAAAAAAAGAAAAGAAAAAGGGAAAGGGTTGGCTGTCCAGAGAGACAAAGACAAGAAAAAGCTTGGCCTGTTGAGGATACTAATAAGATGAGAGCACAGTTATAAGCAGACAAAAGGCAGGGCACTTGGCCACAAAGGCTGGCATGAGCCAGAATCAACAGGCACCATTTTGCCATTCCATGGAGTTGGGACCTTATGCAGTAGATACCAGAAAATAATGAAGTACAAGGAATCACACCATCTATTTGCATTTTCTAGAAATCCTTCTAGAGGAAATATGGATTGGAAGGAGAATTCAGTGGGGGCAGGGAAATCAAATGGTATGCCACTTTAATTACTTAAGAATGAAAAGTTGTAGGTCCAAGGGGTCTTTACTAAGACAGTGGCATTAGAGAGGGAGCTAGAGAAAACAGAATGAAGATATATTTACCAAATAGAATTGGCCTGTTAGATTGGATACAGAAGGTAAAGGAGGATGACTCTTCGATTTCCAGCCTAAGAAATGAGATGAATGGTACCTCTTGCTTCAGAAGAAGGAAGGATTGGTCAAGCATAACAAATGCCACAGAGGAACCAAATAATATAAGCACTGAAAAATGTCTATTGGAATTGGAGGAAAATATGTTGGTCACCACTAAGAAATGATTTTTCAGGAGATCTGAAATGGAATGTAGAGAGCAATGGGCTCCCTCATGGGCTGAATGAGGGAGTTATAAACAAATGAGCACAAATGCAGACTTGTTCTCTCAGAAAGTTTGTTAAGTGGGGGGAAGGCGAGGAAACAGAGACATAATCATGAAATCATCAAGTTAGGAAACTGATGTTTGTGGAAAACCTTTCTGGCTCTGGGCGTGGTCCCTTCTATTGGACCCTCAAAACGAGCTTATAAGGGTTGTGTATGGTCAACATTTTAAAAATTAGAAAACTGAGACGTAGGGAAGTCAATTCACTTGCCTTCAGCACCCCCATCCTAACCGGTGGAGCCAGAAATGGAACCGAGGAAGTGGCTTGCTGGAGCCAGCTGGTACTATCTGGGAGATCATTTGGAAACAAAGGGGGTGTGGTTTTCTTCCAAGTTCAGCATCAGGTGAGGTCATGTATGTGGCTTAAATTGGCATTAAACATTATAGTTGGTTGATTTGTATGACAGTGTGCAGCTGGGTGTGGTCTGTGCCACAGCAAAGCCAGAGCAGCTCCCACCGCCCACACGTGAGATCTGGCCAAGGTCACTTGGTTAGCGAACAGAGAGCAAGAGTTGAAACTTGAATCCAGATCTGCAACCCACACCCAGCCCAGCAGAAGTGCTAGGGCTTTGCTGAAAAGATAAGTGAATATTCCTTCTTCATCTTCTATCCGCAGATGGCCCAGGTTGGGATAAATGAAGTCTCATATTTATCAGTCCTCCAGTTCTAAGGTAGCAATCTTCTGCTTTGGCCTCCCAGGCAATCCATCTCTGGGTGTGTTTGCTTTTTTAAATAGCTTTCCTGAAGAACTGGCTCTCTGAACTATGTTAATGAATTCCATTTTTAAAAAAATAACCAATTTTCTCTGGGTTTATGGTTTCACAACAATATTTATTATTAAGCGAAATAAAGTATCTTAGATGCATTTTTCCACCCACAAAATGGAAGACTTACATACAGCCTGTTCATTAAAAGACGTCCTGAAGAGGTTATTTTTAAACAAACTTCATTTTCCAGCCAGTCGAATTTATGATAGAGAGGGAATAACCACACAGCTGTGCCACATTATTTCGAAAATACCTTAAATTCTATTGTATAACACTGCATTTAAAACAGTGCCTTGATGCAAACTAAACAAATCTGAAATGGTTAGAAGCTAATGGAGGAGAAATCGCCATGTCTAACCACACAAAGTATCCCTGAAATTCTCTCCACCTGTTTAATTTGGATTGCTGTTAAAGCATCTGGGGCTGGGTGTATTTGCACACAGTAGAGACTGGAAACATGGTTTCTTTAGGTGGTGGGGGAGACCTGTTATCTCTAAAGGCATCATAAATATTTCACCTTAATGTGCTGTGCCTCCTTGCATAACTGAAAAGGCGAAACTTACCTGAGTTGATTCTTGCACAACATCTATGTGTTCTTTTCACTTGGGTGAGAAAGTGAAGAAGATTTTGCTAATTTTGTTAGCCAAAAATTACTTCAGGCTTTCATCTTAAATATTTTGGTAAAAAAAAAAAAAAAGCCACAAGGGATTCCCAATTAAAAACACATATACAAATGGACTTTCAGGAGCCGATAGAGCTCATTCAGGCAGCACAGACCACAAAGTTAGGTCCCCAAAGTCAGGCTCATGCTACTTTGAATGTCCTGTGGAAGTTGCGTGAAAGGGCATTCCACGTGTATCTATGTGTATCTGTGTATTCTACGTATATCAGTCAGTATCATAGTAATTACACTTAAATCAGACATGATTTGGGAATGAAGCATTCAAAGTATGTGCATATTTTGATTAGCTAAAAATGGCAAAGGATTAAAAAATGTCCCCAGGAATTGAATATAGCTGATCCTTAGGCTTTCTTCTGAAAGGAGTCTTAAGTCAGGCCTGATTTTCCCACAGAGAAAACAATGAACTTGTATTTCTAACCAAGGAACAGATGCCCAACTTTTTTTTTTTTTCATAGAAATGACCACAAACATTTTAATCAACTGTAAATGATATACTTGTACACTGTGTAACTGAAAACCTTCTAAAGTGAATGTAAGTCATTTGAGCTGAGTAATACAGGAATCGATCATATAAACTGTCCTATTATTTCACTGCAAATTCCCAGATAAGAGGATTGGCAGGGCAGGAGAGAAGCCATGACGCTGTAAGGAAACAAAAAGCCCCTGAAGAC
Organism: Lontra canadensis; assembly: GCF_010015895.1. Lineage (NCBI taxonomy): Eukaryota > Metazoa > Chordata > Mammalia > Carnivora > Mustelidae > Lontra > Lontra canadensis. The sequence goes on from NW_022631011.1 coordinate 18,343,222, forward strand.
AGCTTACCCCAGAGATGAGGTTATGACTTGAGTGGAGGAATTCTGAAAGGGGCGGAGCCTTATTTAGAGAAGTGGAGGGTGGGGGTGCGGTGAACACAGTGTCGGAAATATCAGCACCAGAGGACCAGAAGCTGCTGCGTAACCTGGCCAACTAATTCATACCGAGGGGCTAATGAATGGCCATGAATTCATACATTATTGATTCCAGATAGCATATATAAATTTTATTCAATGTGATCATCCCTGTCTTGGCTTCCATTTGAACCATTTAAAGGAGCGGAGGATTCCGCTGGTCCATGCCTGGAACACTTTGCCTTATTGGAGTCCTCTCAGAACATCTCTTGAAGGCTATCTCTGTTTACTTGTCTGTCTTTGCTTACGCATCTTCACTATGCCCTAGTTATTAGCATGACTGCAAATCTTTAATATATTTCTCACTACACGGGAACAACCTGCATTTCTCAGCCAGTTGTAGTCCTTTCCTCCTCAAAAAGATCCCTGAAATGCAATTCTAACCATACCTTCTCTGAAAACATACAGCTCTGTGTTTCATTGATACACTGAGACAAACAAAACACCACATTCAATTTCATAATCATTTATTTGCTTATTTGGGTTTTTTTTTTTCTCCTTCTCTTGCCTACCTCTAGGTCAGCAATCCAGTAGAAATATAATGCAAAGCATACAAGTAAATTTAAATTTTCAAGTAGCCACCTTTTAAAAACTAAAAATAGAGGAGATTAAGTTAATAATACACTATTTAACCCCGTAAGTTCAAAATATTCCTTTAAAAATGTAATCAATATAAAAAATTATAAATAAGATGCTGGAAGCAGTGCATGTGGCAGGCACGTGTGTTACAGCAGAGATTGATGGAGTACATGACACTGTTGTGGCACTGGGTGCCTGCAGATTTAGCCTTTATCAGCAGCAAGCCTAGTCCTGGAATGTCTTTTTGGAGACGGGTATCCTTGCAGGTTTTATTTGCTTCCTTTCTGAGCTATGTTTTAATGAAATAAAAAACATGTAGTAAAAACAAAACCAGAATTTGCTTGTTTGGCTCTGTTTCACCCCTGGTGCCTCCCACAGGTCCTGGAAGAAACAAACTTTCAAGAAGTATTAGTTCAACAAACGAAGGAGCACGTGGCTTTGTTAAATCATCAGAGGCAGAAAATGTCCCTGTGGATTTCCTAAGGAGGGAAGTCCTTAAGACTTAGGGGAGGGAATTGCAAAGATAGGACAGGAGAAACCCAGAGAAATGAAAACATACATGGACACCCTAGACTGTGCCTTTGAAAAAGCACTAAGAATTCTCTCCAACAAACCCCAGAGCTGTAAGCATTTCCTTACCCATAAATTACACTGAAAACCTTATTAATTCTGCATGTAAATTTCTGCATCCTAATTCAATTTAGAAGTGAAGGCATTCATTTATTCATTCATTTATTGGAGAACTATTAAAAGCATATTTATTATTTGCTACTATGTGTCAAGGGCAAAGCACCAAAGTTATATTTGAGATGGAGAGAAATCTCAAAGATATTTTTAAAAAAGTTCTTTGATTTGATTGTTTGGGGAAGTAGAGGATTCGATGGTATTTTTTGAATTTTGCCTTTAGATCCATGATTGATGAATCTTGATTGCTCTAGAAAGAGCCTATTTGCCTGAAGAGATAATGAATATTACCTTTTCAGTGTCACTGCAGCATTATAAACAAAGAACAAAAATCCCTTTTTTTGATAATTCTGTCATTATTGCACTTGTTGATTTTCAGTATTCTGTTATTATTTTTAAAATTATTCGCATGCAGCCTTTCTCTCTACCTGCCTTTGTGCTAGTGGAAATGGGAGTCAACATTTAGAAGTGATCTGGGGGATGGACTGAGAAGAGATTTTAGAGCATCTTTCACGTTTATCTCTGACCTTTATCACATTCCTTTGTTGCATCTCTTTTAATTGCAATCAAACACATTTATCGTTAACTCATTTGTCATTGATATAGGAGCCACTAAGTTTTGGAAAATAATAGATTATGAGCGACGATTTCTCTATGTCAAGGAATGTTCAATTTTTTTTTTTTTTCCTATTGCGGAGCAAACCTAACAAGAGTTTGCATCCTTCCCCATGTTTGTCGCTAGCCAGGCCTTGCCAGCGGTGAACAGTAGTGGTCCTTGTGTGCCAGTGGGACAGCTGTGTGTTGACTTCCTGGGCATTTTAAGGGCATTTGTGAAAAGTCAAGCTAGAGCATCCAAAGCATCCTTAATCAACATGTTTGTGGCATTACTTCTATAAAGTTAAATCAAATGTGTCATATTCAAAATGTGTAAGTTGTACTTAATTCATGTGTAATTACAGGTTTTTTTAATACTTAAAAATGGCAACATTAAAAACCATTACCATGGTTTAACTGAAACAATTTTTCATCTAAAAGTACCAGACACATAAAAGGTTATGACTGTATTGTATTGTGATTTTTAAATTTTTTTATCAAAGTGTAATTGATGTGCAATGTTACATTAGTTCCAGGTGTGCGACATAGTGATTCAACAAGTGTGTAACTTATGCTCACCACAACTGTAGGTACCATCTGTCACCAGACAACACCACTGCACTACCATTGACTATATTCCCTATGCTGTACCTTTCATCCTCATGACTCGTTTATTCCACAACTGGAATATTACAATATTTTTTTGATTGTTGAGTGTATGAAATAATTAGCATCTTTTTTCTCTTTATTTAACCTGAACCAAAATGCAGAATATTTTTTGAAAAGTAAAATGTAAATTCACTGCCAGAATTTAGTTTACCTTTCTGGCATTTATGGAGAAAACAAGAAAAAATCATTTTCCTCCTCCACATGAAGAAGAAAATCAAAAGAGAGATAACCAATTGAATATTTTTTAACTCTACAGCAGAAGTCTTTAAGTAACAACTTCCTCACACAACTGGGTTAGGTCCTGGTTTCATGTTCAAGTACCAGTAATGTCCTATTCTTAGTGTTCTGATTATAGTCTCGACGTTTGAATTTCACTGAACTTTACAGAAAGCATTTTAAGTTGGCAGTAGTCAGAGTCTTTGAGAGATTTTACAAACAAAAACTAAATGTCCTGAAAGATGGATTTCTTTACTTCTTGTTTTTAAGTAATATATAGTGATTGTTGGCAGAAATAGATAAAGCGAACAGATGCCTTTGGTCAACTTGTATTTTTTTTTTTCCTTTTCTCTCCAAAGACTACCACACAGGGTCCAATATCAACACAGCAGGATCTAGTACAGTGTTACTTAGGCACCATACTCTTTCAACTAGTAAATTATCAGCTGTAACATCATTACTCATGAAATAATGTCAAAGAAGATCTTTGTTCTGGGTGAAAATTAGAAGATTTGCCTATAAGATGGAAGATATGATTGAACTTTTAGTTCATAGTTATTGATAGAAATGTAAATACCAAGGCTAAGATGTCACTAATTTAGATTTTTTTTTTGACATTTGACTTCAGAACTTGAACAAGTAGTATAATAAAGTATAGTTTTGTACTCAAAATGAGACCATAGTCAGTACTTAATAAAGGGCCTATCTAAAGGACAGACAACAAAGGTGTCCCTAAAGCAAGTAGATCTTCTCCAGAGCACTGGGATGGAAAACTTAAAAGTGAAATAATTCAGAGCTTCGTAAACCGGCTAAAATAAAGCTGTTTATCAACTCCTCATTCCCTGACCCCCAGTCCCTGGTAAGTTCTAGAGATCAGCTATGCAATAGTGTACCCATCCTAAACAATACTAATGTATTGTACACTTAAAAATTTGTTAAAAGGGTAGACTCATGTTATTATTCTTACCACAATAAAATAAAATGTAAAATAAATTAGTTAAAATAAACAGTCAAGCTCTACATAGCAGGAGGCACTGATTAACTAACCCTAGGTATAATGACACTAACCCGGTGACCAAAATGTCAAAACTGATCATAGGATAGTCCAGACCTTCATTCAGGCTGTTCAAGGTTCAGAAAATACTGGTCCCATCCATTAGCAGGGTGCGGTTGAGACTGCTTGGCTCCATCTGAAGTAGAGAGAAACATGATCTCAAGGAATGAAGCTTTTCCATTTGTCTATGGGTTCATAATAAAATCTCGGAAGAGGGAGACCTGGGTGGCTCAGTCAGTTGGGCAGCTGCCTTCAGCTCAGGTCATGATCCCAGGGTCCTGGGTTTAAGTCCTGTATCCAGCTCCTTGCTCAGCAGGGAGCCTGTTTCTCTCTCTGCCTCTGCCTGCCACTCTGCCTGCTTGTGCTCTCTCTCTCTTTCTCTCTCTCTGGCAAATAAATAAATAAAATATTTATAAATAAATAAATGGATAAATAAATAAATAAAATGTCAGAAGACTAAAATAAGGAAAGCATGGCAACTGTGCCTTTGTTTTTCCTCTTGTTGAAACCCTATAATGCAATTCTAGTCACATGATATTTCCAGAAGGGGTTGTTTGGTTGGACAGTCAGATCCTGTCTTCCAGATATTTCAGGCAAATAGATGAAGGAAGAAGGGTTTCTTCCCTCTTCTTTCACCCTGAAACTGGAGAGAAAGAAGAAATGAAGGCCAGTCTTCTTCAGTTTTGGGAACTTACCTACAAAGGAGGATTCCTATTTCCTCTGTGTCCATCAGACTAACTGATGCTGCTTCTTGTCCTATTTTCACCAATTTGAATCATCTAGCATGTGTACTCAACCTGTATTCACAATTACATCATATATGGCAAGACACTGCCATGAAGTACATGCACTTTTGAATTCTGCCCATGAATTCTGCACATTTTTATTTTAAACTTTTTAACTGTTTTTTTCTAACTATAAATAATCTGCTTCAGTAGGTTCATATTTTTCTCTTTTTTTTTTTTCAGTTTGTCTTTATCCATAAGAAAAGATAAATTTAAATACTTTAGCTAGAGTGGTGAGGAAAGATCTCTCGGAGGAGCTGGTATTTGAACTGAATCAAGAATGATGTGAAGGAACCAGTCATGAACAAATCTGACAGAAGAGGGAATGGCAAGTACAAAGGCCCTGAGGCAGGACAAGCTTGGCAGTACAGCATGACTGTAGCAGAGTGAGCAAGGGTGAATATGAAGGCAGAGTCTAACTTATGTGGAGCCATGTAGACTGTAGTGAAGAGTTTCAGTTTTATCATGATCACAACAAAAAAATCACTGCAGAATTTTATGCAAGGAAATTAGGTTTTTTTAAGTAATTTTGAGGGTGTTTTGTTTCTTTAAGATTTTATTTATTTATTTGACACAGTAATACAGACATTGAGAGAGGGAATACAAGCAGGGGAAATGGGAGAGGGAGAAGCAGACTTCCCACTGGGCTGGGAGCCTAATGTGGGTCTTGATCCCAGGACCCTGGGATCATGACCTGAGCCGAAGGCAGATGCTTACCTGACTGAGCCACCCAGGTGTTCCCAGTGAGATTTTTCTTTTCTTTTCTTTCTTTTTTTTTTTTTTTTTTTTTGAGAATTCTGGCTTGGGGCAGTTTCTAGAGGGGCAAGAATAGAGGTCTGGAGAACCTTTACAGAGCCATTATAGTAAGCCAGGAGAAAAATTAAGTGGTCTAGAGTAGGATAGTTTCAGTGGAAATAATGACACATTATCAGATTTAGGATGTATTTTTGAGGTAGAAACAGGTGTGAGTGACTAAGAGAGGGATAAAGGATGGCACTAGGTTTTTGGCATGAGTAAGTTGGTAATAATACTGTTAGCTGGGATGTGGACGAACAAGAGAGGGCCAATTTGGGGAGCTGGGGACAAAAGGAGATTTCTATGTTAGATACATTAAAATTGAGATGACTATTACCTACCTAAGCAAAGACACTTCTTGGATATCTACTGCAGTTATCTAGGTGGGAAATAATAGTGGCCTGAACTAAGGAAGTGGCAGTGGGGCTGGGGGAGGGTGATGGATTCGGGAAATGTTTGAAGAAAGAATAAACAGGAACTTGATTATTAATGACAAGCAAGCCTATCAAGGGAACACAGGAGGAATTCCAAGGCCTCTGATTTGGATGACTGAGGGGTGCCGGTCCCTGACAGGGAGTCCTGGGGCAGAGGCATGATTGGAAGAGAAGAGCCTCATATTTAAATAGGCATGGTTTTAGTACTTATAGGAGACCCAAAGCCATGGGCACTAAGTGCGTTTTGTTTTGTTTTTTTAAGATTTTATTTATTTATTTATTTATTTATTTATTTATTTATTTGAGAGAGAGAAAGAGAGTCCAAATACGAGCATGATTGGGGGGGGGAGGGGCAGAGGAAGAAGGAGAAGCAAACTCCCTGCTGAGCAGGAAGCCAGAGGGATGTGAGGCTCCATCCCAGGACCCTAAGATCATGACCTGAGCCAAAAGCAGACGCTTAACCAGCTGAGCCACCCAGGGGCCCCCCCACTGAGTGTGTTCTTATTTGAGCCTGGAGTTCAAACAAAAGACACAGCTAGAGACTGGACTCAGGAGTCATTGTTATAAAGACACTTGTTACCACTGCCAACAAAGTGGATGAGATTACTCAGAGCCAGTAGTGCAAAACATAAGGAAACTGTATTCAGATGAAAAGAAAAAGTTTGATTTGGATCATGATGGCTAGCAAAACCATCCCAAAGACACAGAGAAAGAAGGGAATACTATAAATACCCTTCCAAATCAGATGGATCATTTCAAGCTCCTCCTTCAGCAGAACTTACAATGAGTCAGTACAGGACATGAACGTAAGTCTCATACCCAAAGCAAAATCTAGGACCATAGAACAGGATGATAAAGAATTTAGAAGTTGAGACTTCGATTTTGAATTCTTGGGTAGTTACATGCACACTGCTTGTGGGAATGCAAAATGTTGTAACCGCTGTGGAAAAGGGTATGGAGGTTTCTCAAAAAATTAAAAATGGAACCACTGTATAGTCCAGCATATCCCACTTTGGGGTGTTTGTTTATCCAAAAGAATTGAAATCAGGATCTAGGAGAGGTATTTGCACTCCTATGTTCACTGCAGCACTATTCACGATAGCCAACATGCGGAAGCAACTTAAATGTCCATTGAAAGATGAGTGGATAATGAAAATGTGATATATACATACAATCACATACTACTGAGCCTTTAAAAAAAAAAGGAAGTTCTAGAACGTACAATAGTACAGGTGAACCTTGAGGACAGTATGCTAAGTGAAATAAGCCCGACCTCAAAAGAAGAATACTGTGTGATTCCATGGACATGAGGTATCTACAATAGTCAAAGTCATAGAATCAAAGAGTAGAATCATGGTTACCAAGCAACAGGGGAAGGGAAAAAATAGGGAGTCACTAATCAATACACATAAAATTTCAGTCAAGCAAAATGAGTATGTTCTAGACTCCTGCAGTATAACATTGTACATACAGGCAACAATCATATATCGCACACTTAAAAATTTGTCAAGAGGGTTGATCATTGTATTTGCAGATGATATTCAGGTTGAGCGATTATCTTCCAGGTAATTGAGTTCAGCAGAAAACAGGAAATGACAGAGGCAGACCCCATGACCAGAGATTGTAGGGAAGGCACTGGCCATCCACATAAACCCAAGTCTTCTGGCTCCAAAATTGGTGACCACTCCCTGATCCCCAGCTGCCTTTTTAGAATAATGGAAAGTCTGTGTCTGGGAGGAGCCCTGGGGATTGTTTGGTGCTACTCTTCATTTTGTAAACAGATGGAATGAAGCCATGAGACAGTAGCTTATTAAAAGTCACACATTGGGGTGCCTGGGTGGCTCAGTGGGTTAAAGCCTCTGCCTTTGGCTCAGGTCATGGTTTCAGAGCCTTGGGATTGAGCTCCGTGTCGGGCTCTCTGCTCAGCAGGGACCCTGCTCCCCCCACCTCTCTGCCTGCCTCTCTGACTACTTGTGATCTCTGTCTATCAAATAAATAAATAAAATATTTTTTTAAAAAAGTCATACACCTGCTTTGGGGTACAATCCATGAGGACGTTGGAAGCATTCCTATTGTGCTCTAATGCTATTTACAAGACTTTTTTCAAAGGAAATGAAACCAGTCTCATGTATGCCCTCTGTATGCCTCGTGCCCGACTCTCCTTCTGGAGAGAGCGGGGTATAAAGGTTAAGATTTCCAGCCATAGTCTCAGACCCCCAGGTCTGGAGTCCCTGCTCTGTCCCTTAGGAGTCGTATGACCTCAGCCTCTCTCAACTTACTCCCCTTATTTGTCAAATGGAGGTAGTACTAGTATTATCTTATAGAGTTGTAATGAGGATTGAGTTGAGGTAATACCCGTCAAGCCTTGGGCCTAAGACTTAGCTCACGGTATGTTCACAATAAATTTTAGCAATCTTTCTTATTGCTCTTGATATTACTTTATATTACTTGCCTCTGTCCTTTAGCATCTAGGAGGGAAATGTTAATAACCGACACCCAGAGGTTTATTTCCATGTAGTGGGAATAAAACAAGTATTTGTTGAGACAGTGACAAAAAAAAAAAGAAGGAAAACAAGAAGGAAGAAAGTGAGCGAGAGACCGCTTAGCACTAAAAGATCTTTCTTCATTGTCTGGCTCATATACTGAAATGTGGAAGTGTAGAAGCTATATTATTGATATTACCCATGTTTTTGATCTGCAAGATATGCAGCCAGCATTTTTCATGTGGTATAGAAAAGATCAAGAAGAAAGGAGTATCTTTTAAGCATGGAAGACAATTTCAGAGGTTTGCCCATTCCTGTATCTTGTACCTTGCTCCTGTGGACTGTCTATATGTGTTAGAAGTGCAGACAGGATGGAGACAAAATGCTTATCCTTAGTGACCTTGCATGGGGCAGGGCCAGGTGACAGCAGAATATTTATACAACAGAAACTTCTATAGATTATGTGGTGTTAGGGTTAGGAGCCTTGACCCCATGGCCAGACCCCCTGATTTGTTTCCAGCACTTGGCAATCTTGCACAATTCGCTATAATTTTATGTAAGGGATAGCCACTTGACAGCATGAACATTTTTATGAATTTCTTATAAAGTCATAGAAATCTTAATACCTTTCTAATTTGCTTCTCGAAAGAAACAGTACAATGGGAACATGAGTAGAAAAAATACAACGTAAAGAGGGAAAAGGTGGGGCCTGCATGATAATGAAAACCTATTTATTTATTTACTTTCTTACTTATTTTTGTCCCGTTTACTAGAATCCCCAAAGCTGAAGTGGACATTACGACATTTTGTAGTGGAGCAAATTAGGACCCAGGGAGACTAGGTTCATTGGTTTCCCTGGAGATGGCTGTAGAATCAGACCTGCCCCTTTTCAGTGCTGTTCTGACTTCAGAGGCTGCTGCTTGGGCTCGCCTTCTCAGCACCTCCCTGGATACGGTCTGTACTCTATTTCCGACAAAGCACGACATGAAGTTCTAGGTCCCCCTGCCCGGGGAGCCTGGCATGGGCACAGGTGCCCTTGGCAGCCAGCAGAGCACAAAGGCTTCTCCAGCGAGAATGCAGCTCTGTGAAAAGAGCACTCAGTACACACAATGGCACCGGATCTTGCCCTCTTTCTCTCTTTCATTTGTGTTTCCTTTCAGTTAATTTTGTTAACAAACTAAAAATTAGTTAACTGATTTCACAATGCTTGGAAAAGGAAATAAACGGCTTTGCTCATAGGGTCTTTACATCTGTATTCATGTTAATTAAATAATTAATCCATTATTTATAATAATGCTTCCAAAAACATATTGAAATGAGAACTGCTTTCAAGGAAGGAGGCTTATATCTAAACCACATCTATAGCCAAATGATCGCAATAATTATTTTTTGAAACCAGATCATTTAAGAACGAAATAGCTATTTTCGAAGGTATATAAAACTGATGTCCCAAGTATGAACATCTTGCACAATTTAAGATAATTTTATGGAAGGGATACCCATTTGAAATCTTAACCTTTTTTTATGAATTCCTTATAAAGACATAGCAATCTTAATGCCTTTCTCATTTGCTTCTCAAAGAAAATAATTTGGAAAATGCCAAGAAAAGAAACATGGAAAGCATTTAACATAAACTGAAATCATTAATACTTAATGGAAAAACATAATAATCCATTCCAAGGCATTTTAAAACAGCCACTATAAGATCATCCCTTCTAGGAGGCTGCAAAGTTCTTAAAAACCGGTGCTTTTAGTCTTACTCAAAGAAGGACTTGATGGAAACAGAACCTGTAAGACTCAAGGATTAGAAGGAGGTGGATAGTGAGGTTCAAATGCCTTCAATGTCATTGCTTTTGTCATCACAGATTTCAACCAAGCTTGCTCCAACCCCCTCATCTCCCTGTTGGAGGTTCTTCTGGGTTGGTTATTGTTTGCTGGACAGGAGGGATGCCCTTTCAGAGTTTCTTCAATTTCAGGGTTGCAAGAACTGGTTCTGAAATAGTTGGCAGTGTCAGTTGGCCAAATTTGTTTGCAGAAGCCTCTTTTGTTTTGAACCGGTGAGGCCCAAAGTCAAGAAATATGTGGGTCAACTTAATGAAACCAAATTGCAGGGTTCTTATCTGCCGATTTCTAAGATTATTTCATCACTTTCTGTCTTCTCTCTTCCGCTACTGTGTTCTGTTGATGACCACTCTTAAGCTATCTCAAGCCCCCTTTATAAGTGACAACATTCCACCCACCCCACCACAGCTGTCCTAAGACTTACTGGACAGAAGGAAATGATACTGGACGGGTAGATTGCAGACAGAATTCTGAGGCCAATCCTTGTTGTACCTCTGATTTTGTAATCTTGGGCAAGATAGCTAAACTCACTGTCTCTTTCTCCTTCTCTCTCTCCATTTAAATATATTTAGTATACATATAATAAATATAAATATATATTATAAATATATAATATATAAATAATAATTATAATATATACTATAAATATAAATGTATATAATATATTTTTTCAAAGTAATGCATACACAGTTAAAATATCAAATACAATAGAAGTTTTTTTGTTGTTTTTTTTAACCAGCCCTCTCTTAAACGATTTGCCTGGTTAAGCAAAGCTCTCCCTTCCATAGTTGTGACCTACTGACCAATGATCACAGCCAGTTAAATACCAGGGCCCCCACCTGTTGTCTCTCTAGCCTACCTGTCAACTTCTGACCCCATCTGTTGGGATATTTGTGGACCAAGAGTCAATTGTGTTTGTTCCCAAACCTGCTGTGCCAATTATGCTTGTTCATACAATTATTCAGTTCATTTATAACATAGGTAAACCAAGGACATATGAGTGGATAAAAGAATTGCTATTCCTATAATAGTGTTCTGGAAAGACTCAATGAGGTTGAGTCATTAAAAATAAAATGCTATAGAATAAGATGTGAAAATATAATGGTTAAATATTAGGAAAAGACTCAAATCTAAAAGGATTTTGTTTTATGTCTTCAAGTTCTCAATACACTTCAACAAAACCAAAACTAGATAATATAAATTATTATGGGCATGGTTTATATAAAAAAAAAGTGCAGAACTTGAAATATGTAGTTATATTCTGTATGCAGAAATCCAGATCATATTCCCATGCAATTCTTCCGGTATTAATAATTTGTCCTTTTTCAATTTTTTATTTAAATTGTAGTGAGTTAAAACAAACTTAGGGTTGCAGGGGGATGGAGGTAAGGAGAGGGTGGTGGGGTTATGGACATTGGGGAGGGTATGTGCTATGGTAAGTGCTGTGAAGTGTGTAAACCTGTACCCCTGGGGCTAATAATATATATTTATAAAAATTTTTTAAAAATTATTAAAAAAATAAATTATAGTGAGTTAACATTTAGTGTAATATTGGTTTTAGGAGTAAAATTTAGTGATTCATCAGATTCATATAACACCCAGTGCTTATCCTAATAAGTCTGATATAAATTAGATAAGGTTCACATAAATACCAGCAACATGTCTGATATTTAATAAGGATTCAGTACATACTAGATATTATTGTGGTTATTACTAATTTAATAATTGTGCTTCCTAGTAATTTTAGAAGAAAACAGAGAAGAAGGTTAAGTTTAGACCAAATTAATATTTCAAAAGAAAATATTGGGCTAAACTTTTAAATCCAACAATAAGATGTTAACAGAGAACCTAAACTTCACCACGGTCACTTTTGTATCAGAATACCAGTATATTAAATGAGGGTATTGATCATCGCATCTCTGAAAGGCTTAGCTGGAGGGGGAAGAACCCTGATTCATTCATGAAAGGTAACCCTGTTTCAGTTTTAACAACAAATTGCCACACAGTCTTAGGAAACTGTCTAGCCTTTTCCTGTCTTTGTATTCTCTGTTAGGTAAGGATGATGGTGCACAACCTGACTAGTTTCTCACTGTGGCCAGAGGACTTACTTTGAGAAAAGTGCACTGTGGTCATATGATGTTCTCTCACTTGAGTGTGAGAGTCCTGTTTGACTCGGCGTGCTATTGATGATGCATGGAGTTCTCATACCCTGAGGAAAAGGATCGGTGAAATGCTATTTTTTTAATTGATTTCCCATCAAAGCTCTAAGACTATTCAGTGAGTATGATGCTTATGCCAAGTTTCATTCAACAAGTGAAACGTGCTTTACTACCGAAACCAGAAATGACTCAGAAGAAAGTCATGGGGTACCTGGAAAGATCCTGTTTCATTAGATTGCCTATACTATTAAGCCCTTAATATCATAATCAATCTTATCAGCACGATATAAGAACATGTACACTGGATGTGAGGTTTAAACTCTTCTTCATTTCAGGGGTGGTGGTCAAAACGCAGTTAATTTCTGCTATGTGAAACAAGCCTGAAGGCTGACATTTAAAGTCATCTTCACAGTTGACTATGGAAGAACATTCATAGTTATTTAATATATGATCATGCAACAAGGAAGTCAGTATAATCTATACTGATTATATGGACTAAGCCCAACATCCGTGGTAGTCCATTAAAAATATTTATGGAGGGGCACCTGGGTGGCTCCATGGGTTAAAGCCTCTGCCTTTGGCTCAGGTCATGATCCCAGGGTCCTGGGATTGAGCCCCACATCATTGGGCTCTCTGCTCAGTGGTGAGCCTGCTTCCCCCTCCCCCACTCTCCCAGCCTCTCTGCCTACTTGTGATCTCTCTCTGTCAAATATTTATAGGAACAATGATTTAGAAGATACAATCAAAGCCTTTAAGAGCTATACACACTATTATTATTATTGAGTAGTGAGGGAAGGTGCTTTTCTTTATGAAGACAATTCATTAACTTGAGGTAAGTTAATAAAACAAATAAGCAGTATTTGCTTTCTGTCTTTTTTATCAGAAAAGAAGTTTTTAGGGGCATCTGGGTGGCTCAGTCAGTTAAGCGTCTGCTTCTGGCTCAGGTCATGATCTCAGGGTTCTGGGATTGAGTCCTATATCAGGCTCCCTGCTAAGCAAAGCCTGCTGCTCTCCCTGCTTGTGCGCTCACTCACTCTCTTTCTCTCCATGTGTCAGATAAATAAGAAATTTTTACCTGAAAAAGAAATTTTATAATTTAATTTAATTCAGTACCTGTTTATACATGACACAAAACTAGGTTCAGGGAAGTTATAAAGAGGAGAAAGACCGGATCCTCCCTATGTTCAGCAAATTTACTATAAAATGTCAGAGACATGCATTCATCTAATACACTTCAGTCTGTGATGTGTGTGGAGCCAAACTAGACCAGGGATGAGTATCCAGTCCCTGACTGTACTTCGTTATTATGCGCTAATGCCAGGTTTTGAGACCCTTAAGAAATTGGTGGACCATGGTTTCCTGGGGCTGGGGAGGAGAGAGGGGAAACGGCGGTTAGTGTTTGATGGGTATAGAATTTTAGTCATGCAGGGTGAACAAGTTCTAGACATCTTGCTATACTACATTATCCTTTAGAGTCAACAATACCGTACTGCACATTTTAAAATGTGTTAAGAGGATAGGTCTCGTGTTGTCTGGTTTTTACCACAATACATTAAAAAAAGAATAAAAGAAATTGGGAGATGACCTTGCACAGCCTTTACATTTTTGTGATCATAGAGATGGGGGAAATAGCCAGTCGTGTTCACATTTTTTAAGGAAACTTGATCACTGTAAGCCAGAGCTTGAAAGCAAACCCAATAAGAACAATTCCTCATGCAATCCGTAAGCAAACCAGAATGTCATGAGAGATAAAGGAGCAGCCACATTTAGCTTTTTGAATAGCCATTTTCTCCACATCAATTTAATTTCCTCCCATGGTTATGTAATGGATTATATAAACAATGAAAATGTGTTGAATAAAATCAGTTTCGTATGAAGGAAGATTTTGGGTTCTAGCCTAAACAATATTCTTATCGCCAAGCCATGCAAGTGTGATCTCAATCATGCTACTGTTACATGGGCGAACAAGTAAATACAGAGTTGCAATTACATCAAAGTGGGTTGAAGCATGGATCACATGTCAATTTCTAGCCCACGGGGATCAGTTGTACTGTAGGACCTATAACTTATTGATGAACTATACAAATGACTTATAAATGCCTTCATCCAAAATGCAGGAATTTCTAAATCAAGTGGAGCTGCTGATACTTTATACCAGGAAACTCATGACAATACTATTCAGAATGCCCTTGGTGTATTTTTTAAGTCATTCTGAAGGCAGAACTGCATTTAATTGACATATGTATAAACTATACTTAAGCACAAATGAAATTTAGTGAAAGATTGATTAAAAAGGCAAATGCCAATAGGACCTTTGTCACAATTAGGATTAGAAAATAAATATCATCAATGAGTTACACTGTCAGCAGGTTGTTTAAATGACACAGGACAGCAAACACACTTACTACTATCACTGTTTAAGCCTCACCAGTCTTCAGTATTTTTTCAAGTTTTTATCAACATACTTTGAAAGGGATATTTTTAAAAAGACAGCATACAGAGAGCAAGACATTACATATACATGTATTTAATACAGGATCTATATTAATATATAGTTTGGCATGTCATATTATATATATGGTTTGGCATGTAATATATAATTTATTTATGTAAAGTTATGTATTGTATAATATATCAAAATTATAGATTATATAAAATGTGGTAGGGTATACAGTATATAATACATATCACACATTACATATGTGTAGTGTATTATTTAAGGGAAGAATTAGAACTATGTAATCTGGAAAGTGGAAATCTAAAGAGTCATACTTACCATGTTGCGGCTCCCTGGAATTGTTTTCTGAATGAGTTGAGGCTCTCCTCTCCCCAAAGATGACTAAGCCAGAAGGAATTTACTATGTTACATTTAGCAACTTCATCCAGCAGACAGAGGTCCTTCTTGATTATCAGGAAAAAAAATCATTGGCTCAAAGAAAACTCAAAGATTTCTTTCTCAGGGCTCTTTACTACAGAATAAACGAACATTAGTTCTGGATGATTTAATATCCATGGGATCACTTCCCTCAAAGCCTTTTTTCTTTCATCCTAGATTTTAGTTCATTTACTCTTCCAGGCTTCACAGATCAAGGTGTCCAACAGTGAGCCATGGATACTCGACGCCAGGAGATGCACACAGCGTATCTATTCCGAATATCAATGTTATTCAAAGAGGTCTGTCCCAAGGACTCAAAGAATCTAAGCAGAAAATATAATTGCGTATAAACAGAGATTTACGCAAATATTCTAGGCAGGAAATAAAATTGGTTATTAACATACTGACACAGAATGAAGCAGAATGCAAAAAATCCAGAAAAATTCTCTTCCCTTCAGTGGACATATTCCTGCTCCACTTACCAGACCCCCACCCCAGTCCCCAGTTCTATTTCTCTGATGCAGAGACAACAGGCACAAGACTCAGTCTTTTCTGTGGCAAAGTCTGAAAGTGCCCTGTTAAGTGACACCAAGCCTGTCACCTCTTCAGCAGCCTAGAAACACAAGGGTGAGGAACTTTATTTCTTGACCCTCGCCCTCGTACTTCATGATTTTCTTTGTTAGAAATTAAAGACTAGAGGCATTGAGGCATCTTTATGCAAAAAGTCTTAAAATGTATTTAGACATAGTGGGCGTATATGAATTTTCTTCCTCTTTTTTTCCAGGATGGGAGCCAGTAAATTACCTGTAGCCTGTACCCAGAATCAGTGAGTCAACTTGACTTATGTTTGAGTCTTGGGTGGCTATAGATAAGCAGAACAACAACAGGAATATCTGAAAACCCCATTGTGTCCCTCTTAAACACCTGATCTTACACTGATAACAACTGTCACCAGAAAGCAAAGCTGAGGTGCCATTGTTGGGGTGTATCATCTAGGAAGGTGGGGAAGGGAAGTGAGCAAATCATAATCCTTGCCCCAAGGAATTTACAAAGGAAACCAAAGATTTTTAAGATAGATTTCAGTTATATCTAGCTTACTGATTAATTAGTGTTTATCTTATTTGAAAAAGTTTACATTTTCCCTGTTTTTATTTTTAAAGCATCTTACACTTCTCCAGGACATTGGACTTTATTTCCCAGAAATGCATTCCTTTATAAATATCTAAGACCTCATTAATTCAGATATTGCTAATATACAATCTTGACCATTTGACCCAGACTAAGGAGAAATTTACCTTTAAAGTGTCTGCAGGAAATGAATTTGACAGGAGAAATAAAGGGAACACCTCTAACTTGTTTAAAGAGAATAATTGTTTTCATGGCTCTTGCATATACAGTAGTCTTTAGGCAAGAAGATTCAGCTATAAAGTAAGGATCCATGTCATTAAGTAGATGTCTCCTTAGACAGACTTTATTGGCAGGTTATAGTATTGAAAGTAATAAAACTGCATTGCTTTCAATAAATTCTGACTTCCATAATTCAGGCTAGCTTCTCCCTTTTCCTCCCTACCTCCCCAAACTCATTATTCCAATCTAATGAAGTTTACTATTGTGTTACATGTGAATATAACATTTATTAATAGAAGATCGATTCCTATCATCTTTTTAAACTTACAAATATAATTTTTATTTTTTTGGATGCTTATTTGCAACATTGATCAACTGGATGACAGAAGTATATTTACTTTTATAAGAAAAATGATCAATCATTCCCTCTCCCTTTCCATGACTTCATACAGCAGGTCATTTTTTTTTTAATTTAAAAGCCAAAATTTCACAAAGCAGGCAAGATAAATTCTCAGGCTAATAAGAGCGTAAATTTAAAATGAGGGGGAAAAAAACCTGAAATCAGATCATGCCCCTCTTGAGGCATGTTGAAAAATTGCAGTAGTAACCGAATCACTATCCATCCATCCATCCATCCATCCATCCAACAAAGGTTTAGTCAAGGACCATGTGTATTGCTTCAAGGTGTGTAGAGATAAATAAAATTCTCTTCTTGTCTCCATTGTGCTGACAGCCATAAGCTGAAACAGATGAAGACAAATAATTTTCTGATGTGATAAGTGATGTGTTTTCCTTGTCAGCAAAGTGTGTTGGGAACATAGAGACTATACCATTATATCTGATTAGAGTAATTGGGGAAATATTTATAGTGGGTACAACACTTGAGCTCATTCTTAATGAATACAATTTCTGCAAATAGGACATTTCAAATCAATATAAACAGAAGTATGGAGTGCTCAGAAAAACAGAACAGACATAGTGAGTTGTGGAGAGTTGAGGGGTGGAGAGCGGTGTATGGAATAAATACAGTACGTTGTTAAGAAAATGTGCCCTTAGTTGGTGATTAGAAACAGCAGTTAAGGTGAGAGAAAGATTTGAGACTTGAAGGGTGAAGAAATGGAGCAAGATAAGGCTATTCGTGGACAATTGAGAGAACTTCTAAGAACATAGAATAGAGGGGCACCTGGGTAGCTCAGTCGGTTAAGCATCTGCCTTCGGTTCAGGCCATGATCTCAGAGTCCTGGGATCGAGCCCCTGATTGCCTCCATGCTTGGTGGGGAGTCTGCTTCTCCCTCTCCTTCTGCCTGCTGCTCCCTCTGCTTGTGCTCTCTCTCTCTCTCTGACTCGCTTGCTCACTCAAATAAATTAAAAAAAAAAAAAACTTTAAAAAAAACATAGAATAGAATCAACTTCTCTCTGAGATAGGAGAAGTGGAGTAAAAAGAAAAAAAAAATAAATTTGAATGTGGATATAAAGAAATTCAAGGAAGTTTATGTCTAGAGGCTTCCATTTCTTTCTGCATGGTTAGTTAAGCAAGAAGTGTAGAGTAGGAGGACACAAGTTCGCATCCTAGCTCAGCTGCCGTGAATAACCTAACGTGGGTAACTCACATAACCTATCTACATTTCAGTGTTATCTTCTGTAAAATAGAGGCAATAATAACATTTAATTCCTAGGTTGGAGAACTCTATAATGTGTGTGAAATCATGTTCCAAACTATAGAGCACTCCATATTGAGACGCAGCCTGACACACATGAGTGTCACACATAGCCTGACACACATGAGTGTCCAGAACACATCCTGAGTGACCTCACTGAGCTCCTGTCTGGATGAAGTGGGGATTAAAAGTTACTGAGATTATTAAAGATAAGATTTGCACGATGTATGCACATAAAGATGCTCTACTCGTGGTTGCTGCAAGATGGTTCTCCTCTGAGAAAAGGATCTTGTCCCTTGGGAAAGAGAAGAAAATTGCGATGGGAAATGAAAACAAGAAGGGGCTACATAAAAATGTTTTTCAGTGGAATTAAAAGCCCATTCTGAAAACATGACTTTGCATGTATAGTTATACCTATGAGCTCCAGAACAGCCAAAGCGGATGACTTGATGGGCTGGAGTTGGGGAAGGTCAAAGCAGGTACTCTGTGATGGAGGGAACAATTAGAAATGTTGGTCAGTGCAGATCCCAGAAGCTTGCAAGTCTCCTTCAGCAAGACCTGTACTCCAGCCTTAATGCTGAGTTAGCGGAATACTGACTTTTCTATTCAGGGTCATCTGCCTGTGATCTAAGGCTCTTGTCATTACCAAGTAATGAATGAGTTGCCTAACTACCCCAAGGTCAAATACTGCCCCTTCAGCTAGCTCCAGCTGTGGGCTACTGCTCAGAGAACCCTTGGTTCTCAGTCTCCCCCATCCTCTGCCCGGCTTCCCTGTCTGCTTGAGTTTTAGTTCTTCCCTAGCACATATGGCAGTGAAAATTTTTCCACCTCCTCTGGAGTGAAAAACTTCATTTGGAACCAAGTAAAAAGGCGCCAGGCTGCATGCCCTTGGTCCCTCATGCCATCAGCACCCATTCAAGACCTCCTCAGTACAGAATTTGCTGGTTACAACAGGCAGGACCAAACTTCTCTCCCACACCTGGCAGTGGGTTATCTCACCTGGCCACTAGGATAATGCCCGGTGTCCTCCTAAAATGTTTAGTGAGCCTTGGGGACCCCAGGAGAAAGCTGCCAAAACCTATCATGATAGGTACTAAACTTCCCTCGGAGGGAGATATGAATTGCTAGAGTGTGTCCTCAATTTGCCAAATGGCAGTCATAAAGAAAATATAGGCTATATTGTGCACATTATTGACTCCTATTTTAATTAATGTAAGACACATGCCTCATTTGGGAGCATGGTTGATTCATTCACTCAGTAATTATTCATTAAGGATATATTAAATTCAAGGTACTACCATCCAAGATCTTTGGAGATAATGAATACAAGCATCTTCCACGGGTAACATTTGAAACATAAGGAAAACCCCGTCAAATTCAGACAAAATTCTAGGTTTCTGCGAATGGACAACTGCAGAGACTCCTCAAGGGTTGGGAAACCCCAGAGCTTTTTCTTCTCTCTCCTCAGGTTTGGGTCCCACAGTCCACTCTGCTGTGAATACCAACAGGGATCACAAAACTCACCTCCAAGTACCTGGCTTCCTATCTACTCCCTTCAGGCAGCTGTGGTAATCTGTGAATGTGGGGCTTGTTCCAAAACCTGTTACATCCTCGCTCCCCACACATCCTCCCCTGTGTGTTGGGAGCTGAGCTAAAGTGCAGCCCACCTCTGCCTTCCCCAGAATGGGGTGATGCTTCTGCTGACTCAGAGTCAGACCGGGTATACTCTCCACCTGCCGCAGACGTACATCAGCCCTTTCTTGAGCGCGCTATCCATGCCCGATGCCCTCTGCAACCACCGTTTCATCCCCGCCTGGTTTGCACGCAGTCTTCATTCTGCACCTGCCAGAGGAAGCCACTTGCCTCTCATTAAAAACAGACGCAGACATTTTTCTCTCCATTTCATTTCTTTAGCCCCGAGTACACCTTCCTTCCGTCTCCTTTTGTAATCCTCGTGTCTCCCGTTTCTAGGTTCTTTATGAATTTTCCTCTTTACACCTCATCTCTACCCTTTATGTAACTCAGAGTTTAGTGAACATTGAACGAAATTTTTTTTGGCTTGTTTGCCCCTTAGTTGGAAGACCACAGCCTCCTGTCAGTTCGGTGGCAAACTCAAAATCAGGAGTCTCTGTGCAGCAACATTTCATTTACATATTTTTCTCATCGTTCTTTAAAAATCTTTTGCTGTGTAGTGAAATGATGGTCACTGGGGGACAATCCCGTGAACCACTGCAAGCGAGAATGCAGTCCAGATTATAACATCACAGACTCGGAGACCTTGATAAAGTGTTCAAGGCGAAGACTAAAACTTGAACCCTCTTCCTATGGATCCTATACTCCCTGCAGCCTCCATTTATAGATACTGGAGGAAAATGCTTTCCTTCTATTTCACGAGTGGAAGTAATTCAAAATCATTTCTTAGGGTCATCGAACTGTGAAATGTTCCATGGATTTTCAGGAAGAAAATCTTCAGGCAAGAATTGTGTCTCAGCAAAATGGTATATACACACATTCGAGGGTAATACCTTTTTACATGTTGATAGCAGACTGTGTCCCGGAGTAGAGGGGCCACCTTTGTGGAAAAGCTGTGGTGGCGTGTGATTTTAAAGAAGAGATGCTCCTGGTCGCCACTGAGGTGTCCCTCGAGAGTCAGTCTGTACAACCCGTGCTCACGCCTAGACCTTTGTCTTTTGTGATGTGATCTCGCAGGCACAGTTCCTGGAAGGGGCTGGTGCTTCCAGTGTCCTTGTGTTCATGCAGCTCCAAGGAGACGAAGCATGTCTCCTATCCAGGAGCACTCCAGATTGCAGAAGGGTGGTTTCTGTACGGGGTGTGGGAGAGGGAACTCTAGTCACAACCTGGGCATGGTTCGGGGCATCTTCTAGGGCACACCATGCTGGTTCCTTTGCACTTATCTTCACTGGGGAATGAGGAGAACTGAGAAGAGGTATTAATGGTGTTAGAATCAAAGTTATTATTAAAGTTAGGGTGTAAAGGGGGTGGTTATCCCTATTTCATGGGCCCTTAGCTAGCAGCCCTGCATTTACGTGTGCCTGGGACATGCTTCCCATTGTCAGCCAGAACATTCCTTTCTGTAAACCCAGGATTACAAAAGCTCGTTGGAAGGGATAGTTAGAGACTTTTCTACAGCCTTCCTGAGCTTATGGGAGAATTAAGCCTTACAAATCTTATAAGAATTGATGAACCTGGTGATATTTTTAAAAATGCAGCATAAACCTTCAGATTCATGGCCTAATCATCACAACTGGAAAGCCCTTATGCTTCAGGATTTTAAAAAAAAAAAAAAAAAAAAGCACTCTTTGCCAGCTTTACCTACTCTGAGACAGACTCCAGTACTCCAAGAGCTTGCATATTCTGCACAAACTGACACTATTGTTCCCACATCTCTAAAAATAAACAGTGGCGTTGTTGGGTTTTTTGGGGGGTGAGGGGTTGTTTTGTTTTGTTTTTTGGTGGGAGAAAGGATGTATGTTATTATTCTTGTACGGAAATAATTAACAAAGAAAACGTGGCATCCCACACTTAATTTAACCGTTCTTTTAAATATTTTCCTCATACCTGAATTACACGAACATAGTATTTTAATAAGCTGATCTGCAAGTATTTTTTTCCCCTTCTCATTGAGGTGCAAAGTAATCTAGAGGGTCAAGGTTTCCAATCTTTTTCTCTTGCATTAAAATGGTCTGTCATTTCCATTGTGGCTACACCCAAAAGTCAATTTTTGGTCTGGTTAAACTGCCCTGTAGAATAATTCAGTGGTTATGAAGATGGAATTCTTCTCGAAGTGTAACTACTCCACTTGCTGGTGTATGGTGGCAATGACATTCATCTTCAAAACGATCCCAGTCCAGAGCAGGGGTTTTTTGTATTCGTGTTTCAGCATTTTCTTTTCTTCGGAGTAATTCTTTATCTTTACGTTTTGGGGCTTCATAATGAATGGAGGCTTAACTTGGAGAAACTGAAAAAATTAATAGTGCCATCCTACATTGTAAACCAGGTATATTAAATTCAATAGAATAAGAATTTTTTTAAAAATTTTTCATGCCTATAAAGTAGAGAAATATTCTGAGTGATGTTTAATGTTAAAGGTTTGTTTAATACTAGAGCCCCTTAATTTTTTGAATTGAGGTACAATTTATGTACAATCAAATGCACAGATCTTAAATTTCCAATCCAGTGAGTTTTGACAACTGTGTATACCCTGTATAATGGCCGAAATAAGTAAGACATCAAATTCCATACACTAAGTAGTTCCCTCGCGGCCTTTTCCAGTCAATTCCAGCCCACGACCCTACCACCTCCCTCTCACCCCCTCATTTCCTGTGTTCTCTCCAAGCAGTCACTTTCTTGTCTTTGTCACAGTAGTTAATTGGGCCTATTCTTGGGCCTCCACCGAAAGGAATCATACAACATATACTTTGTAAATGCTCTATTCACTTACCCTAACATCTCTGAGATTGTTACATTTATCAGGAGTTTATTCCTTTTTTATTGTTGAATAATGTTCTATTAGATGACTGAACTACAAATTATTTCTCTGTTATCCTCTTTTTGACATTTGAGTTGCTTCTAGTTGGGGACTTTTATGAATTAGATGGCTCAGAAATTCTAGTATAAATCTGTTTGTGAATATCTGTTCTCATTCTGATTGGATAAAGACCAAGGAGTAGAATTGCTAGATCATAAGGTAAATGTTTAACTTTGTAAGTAACTGTCCAACGCTTCACCAGCAATGTTGAAAGTTCTAGTTGCTCCTTATCCTCATCAACAGCCAGCATGAAATGGTATCTCTAGTGGCTTTAATTTGCATACCATTCATGGCTAATGATGTAGATCATCTTTTTATGTACTTTGCCCATTTGTATCTTCTTTGGTGAGGCTGTTCAGGTTTTTTAAAGTTTTGCCCAATCACTTATCTATTGTTGATGGTGGTTCTTCACAGAGTCTGGATGTAAGTCCTTTGTCAGATACATGTACTGTAAATATTTGCCCAGTTTGTGGATTACCTGTTTATTTTATTAAAAATGCCTTTTGGGGCATGTAGCTGGCTCAGTCAGTACAGCATGCAAATCTTGATCTTGGGATTCTAAGTTCAAGTCCCATGTTGGGTATAGGCAGTACTTTAAAAAAAAATGATAAAGTGCCTTTTGATTAGCTTAAATTTTAAAATTTGATAAAGAACTGTAAATTACTTTTTTCATTTGTGATTAATGCTTTATAGGGTCCTAAGAAACCTTTGTTTACCCTGAGATTGTGAAGATATTCTGCTGTTACTCAAAAAAGTGGTGATAGCAACTTTTTAAAATTGGGAATAATAATGACCATTTGCAGGCAGATGAAGAAGCCTGCTTGTAATGACTGAAACACAGGGCTGTCTCTGCACTTTTACAAATTTGTGATTACTTATTACTTTGCATGTGTCTCCTTGATTTATCCTCTTTTTTCTGAGAAATAGAAAGTAAATTTGGGTGCTTTGTGAATTGTCAAGATTGAAGTACTGGAAAAGAAAGCTCAATGTGAAGTTTGAATGTCCTATATATGATAATGACTTTAGATAATGATCGTTATAGTACAAGTGATTTTATAGCATTATTCACTGTCCTTGAGCAATGACTTCAATTCCAGGGAGCCAGACCATGCTATTTCTATTTTCTGGCCTCATCTTTGCAGCAAGAGGATGAGAGCAAATTATGAAACTTTCCTAATAATATCATTTGCTGCAAACATTGATTTAAATATACAAAAATTTTAATATTTTAAACATATATGCAGTATATACGTATAAAATTCTCTTCACCTTTACTAAGATGATACTCTCACGTCTCCTAGAGCTAAGGAAATCTCTGAAAATATTTTATTCCTTTGATTAATATTTATTAATCCATACTGTGTGCTAGGCACTGGGTATGCTGTGGTGAGCAAAGAGACCAGATACAGACCTCTAGGGGCTTACTCTCTAGATGGGAAAAGGTATTGTCTAGATTTTGCTAGATCACCTGCAGGATATTATAGGACACTGTGAAAGACAGTAAGGGGGACAATTTCTTTTGGAGATGCCTGCCTCCGCAGGTGACATCTAATCAGAGACTTGGGTAGAGGAGGACCCAGCCATGGGGGAAGAGCAGTCTGTGCAGAACCAGCACAGGTGAAAGCCTTACACAGGTAAGGACCAGATGAGGGTAGTAAGGTGTAGTGCACAGAGGGGACAGACGAGGTAAGGTGAAGTAGGAGAGAGAGGTAGCAGCAAGATCACTGATGGGCCTTATTGACCTTGGTCAAGAGTTAAGGTGGTGAAGACTACCCTACCTTTCAGGACCATGTAAGCACGATCCACATTTCTCACAAAATATGTGCAAGGTGTTTATAGTTAGAGTAAGGGGTAAGAATTAATATTTTGTTTAGAGTCCCTGAAAAGTAGCTCATATTTATTTATAAGTGATAACTGACAGTACATGGCCCAGGATGACTGGAGTCACTCACTGGTGTTCATTGATGACAAAAGCTCCATGAAAGTGTGAAGCAGAGAGGGGGTCACTAGCCAAGTGAATTCAGATTTAGAACCCATCTAAGGGCTATACGGTGCCAGTGCCTGAACATTCTGAAGAAGGAGGAAGACGGCCACGAGTCAGATTAGGTTGAGGTGAAGTCTTGAAATAATATCCAGGATTTAGGATAAGACCACGTGAGGGATGTCAGACCTCATGTACACCAACCATCTGTAGATTATCCCCCATGCAGACTGGATGGAGAGAAACCAGAAACAGAAATTCCACTAAAAAGAGTTTGAAAGTGTTTGTGTAACTTATGCAGAATGGTAAAGGATAGGAAGACATGAAACCAAGAATGGTTGTGCAGAAAACTTTATCAGTTGGTCAGATTTGCTGACAACTCTCAGCCAAGTTTATTCAGGTCTAGAAGCCCCTATATGACTCTCTTTGTGACTCGGAGTTATTTCTGGTCTTTAGGAAGTATGGACAAACCATGCCATCTATGTATCCCTTCCCACGGGGTCTTCAAGAGAGGCAAAGGTGTGGCTGGAAGCTGCAGGACAGCTCTGGGCAGGCAGATGAATGAGCTGGGTGCAGGGTGAAAGTCAGAATCCTCTCTCTGCTTCTGTGCCCCCATCGCAGGCCAGGCAGCATTAACCCTTCCTCTCCTCAGTTAAGATTCGTCTGGCTCTCTCCCAAAGGTGCATAGTGCCTACATAGACATACACACAACTCCATCTCTGGTGATCATCTAATCACAGGAAAATGCAAACCACATCCTCCCACACTGAAGAGACTGGAACCCTCTGAAAGAAATGTATCAGAATGACTAAAAATGAATTAAATATCAGGATGGAGAGCTTGCAGAAGATTCAGAATGCAATAGTTTCAAAAATGTTTTATTAGGAAAGTCAAGGAATTTCACTATCTTTTCATGGTTGTTTTTGTTGAGCTTTAGGGTCTAGCTGGATATCTGCAAACGACAACAAATAACCCCTAGCTTTTGGGAGATATTCAGATGGGAATATTCAAGAACAATGAACTTCATCAGTAGGAGACAAATGAGTAGATGTAGAGATAAACAATTTAGGGATAAAGGAAAGAGTCCTTGGTGATATGCACAGTGGGGATTCATGAAGAAATTTTTTTTTAATAGAAAGATGGGAGATACTCTATATGGTGAAAGTAAGAAAAGCAAAAATGAAGAGGATCACGGAAATAAAGGTCAAAGGATGTCTACAATGTGCTCTTAACAGTGGTGACGATAATTGAGAAATTGGAGAAATTTAAAACAGGAAAATCTTCCCCCAGTCTTTATCGTGTGTCTGCAGAAAATATTTTTCAATTGATCACTCTTCAATTTAAAATTTCTTTTCAGGAAATGGACTGTATTAAATCCTGTAGTTCTTGGGGCAACCGGGTGGCGCTGTTGGTTGAGTGTCCAACTCTTGGTTTCAGCTCAGGTGGTCTTCTCTTTGGGTCAGGGGATCCAGCCCTTTCTCGGTTCTCTGGAGTCTCCTTGAGTTTCTCTTTCCCTTTCGCTCTGTTCTTCCCACTGTGCTCCCTCTCTCGCTTTCTCTCTCAAATAAATAAAATAAATCTTTATAAATAAATCCTCTAGCTCTTGACTCATCGTTTTTGAAATCTAGAATTTAATCTATAGATAAGCTTGACTGTTTTGTAATGGAGTAGTTTGAGGGCTCTTTTACAATACTAAATACATTTTTGTTGAATGGGTTGCAAAAACATTAGTTTTAACAGATCTATGATTCTTTACGTTTTCTATTCATTGTATTAGATACTTTTTTCATACCTCCTAAGGCTAAATTTGGTTAGTTGATATCACTGTGGAATTGGAACAGGGGAACATAGAACTAATTCCTCATTTGACTTTTAAATTAGTTTTTTGTTTGCGTTAACTAAAATTGAAATGTTTCGATTATGAATAATGCCAAAATGAAATGGTACACTCCATTGACTTTAATGAAGTGTACATGTTCTTGCAGGCTTGTGAATGATGGCGTGGTAGCAAAAAGCTTGAATCTTACTGTTTAATATTGACTGCACTCATATATTGTATTTATGATACTACTTACCACAATCCTCCTTTTTAAATTTTATGAACACAGTTGAACTTAAAATTTTTGTTTCATCGACTTTTCCAAGGGACGGACATTACCAAGGGTGTGCCCAACCTAATTTTACATAAAAGCAAGAGTTGACAACCAATTCATTAAATTCAAATTAGCTGACATTTACTCCATGACTACTATATGAAAGACACTGTGCTAGGAGATTAATTTTCAAAGAATAAACAAATCATCTAGGTAATTAAAGCTTCAAAATGAAATTTTTAGTCTTCAGTGCCAGTGACTATAATAAAGTGTATATAATAACTTAAATACTAAACAACACTTGCTGCTAATACATACAAAAGAGAGAAGCAACCAGAGAAATTCTGAATAATGATAGTAATATAATATTAATTGTACAGTATCTCGAGTAAAACTCTTTGCTAATTTTTTTTAAACGGAATCTTGAATTAAATCTTTAGTGGTTATTAGAAGAGTGAAATATGTTCAGATTCTTACAAGTGGATTTAAAGTTCATGCCCTATATCTATAATTTCAAGCTAAAGCTATGGTTTTCTTGTTTGATTTTTTTTTTAATTTCAGTATACTTAACATACAGTGTCATATTAATTTCAGGTCTACAATATAATGATTCAACAATACCACACATTATCCAGTGCTCATCACAACAAGTGCCCTCCTTAATCCCCATCACCTATTTCCCCCACTCCTCCCCCACCTGGTAACCATCAGTTTGTTCTCTACAGTTAAGAGTCTGTTTCTTGAGTCCGTTTCTCTTTTTCTTTTGCTCATTTTTGTTTGTATCAGAAGTTCCACATATGAGTGAAACCAGATGGTATTTGTCTTTCCCTGATGGACTTATTTCGCTTAGCATAATACTCTCTAGCTCCATCCATGTCCCATGTTGTTGCAAATGGCAAGATTTTATTCTTTTTTATGCCTGAATAATATTCCATTATATAGCTATAGATGCAGGTATCACATCTTCTTTATCTATTTATCTATCAGTGGACACATTGGGCTGCTTAGACATTTTGGCTATTATAACTAAGGCTGCAATAAACATCGGGGTGCACGTCTCCCTTTGAATTAGTGTTTTTGTATTTTGGAGGTAAATACCCAGTAGCACAATTACTGGATGGTAGGGTCGTTCTGCTTTTAACTTTTTGAGGAACCTCCTTACTGTTTTCCATGGTGGCTGCCATAGTTTGCATTCCCACCAACAGTACAGGAGGGTTCCTTTTTCTCCACATCCTCGCCAACACCTCTTGTTTCTCATGTTTTAAATTTTAGCCATTCTGACAGGTGTGAGGTGATATTTCATTGTAGTTTTGACTTTCATTTCCCTGATGATGAGTGATGTTGAGCATCTTTTGGAGTGTCTTTTTGCCATCTGGATGTCTTCATTGGAGAAATGTCTGTTTGTCTTCTGCCCGTTTTTAATTGGATTATTTGTTTTCTGGGATGTTAAGTTGTAATTGTTCTTTACACATTTTGGATCCTAACCCTTTATCCTTTATGTCATTTGCAAAAATCTTCTACCATGCAGTAGGTTGTCTTTTAGTTTTGTTGATTAATTTCCTTCACTGTGCAGAAACTTTTTATTTTGATGCAGCCCCAAGAGTTTATTTTTGCTTTTATTTCCCTTGCTTCAGGAGACATATCTAAAAAAAAAAATTGGGGTGCCTTTGTGGCTCAGCAGGTCAAGCATCTGCCTTCAGCTCAGATCATGATGTCAGGGTACTGGGATCGAGTCCCACATTGGGCTTCCAGCTCAGCAGGAAGTCTGCTTCTCTCCTTTTCTTTCTCTGTCTCTCCCCGCCTCCACACACACATACTATGCATGGGCTCTCATTCTCTCTCTCTCTCTGCCTCAAATAAATAAAATCTTTAAAAAAAAAAAAAAGAGAGAGAGAGAGAAGAAAAATGTTGCCAAAGCCGATGTCAGAGACATAACTGCCTGTGCTCTTTTCTGGGATTTTTATGGTTCCAGGTCTCACTTTTAGGTCTTTAATCCATTTTGAGTTTATATTTGTGTATGGTGTAAGAAAGTGCTCCAGTTTCATTCTTTTGCATGTAGCTGTCCAGTTTTCCCAACATGTTTGTTAGAGAGACTGTCTTTTTACCATTGGATATTCTTTCCAGCTTTGTCAAAGATTAATTGACCATAGAGTTGGGGGTTTATTTCTGAGTGTTTTATTCTTTTCCATTGACCTATGTGTTTATTTTTGTGCCAGTACCATATCATTTTTGATCACTACAGCTTTGTAATATAGCTTGAAGACTAGAATTGTGATACCTCCAGCTTTGTTTTTCTTTTTCAAAATTGCTCTGGCTATTCAGAGTCTTTTGTGGTTCCATATAAATTTTAGGATTGTTCGTTTTAGTTCTGTGAAAAATTCTGTTGGTATTTTGAAAGGGATTGCATTAAATCTGAATTACTTTGGGTAGTTTAGATATTTTAGCAACAGTTCTTCCAACCCATGAACAGAGAACGCCCTTTCATTTCCTTGAGTCATTTTCCATTGCTTTAAACCATATTTTATATTTCTCAGAGTACAGGTTTTTAACCTTTGGTTAGGTTATTTCCTAGGTATCTTATTATCTTGATGTAATTGTAAATGAGATCATTTTCTCTTCCTGCTACTTCATTATTAGGTATAGAAGTGCAACAGATTTCTGCACATTGATTTTGTATCCTGTGAATTTACTGAATTCATTTATCAGTTCAAGTATGTTTTGATCGAGTCTTTTGGGTTTTCTATATATGGGATCATGTCATCTGCCAACAGGAAATATTTTATTTCTTTCTTACCAATCTGGATGCCTTTTATTTATTTTTGTTGTCTGATTGCTGTGACTGGGACTTTGAGTACAATGTTGAATAAAAGCAGTGAGAGTGGACATCCTTGTCTTGCTCCAGACCTTAGGGAGAAAGTTCTCAGTTTGTCCCCATTGAGTAGGATGTTGGCTGTGGGTTTTTCCTATACAGCCTTTATGATGTTGAGATAGATTCCCCCCAGCCTACTTTGTTGAGGACTTTTATCAAGAATGGATATTATACTTTGTCTAATACTTTTTGTGTTATCTATTGAAGTGATCATATGGTTTCTATCCTTTCTGTTATTGATGTGATGTATCACATCAATTGATTTGTGAATATGGAACCACCCTGTATCCTGGGAATAAATCTCACTTGATTATGATGAATGATTTTTTTTAATTGTTCAATTCGGTTTGCCAGTATTTTGCTGAGGATTTTTGCATTTATATTTATTAGAGATATGGGCCTGTATTTCTTTTGGTAAGTGTGGTGTCTTTATCTGGTTTTGGTATCAGGGTGAGTACTCGCTTCATCAAATGAATTTGGAACTTTTCCTTCTTATTCTATTGTTTGGAATAGTTTGAGAAGAATAGGTATTAACTTTTCTTTAACTGTTTGGTAGAATTTGCTGGTGAAGCTGTCTGGTATTGAACTTTTGTTTGTTGGGAATTTTTTGATGAGTGATTCAATCTCCTTGCTAGTAATCAGTCTGTTCAAATTTTTCTTCATGCTTTGGTATTGGTAGGTTATATGTTTCTAGGAATTTATCCATTTCTTCCAGGTTGTCCAATTTGTTGACATATAGTTTTTCATAATATTATCTTAAAATTGTTTGTATTTTTGTGCTGTTGGTTATTTCTCCTCTTTCATTTCTGATTTTGTTCATTTGAGTCTTTTTTCTTTTTTCTTTTTCTTTCTTTTCTTTTTCTTCTTCTTCTTTTTGTTTTTATGAATCTGTATAGAGGTTTATCAATTTGGTTGATCTTTTCAAGGATCCAGCTCTTACTTTCACTGAGCTGTTCTGTTGGTCTTTTTAGTTTCTATATTATTTATTTCTGCCCTAATCTTCTTTATTTCTTTCATTCTACGGTTTTGGGTTTCACTTGTTCTTTTTCTAACTCTTGGATGTTAGATTAGGTTGTTTTTTTTGAAATTTTTTTTGCTTCTTGAGGTATGTCTACGTTGCTACGAACTTTTCAGAACGGCTTTTGCTGCATCTCAAAGGTTTTGAACCTTGTGTTTTCATTTTTATTGTTTCCATGTACGTTAAGATTTCTTTGATTCCTTGGTTGACCCATTCGTTTAGTAGCATGTTATTTAATCTCCATGTATTTGTGGTCTTTCCACATTTTCTTTTTGTGATTGATTTCTAGTCTCATAGCATTGTGATTAGAAGAGATAGATGCATGGTATGACTTTGATCTTTTTTAATATGTCAAAACTTGTTTTGTGGCTTCATATGTGATCTATCTGGAGATCATTCCCTGCACATTTGAAAAGTGTTATTCTGTTCTTTTGGGATGGAATATTCTGAATATCTCTCTTAATCCATCTGGTCCAGTGTATCATTCAAAGCCACTGTTTCCTTGTAGATTTTCTAACTGGGTGATCTGTTCATCGATGTAAGTGGGGTATCCTACTATTGATTAGTTCATTTATGTTTGTTATTAACTGTTTTGTGCATTTGGGTGCTCCCACACTGGGTGCATAAATATTTATAATTGTTATATCTTCTTGTTAGCTTGTTCCTTTTTTTTTATTATAAAGTGTCCTTCTCTGTCTTTTGTTACAGTGTTTTAGTGTCTGATATTTAGTGTCTGATATTTAGTGTTTTGTCTGATATGCATATTGCTACTCTGGCTTTCTTTTGACACCTGTTTACATGATAAGTTCTTCTCCATGCCCTCATTTTCTATCTACAGGTGTTTTGAAGCCTAAAATGAGTCTCCTGTAGGCAGCATACAGATGGGTCTTTTCAATCCACTCTGTCCCCCTATGTCTTTTGATAGGAGCACTTCATCTATTTATACTCAAATTAATTATTGATACATACTTATTGCCATTTTGTTACTTGTTTTTTGGTTATATTTGTACTTTTTCTCTGATCCTTTCTTCTCTTTCTGTCTTTCATGGTTTACTGCTTTTCTTTAGTGATATACTTGGATTCCTTTCCTTCTTTGCCTATTAGCAGTTTTTGACTTGTGGTTACCATTACTTTTGTGTAGAACATCTTCTGCCTAGAGTAGTCTGTATTGAGTTCATGGTTGCTTAAGTTACTCCTGTCCCCCACCATGTTTTAGGTATAAGGTGTCATTTGCTCTGATGCCAGTGTTCTCTGGTTGTATCCATAGAACAAGGTAACTTTTGGGTCTTCCTACTCCACTGTCTTCCCCAGTTGTCTGTGCAATTATTTTTGCTAACATTTTTATGCCAAAGGAGCAATCACATGATAAATGTATACTTAAATTAACAATTATTTTGTCAATATTGGGAGGATAAACAAGTTAATTCATGAGTGTACTAATGTGTGTTTAAGAGCTTTGAAACAAACAGTGGATTCAGCATGTATCACATGCTCTGAAAATTAGCAGTTTTGCAGTCTTAATGAGTGTTCTATATGGCACAAATTCACGGAATGGGAAATTATGAACACCACTTTACTTGTTGCTGTTGGATACACTGAATGTGTCATGAAAGTCCTTCCTAGTCGGATCATACAGTCCTTTATCTCATAAATGACAGAGTTTAAGTAGCCCAACCCAAGCTCATACTCCAAGTGGAAGAACTGGATTTACGAGCCAGGATTCCAATTTTCAGCTTTTTGGAAGTGTATTATAGAGGTAACATCTAACTACAGGGAGAGCCTAACATCTCGCACAATGGAAAGTGCCATGTGCACATGATCTAATTTAATATACATTTTCATAGTCTGCAATTCTTTGACAGATAGCCACTAGCTACAGTTTTCAGCCCTGTGTCCAAAATGATTGAGGGTAAATTTTATTTATCATTGCACCCTTTTGTTTATTTTGGATTCTGAACTTGGAAAATATGTCCTGGACTAGAATTCTAAGTCGATTACACCCTCAATGTGCGATTTGTGGAAACTTGTTTTACTTCTCTGAGCTGCAGGCTTCTGTTTTCATTTTGTTTGTTGTTTCCATTTCCATGCCAAAGATCTCTCTAAAGCATAAAGAGCTATATAAATTACAATTAACAAATATACATTTATTTACATATTTGCTGGTTTGAGGGCTTGGATGTCTCCAGTGGCATCAGAGGCAGGGATGCTGTATGTGCTCTGTTCCACCAGCATCCTAGAGAAAAATTGGGCCAAGGCCCAGCCAGATACGTGTGGACCTGTGCACCAAGAGTGGAGGAAAAACCCCCTTTTTACACCTTTTTTCCTCAAGAGAGCAAAGGCAAGAGTATCTTGTCAGTAGAAGAACAGTAACTGAAACTTAGGAGCCCACGTGCAACTGGTTGTCAGGAGATGTCAGTGGCTAACACCTGCCAGCCTTGTGGGAATTTGGGTCTATGAGCTGCCTTTCCTGATGAGAGGAGTAGGCAGCAGAGGCCACGAGTCCAGCTCATTGTCTGGCAACCTAGAGAGACCTTCTGAGTCACTCACCAGACAAGCTTATTTGTCTCCCCAAGACTGAAAGTCTGGAAACATTTAAATAAGAGAATTAGAAACAATAGATACTGATTTCAGCCATTCCAGTGAAAATGCATCCTGAGTTTACTTCTTTGTCTTTCTACATAAAGGCTCTCTGTTGTCCATTTCCACCCCTGCACTGTGCTTTACCTTTCTCTTCCGCCCCTGGGTGGTTGTTCCCCTCTTCCAGCTGCATTTCCCAACTCCGGCCACCTCCACTCTGCTAACCCCCAGCGGGCCCCTCAAACATGGGTGTCTCTCAGAACTTCCCTTGTCATGTTCTTTCTCTGCCTAAGAATGGCCCTCAAGGTTTTCATGATCAGTGTCTGGCTTTCCAGTTTCTGTCTGTGTCCCATTCCCTCACTTCCACTCAGACTTCTTATGGTATTGCGTTCTCAACTCTCTGACATTTTAACCTACCAGATTGGTGGTGGACTTCCATGAAGCTTTCCTGATGATTGCAGTCCACACTGGTCTCTCATTTATGTGTACTCGTGCCACTAAAGGCTGAGCAGTTTGGAATTTACTTGTTCCACAGTTGTTCAGCCTCCTGTCTTCCTGGACGAGTCAAGGGGCTATACCGTGAAAGTTGTACGGTTCTCTGCCCTTCCTGCAACAGGTGTTTAATTACCCTCTGCTTCTGGATTAATTGTCTGATCACGATAAGTACACAGGAGGGGGAAATGGACAACATTTTGGCCTATTTCATATTTTCTCACCATCAACCTTCCTTCTGTGGCTTCATGCTTGACTCTGGCCCCTTATCCTCCCATGGGCATTGTACGACTTTGGACTCTGGCATCAGAAACAATGGAACTCAAACCTTGACCTGTTGTAGGTCCTGGAACATGTTCTTTAACCTCCCCCAAGCTTCTGTACCTCTATAAAACGATGATGTAATAAGTGTTGGGGCTTTTTCGGGCTCTCTGCTCAGCGGGGAGCCTGCTTCCTCCTCTCTCTCTCTGCCTGCCTCTCTGCCTACTTGTGATCTCTGTCTGTCAAATAAATAAATAAAATTTTTTAAAAAAAGGAAGAGTTGGGGCTTTTGGGGGGAGGGGGGACTTGTCTGTCTGTCTTGTTTGTTTAAATGGATGTATTAACCTTTCTCTAATGCATGGAGAAAAGAGTTCAAAGATACACAGATTAAAGATATGCCAGTCTAAGAGCGCCCCTTGCATACTATTTTGAGAACTGTGCTATTCAGGTTCTATATTGTTCTATATTGTGCTATATTGTAGATGTGAAACCCGAGGTTCAGTGGAATTACATTTTTTGTCCACAGCCGCCAAGGTAGAAGGTGTGGAGTTGGCATACAAACTTGAGGCTGTGGGACCCCAAACCTCACACTCCTCCTATTCCACATGCCCTGTGTGTGTCTGTGGAACACAGGGTTACTCCAGGTGATCATAAGAGAACATCTGTCTTGAATGACCTTTACAATTACTTAAAGTTAATATAAAATTCATACACAGCCAGTAACTTACATTGTCAAGTGCACCAGGAGAGAGGGACTTCTTTTTGCATATGTTGCTAAAATTGTAATCCTCTGAAAGAGGACAGTTGAAGTGAGAAGAAACATCATAGACCGTGAAAGGTAACATCCCTTAAATCCTTGGGCTAAAGACAAGGATACTAGGTCCTGCTTCTAGCTGTCAACTATCATTTTGTGATCATAGATGAATTACTTCATCTGAAGAGAAGAAAATTATGTATCTCCAGACATGTTATAAATGAAATTGATTACTGAATATAATACAATTGTATTTAAGTAAAAAAAAAAAAAAAAAAAAACCTAGCAGCCCAACATCTAAGACGGATAAACCTGCACAGAAATCTAAGGTTAAAGGGTGATATAAATGAAAACAATAAAAGTATTACCTTGTTACTTTGGCTGGTTTAATTTAAACCCATGCTTTCAGGTTTCACCTCTGAGGCTTATGGTACTAAGTGTGTATTTCTGATGCAACCCAAAGTGAGTTACCATGGATTTGATTCTACCAACGGCAAAAAGAAAAGAAAAAGAAAACAGAAAGGAGATGAGGGAATGCATTTTCACAATTTGATTGTGAAAGAGCTTCAGAAGTTGTATTTCAGAAGATATGTTTTTAGAAGTATTTTATGGTAGCCTTTTCAGCAGAGCCGCAGAATAATAAAAGCTTATTTAACTTAATTTTCCACTCCATTACTCCCCAAAGTGTAAGACCAAGTGAAGGAATGTCCTCACAGATTGCTTACCACATGTCAGAAATTTAATATCGTACTCCCTGGGAGTATTTCACCCATTTCTCTGTAATATTTTAATTCCTAACTGAAGGAGAGGAAATTACATTAAAACTTAGATCTTAGTCGGAGAATGCTCTGTCAACCTCCATTAAATCTAAAGATCTGTTGTCGTTTGGTTACTAAGGGATCCTGAACAACAAATTCAAATGACCCACCGTACATTAAGCAATAATGTGTGCAGAACAGCCTGCTCGAGTCTGTGGGCAGAGAAAAAAGGTGAACTTGCAAACCTCTCTTCCCACTCCTAGGAGGCAGTTCTGTGCCCTAGTCACAGACCACCACAGCCACCAATTCATAGAATTGGATCCTCAAGCCAAATGTTTAACCACTGTGAGTTTTCTCGTCCATAAAATGGAGTGTGATCCCGGCTGGAAGGGAGATTAAATTGTCTCTCAGATCCTTTATAACATTAAAGTCTTAAGAGTCCACAACTGAATCAGAGTTGCACATACACGTAAATTGTGACAAAATATTAAGTAGAACCGAATAAGTTCTCCTATCCTTTCTTGATGTTTGGAGCAAAAACTGACCTAAACAACAGAGGTATGTTTCTGTGCGTGAGAGAGAGAACCACAGGAACAGAGGGAGACAGTGCTCCCAAGTGATTCCCTTGGCTTGTAATTTGGTATTTCAGTTTTTTTGGTAAAGGAAAAAACAGACAAAAATCCTGTCACAATCCTGTCTCAAAATCGGAGGACCATTAAAAATCCACTCTTTTAACTGAAGCATAAAAGTTACAATTAGAAAGAGTGGTATTATGGGATCCTTCCTGTGAGCCCAGCACTGTGCTGGCTGTTGAGGAATAAGAGAGAGAGGAAGGGATGTAGGGGGACGGCATGGGTCCAGGAGCCCAGGTTGGGGAGAGCTTGAATGAAGGTGAGCCTCCTGGCCTGGCAAGGAATTTATTCAACATCTTTTCTGCAATTAATTTTCACTTTCTGCAATTAAACATTTTCCATTTAAAGAAATTTCTGCTCTAAACATACTACTTCAAAGATGAAAGATTTCTTAAGTTGCGGTGAATTACAAATTATGCAAAGAAGTACATTTAAAATGATTGGTTTTAAGACATGTTTAAGAGAGACGTATTAGTGGGGGGCAAATGCTTTGAGGTTTCATATCTGATATACATGAAATTCCGACGAATTGACTGTTGTTGTAAATACTTGAAAGGACCCCTTGGTCATTCCAAAATTATTTCCCTAGCTAGGTCATTCTCTGAAATAGTCATTTCATACTTCCTCTGGTTTGAAATTCCATCCCCCAAACTCCATCTCCCACACCTCCCCTCCTCAGTGGAAAACCTTGCTGCATGCTTCAGAGAAGTTAACAGGACCATTTCAGATACCTACACCAAACCTAGAAAACAATTTGCTTCTGTTCCCATCCTGCGCTCCTGCCCTTCTGTTCCAGTGGAGGTCATGGACCCACTGGCTCTCAGTAATGAGTTGTTGCACCTGTGCCCTGGGTCCCTTTTATTCCATCCTCCCGGGGACCTCCCTGAATGGGTTACTCACTTCTTTTCTTAGAATTTCAACCTCTTCTTCCCTAAGGCTGCTTTCCATAGGTATTCACAATGCTTTAAAAAAAAAAAAAAAAATCTTTCCTGAGCCAAGCATCTCAAAAGTTACCTACATCTTTTCACACCCCACCCATTCCCTCCCTGTTCACACCAGTCTGACTTCGGTCTCAGCCCCTCCACCGGCTTGATCCCCGTGTTGTTAAATTCAAAGGACACTTCACAGTCCATCTGACTTGACCTGTATTCATCTTACTCCTCTTTCCTTCTTGAAAAATGGGTTTTCCTCCTCCCTCTCTGACTGTTCCTTTAAGGAGCAGTCATCTCCCATCTGAATTGTACATATTAGATTCCTAGCTTGGCCCAGCTCCACTTTGCTTTGTAGTCTACACACTTTCCCCAGTGATTTTATCCACTCCTATAGACCAACCTCTCTGCTCTGCATATTATCTTCAAAACTTCAGAGCCATGTAACCAGCTGGCTATGGTGTGCCATTATCATGTCTCCCTCAAGCCTGTCCCTCCTCCAACATTCTCCACCTCAGCTAATGTCACCTAATTGCTCCTGTTGGAAACATGACACTTACTCTTTCCCTCTTCTTTAGCTCACATGTTCAGTTATTAAGTCCTAGCCATTTTACTTCCAAAATGTCTATCATGTTTTCTCTTTCTGTGCTAGTCCATCTACCACCATCTCTCACTGGCTATGGGAATGGCCCCCTACCTGCTCTCCCTGCATCCACTCTGCTTCTTTCTATAAATTGCCCTTGTCATAGCCAGAATGAGTTTTACCAAATGCAGACCTGAACGTGTCACTCCAGAGCTGAAAGGTTTTAGAGGCTCCCCTCTATCCTTAGAAGAAAATGCGGATTTCTTTCCCCAATGGTATGTGAACTGCCTTTACCCCACCAACCTCCCTCTCCCTACTCCTTGTTGCCATCACCTGACCCATTCACCCTTCTGTTGCACTGGCTTCCCTCAGCAGCTTGATCACAGGCTCCTGCTGAAGCCCTGAGATACTCTCCCTGCCTCATTCCACCAACCCCTCCCACCTCCAGGCTTTGTCTTGGGCTTCAGATTAAATA
Source organism: Lontra canadensis (assembly GCF_010015895.1). Lineage (NCBI taxonomy): Eukaryota > Metazoa > Chordata > Mammalia > Carnivora > Mustelidae > Lontra > Lontra canadensis. The sequence goes on from NW_022631011.1 coordinate 18,381,499, forward strand.
TCAGTTCCTCAGAGGAACTCTCTAATCTTCCCAACTCCTCTTGACTAGATTTGCTGTCCTTGCTCTTTGCTAACTTAACACCCTTAATCCGTGATATCCATTACCACAACTGTAATTTTTTAAAGATTTTATTTATTTATTTGACACAGAGAGAGCATAAGCAGGAGGAGCAGCAGGCAGAGGGAGAGGGAGAAGCAGGCTCCCCTTGAGACCCCAATGTGGGATTCGATTCCAGGACCCTGGGATCATGACCTGAACTGAAAATAGACGCTTAACCAACGGAGTCACCCAGGCGCCCCACCACAACTGTAATTATATACTTGCTTTGTCATTTTGTTTGACATCTCTTCCCAATCAGACTATTGTCATTCCTGAAACTCCTTCAGCTAGTGTATTTCTAGAACAGTAGGTCTCAAAATTTTTGTTGAATGAATGAATGTGCAGCTTCATTTTTTCTTTCTCTTTTCTAAAACCTCCTTTCCAATCACTCCACGTTTATCTTATATAGGTTTTCCATCTTGTGAGGAAAAATCTGAATGAAAAGTAGAAAGAGCTTTGGTTCTGTTTTGGTCCTAATCGTAACCTAATTCTCTTTGAGACTGTTTGCCCTCTGCTTTTTTCTAAACTACAAAGGGGGACTAAAAGAATAATAATTAATACAAGTGGAATTCAAAACCATTAATACATTTACATTATTCTTACAGTAAGTATCAAAGGATTTTACTTCCATTTGTTTAGATACTCAGTGGAGTATATGACTTAGTATCTGGTCTCATAAGCCACTGTTCATCAAGATGCCTCTCTACGGTGAGTGCCCTTCATGAGTTCAGCTGGTCCCTCTTTTCCTTTTCACAGTTAGGGTGCAGATTGAGAAGTTCATTTTCAATACAATGAATATTCATCTTCTCCTTCATCTTCTACTTCTTTAGGTTCTATTTTAAGCATGTTTTTAGTTGTAAGTAGCCAAAAGTACATCTCAAAAACCTAGACACCTCCACCCACCATTGAATTTTGGTATTTCTGCTTCTCATTCTCCTGGGTTTATGTGATTAGTAACTCCCAAAATAAATAGATATATAGATGTGTCATCCTGATTCAGATTTTGCAATAATGATAGGTTTTTTTCCAGAAGTCCACACACTTTTGTGTTACTGCTTTTACATTGAAGAGGATATATGGATAAGACAGCCTGATCAAAAGTACAGCTGATCATCATAGAACGAAGGAAAGCAAACAGGCCTACATGGAAATAGAACCTAAGTGTGGCCTCCGTGATACTGTGCTTTGAGCAAATGGACTGAACACAAAAAAGTATACACACAATTGGTGGCACAGATCCAGAAAATCATTAATTCATCCATTTGTTCATCTAACTCTAAGTTATAGAATGTCAATTATATGGCAAGTATTGTGTATTTACTAAATAAAAAATTATACAAATAACTTTCTTTTTTAAACTAGCACCATCCCTTGGGGCAAATCAAGTACAGTATCAATGCATGATTAGACCAAATGTATAGCCAGCTACCAAGCAGTGGTGTTCCAAAAAAGTAATGTGGATCTGCCAAGGTTCTATCATCTCTCCAAGGCAAGGCCATACTTCGAGGCAGGAGGCCTGTGCCTTCTTTGTGGCAGGGCACCCCCATCCACAAATGCATTTCTCCACCTCTCCTCGGATGCCCAAAGTACTCTTTAGCAAGAGACAGCCATTTCATGACATAATTAAAGGAAACACTAAGTCCAGAGGTAACGTATCGTCAACAACTCACATTGGAGGTGCAAGTGACTAAATTCGGTTTCTCACTGAGACTTTGATACTAAGGTGTGGAATGTGAATGTTGGACTTGGGATTTTGAGAGGTCAAAGTGAGCTCCAGGGAATAAATGAGAACACACACACACACGGGATACACCCACATACACACACACACCAGTGTGGACTAGAGGCTTGAAAACATACTGTGCCCTCTCACCTACTTTCAGGCTGTGCTTGATACTGTCCTGACAAGACCAGAGACTCAGGAGTCCTGATCCCCCATCAGAATGTCCTGTTCACCAGCCCTGAAGCTGTCCAGACAACTTGGCTTTGCAGGTCTGACCTGGTCCAGATCAGTGAGATTAAGCAATTCCATCAACATTTTTATGTTGAACAGAACTAACTTCTAAAATTGCAACAGTCCCAGGAAGACGGAGAAGTAATCGCATCCATTGTTTGAATCGGGAAAGGGGGAGTGGGAGTAATAAATTTTAGTACAAAAGAACAGATCTGCCACTGGAGATGGGAAATAGTTCTTAGAAGCAATAGTTACTACTGTTTATGTGACACCGTGGGACACTATGAGGACAAAGAACTATAGATTTCTGGATTTCAGCTGTACCTGAAACCAAGGGAATGAAAATTAAATGATAAAACAGGCCAAAGAGAACGACAATAAAAATTTGTATGGCAGGGAATACTACTTTAAACCCGGTTCATGATCCATATATTGCTAGAGGTTTTCAGAACAAAAAAAGTACTTACTTGTCCCAAATTCACTGAAATTGGCTTCTGTGAATATAATATACCCTCTCCATGCCTGGGGTGTAGGGTTTAGAGATCTTTGAAAATAGATTCATCAATGAATACTTGATCCTGGCTTAAAAAAAAAGAAAAGAAAAAGAAAAATTAATACAGCCTAGAGCAGCTAACCTCCTTCTCTTTGGGGCACTGGCTAAAGACTTTCCATTTTTCTGATTACATCAAGAGAGAAAATTCCAATTGTACACTGATCCTTTTAACTTCATGCTAATCAGTTTTCCTTTTAACTCGTCTGTAAATAGGTGACAGAAATAGGACTTGGGCAGGGTAGAAAGTAGTATTGAGGGAAAACCAGAGGATTTGGGGCTAAGAATTCTAAATACAAGGATTAGAAGCAAGTCCTCTTTTGCGGCTATGGAAATATAAGTAAATATAAGCATAATTGACTGGAGTTCTAGGTCATGATCAGTTACCAATCCAGTGGTCCTTAACGTTATTTCCATCCCAGAAGTGGTTAAAGAACTCAACACATGTCCATCAATAATAGTGGTTCTGGGGCTACATGGGCTGAGCTGTTATATTCTTTTTTATTTTTTTTTTAAGATTTTATTTATTTGACAGAGAAAGAGAGCGAAAGTAGGCAGAGCAGTAGGCAGAGGGAGGCAGAGAAGCAGGCTCCCTGCTCAGCGGGAAGCCTGATGCGGGGCTCGATCCTAGGACTCTGGGATGATGACCTAAGCCAAAGGCAGCCACTTAACTGACTGAGCCACCCAGGTGCCCCTGAGCCATTATATTCTTAAGCATCTTATGCCCCTAAAGGAGCTTGGAAGTATGTATCTGGGAAAATCACTCTCCCACAGAAGCTTCTGAGACCTCCCCTCCAGCGCTGTCTCCTGGTCCATTTTTCTCCAACTGATGTACCTTTTTTGTGCCTTAGTTTCCCCCAATAAACTGAAAGTGTTATAATCAAGAATCTGTAAATTATAACTGGAAATAAGAAAAAATTTAATATCTCTCATGTGCATTTTTTTATTGAGACAATTTGTTAAATATGGTACAACGGAACTGGATCTGTTGGATGTTTTAGTTAAGGTCCTGAGCACTTAGGTTCTAAAGAGAGTCTAAAAATAGCATAGATTGGAAGTAAATATGGTCCTCAGTCTATTTAAAGGTCTTTATGACTGCTTCAGAGTATTGAGATTGTTTCTACCAAATGTGTTTTTTTAAAGATTTTATTTATTTATTTGACAGAGAGACAGCACAAGCAGGGGGAGTGGGAGAGGGAGAAGCAGGCTTCCCACTGAGCAGAGAGCCCGAGATGGGGCTCAATCCCAGGACAATGGGATCATGACCTGAGCTGAAGGCAGATGCTTAACGACTGAGCCACCCAGACAACCCTCTACCAAATATTTTTAAAGAGAGAAGAAAAGACACATGTTTGGCTTGCATCAATTATTGAGCTGCACATCATATTAATAACTCTCATTTATTAAGCCTAAATATATACAGATAGACTGCTAAGGGCTTAGCTTATAATATCTTATGTAATCCCCTACAACACTCTTTTATCATCATTCCCAATTCACAGCTATAAAACTGACACTTCCTTTTAAATTTTTTTTTTAATTTAAAGAGAGAGAAAGAATATTTGTGAGTTGGGGAGAGGCAGAGGGAGAGACAGAATCTCAAGCAGACTCCATGCTGAGTGTGGAACCCAACTTGGGGCTCAATCTCACAACCCTGAGATCATAGCCTGAGCCGAAACTAAGAGTCAGATGCTTGGCCAACTGAGCCTCCCAGGGGCCCCCAAACTGACACTTAAAAGAAATTACATAGCATACCTCATATCCCACAAAATGTTACTAAATCAGTATTTAAGCCTAAATTTTATGATTACAACATTTTGCCTCTTAGCTCCCATACTAAGTTTCTAGGAATATCAGAACTGATCAAGAGAAATCAGAACTCGAAAAGAGTTGCAGAGCATCTGTCATGTCATTCTTCACGTCTGTGCTACTATTTTATTGTTTCACAAGATGAACGGAAAGAAACCATGTCAAGATGTGAGTCTTAACAGAGGAAGAGGGGGATGTGACTGATCACATTCCCGAATAGCTTATTTTGTAATATACAACTCAAGGAAACTTGCTCTTACAATAGGAGACTATAAAGTTCTTCAATTACAAATTAATTTATAGAGCAAATAAGTAACTCACTGTGATGGTATACTATACCTACCCACGCAACTTTCCTCTCTCCTAATTAAAATAAATTAATCATAAGTTGGATGCTTTGTCCCTGAAATGGCCACATTTGAACTGGGAAAAGGAAACATTTAGAGCAAAATTACTGTGAGATTTTGAAGTTGGACCTTGTCACTAGGGGGCACTTAGGGATATAAAATCAGCATTGCCAAAATATTTTCTGAAATAAAGCAGTTGCTGATGTGTGTCGTTTCAAGGGAGAAAATAATACTTGTGTACAGACGTAAGAAATCAGGACATCTTCTGATGGACTATTTTTAGTTGCCATGTTGATTAGAGAAGGAGTCTCTAAGTGGTCAGAGTACTGAAGTCAGAAGTCCTGTTTTCTCTCTCGTTCATCTCACCACTGGAAGCACAAAGGTGATGCTAAGAGGAAAGTATTAAGAGTAATAAAGGGAGAAGAGAAGAGTTGGGACAAAATCCTCCATCCTGCCCAGTCCTTTTCTTTGCTTCCTCTGAACTGGTTTCTCGCTGTCCTCATCCCTGAGGATATCTGTCCTGGCCCTTCTGTCCCTTGGTTATTTGGTCTCCATTTTTACTGGTCTTTTCTTTCTGTTCTGCCTCTGTTCTTCTACTTTGTGGTCATTCGCTATGACATTGACTTCCAGTTTTGGTTTTTATTCCTATTTTGTGGGTTTTTTGGTTTGGGGTTTGTTTGGACTTTTTTCCCCTTTTTCAGACACTCACATCCCTATATCCTTAAGAGATCAATAAAATGTGTTTCCGGGATCTGTTTTACCTAAACTGGTAATAGCATGTTACCTGAAGCCAGAGGAAAATAGTTTCTCACACTGGTCAAGTGAATGGGGAGGGGGAAAAGGGAAGCCAAAAACACATTCTTACATTATAGTCTCTTACAGGACACCAACAAACAGACAAACCTATTTCATGGTGTTATATACAAGACCAAAGCCACAGATTGAAAAGAGAAAGGTGTGGCAAAAAAAAGCTTGCTTTTGTTCACATGACACCACACAACCAGTCTAATTGATTATATTTTCCTAATTCATCATTTCTTTTGGTTGTCATGTGACAAAGTTATAAACTATATAAAATTATGAAGTTCTGTATTTAAGGTATGTTAGATATCTTAGCAACACCCTACAGCAAACATGGAAGACCTTCAATCGCCCTACTCCTTAATGCGAAGAGAAAAAAAATCTTCCTATATTATGCACCCTATCTGCGGAAATTACCCTGCAGTTATAATTAAGAAAATAATTGCAAGTACAATTTACCAGGTCCGTGCCCATCATTTCATCCTGTAAATTGAAACACTTCACCCACCGACCTAGTTTGTGAGCTTTGGGCTAACCTCCCACGAGTGGTAGATGTAGGTCTTTGTGAATAATGACTTGGTAGCCTGGGACAGGGAATCATGAGTTTGGTTCCGTGTTCCCCTGACTCACCATGTAGTCAGGAAAGTCTACACATCATCAGTTTTTCCAGTAGGAAAATGATTAGTGTAATTGTTATGCAGATTACTCTAGAGCTTTGATTTCGATAAGCCATCCTTAGCACCCAACTCTGCCCTCAACCTTTAAGTCAACTTTTTATTCTCATAAACAACAAATGCAACTTCAGATGTCAGTTTTCACAGTATCATTATTTCAAAATTATTTTTAGGATGAATTATGTTAATTTTTCTACTTATTTAAAGTGAAATCCAATCATAAGACACCTATCCCATTAGTCAACCCACATGGTTGAGGGATAAGAAGTTAATTTTAATTTCAATTTAACTTATTTTAATCAATTTATTTAAAATAAGTTAAATTTCAATTAAATTTCAAAGAGAACTTTTTTTTTTCATTTTTGTTATTTGACTTCTCCCATCGGGCCCTACTCCACTGACCTGACTTCATATATTTACGCAGTCATTAATATTGTATATTTCCTTAACACTTCTCTTAGGAAGATAGAACGTTTACATTTTTTGTGCACTGTGATATGTTGCATTTCTATATCACATCTACTTCTTGACTTCTAGGAGTACCAAGGTAGCCAATGAATGCAAAGAGCTTCGTTTTCATGGCCTGTAAACAGACTATCTTAGTGCAGGACAATGTAATGTACTATATAGTATGTGTAATAACAACAGGAGATGATACTTTATTCAACAGATTTCACCAGGGGATACAGGCCCTCCTAGGAAGAATTTCTGGAAGTTCATGAGGACAGCTTCCTGTTGTCACAGAAATTGGAGGTTGCTGACATTTAGTGAATGGCAGCCAATGCTACGGGTCAGTTCTACCCAACAAAGAACTGACCCCAGTGGCATCTGGCTTCCTTAAATCCTAAAGGATGTTCTTGAAATCATTTTTAGAATTAGGTGATCCTAGATCATTACTGTATTTGAGATAAATAAAAAAAGAAATTATTGCTATTTTAAGAAACACTAAATTTTCCAGAAAATAATTACCATGTAAACCTGGGGAAACTTTCTTAAAATTTTGTTCAGAATTTGACCAAGAGTCATTCCTTTGAGTAATTATGTTACCAACTGCTGCTCTGAGCATCTGGAACACTAATACATAGTGTGTGTCAGTCTGGGATTATTGCTAATACAGTCAGTGTTCTAGGTGTAGGTTCACCTACCTTGCTACTCTCCATTATGCCCTTTGGGTAGTCTTACCTAGGAAGACTTATATACTGAAGTTTGTATGATGTTGTTATAAATTACTACCCTTTGGTTCTCTTTTATTATAATTAGGACATTTCATTAACTATCTGAAATTATGGGTGCATGTGCATATAAGTTTTACCATCTGTGCATTTCAAGATAACAGTCAGTTGGCTATTGCCACATAATAAACCACCTCAGAACTTTGTAGTTTCAAACAACCACCACTTACTCAGCTCACAATCCTGTGGGTTGGTAATTTAGGCTGGACTTCCTCATAATAATGCAGACACGTGCAGAGGTCTGGTGGTAGGCTTTGCCAATACTGTCTGGACTTCCTCCCATCTCTAAAGCCTAAGTTGGGACAACTGGGTTACCTCGGTCTGGTCCATGTGTCTCACCTTCTCTAGTAGGCCAGTCTAGACTTGGTCACATGGCAGAAGCAGGGCTCTCAATCATGCTAGTCTAGATTCAAAATTGTCACACTGTCACCCCTTCAGTATTTCATTGACCAAAAGAAGTCACAGAGATTCCCAGATGCAAAGGATGGGAGAACAAACTCCATCCTTTGGGAGAGGCTGCAAAGCCACATTACCAGCGTATGTGGGTACAGGAAGGGAAGGAACACAATGGCTGCATTGTGTGCAAACAGCTGTCCACAAACATTTGTTATAAAAGGTATTTCTGGGTCTATGTGAGAGGTCTACGAACCACTAGGATAGTCAAAGAAGTGGCAGGGAACCAGTATGATCAAATATGCACTTGGAAGGCCATCCTGCAGTCTGCAGCAGGTGCATTGCCGGAACATATGGGTGGAATAAAGGAATTAACAAGGCAATTGCAGGCTCCCAAGTGAGGGTTGGATTGAAAAAAGTGAACGATGCAGGCCTCCAGATGGGGTCCTGCAGCTTGTGAACTGCGGAGGGAATGGGAATTGAAAGCCCAAGGACAATGTCTCCAAGCTGTGGACCCCAGCCCAGAGCTTAATTAGCTCAAAGGAAGGGGCACCTTTCTCTAATTCTTCCATCCAGGACACGTGCCTTGTCTTTATTTTGTCAGCCCCAGGGGGAACCTTTTTAAACTGTGTCTTTCCACGGGAGCAGCGTTTTGTAATTAGCACAAAGGCTCTGTATATGTCTGGCCAGCGAGATCGGTTTGCTATCTCTTGATTCCACGCCTCTGCTCCCACTCTTTCTTCTGCTTCGAATGACCTTTCCTTGTCGTCTGCCTGGCAGATGCTTTGTTGTCTTTCAGAATGCTATGAGGATTACCTGTTCACTCACTGAATTAGGATTTCTTGATTCCATACCATCCCCCACCCTTGGTGGAGAATGCCACTCCCCACATTGTGTTGATGGTTTAGCTGGTATAAAGTTCCATCATTAAGTAGTTCTTGCTGAAATGGGATCCTGAAGAATCCAGTTCTGTCCTGTCAAACTGCCTCTACCACCACCCTTTCACAGTGCATGTTCAGGCAAAGGCATGATATTTTTTTTTTTAATAATAATGCTTTATGCCAGCCCTATGTAGTCTCTGCAGTCTAAAGTTAGAGAGAGACCAATGGGCCTCCAACCCAGTCAAGCCATGGAACCCCCTTTCCCCTCCAAATTAGGTCCATATCCAAATCTCATCTCATCTTAACATTCTGAAGGTAAAAGTGTTCAGAGGAAAGCAAGAAAAATTGTTCACAAAACAAGCTTCCTGACATTTCTCCTGCTAATGCTCTCTAGTCGAATAATATCCGTGGATTTGCAACATCTCAGCATCCTGCTCCTAGGGTGTGAAGTGAGAGCACTGGGGGTGGGGCCTCTTTCCCAATGGGAGGGAGTTCTGCCATTTCTTCCTCTTCATCGATTGAAATTAATGTCCAGTCATGGTATCAGCCAGGCTATTTCCTTTCCCCTTCGAAGAAGATGCATGGATTCTCGGAAAAGCCAGCAATTCTTTTCTTGGATCATTTCTTCAATCCATATTACTGTTCTTATGAATTCATCTAGGAGATAAACACACACCCACATGTAATACACACACATACACAATTTTTTTTGACTTGACTCTCTAAACATTAGAATCATCTCTAAATCATATAATGCTTTAGTCTTATAAAAAGGCAAAATAGAAACTAGGAAAAATAGGATATACAGTATATTGGACAGAAAGAAAGTTACTAATCTTAACATAAAGAGCTTTTATAAATCAGTGGGAGTTAAAACTCCCTAGTACAACTGAGCACAGGGTGTGGGAACAGGCAGTGGGGGAAAAAAAAATGTTGGTGTTTGAAAAAAAAAAAAAAAAGAAGAAGAAGAAATTTTGGTGTTTGAAACAGATAATATTAAATGTCAATACTCAGTTTTATACAAAACAGCAAAAATTGTTCAATAATAGTTATGTCTAATATATAATGTATACCTATATAGTGGTAATAGGGCACATATGTAAAATACAATTTCATAGATTTGTGGTGTTATTTTGACAATTTCATATTGCTAAACCTGATAAGTGTGCATTTTATCTGTCACTCTGATGTATTTGTCTACTTCCTCCCACTGGACCACAGTGAGGTTTCACATTATTCACAGTACCCAACACAGTGTTGGCACAGAGCAGACCTTCAGTTAATGTGTTTTTTTTTTTTTAGTAACTTTTTTTAAATGAATAGATTCTTGTGAAATATAGTTATGACTCTGTTTGCTCTTGTCCTTTGGAACAGAGAAGAAAAATATTTGACCAAACCTGATACACTTCTAAGTCGTAAACATCTACTTTCAGCATATTTCCCCTGTTGAGAAATCTCACTTCCACTAGAAGCTGACAGCCAACTGGAAACTGAGCATTTAGATGGGTAGCTCACTCCTATTCAAAGCACACAAACTGATTAAATTTAATTTTTGCCAAACTTAAATCACAATTATGTTTTTTCAGAGTTTTTAACACTACAGTAGGGAAACATTATTTAAGAAAACCTTTTGTCTAGAATAGTGCCGTTTCATACCATACTTTCTAGAGCTCTGAGTCCCACAGAAGCCTCTCACCTTGGGGAAGTCCTTTCTCCAGACTTCACCTCCCACTTGAGCCGGAGCAATTCTGCTTTTCTTTAAATTACATATTGGGCTTCCACATAGGATTTTAATGGAATGAAGGGATCAATGATGCGGAGAAAAAATAAAAGTAAGTATGAAAAATACTGATGTCAAAAACAATCCATTTGTCATGATGTACACACACATTATCACATCCTACACTATCTGTTTTGTATCTTATTCATTCTTCAAAGACCTAGTTTATATCTACTCCAATCTCCCTCCTCTACAAAGTCTTGCCAGTTCCCCCAAAGGATTAGTTGCTTCAGTCTCTATGCCTAATGTTAGCTGTTCGCATGTCTTTATGTCTGTCCTTTGGGGACAGTGGTTTCCAAAGTGTGTTGTTCATACATCAGGAGGTACGCAAGATAATCTATCGGGAGAAAATACTAGAACTTCCATTTGTGCGTATTTTTTTTTATCTTTTTCATTCTCTATTTTGGTATAGAATAAATTTTATGAAATCAAAATATCCCACCACAGTGGAATAGGGATAGATAGATGATAGATAGATAGATAACAAATACATGGGGGGCAGAGTTTAGTGCCCAAAGAAGAAGTTTTAAGATGACTTCTCTGGTCTTGGACTCCTAGGATAGAGTTTCTTCATCTTTATATGTGTGGGTCATATATCACTTCCCCAATAATTTATTTATTTTTATAATTTATTTTGAAAGACTAGATCAATACTTTTGGATTTTTATTTAAGTTTTCTGAAGGCAAAGCATGCCTCAGCTAAAGTTTTGCAAAACCCCTTCATAAGTGAGCACCTCTGTCACCAAATCCATCTTGTTTTCCTCGAAAAACACCACTATAACTAGTTTTTTCTCAAGTGCTGAAACAGCTTCATGGGCCGTCTATGGAAACGAAGAACAGGGCAGATGTGGCTAGACAATTTAGAAGGCTGGAGTGCATCTGCACAGTGCAGTTAGCCGCATATACCACTTCGGAAATAGGGTGAGGAGTAAGGTTGGGGAAGGGGTTTCTGTAGTGTGATCCTGCCAGGGAGGGGAGGGAGGCAGAAGGTGTCATTCTGAATAGGCTCTGAAAAATCAACCGAGGGAGCCTGGCTCTCTCCTTGCTACGCGTACTGTCAGTGAGTTAACCGAGCACACCATCAAGCTCATTTTCTGTTTCATTTCATTATGCTATTCTCTTGTATTTTAACGGTTGTATTTTGTAATCCATCATTAAATACCTAGCTTTGCATCATTACACACTATTCTCACTCAACATCTCAGTATCCAACTAAATTAATTGTATGTATTTTGAATTTTGACTTTCATTTTATCAATGGGTTTCCTTGAATATACGCTACCAACTCTGTGACATTTCGTAAATTACAATACTTATAAAATCTCTGAAATGTAGGTCATTTTTATCCTTTTGGCTACAATGTAGGAAGTTAAAGAGAAAAATACAACTTTCTCAATATACAAAAAAATTATAAACTATAATGAAATCCTTTCATTTTCTCTAGCTTCCAATATTTTCTTTATGTAAACTCCTAAAATTTTTGTTCTGTTTAAATTTTAAATTAAATACCGAGTTTATTTTATAAAACACTTAATCACTTTGGGAAGTGGATTTTATGAGACCCAGTTAAGCCAGTTCCAATGATATGAACTAAAAATCTAATATCATGCTTGGAACACAATTTTTGAGAGCACACTGCATCACTGGTGGTATTTACTTTGGAAAATGAATTATTGTGTTATGGGCTAAATCCTGCCAGAATTGATTTTGGAAATTCGAAGTGGAATATTTTGGACACTATAGTTTAATATGGAGTGAACAGGCAAATAGCATTTTTATTTTTTTAAAAAGTAATAAAATGGTTTCAATAAGTTGTTATACTCACATTTATTACCTACTCTGTGGCTCCGAACCGTAAATTGACGGCTATATCTGAAGTGTAAGCAAACACTGTTCTGTATAAATGTGGTATAAGCATTTTCAAAGCTTGTTGCACAATCTCATTATCGTGATCAGTTATTGCTTTTCTTCCCAAGAGAAGGGTTGTCCATCCTAATTTAGCAGTGAAGGACTGATTTTTATTATGTTCTCCCGAGTGAAAAGTAGCTCCAATTCTTTCAAATGGAATGAGAACCAGGGTGACTTACAGGAGCGTGGGGGGCCATGGAATGGCCAGAACCTACAGCTACGCGGAGGAAAGCCCATCCGTGCCTTGGGCCACGCACCCCGTTGTCCCCTAGGGAAAGAGCATGGCCTCAGAAGCCCTTTCTGTCCTTTTTCACATGATAATCGGGGCTTTCCAGCATTTATAAGACATTTTTCACATTCAATATGAAAGACTTTGACAATTAGAGTCTCTCTGAACTTCTTGACACTACCATTTTTTTTTATTTTCATCTTTTATCATCTTTATTCTCCTTGTCCATTCATTAGTTAGCCAGTGTTGGTTTTTTGTTTGTTTGTTTGTTTGTTTAGTATCTGTTTTGTGTCAAACCCAGACAGAGACAGGGGTTTATGCTTTCAGAAGGGAAGATGGGTGGGCAAACCAGGAGGTGAGACCCAGCGGTATACAGGTGCCTCAGTAAAGGTCTGAGCAGAGCGCCACGAGGGCACAATGACTATAGACTGTACCCTGGCGAGTCTGGGTCACTAGAGCTTGCTCCCATGGTTTGCCTGGGAAGATAAGAAGCCCCGCTTCACCTCTAACTCGGGTTGCACCTGTAAACATGGCAGGGGTGGGGGGAGTCTTGCCTCTTGCTGCTGCTGCTGTTGGTACTGCTTCTCCTCATGATACTCCTAATGATGACTACGTAACTAGCAACATAGGATGGGAATCTTAAATAAAAACAAGGCTTTTTCATCATTTTCTGATTAAGGTGTATTCTACAGTGTGGAACTGTGTGTTTCGTGGGGGAAATTAATGGCAGGAAGTATGCAGGCTGCCCTTCCAGGCCGTGTGCACAAATCTTGGTTAGGCTAGAAGGATGCTGGTTGGGCCTCGTCACCCAGGTCTGGAAGACAGTGAGGATAACGTAGTAAAGCAGTAATGCGCTAACGTAAAAGTAATTCACAGTTCGAGTTCATTTTGAGTGATATTGTTTGAGGATTAGAATGCCCAACCATTGAGATACCGCCTTACACCAGTTAGAATGGCCAAAATTAGCAAGACAGGAAACAACACGTGTTGGAGAGGATGTGGAGAAAGGGGAACCCTCTTACACTGTTGGTGGGAATGCAAGTGGGTGCAGCCACTTTGGAGAACAGAGTGGAGATTCCTCAAGAAATTAAAAATAGAGCTTCCCTATGACCCTGCAATTGCCCTACTGGGTATTTACCCCAAAGATACAGATGTAGTGAAAAGAAGGACCATCTGTACTCCAATGTTTATAGCAGCAATGGCCACGGTCGCCAAACTGTGGAAAGAACCAAGATGCCCTTCAACAGACAAATGGATAAGGAAGATGTGGTCCATATACACTATGGGGTATTATGCCTCCATCAGAAAGGATGAATACCCAATTTTTGTAGCAACATGGACGGGACTGGAAGAGATTATGCTGAGTGAAATAAGTCAAGCAGAGAGAGTCAATTATCATATGGTTTCACTTATTTGTGGAGCATGACAAATAACATGGAGGACAAGGGGAGATGGCGAGGAGAAGGGAGTTGAGGGAAATTGGAAGGGGAGATGAACCATGAGAGACTATGGACTCTAAAAAACAATCTGAGGGTTTTGAAGGGGCGGGGGGTGGGAGGTTGGGGGAGCCAGGTGGTGGGTATTATGGAGGGCACGGATTGCATGGAGCACTGGGCATGGTGCACAAACAATGAATTCTGTTACACTGAAAAGAAATTAAAAAAAAAAAAAAAAAAGAATGCCCAGTCTGCTACAGGATGCAGCCATCTTAATCTTTTCCTTCTCAAAAGTTTTCAACTCGGTTTGCAGGGACCCTTCCATGGAATCAGCTGTTCTCTAAGGATGCAGGTCAATGGGACCATCCCTTTACAAGCTGCTTTACTGGAATCTTCCACCATGCAGAGAGCTATCTCTATTACAAAGTGGTTCCTCCTCTAATTCCATGCCATGGAACCAATTTAAATGTCATTATGTAATAATAAGAAACCAAACCCTCCCAGATGGTCTAGAAAGATGGATTGCATTATAACTGTTGTGCCTCATAATAGATAATATTGAAACATTTTGGTTTTATGGCTAAAGATGGTACTACTAATAATGGCACTTTCTCTACCGAGGATTTTGTTCATAGTTATATTGTGGAGAACTACTTATTTTAGGAAAATATCTTCCATGCTCTGAATGATTGTTGATGCTTATTGAGCAATGGTGTGGGGAAGTGTGGGGGCAGGGAAGGGGGGAGGGTGGTGCCGTCCTAAGCGTTCCACAACCCTTTTAGTAAAATCCGCTCTTGTTCCCTTTTAGAGACGAAAAGTAAAGCTCACAGAATTAAATAACTTGCCCACTTGGCTAGCAAGTATTAGAGCAAAATCAGAACTTGAGTGGTCAGATTTTAAGAACCATGCAGTAACTCATTGTCCAAAGATGTTTAAAATACTTATAAAAAATACTGTATGTTTATCTGAAATTGTGAAACATTTGTTGATAGCTACCAAGAATTATTATTGACACCAGAACAATATGCCCTAAATCAACTGATTTTTTTTCCAATAAACATAAGGTCAAATGAAATGACTGGGCATAATTTATAGACCTAAACATACATGTGGATATCATAGCTGACTTTAGATTCCACACGCATCTGCACACAGACACACATTCACATTCACGCGCTGTAGGAGAACAAGAAACTGTTGGACAGATATTACTAAACTTTCCTTTTATTTGAGTTACTATCCTTGCATCTGTCTAGGAAATTTTAAACTTTTAGTCTCCAACATCCATTTGGGCAGCAATCCTCCTTCCTTCCTTTCAACCTCTCACTCATGGCGTTTGGTTTTGTTCCATATAGAATTCTTGCCACTGTAGCTGTTAGCCAATAACTATAAAAGCATTGATGAAGACCAGACCTTTCCTCTCCCTTACTTCCTGTGTTTTGAGCCCTCCCAGAAAAGACAGGTTGCTAGCTAAGAGTCACCTTTACAGATATAAGTAGTAAGAGCAGTAAGTGCCAACTATGAGGTGTGGGAACAGAGTGGTATGAACTGTCTCTTGGAGCCGTCAGCCAGGCTTGCCCACAGAATCCTGCATGGACAGGGCAGGCTGGGGAGCACCCCAGGAGGCAGTGCTGCCCAAAGCACGATGATCCAAAGGCTGGATCAGCTCTAGACTTAGCCAACAAAATGCGTAAGCCGTGCATAGAGAATCCATCTCTATCCCCAGGTGAGTATTGCGTTATTAACCATGTAATTTCTTCTTATTAAAACTATTAAAAACAAGATCTTTGACAATTCTTGGAGTTTTTTTTAATTCCCCCTTAAAAGGGAAACTGAAACTTTAACTGAAATAAAGGAAAATACAACCTAAACTAGATAATTCTAGAACTAAATTAAAAAGACTAGAAAGACATTTTAAAGCATTTTCATGTAATAATAGGAAGACAGAACAAAACAGCTCTCTTTTCAGGTTAAAAACTGGCATAGTCTCAGCTGAGATTGTAAAGTTGTTAATAAAGATTGTCCAAAATGGATGTTATAAACACTCACTATTTTTTTCATGTGTCTATGAGCTACAGCTTCAGAAGGCTCTCTTTTTTTATTTCAGGAGGCTATTCCGGACTGATATTTGTAGGCTGAACTTATATTAGTTATCTATTGTTGCAAAACAAATTACCACAACGCTGAGCAGCTGAAAACAGCAGACACTTAATATTCCAGAGTTTCTGTGGTCCGGGAATCCAGTCGCTGCTTAGCTAGAGTGTTTTTGCTTCCGGTTTCCCAGAAGGCTATAGTCCTCTTAGGGCTTGCTACTTCGAGCTCACTCTTGAGAAAAGACCTCACAAAATCTGCTTCCAGGTTCTGTTACATGGGCCTCTCCACAGGACTGCCTCACCACGTGGCAACTGGCTTCCTCCACAAGTGAACATTCCAAGAGAGAATGTCCAAGATACAGCCACAGCCCTTTTATAACCTAAAATTAAAAGTGATATTCCAACACTTCTGCCATATGCTGTTTGTAACAAAGGAATCAATCAATTCAGCCCATGTTCAAGGGAAAGGGATTACACAGGGCTTGAATACCAGAAGGGAGGGATCATTGAGAGACCTTTTATCAGCTGCCTAATAGAGCTATTTAGCAAAAATCAAAAGAGACAAAGAATTGAGAAAAGGAAACTGAGAAGAGGTATTGAAAAGGTTGCTGTCAGCTCTCCCCCTGCCCAAACACATACAGTAGGCATTTAACTGATCATAGCTTTTATAAATTAGGATACTTTAGTACTTGGAGAAGCGTAAGAAAACAAAAACAGAGCACTTTTTAGCATTATTTTCAAATATATGCATTATATGTAAATTTTTTTCTGAAGACTAGTGTTATGGACTGAATTTTGTCTCCCCAACCAAAGTTATATGTGGAAGTCCTAACATCATGAGCATGTGACTACATTTGGGGATAGGGTTCTTAACACGGTGATTAAGTTAAAATGAGGTCATTAGGTTGGGCTTGAATCCAGTCTAACTGGTGTTCTTATAAGAAGAAGAAATTGGGACACCAAGAGAGACACCACATATGCAGGGACATAGAAGAAAGGCCATGTGAGGAAGCAGGGACAAGATGGCCATCCATAAGCCAAGAAGAGAGTCTCCAATTGAAATCGGCCCCCCAACACCCTGATCTCAGACTTACAGCCCCCAGAACTGTGAGGGTGCAGTTATTCAAGTCACCCAGTGCGTGGTGTTCTGTTGTGGCAGCCCTTGCAAACTCATACAACCGTTATTTTTTAACCAAAATCTCTGTGTGCATTTTCATGTGTCATTACTTCTTAGTGACCTCAGAGAGAGCAAAGTAAGCATTCTATTTTGTTTTGTTTTAGTTTCCCCTAGACATGGTCCTAACCCTTCTATTTTTAGGATTGTTTGGAATTCTCCAAAGAACACAAATTAATTTACTCTTTCTGTCTTGTGTTGGCTTTTCTTCTTTTACCCATTATGGTATTGTTTCCTCAATCGTCTTTGCCTCATTTTACTAAGATAATATTAAGCTGCCTTTACAGTGGTTTAGTAACAATACTTGTGGCTAGATAGGAATCTTGGCACTAAGGTAATACCATAGAAATTAATAGATGAATAACATTTCTTGGGTTCTTCTGTTATTTTTTATGGGACAACCATTGACACAAGTGTACTGTTCAATATCTGCCTTCATTTCTAGACTTTAAAGTTCTGACTCTTCCCAAGAGAATCAAATTTAAAGCTTAAATTCTCTTTAGTTTCTATGATGTTTCCATTTCATGGGACAGGTATCTGCTCAGTTTTAGTGGAATCTGATAGCCAGTTTCCAAAGTCATTATGCAAAATACACTCCTCCATTAGTGTAGGAGAGTTCCTTTTGTTCCAAATCCTCCCCAGCACATGGCATTGTTGGCTTTTTTTTTTTTTTTTAATTTTAGCCATGTTGGTGAGTATGTGTGGCATAGAATTTTCATTTTCCTGGTGACTCCTGAATTTGGGTAGCTTTATCATGTTTCTGTTATTTGAGAATCCTCTTTCACAAAGTGGTTTTGTAAGTTCTTTCCCATTTTTCTGAGTGGTTGACTATCTTATTGATTTGTAGGAATTCTTTATATATTCTTTTGTCAGATACATTCATTGCAAAGATTTTATCCTTATTAGTGGATTTTCTTTTTACTATGTTAATTAATGTCATTTTGGATAATCAGAGTTTCTTAATTTTTATGTAGTCAAGTTTATCAATTTTTTTTATGGTTAGTTTCTTTGTGTCCTGTTTAGGAAAGTTGTTAATTGTTTCCTCCAAGTTTATAAAACTATTACCCAGTGTTTTGTTCTAAAGGCTTTATTGTTTATCCTTCTCACTTAGTTCTATAATCCATCTGGAATTAATTTTTGTTTGTGGTGTGAAGTAGGGGTCAAGACAGGAGTAACCAGGTTCTGGGGCATAATTAATGGAAAAGTCCATGCTTTCTGAGTTAGCAGTTTTTTGAGCATTGATTATGCTTCATTTCATCTTCACCAAATCCCTATAAGATAGGTGTTTCCTCACTTCATAAATGAGAAAAATAACAATTACATGAGTTAAATTAATTTCCCAAGTGTTCATGGTTAGTAGGGATTGGGAATCTGGGTTTTGAGCTTAGGTCTTTTGACTTCAAAGCCTTTCTTAAGGTAATCCTAAATCCCAGTGTTATCAAAAGGGATAATTATATTTTGTTAGTGAAAACCAAGAGAGTGAAAGGGTTGGAAAGCACTGGGAATGTGAAGGTAAAGAAGTATTGACCCTAGAAAAGAAAAGGACCTTGACTAGTTCCTCATATATAGCAGAGCTCAGGAACAATTTACTGAATTGTAAAAAGATCAGAATATAGAGTTTTGTGATTTATACTCATAGGGCACAGATGATTTTTATAGACAAACTTTTTGTGATCTTTTCCTTACCTGTCTATAGCAGTGGTTTCCAAAGTGCGGTTCCCCTATCTGCTATCACCAATATCACCCCCGAACTAGTTAGAAATACACTTATTGGGCCTGACCCAGGACCCATGCAGTCAAAAATTCTGAAGGTGGAAACTGGAAAATTGTGTTTTAATAGCTTATTCGGGTCCATGAAATTTGAAACACACTGGTCCAGGGCCTACATTTTGTCCACCCCCCTTCAGGCCTTCCTCTAATCTGCCATGCATAGTCCTACCTCCAAATGAGTGCTTGTTGACCGTGCCTCTGCCTGGATTTCTGTCACGATCCTTAGCCTGGCTAATATCTTCTCAGGGATCAGCGACTCCCTGTCCTTATGTATGGGCATGTGCACACACACACACACACTCATGTCTTGGATTCAGTCCCTCAGTCAGTCTTCTTGCAACACTGCTTTATCATTGTCTGCTTATCTATATCTGCCACTAGACCATGAGGAGCTTAAGATAAGGGTCTTTGAATTCCTAGAGTGAGGGATATAGCAGATTTTCTTTACAATTTTTTTAGTAAATGAATTGTATTCAACTTTATTCTTAAAGGACTTTCATATTGAAAAGGGATTACATTTTTTGGTTTATTTATTTATTTGTTTGTTTTGGTAAATCAGTAACTGTTTGAAGAACTCTTCTGTGGAAACAAAATCCCAGAACAAGGTACAGTGAATAGAGACTTCAAGGAAGTAAGAAGCACTGAAATACCTGTCACAAGAGGCATTCAAGAAAAGACTAGAAAATCTCCAAGGACTCTGCAATCCCTTTCCACTGCCTCTTCTAAACTGTGAGCTCCTTGAGGCCAGTGACAAAATCCTATTCACTTTGTGTCCCCAGTCCTTAATAGAGGCTGGTTCAGTGCCCAGTACACAATGAATTCACCATAAGTGAGTGAATGAATGAATGAATGAATGAGAATGAGTCCCTTAATGACATACATGGTTTTGTTATTGCTACTGCTC
Source organism: Lontra canadensis (assembly GCF_010015895.1). Taxonomy (NCBI): domain Eukaryota; kingdom Metazoa; phylum Chordata; class Mammalia; order Carnivora; family Mustelidae; genus Lontra; species Lontra canadensis. The sequence goes on from NW_022631011.1 coordinate 18,401,533, forward strand.
TGTTTGCTTGACTGTTCTTTGCTGGAGAGACAGCTACAGCTCTAGATCCCCCAGTTGGCTGAGTATACAATTTTTTAAGAGCACCAGTAAAGCAGAAGGGAAAAAAGTGAGAACAGTTTGACTTTGATAAATGTATTTAGAATTTAGTAATAATCAGAAATGTTTTTAAGAAATTCGTTTAACTACAGTATGCATCTGTGTTTCGTGTTTTATGGTTTCTTCCTCTCTTTTTCTTACTTACATATAGGTAAAGGGACTACGAAGTGGGGCCCCATAATCTCTTCAGTGTTTAGAGGCTGTGAACCTGGCCCCTGGCCGGAGGCCAGACCATGAAGAGCTTGTGGGTCTTGTTTACTGCGTGTAGGAGTTTGTACTTTATCTTAAAGGCAGCTGTAAGCCATCGAATGATGTTAAGGAAGGAAAATAATGTGATAGATTTGCTTTTCTAAAGGTCACTCTGACTGCTGTGCGGAGGATTGATTGGGAGGTGGGAAGGGGAGGACGAAGACTGGAGCACGGAGGACCACCAGTTCAAAGAAATGTTGAAACTGACGGAGAGAACGCTGATGAGGACTTGAACTAGGGCCATTGGGGGCGGGGGGTGGTAAAAAAAAGGACCAAGGGACTGTGTTCAATAGATATTCTGTAAGTTGATTCAACCCACTGAATTTGCTGACAAAGATAGGGGACTTGTCAGAAATTATTAGAGCTAGCTTTGAATTTAATAGTAATAATTACATTGTCAGGCCTCGCTTCTACTGGATCTGCGAGGTTATGTAATGGAAGGCTTTGTTAACGACAAAGCGCTGAACACATTCGAAGTGGGATAATTACCCACAGAAATCATACCTCCAAAGTCCGGGTGCCAGAGGCAAGCGCTGAGAGTCTGAAAATGAGTTCATGTTTGTTGGTGATCACCAGCAGGATCGCACATGTACTCCCAAACAATGAACTTACTGTTCATTCTCAAGTGCTCATTACAATGGAAATTAGTAACACTTGAATGATTGATGCCTTTCTGCTCTAAACATGCCACTTAGCAAATACTTGCTGAGCTAAGTATGTCAGGAATTCACATGCTGATTGATGCCAGACGGGAGTGGCTATTTCTTGTGAACGGAATGAAGACCAGTACCTCACGGTGAAGACTATGCAGTATACCCGTGTAGGTCGTGGGCAAGACATTGTTCATAAGTTGGCATTAAGTCGCCCGGTCATGCGTATTTATGTCTTTAGCCCCTTAAAAAAGGGAACACAGAAGCTGCTTCTTACCAATATTTTATGTTATGCTTTTTTTTTTTTCAAAACCAAAAACCTTTCTTTAACGTGTAAAACGCAACATGCAACTAATTCCAATTTCTCAGCCTACTTCTTAATTTGGGAAACTACGGGGCGAAACGCACTATTCCAATTCCGTTACGCAGATGTGTGCAAAAATGAAGGGAAAAAGAATCCTCCTGAAGCCTTCATCCATTTCCATCACCATCATGGAATTCTCCTCACATATTTAAGGATCATGTTTTTTTTATAGTTGACCGTTGATCGGCATTTTGAAGAAAGGCTAAAGAAGTGAAAGGTGGTATCTGTTCTTTGAGATTATTTCATTTTTACATCTGCTTTCTGCACTCGGGTTTAAACATGGAATATATTCCTTCAGCTTCTGTTTTAGCCAATGGGTTGCTATGAAATAATTCCACGGCCTCTCTCACATCACTCTGCTCATTTTCTGCCCTTGGTAAAATATTCATTATTAACTGGTATAAATTATAAAATCTTCTCTTTTTTTTTCCCAGGAAAAGTCTAGACTTTTTCTTTTTTAACAGATTTGGAGCTGATAGGGCTACTTGCCGAAGGCAGCACTACCAGTAATTGAATCTGTATGCTGAAGCTGTAAACTTTTCTAGGACTTTTGAGAGGAAGGAATCCTTGTGTATGAAACAGAGGAAAGGCAGGTTGATGGAAAAGTGGAAATTCATGCTTCTGAAACTTCCTAATTCCAGCATGTGAATCACCGAACAACTGAACCTCATAGCAGGCGTTGAACAGTAATTCTGTCAAGATTTCCAGAGCAAAGAATTCCACTAATTCTCTCTCTGTTGGGTACATAATAATTATTGCCGTTATTACCTCTATTCATCGGTTTCATTATCTAGTCGGAATAAACACCAGCTACTTGTAGTCACTAAGAAGGTATTGAAAATCTGTTAAGTCGTTTAGGCGCTGAGGATTGTAAAAATGAGTGAAATTTGCCTCTTGCCTTCAAAGAGCTAATACTCTGCTCTGGAAGAAAGAGTAAGCAATTGAGCATCATAAATTTGTGGTGGAGGGATATACGGAAGTACACAGGGGGCGCGCCCAAGCTTGACAGGTCAGAGGTTGGTAGGGGAACAGAGAAGTTTTCCTGGAGGAAACCTCTTCATGGAGCCTTGACCGATGCTGGGATATAGCCTGGAAATGATGAAAGTAAATGCACCTTCTTTAAAAGAAATTGGTCAATATATATCAAGAGTTATAAAAAACGTTTAGACCTAGAATCTCCTTTCTCTGAATCTTTAATTTTAAAAAACCTGAAATACAGAAAAAATATATATTTAAGAATATTAATTACATAATTATTTGTGGTAACAATATTGGAACCAGAAATGGAGAGTTTTTGAGGCAATTATGGTTCATGTACTCAAAGGACTAGAGAGTAGAAACTCATGAAAGAATTTATCACAACATTCAGTGGTTTCGTCTACAGATATTTATGGAGCATTCTATGTCAGGCGCTGTTCTAGGCTCTGTATCCACAAAGTCAAATAGATGTGCTTCCTACTTGAAGGAGCTTGTGGTGAAATGGGGAGTACTGAGGATTCTGATTACTCACAGAAGAAGAGAGGTGAATGCCAATGCTGACCTATAGATGTTATTGGAAAACATCTGAGGCTCATGTGATCAGATGAGCAGGACACGTTAAGCTACCAAAAGGAGATGGTGCAAGACTTGAGTTTTGAAAGACAAGAGAGGAGAAAGGAGATGGAAACATAGAAATGTTTTTATTTTATAATGTTACGTGGGAAATAAAAGCAGATTCTAACACTGAATATGCAGTTTGATTACAATTATACAAAACCAACCAACCAACCAGATACATATACATATATATAAAGAGAGAGAGAGGGAGGGAGGGAAAGCAAAAAATAAAGGATTAATAGTGGTTGTCTGAAAGCAGTGGTACTACAGGGGATCTTTTTCTTACTTCTTTTTGGCCTTTTTCAAATATTCTCTTATGAATATACTGCTTTTATAATGAAAGAAAAAGATGCAAGCAGTTGTCAGCAGGGGAGTAAAATGCACAAGATGTTCACATCTTATAAGAGAACTATTCATGGTCAAACAGAACAAAAGAGAATGGGCATATTTCCAGGACATCACAGCGCAGGACTGCATTCTGTTTCCTGACATACCATCCCACTCCTAAAACACACACACACACAGATCTACGATGTGTCACATAAGTCACCCAGCAAATTCCTACTGTCTGCCAAAGAAATGACTCTTGGATTCATCTCCGTGTGGAGAACCCACTCTGTTTAGCCCTGAACTAGACCCTGGAGCTGCCGCTGACTCAGTGCGTCACTCCCTTAAGTTTACAGAACGCTGTGAAATTTAGGAAGCATTTTCATAAAGTCTTTATTTTTATTTTCTCCACTGCCCTATGAAGTTAGTAAGACAGACATTCTCTCTCTCATTTTACAGTGGAAGAAAGTAAGACTTAGAGGAATGTTCTTGCCTCCGGTGACAAGGCCAGTAAGTGCTGAAAGCGACACTGGAACCCAAATTTCTTAGTGAATATGATGTTTGTTCCTGTGTATCACAAACACCAAACTGTAGGCAACTCCTCTTCAACCAGCAAAAGCAGACCAATGTCATGAGGACAGATGAAGTGGCTTGTTTATAATCTATGCGGGCTCCCGTGTCTAGGTGAGTTCTAGCACAGGATAGATGTTGTCAACTTTTTGTTGTTGCTGAGGCAAAGAACATAATAATTATTAATACTCTGACTTAATACCTAATAAACATACAATTCCTAAATAAGTCATCCCAATTGATAGTGTCTTTTTTTTAGGAGTCTATGCTAAAGTTCAAAAAAGCAAAGCCTATTATATATATATATACATATATATATATAAACATAATATATATTTATTAACATAAACATTATATATATAAATACCAATATCAGAAACAGGGGAAAGAAGGGGCAGGCTCAGTGAGGAAGAGTGAAAAGTAAAACATTGGGACAAAGAGATTCCTCATTAAATAAAGCAGAATTGTTGGTTATTAATTTCAGTTTTACTCCAAAAAAAAAAAAAAACCAAATTGATATTCCGCACTAAACATCATTTTACATTGTGGAGGGGGGAAAGGATGGGAGAAAAGAATGTCTTTGAGAATCATCAAAGCACGTCTTCTTACGTAGCCACGTACTTGCTCTCTTTCTGCCTCCATCTGGAAAGGGGGCTCCTTTAGCATTCACCGACGAAGGGAGAGAGCATTCAGCACTCCCGTGGAAACTACTGCCATTTTTTAAAAAACTTATTAAGGTGGCACAAGGAATCACGCATGGCCTAGTGACTTCGGCTCTAGATGCTTTTTGAAAAATGTCTAATGACCTGTTGGCCATCCTGCACATAAATGTCACCACTTAGAATGAGAGTCAGACTTTTGGCTCGTTGAACTGTTCTCTGCCTGGCTGCAGTGTCATATTGCCCTGATCTAGTGAAAGCACATGGTTCTTAGTGAGTCCCTCCTAAATAATATTGCATACTCTTTCCCTGCCATACATGTGGTGATGGTGAACAGCTCAGTGATACACACAGGAACATGCCTACTGATGGATAAGGAAAGAAAATGAAATTGCAATCTGTGTGACCCTCGAACGTTCTAGCTTGTTTTCAAAACTCATCCCTGCAACAGGGATATCCCCCATATTCTCCTGACTAGCCTTGCAGATTTGGTTTCTACATATATGGAAGGCATCTTTAAATCCATATACTATTTTTTTTTTTTTTTTACAAATGACCTTTGGAAATGATTTCCAATAACCGCTGCTGACTTCAAGCTCAAGGCTTGGTAGTGAAAGGTCACTCTACATTTAGACTAAATGTGGATAGATTTGTGCTCCCTGTAACAGGCTATTGCTTTAGGACCCGCTGTTATATTTGACCCAGTCTTCTTTCTAACCCAAGCATTTGGACAGCTTCCTTATGGGTTTTGTTTAAACTTCTCTTTTTTTTTTTCTTTAACTTCAGTACAAATTAAATGGCTTTATATATTATAAATAACGTACTTTTCTTTTTTGGGGGGGTAACGTATTTTCTTTAGAGATGTTCATTTTCGTTAGAAATTTAAGAAAATAGAATGGAGTGTGTGTGTCAGAGTTCTAAGACAGCGCCTTGACTTCCCCGGGATTCCCCCAGCCCAGGCCAGCCCTGCATACCCGCTGAGGGCCTGCAGAGTGCGCTCCGAGGGGCCTGGGGCTCCCCATCCCTTCTTTCCCTCTCCTTCCCTTCAAGTAAGACCATTCCTTTTAAGTTGGGAAGTCTGGGGAGGGGTGGATACAGCCTCTCAACGCAGGCAGGCAGCTATGCGTAAGCACCTGATAGGGCTGCATGGTGGAGAGTGCAGAGATAGATTTTTTCCCCCTTCTAAACCCAGGAGCAATGCTTTCTCCTGTCCCCAGATTCTTTCTTCCCCTCACCAGGCCCTGGTGATTTCCATTTGAGCTCTGTGTGGTATATTTCTGATGCTGTCACACCACGAAGCCTCTAGAAATGAGTTACAGGGTACTTTTCTTCTTGTCCTATAAGAGTCTGTCCACAGTAGAGAAGGACTTTTAAAATATGCAAAAGACTCCATCATTTCTCCTTGTCTGGGCAAGCCCTGGGACTGCTGACTGTTGGAGAACCCTCCCCTGGTTCCTGCACTCCTCCTGACCTCATCCCTACCCAGCGGAAAAACAGTTCCTTCCTACTGCGGGTATGGAGGGCCCTGGAAAGGACCCCGGTTGGGGCGTCAGGGGACCTGATTCTCACTCAAGCCCTGCCATTTACTATTTAAGGGACTTGGGTCTACATCACTGAACAGAATGAGTTCATAGAACTAATTCCTTTAAATTCAATGGAACAACAACCAGCCTTGGCCATGTCTCCATTTTCTAAACGAATGTCCTCATATCAGCTTCAGTAAGATTCCCGCAGCTCTGTCTGATTCTGATTTCAAAGAAGGTGCTCAGATGACTCAGAGTGCCCCAAGAATGCACCGGAAGAAGATAATTTCTTATATTCAAATAGAATTTGGAAAATTCTAAGTTGCTTTCACTTATCCCACGTACAGTAGCTCATGTAATCCTCCTGATTAGCGTAGATTTGGGGCATACTGTTGGAGTTCCATCAAGTATGCTTGGTACTTTTCAGAGGATTGCCTCAGAGCACCGGATGCCCTTCCAAGGTGGTGGGGGTCAGCCCGTGTTGACTGGCCAACATAGATGCATGTGGGAATATAAAAGTCCAACTCCTTTGCCTGGAGGTGGAATGAATTCTGAGATGTAATTTAGGTTCTAAGCATCCCTCTCAAAAAGGCAGCTGAGTCTGGCGTTTCTGAAATCGCCCTTGTTTGGCTCCTTCCCCTTCCGCACCCCGCTCACCCGTGCCCTGCTAGCTTCTCCTGGGAGCCCGTCCTTACTACATCCCTCGCATCTGTAAAACAGTGGATTTAAATGGCAGAGTTGACAGGACCTAGTTGGTGTGTTATCAAAAGATGCATGCTGGCATCCCTGCTACGTACCAGCCGTGTGGCCAGCAGCAAGTTGCCCGAAGCTCAGCGCTTCTCTATCCTCATTCGTAAAATGAAAAATAATGATCCCTGCTCTGCCTACTGATGGGTCCTTGGGAGGATCCGATGGGACTATGGACTGTGCAAGCATTTAAAAGCCATCAAGCATCACACAATCATAAGGAGACTCTGTTTTAACCTAATGCTGAAATCACATCTAGGTTTATAGAGGAAACCAACTCAAAGCAATTTTTAAGATTCAGAAAACGTATTTCACATCTTGGTGTCCTCCCACCTTTCTTTTTCCCCCACATTCCTTAGACCTCCCTCATCTGAACGTTTGCTCTCTTTCAAGGAGCCCATCAGTGTTCCGCATAGATGCTAGAGGAAGTAGGGAATGCAGCATTGCCCTCTGTGTCTCTCTCAGTAACTAACCATCCTCCACCTGGTTAGAGAATTTTGCTGCACTTGCTCTAAGGCCTACCACTGTCCACTCTCTGTCCCTAAGCCCTGATTTTCAGGTAAGTAGTGCTGCATTTCTCTCATCCCAAAATGTATTAGGCCTTAAAACTTCAAGGGGCAAATAGACACCTTCAGTGAGATCTATGTCATAGATCATAGCTCAACTCCTATAATTCACATTTTGTAATATCGACACCATTGATGGGACACAACATAATAGAGCCAATAACACTTGTGGCCCAGATGGTGGCTCGATTAGAAACACCGCGGTGTGTCTGAAGGATCATGGAATGCATGCAAAGTGTCTTTCCACGGAGGCCCTCCGAGATTCATGATAAGATTTTATTTTTAATAAGGGTCTCATTAGAGGGCTCAGCAAGAGAGAGTTAGAAGACATGAGTGGTCAGTACAGTTTGTTCCCATAAGTATTTGTCAAGCACTTAGGCACCAGGATAGAAGGAAGAAAACCCCATACCTCCTGGTGGAAGACACAGATACAGAAACATACCATTAAGGCAGGATGTGGTCAGCTGCCAGCACGCTCGGAGCAATGGCGTCCGGTCTGGGCTTCGAAAACCACTTCGCCATCTAAAGCGTCCCCTCCTCAAGCCTTCGGAGATACTTGAAAATCTCTTGAAATTCCCCTAGGATCTTTTATCCACTGAGCCGTGTCCTTGCCTCATTGATTCCAGCTTCCCCTTCGGGACTTTTCATTCATTTCTTCCAGCTCACCCTGACCTGGCACCCGTGATGCCTGGTGCTCTTGGAGACCCCGGGAACACCCATTCCGGACAGATCCAATCCCAGCCGTGCGGTCGTTGAAGCTTGCATTCGAGCGGTCAGACTGGGACGATTAACAAGGGATTAAACTGTAATAGAGTGAAGTATTAGAACCGCGGACAGTAAAGGGAGCCATGAAGGAGAGATGGGACCAAGAACAATGAAGGGAGGCCCCCTTGAGTTACCTGGCCAGGGAAAGCCTCCCTCATGTGAGACATTTGAGCGGAACATGAGAAGGGTACCCTGGGTGAAGGGAATGTCGGTGAGGCTGGACAGAACTCGGGGTGATCAAGTGACAGAAAGGAGGCCGGTGTGCTTGAAGTTAGGGAACCTGGTGTCAGAGGTTGAGGCTGGGGGAGGGCAGAGGCCATCGTGGGGACCGTGGGAAGAAACCAGATTTCACGCTCAGTTCCTTGCAACGTTTGAAATGAAAACCGCGTCTTCAAACACTCACATGCCTGAAAGGAAATCTGCAATCAGAGCCCATGGCTAGGAGAAGTGCCATCAGCCCGTGTGAACGGCCATCAGCTCTCACCTAGCTTGCTGCACCAACCACTCACCTTCCAGTGTTCGTCCTTCACGCAGATGCTTCTTGAAGTTCAGTGCAATATGTTATTTTTCAGCTCAGAACCCTGCCGTGGCTCCCTGCTTATTCAGAGTAAAAGCCAGAATCTTTACAGTGGCTTCCAAGGCCTCACATGGTCCGGCCCCAGGTTCAGGTCCCTGCGCATCCCCCTCTGCCCCAGCCACACTAGCTTCCTTGCTGTTCCTTAGTCACACAGAGACGCTCTTGCTGTGGGCTCCCTGTTGTCCTCTCCATCCAGAACCCTCTCTCCTGGATAGCCCCAACTAACTCTTTCCTCTCCATCAAGCCCTTGTTCAATGCCATTGCCTCAATGGACACCCGTGCCGCCATCTCTGCTCCAGCCTCCTGCCCTACTCTACCTGTTCTTTCTCTTTATCACTTACCATCTTCTAACGTAGGCTATGGTTTGCTTACCTATTGTGTCTATAACTCATTGTCTGCATCCCCCTCTAGAGTCTACAGTAAATTCCAAAAGGCAGAAATCCTTGTGTGTAGCCATGAGGGCCATCCACTGACATCCAGCTCTTCCTTCCAAGTTTACTGTAGGAGTCTATTTTTCTGATTACTTGGATGGAGAAAAGGCTGTGTGACTTATTTTGGCCAACAGAAGATGGGCAGAGAGGATGTGTGCCATGCCTGGGCAGAGCCTTTCACAGCCAGCACACTCTCTACCATATTCCCTCCTCCTTCTGACACAACATCCCGCACCTTTCAAAATGAAGGCTGTGCCATTGGGCTGGGTCCCTGAGTGAGTAAGTTGAGCAAAATCCCCCTGGGAGACATCAAAAAAAAAAAATATATATATATATATATATACAGCATCATCAAGAAATAAACCTTTCATCTGAAGCCCCTGTAACCTGGGGATGGTTTGTTATCACGTATCACCTGGCCTCATCTGACCGAGTCTCATTTGTTCACTGATACATCCCCGGGACTTAGAACAAAGCCTGGTGTACAGCAGAGGCTCAGTGTTTGCTGAGTGAATTCCTCTGTTTTAATTCATCAGTTTTAATATGGCATGTCTTAAATGTAAACCCACTAAAGACAGTAATATCTGGAGACAGGATTCCACAGTGTTCTATGACCGACCCTGACAACAATTAGTGTGGAGTAACTACTGCACGAGCTCAGTCTTTCTTAGGGCTCCCAGAGGAATAAGGCACCGCTTCTGCCTTAATGTCGTGGGCACACTAGTTGCAGAGACAGAACATGTGGACACAATCCCATGTGCCACTCTGCGGTAGTAGGCGACACCTCGCAGGATTGTTCTGAGATTTCGGAGGTGGGGGCACCCACTGAGGGTGAGGCTAGTGAGAGGTGGGGATGCCAGGCTCCCTCAGCTGGGCCCTGAGGACTTGGGCAAGCAGAAATAGAGCTAGGGAGGGAGTATCCCCGCCTCGAGGAGTAGCATCCATCACTCGCCAGCGGGAGCATGTTCTTTGAAATAGTAGAAGGGAACATATACCACTCTGGTCGGAGGCCAGGTTGTAGAGCTCGACTAGGTCCGTTAGAGTCCTGGCTGTCTGCGTGCTGGCTCTGTGGCTGCAGATAAGTCAGTTGTTGCCTCTGGGCCTTGACAGCTCTATCTGTAGAATGAGAATCACAGTAGAACCTGCGTCAGAGTGTTGTCTTGAGGCCCAGGAGAGTGAGTACCTGTAGTGTTTAGACGAGTACCGGTCGAGGGTATGGGTTGATTTGGAAAGAAGAGGTAAACATTGCACAGACTGCAGATTTTGTAGGATCTCAAATCTGAGATGAAAAAATCTGCTGTTTCATTCTGTGGGCAAAAATATTTTCCACCAGCACTTCAGAAGTTTTTATCAGAAAGCGTTAGATGGTTAATATTACAGCAGGGTGAGCAGGGGTTGAAAGGTCGGGGCCGAGAGGGATTGGAGGCAGATTCGATCATCTCGTTGTGGGAACCTGAGAGCACTTGCCACGGGACTGGCCACAGCGTGGAGAAGACAGATGTCGAAGGCATCCTAGAGAAGGGGCTGCGGACCTTCCAACAGGCAGGCTAGGTAAGGAAAGAGAGAAGCCGAATGGACTGGAAGGTTTCAGGGTCTGGGTGACTTCGAGATTTAGTGATAGCCCTGACCAAAATGATGAAGGCCGGCGGGGGGAAGAGATTTTAAGAGGAAGATAACAAACTCTATTTTAGACGCAGAAGTGTCAAGGTCAAGCTGTTGAGAAAAAAATCAGATATGAAGCTTGACTAACTGAGAGCGCTGCTCAAATGTCACTCGGAAACCTTCTCCAACAGCTAATCTAGGATACCTGCCCCCTCCCTCTCGCTAAGTGTCACCGCCATAATTTATTTTCTTCATGCCACTTCCTGGCACAGTATTATATTCTGTATTTGTTGATTTGCCTATTATCTATCCCTGTCCCTGTCTATAATGTAAGCTCAGTAAGAACAGGGACACTTTCATTCTTATCCATTGCTCTGTCCTCAAAGGCGAGGACAGTGGCTGGCCCGTGGTCTTTCAAAAACTATTTTGTGGAGTAAAACAAGTTCTCAATCTCCAAGCAAAATTGCCAAACACATACTGTCAACCAGAGGTCACCTTCTGCCTGCATAGAGGCTTTCATACCTTACATTATTTAGGGATTAATGGAGGGGATGGGGCGGGGTGGGGGGAGAGAAGCAAGACTAGATGGTAAAGCATTAAAACATAAAAGTACACAAATCCAAACAAGAAGAGTAAGTCGACAGTGGAGATGAGAGGAGACGCAACCCCCTTGCTCAAGCATTGCACCAAAATGAACCTCAGGCACATCCAAGTTTAAGATCAGAAGTCAAAAATAACAAATTGTAAAGGAACTGGGGAAAAAATAGCTGACTTTTTAAAACAGCTGGGGATTAAGAAACAAGTTCTGAGAACGACATGAAATGCATGTAGCATAGTAGAACATTTCATCAGTTTACTTCACAAATCGTAATACCGTCCACACAAAATGAATTTTCCATGATCCAAGTCGAAAGACAGCAGAGTTAAAAATTCTTCAGACCTTTCCAACAAATATCTAATGAATTTAATGGGTAATAAACTATTACAAGTAAAAAGTAGATGTGAGGACAATGGACAGCTCTCAGAAAGATAATCACCACTGATTCATAAACATAAAAGAATCAGCCTCATTCGTGATAGTTTTTGGCTATTTTTCTCACTCGTAATTTTTGGAATTCCAATTAAATCCACTAGTTAGCCATGGCAATGATTTCAAAACTTGAAAATGCTAAAGCCCAGGGGACATGGGGAAAAGATACTGTCATACACTGTTGGGTGAGATGTAAATTTGTGTAACTATTTTTATAGCCCTTTAATGACCAAAATTTCAAATGGACATACCCTTTGGCCAAGCAGTTTAAGTTCTAAGAATTGAACCTACAGAATATACCTTTATGAGCACATAAGGTAAAAGGAAGTTCATTGACAAAGTGGTTGTAATTCAGAAATTTCCCCCAAACTGCTCAAAAAGTGACAGGGCTTCTATATTCAGGAGAATATGACGCATAAATGATAGGGTGTATCTATACGGACTGAGAAAGAAAAGTTTAAAATACTGGTTAAGTGAAAGAAAAAAACAGAAGTAGCTAACCAGCACAGATAGCAAAGGCACACTGGTGTTAAAAAACAAAAGGACAGGGGCGCCTGGGTGGCTCAGGCAGTTAAGTATCCGACTCTTGATCTCAGCTCAGATCTTGATCTCAGGGTTATAAGTTTGGACCCCATATTGAGCTCCGCACTGGGCATAGAACCTACTTTTTAAAAAAAAAGGGGCAAAAAGAGAGAGGAAGACAGAGGTAAAAATCCTTGCATGTGCCGCAAAAACTTTCAGAATGTTGTCCAAGAAGCTATTAACTGTGCTTCCCGTGGGGAGCAGGACCAGGGAGCAAGGTGACACTTTTAATTTCTACTTTAAACTCTCTTAATATTGGGCATTTTTTCCCACAGGGAATATGACTACTTTTAGAATTTCATAAAAGAAAGAATAAAGCCCTCAACACTTCATTCACACTATCTTTTTGACCAATCCCCCCAAACAGTGCATCTGTAGTGTTCGCTTGGTTATTCCTGAGTTTCAAATTATGCAAATCCTCAGGCTCGCCCAAGACATTTGCCAGCGGGAGCATTAGGTGACGTAGCATTCCAGAATCTTTTAAACTTCTGCAGGAACTTCCGTAAATCCCTCCTAGAGAGGGAGAATTAAAGTCTTATTTCTTATCACCAGTGATCACCAAAATACTAACCAGGGAGAACCTAAAATGCTAAAATAATTCATGTGCCTCTAAACACCCAATTGCCCTTCATCTCTTCAGTTGATACCAACTCAGGATCCTTTCCAACATCACCAAGGGAACTAGGAAATTGATGGGACAGTTGTGAAACATCCCACCGTAATAAGAAGATTTGTGATTGAATAATAATAAGATTTACGTTGGAAGGCCAAGCAGTTACAAAGAACTATATATGTGTACATGTATGTGCTCACATACGTGTGTGCAAATGAATCTATGTGTGCAACGCAGAGCAGATTCTGAACCAGTATCAGCATTTTGTCGAGGATTCAGTTTAAATCAAGAAGTACTCAATGCAATATTTATATTCCTGCCATTTTTTTTTTAAAGATTTTATTTATTTATTTGACAGACAGAGATCACAAGTAGGCAGAGAGGCAGGCAGAGAGAGAGAGAGAGAGGAGGAAGCAGGCTCCCTGCAGAGCAGAGAGCCCGATGTGGGGCTCGATCCCAGGACCCTGGGATCATGACCTGAGCCTAAGGCAGAGGCTTTAACCCACTGAGCCACCCAGGCGCCCCCCTGCCATGTTGTTTCAAAAGAATTTAAGGCAGGGAAATGAAAGTTTTTGAAGCCCCAAAGGACTAGATATTATTCTTGCAACTTAAAACGGTTGTATATTTCTGTTGTAGAGTGTAAAACTAGAACGTATTTTTTCCAGGCTTTGACTCACTTTTGTTGTGTCTAGTTTTTTTCAACGGTTTAAAAGTAATTTCTTTAGAAAAATTGAATGTATTCTACCAATTACAGTTTATCTTTGTTTTTTTTTGTTTGTTTGTTTGTTTTTACAACTGTGGTCATAGAGAGTATAGTTTTTATGAAGTATTTCACCTTTTAAACTTACCAAAAAAAATTTTTTTTAAGATTTATTTTGAGAGGGGTGCCTGGGTGGCTCAGTGGGTTAAAGCCTCTGCCTTTGGCTCAGGTCATGATCCCAGAGTCCTGGGATCAAGCCCCTCATCCCCGGCTCTCTGCTCAGCAGGGAGCCTGCTTCTCCCCCTCCCCTCTCTCTGCCTGCCTCTCTGCCTACTTGTGATCTCTGTCTGTCAAATAAATAAACAAAATATTTTTTTAAAAAAGATTTATTTTGAGAGACAGAGAGAGAGAGAATGTGGTGTGCAAGCATGGGGAGGAGCAGAGGGAGAGAATATTTCAGACTCCCCACTGAGCTAGGAGCCAGGAGGAGGGCTCCATCCCAGAGCATATGAGATCACGATCTGACCCAAAACCAAGAGTTGGACACTAAGTGGACTGAGCCACCCAGGAGCCCCCCACCAAAAAAATTATTAGGAATTATGAACAATATTGAATTTTCCTAACTTACACTTCTCACATTAAACGATCTGTTGGATCCACCCATTGGGAATGCTAGAGACTTTGAAAAGAACAAAACAATTATTTGAAGGAATGAAAGCAGCATTATGAATAAATTACATATTTTTGCTACCAGACCGAGATGGATCATATACCATTGTTTCATTTTAATTGCCAATCCCATCTCACTGAGTGATAGTCAGAATTCCAGAGGGTTTTTTTTTTTTTTCTTCAGTGTTCACTTCTTGACTATCCTTTCTTGTCCTGCTAGGAGATGTTTCCTACCTGAGTCTCTCCCTAGGCCTACCAGTCCAGCCACAAAGCCTCTCTGACACCTATGAAAGGGTTCAGCCTTTGATGGTACTAAGGAGAGAGCTAGTTACCATTGACTTTCCAGGTGCTTTGTCCTGTGGTTGCAGGGGATAAATAGAAGAGAGAACATGGAGTCAGCTCTTCTAGGCCCTTGGCAGTGAGTTATTCATCGAGTCTACCAAGAAACATCCTGAAGTCCTCCTCCCATCATTACCCAGAGCTCTCTGATTTGCAGTCGAGGCTTGGAGATGTTAGAGAACTTGCCTAAGGTACACAACTAATGAGTGGCAGTGCTCAGACTTGAACTCGGGTCTGTGCCTGCCAAAGCCCTGCCAAAGCCCGTGCTATAGGCCAGGGTCAAATTAAAGGGCAAGCCAGATGGCCCGCTGCCCAGGGGTTCCGATCTATAAAAAGCAGGACTGTTACTGGAGTAAATGAATACTATGTTGCCAGTTCACTCGGGTTTCCATACACCAGTCTTCACATAGTTACCAACTGGTTGCCCTCCCAGCAAACTAGACTGCTCTTACAATAACACTCTCCAGGCACAAGTATGGGTTACCTCACAGGAATATGTTTGTGAAATGCACTGCGAGTTGCACTGGGCTGCCTGGGCCGTGACCCACCGACCAAGTGACCCTCCTCACCTGAGGCTCAGAGGCCAGTCACAGCTGAAATTTTAAACCCAAATAATGCCTGGCCCAATGCTGTTCATTGGGAGTGATTCCTCATACTAAGTTTTACATTTTTTTTGTTTCTTTGTTTGTTTGTTTGTTTGTTTTTTAAACTTTATTTTTTAAAGATTTTTATTTATTTATCTGACAGAGAGAGAGATCACAAGTAGGCAGAGAGGCAGGCAGAGAGAGAGAGGAAGGGAAGCAGGCTCCCCACTGAGCAGAGAGCCCAACGTGGGGCTCCATCCCAGGACCCTGGGATCATGACCTGAGCTGAAGCAGAGGCTTTAATCCACTGAGCCACCCAGGTGCCCCAAGTTTTCCATTGTTTTAAAGAAGCTTCTCAAGAAGGTGTTGACTTTGGACAACAAAGAATGAAGGGAAGCAGCAGATAACGCTTCCGAACATGAAGAAGGAGGTGTGCCTCTTATTTTCTAGATGAAAGCTCCTGCCTTCTTGACTGACCACGAGAAAAAAAGACCTCCAATCTTACTTCTTGCTCTGCACCTTTGTGTGTGGGATCGCCTCGTGCTCCATCCATGTGCAATACTGTGAAACACAGGCTGGGCGCTGTGCATTTCCTTTGGTCCCTTTCTGAAAGCGCAGCATCCCAGGCTGCTCCTTCTCCCACACGGGGCTTCCCCCCTTTTTCACATCACCAGGCACATAGAAAATGGTGTTGCTAACGTGGAATGCATGTACATTTTTGTGGCAAGCAGACAATCCTGCTGGAGTTGGGAGGGCGAAG
The DNA here is from genome assembly GCF_010015895.1 of Lontra canadensis. Classification (NCBI taxonomy): domain Eukaryota; kingdom Metazoa; phylum Chordata; class Mammalia; order Carnivora; family Mustelidae; genus Lontra; species Lontra canadensis. Next base: position 18,417,532 of record NW_022631011.1, read on the forward strand.
GGCCTGGAGACTTGGGAGCTAGGGCTTGGAGGGTGGGGATTGGATCATTAATTTGGCATAGCTGTTTCCTCTTCCTTGCGCAGGCCTGAGAAGCTTGGCCATAGGGAACACTAGATTGTCCATTACCATGACCTGGACCTAGTTTCTATTTTTCTGGCTTAGGCATCAAGAAAAAAAAAAAAAAAAAAAACATGTAAGTGATGTGCACTAAATGGGAAAAAGAAATTTGAAGTTTGAAATTATCATATTTGTTTCTGGATAGGGGGAGGAAGCATTCTTTCCCTGCCTACACTCCCATGAATACGTGATTGTCCTTCGCTGAAGTGGTAACAAAACCCTCCCAGCCCCCTGTAGGGGACAGATGCAAACAGACCAAAGCAGAGGCAGCCTGGCCTTTCTAGGCACCAGTCCAGGAACCAGATGGATGGTTGAGAACGAATGTACACTCCCTATAACCAGTATCTCGGGAAGGCAGTTAACTGAAACCTACAAAACAAGAGTTGCCTCTAAGTAAACCTGTAAAATTTTACACCGATTTCTTAGTGACCCAGTTAAATGTGGGCAAGGGGATAAAGGACATGATATGGATTTAGATTTCCTCTCCAGTTTTTTCTGCTTATATTAAGAAATAATTGATGCCTATCCTGTGTAAGTTCAAGTACAGCATGATGGTTGGATTTACAGATACTGTGAAATGATTATCACCATAGGTTCAGCGAGCATCCATCATCCCATAATAGATAAAACAAAAACAAAAGAAAGAAGAAAAAAAGGTTTCTCCTGGGATGAGAACTCCTAGGATTTACTCTGTCAACAGTTTTTCTGTGTATCAAACAGCAGTGTTCGCTGTAGTCATCAGATTGTACGTTTCATCATAATACTTCTTTATCTGTAACTGGCAGTTCATACCTTTTGACGGACTACCTTTCTCCAATCCCCCCGCCCCAACCACAGCATCTTCTGCTTCTCTGGTAACCACGTGTCTGATCTTTTTCCCTATGATTTTTGTTTCTTTTTTTTTTTTTTTTACTTCCACACAAAAGTAAGATCACACGGTATTTGTCTTCTCTCTTCTCCAATGTTTATAAAACTTTAGAGCTCTAGTACATGTTATCAGACCTATGTTAGCTACATCAAGATCTCAGTTTTGCTTCAATGTTCTTGTGTAAAATGAAGTTTATGAGTTCTCTCTAAATGTATCTAAAATTTTCTTCTGGCAAGTCCATGATTTGGCTGTCCTGGCGAAAAATGCTTGGGTCCTACATTTATTTCCTCTGTCTTTCCTATAATCGTGATAAGAGATACTGGCTGCATTTACTGATCATCTACTATGTGCCTGACATTGTGCTAATTACGGTACATGCATTATGTCATTCCTCCCTTATGAAAACCTCATGAGATAGGTATTGTTCTGATAATCCCCCACTTTAGAGAAGAAGTTTAGAAACAAGGTTAAGAGATGCCAAGTAAATTGTCCAAGATCACACAGCTGGTGAACAGAAGAGTTGGCGCTCATGTATCTTAGAACCCATGTATGTCTGACACCCAGGTCTGTGTTCTTAATCACTACATCCTACCATTACAGAATATTCTTTAAGTTGCAGTAAGTGTATACATTTGAAGAGACACATAAAGAGTTGTTTCACTTATTTTTTGTTAACGCTTTTTAAAAGTACAAGCTTGAATCCATGAGGCCCAGCACCCTAGGGCTCCATGAAGTTATTCCATTTGAACAGATGGGGGAGCTTGAAGGCAGCTAATCTTTTCATTCTCTGCGTTCTCCAAAATAGACCCAATGGCTCAGTAATAAGCACCCACATTAGCTTTTACGACTAGTCCCTGTAATGACTTTCCAGGCTGCAGACTTCTAGAAGCTTGGAGGTAACTGCCAGCCTTATGTAAAAGTGTACATCTGGAGGAAGACGACACATAATAGTAGATCCAGAGTCTGTGGTGTCCCTGGAAGGGGCAGAGGAGTCGGGTTTTAAGTATCATATTGACAAAATGAGTCTGTCGAATTCTTGAAGGGAGACAACCTGAGGCAGCAGAAAGCACACTGTATGGAGAAGTAGACGGGTGGCATATTTTGGGTACGTGAGGTATTTACATGGTTCAAAGGTCACGACTCTAATAAAATGTCTTCTCACAAAGGTCTTATTCCCAAGTATACTCTCTTCCACCACACCCACCCATACCCTTCCCCATAAGGAAGTATTTTCAGTAGTCTATGGTTTGTTTCTTCTACGTTTCTTCTGCAAATAGAACCATGTAGATATATTCATGTTCTTATCTCAGAGAGATTTTCCGTAGTGTGCTTTTATAAACAAATAGTTCTCTCTTGTGTGGGTGTGCTTTAGTTGTTTCTAATGGGTTGTTTGTTGTCTTCTGTTATTCCTTCTAGTGCTTTCTTGAACAACCATGTGCATATACCTTTTATATGGCATGGGTGTATCTTCAAGGGCAGATCTAGAAGTAGAAGTCAAAAGGTTGACTCAAGGGGCAAATTGTTATGACGTTTTGTTAGAGGCTGACGAATTCTCCTCCTAAGGGGTTGTCATTGTGCTTCCAGGACCAGTAATGTGAGAGTGGATCCTTCCTGACTTAATGTCCTTGATACCACTCCCTCACTCCCTCATTTCATTTCTTATGACTTTATGGCCTCTCTCTTAAGCTTTCTGAGCACTTCGTCCTCCGATACACCTAGCCCGACTTCTTCTCATTCTAGACTTCTTCTCATCCCTAGATGTCACACATGGTGTCTCACCATGTACGGATCAGAAGTCATTATCTTACCCTCTAAAACTGATCCGTGGATGGCAACACCATCCAAGGAGACACCAAACTTGGAACCCGCCAATTGTCTTGATTTCTCCCTTTCACTAACCCATCTAGCAGTTGCCTTTACCTGCTGCACATTTCAGCCATGGGTCCCTCCTCTACTTCCCAATACCACTTGCCTGCCCTCAGGATCTCCTCACCTTCTCGCCTTTCCCCAGGGGCGCTGAAATGGCATCCTTGCTTGTCCTCTGCTTCTGACCCAGACCTTCTGAAAATCATCTCAACACAATGGCCACGATGAAACTTTCATGGATTTCAAATTTCTGTCTTGTTTACAACCAAGGGTGTTGAATTAACTTTCTATGATCATTGCTGTATAGCTAATCCTTACAAAGGATCTAGTTTTCAGAAATGCTCTGATGTGTGTGGAAGGAATCTTAGGTAGCAATTTAAAATAACAAGTATTCACAGGCTGCTTTCTGAAACAGACCCCTCCCAGGGTCAGTGTTGTTACAGAAGAAACAGAATGTATCCAGTTATTTCAGAACTAGCATCATGCTATTATAACCAGTTTTCACATAGCAAGTGTTCCCTCACAGACAAAAAAGAAAATCTCTATCTGTACTGAATTTTAACAAAGCCAAGAAGAAGGGATCTTCTAGTTACATAAGATTGTGATTGGTGATTCAAACTACCAAAATATTATTGACCTTAATTTGGTTAACAGAGAATGATGGAATTTATCTCCTCCCATCTTAAGTTCTTATTTATACTATTTGGTGTTTTAAATGTAAGAAGAATTATACAGATGTAAGCACTCACTATGGCACTCTGGCAGAATTGCTATTATTTGCCTTACCATAAAACTTTAAAGGTTTATGTTCTTCGTTCCTTCAAGGGGGAAAAAAAGAGAGATTTTTAAATTTAAAAAATCACATAAAAATTCATCTATGAAATGGTTTAAGGATTTATGAGTGTAAGTGCTTTGTTCAAATTATTACTGTCACAGTACCAACCAAACTTAACCAGAGATATAAATTTTCCAAAAGGAAGGAAAATAACAAAAGAAAATTATTCTGTTACCATTGAAAAACAGAATAATCAATATGTTTTCCTGTTAAGTTAAAAAAAAAAATGGTGAGCTCTAAAACCCCAAAATCTTTTATTACAAAAAGCAAGAAGCTAGGGATCAATTTGGATTTAAATGAATATTAAATAATTTCCCTCTAATTAATTTTAATGATGTAAAATAAGTACGTCTTTGATGAAAGAAGTCACTAGGGTACAACCATTGTGAACATAGCTCAACATGTTGAGCCTTGTGATTTCTACCATTTCTTGGGTATCAGAAAAAGAGTCCCCACCCAGAATTGACTTATGACACTTCCCTGTGCTCCCTTACCATCTCCCCCATCCTCAACCTCTACTCTATACCCCCACCCCTGGGCTAGGAGACATGATTAAAAGATACTTGGGAACTCTGAAATGTAAAACAAACTAACAATGGCAACATTCCCCAAATTGTGAAAAAATATACTAAAAGTAAAGGAAAAGAAATAAAAGTATAAAAATCAAGCATCTGTCCTCTCCGGTTGGTAGATTTGTAGTTTGATACTGGGAAAATGGTACCATATGGAGCCACCTAAAAGTTGCCCATTTACACCCGGTCTTTGTTGCCTGAACCACAGACCCACTGCATGCCACAGCATGACCCTGCGTCATAGAGAGGGACCCCTGAAAAAAACCCTAGCCTTCTCCTTTTCTCTCCATAGGAATGGTGATCTAAGCTATCCAAACAAACTCTGGAGGTATATTTACCTCCTGCATAAAAAGCTTGGAGATTGACTAACAATTACAGCCCATTAACAATCCTTTCAGCTGGTTCTAGCCTTAAGTGAGTAGGTGTTGATATATGGAAAAGAGGTAATTGAAAAAAGATCCATATATGTTCTCGGAAGTTTCTAGCAGTCTACAAGTTAGCTAGGAATTAACCAGCTCAGTTCAGTGTTCCCACTGAACTCTTTAAAAAAACAAAAGTGTCGCTCTTTAAAAAACAAAAACAAAAACAAAAACAACAAAAAAGAAAACTTGTTTGACTTAAAATCCTGTTTGAATTCTTCTTTAAAGTGCGATCACCAGTGGTCAGTGGTTTAATCAATCCTGGCTATGCAGAGCAGCCATGGTAAAAGAATCAAGTAATTAATTAAAGGACAGAGTTCAGTGACATTCTGGGTTGGAGAACAGTGCAGATCCAAGGAGAGTGGCTTGCCCAGAGAGCATGGAAGCTCTGTCCCCTTCCCACATACCTTGCCCCTTGCATCTTCCATCGGGCTGTTCCTGAGTTATATCCTTTTTTAATAAGCCAGTAATCCAGTAAGTACAATATTTCTTAGTTCTGTGAGCCTCTCCAGCAAATTAATCAAACCCAGGAAGAAGGGGGTTGTTGACATTTTCCATCTATACCTAGTCAGCCAAAAGCCCCAAGGACTAGCACCTAGTATCTAAAGTGAGCGATGGAGGGAGGGAGTTAGTCTTATAGGACTGAGCCCTCAATCTATGGGACCTGACACTCTTTCCAGTGTCAAATAGTGTCAAACTGAGTTAAATATGTGGGATACCCAAATAGCATTCATGAAGAACTAATTATTTGGTGTGAAATAATTGTACAGACTGATATCAGAATTCATAACCTTTGACTCGGATCCAGGACCAGTGAGAAGATATGCTCTGAAACTAGACTTCTAACTTGCTAGCGCCTGACAGTAAATCCTTATGTTAGCTTGGCTTAGTTTAGCAGAGTTTAGCTAAGTTTAATAAATAAGTAAATAAGCAATATATTCCTTAGTTTAGCATCATACTCACTGCAGACGATGTAAACTTTTGAATTCTGTTACCTGAGGAGGCATCAAACCACTCAAATATAAATAAAATACAACTGTTGCCCCAAATTGTAATTTGACATTTATTTCCGTCTCTCTACTTGTAAAACAAGTCTTCGTCATCTCTCTGCAGAAGGTTGCCTGATACTGACCTCTTCCTTGAGCTCACTCTATGCCTTCTCTAGGATGCCTTACTGGTATTTTAAACTTAACCAGTGCTGAATGGAGCTGATGATCCCATTTCCACCATTGCTTGCCAAATTACCTGCTTTAAACGGGCTCTACTTCCTTGTTTCCACATTTGCATAAAGCACATCTTCTCCCAAGTCACTTAAGCTTAAGCTCTTGGTCACCTCTGAGCACTGAGTCATGTGTAGAATTGTTGAATCATTATAAAAAATTATAGATCTGAAACTAATATAATAGGATTTGTTAATTATACTTGAATAAAAAATTGAAAATAAAAAAACACACACTAAGCAAGAACACGAAAGATCTTGACCATCTTTAATTCCTTTCTTTCCATTGTCCCACCACCTCAGCCCCCCATCTGAATTGTTATATCTGCTTTGCTCACCCAGTGTGTCACATTCACCTTCATTCTTACCAGCGGCCCCCCTCCTCAAGCCATAACATTGTTAGATTTATCTTTAAACAGTTTTGATCAATTTCTGGCTCAAAAACCTTCCAGAGCTCCCTTACCAAACAAATGTCAAAATCTCCCCCTAAGTATTTAGACCCCTCTGTGACATTGGTTTAGCCTACAGGTTTTGCCTTGCCTCTTATTCCTCACTAAGATACAGACTCCACTGAAGTCAAGCGCCACTGTTTACAACTTCCCATACCTGCCCTGTGCACTTCCTGATTCTGTGCTTTTGTTCATGCTTTTCCTTCTGGGTAAAATGACTCTTCGAATCATCTTCTGCTAATGTCCTACAGATCCAATGCTATCTCCTCCATGAGGCATCACTAGGTGCCCCCACCAAACATCACCTCTTTTAGGGGGGTGGTGACAATTCTATGGAAATTTTCAAGCTCCCTCATTCTTTTTAGAGCCAAAGAGCTTAAGTACTTAGAAACAATCTTAGAAACCCTTTGTCCTTGAAGCACTATCATTATGTACCAAAGACAAAGACTGAAGAAGTAAAGTTGTTTACTATGTACCGTAGAGCTTGATAGCGGCAAAGCCAAGACCAGAAAAGTCTGAAAGTAAATCTGTCACCATTTCTACTATATCAAGATTTAAATACCCTTTGATCTGCATACATATACAATTTACTAATAATCCGTTACAGCTCTGTGATTTCACATGGTTGCCTTTTTATGTGCCCATCCTGTTTCTTCCACTTTATTCTGTGCCTCCAGCACACCAAGCATATTGTCCAGAATAGATGCTCATTAAAATATTGCTGTAGGATCAAATGAATGAATTTCGCTAGACTCAAAGTATCTCTAGGCTTGGGGATAGTCTGAAATCCTTTGGCCTGAGGACAGTGGCTATTGAGAGCTCATCCATTCTTTACTTAACCAGTATTTTTTTGAGTGGTTCAGATTACATATTGAACTCACAAAATGTGAACTTTTAATTGAATACCCCAAATATATTTGGAGACAAAGAAAAGAGACCAATATTAATGCATCTATCTCTTAGGCTGAATTAAATTCACTTTGATAATAGACCATTAACTCAAATTCAAATTATTTATTATTGAACCATCATTGTAACCAGTGTAACCAGTGTAACCAACTTAACTAAAGTAAGCTAAGAAATAAATAATAGCAATTTGATTTTTCAGCTCGTACCATAAAATGTATCTAGGTACTTTCCTACCTGCCTCACACTGGCATGTGTGTACACACACAAGCGTGTCACGTGACATGCACGCACGCACGCACGTGCGTGCAATCCACTTGCACCAAACTTATCTTTGAAAAATGGATTGCTGTAGCTCCAGAGGGAAATTCTCTGATGGTGGTGAAGAATGACGTCATTCATTATTGTGACAATTAAATTGTTATTACTATTGTCATTGTTATTTAAAGTCCCAATTGGGTGCCTGACTCTTTCTGCAGTAGAGTTATAAAGAATGAATGCCGATCCTTAAAGTGTCAAGAGATCAAGTTAGTAGCTACATATGACTACCTAACGATCGCTCTTTCCAGATAGCTCTCAGCGGGGGATATAAAGCAATTGATAGCACTCTTCGGGACCAAGTGGAGAGATAACATTTCTACACTATATATATGGGGACGTGGTCTTGGTAGCCATCTGTCACAGAAACAGACTGACTTCAACCAACAGATTGCATCAAACTCATTTTCTAGACAAAGAAACTGAGGCTTGACAGAGAAGGAAGTATCAGCCCAGAGAGGGGATCATGAGCTCCCATAATTCACTTAGCCCCTAGGTTCCTGCACCCCTCGTCCTTTTTTCTCTCAGTGTTTCAGGGCATTGTTCCTTCAGTTTGCACGAAGTTGGTTGGAGGTAGGCACCAAGGGTTTGATTGATACAGCAATTTGCATCTCAAGGCATTGCTCGATAAATACAGGGCAATGAAAGGCCACTCTCTCACAAACCAATTTCCCCCTCTGGGCTGACTTTAGAAGCTCATTGATGTCACTTCCTTCCTCAGTCAGCAAGTGAATTTTCTTTAATTCTCAAGACCAGCTGTCCATGCTGTCAACAGAAAGTTATTAAAATTCCTTTAAAGTGAATAAAAATAGCCTAAAAGCAAATGTACTTGGAAACAGGAAAGAATCAGTATGCAAAGTCCACAAACCTCTGAGCAAAATAATGTTGATCCAACCAGAGATTTCAAACATTGTATATTCAAGATGCTAGAAAAAATAATTAAAAGATGCTAAAACGCATACTTCTTAATCTTTTATTAGCAAAGGCTTATGCAGTTCCAATTTATGCCCTAAATTCCATTGCTCTTTTTCAGATATGATTTGAATAAACTTGGGAATGACTTAGGTTTTCCTGGAGTGGGATTCCCTCCCTTTTTCCTGCATCGACCAGAGAACATGTACATCTCCACCAGCCGAAGACTACCCATAAGCAGGAGAAAAGAAAAATTATCATTAACCGCAATCATAACCACTAGGGCTACAAAATAATTATATAATTATATATTTTAAGTCATTAGAGTTTTAATAGCTAAAGGGAGGAGATGATTTTTCTTATGTTTAAATAACTGTAACTCACAGAAGTGGTATGTCTGGCTTCTGAGTCCCTGGGATCCTCTAGCGACTGAATGACCTCAGGAATTAGAAGCCTTCCCTGTTATCTTCTGAATCAGCCCTTGCCTTACCCCTCGATCCCCCAGCATGACACCCACTTTGTCTGAGCTGCACCTGACCTGGTAATTAAGTCCATCCAAAACATGGAATTGTTTCCTGCCACTTCTACCATGAACTGTCACCTGCCTCTTCCTCTTTTGGACAGATGACCCAAATCCTGGACTCACTTGGATCCTTTGCCAAGGAAATCTGTATCCAGCCTGTCTTGTCATCCCAAGACATGGCCCAGGTTTTTGTCTTGGGTTCCTACCTGTAGCTGGAGCCAGGGCTCTCCCAAGTGTATTACACTTACAGTTTTGGAAGTCAGACGTTCAAAATGAGTTTTACTAGACTAGAAGAAAGGTATGGCAAGACTGCATACCTTCAGGAGGTTTGAGGGGAGAATCCACTTCTTTCCCTTTTCCAAGTCTAGAGGCTGACCACCTTCCAGGCTCGTGGCCTCTTTTGGCCACGGCATCCCTCTGACCCCCAATCCCATTGTCACATCCCCTTTCCTCTGTCTTTGATTCTCCTACTTCTCTCTTAAAAGGACCCTTGTGATGCCATTGCTCATATCCAGATAATCCCAGATAATCTTCCCATCTCAAGACCTTTAATTTAATCACATCTGTAAATTTCCTTTGCCATGTAAGGTACCACATTCACAGGGTCCAGAGTTTAGGATATGGACATGGGGGGGTGCATTATTCTATTTACCATATTTGCCACATCAGTTTTCATAAACTAGATATCTTCATTTTAGTTATGGGGACAAGCCCATAGGGCTCCCTTAATAACTTCTCTTTACATTCTGTTCCTTTCCCCTCCGTCTATTTGAGGACACCAGTCTCCACACGTTCCCTTCACTGAAAACCTAGGGCTTGGCCTCGCTCCCTCTCCTGTACTTGCCACATCCACTCAGTCTCCAGAACTTACTTCAGAAAGACCAGGCGTCTTTCCATCTCTGTTTTCCCTCCTGGGCTGAAAACCTCCTCCCTCCTGCCTGAGCACTGGACATGCTCATTGCTCTCTCTGCCTCCTGTCTCCCACACACCATCATCCCGTCCTCCACACAATCACCAAAGTCATCTTTCTCAAGCACGGCTTTGGTCACCTCACCTCCCTGCTGAAAAACCTCTGCTGGCTTTCCACAGCCTGAAAAATGCTTCTCAACCTCACCTCAAGCCAGCGACGCCCCAAAGCTGTTCTCTACCCTCTTCCCACTCCCGCTACTTCTCACCTGCTCTGGTATACACTCTCGTTCTCTAAACCACTAGAACCTCTCGAGATTCATCCAAATACACCCTCTTCTCGCCTCTGAAACTATTCTTCCTGTCACAACTCCCTGGAATGCCCGTCACTTATCCTTTGCCCGCAGAATGTATGCGCCCTTCCTTCTAATCCTCCCAATTCTGGGGACAAGGAGATATTGTGAACTCTTTGTTATAGATGGCCAAACAGGCTGGGCATTCGTTAACTGGCCCCAAATCAGACACCTAGTAAATAGCAAGGCTGTGATTAGATACCAGATTGTTCTCTGCTCCGTTCACTCGAGTCCAGTGGGCTGCTGCATTATTAGATGACGGTGATCTGATTGCTAGGGCTCTCATTTTTCTCTTGAGTTACTTCAGAGTTCCCTCGGTTCCTAAGGAAACAAAAGGAAGGCTTTGTACTGCTGCTGCCACCCCAGGGTCCCCTCCTGCCTCTTCGCAGTTAGCAACAAGCATTGAGTGCTCTTTTATTTTTTTATAATTTTTTAATTTTTTTATAAACATATAATGTATTAGCCCCAGGGGTACAGGTCTGTGAATCGCCAGGTTTACACACCTCACAGCACTCACCATAGCACATACCCTCCCCAATGTCCATAAACCCACCCCCCTCTCCAGACCCCCCTACCCCCAGCAACCCTCAGTTTGTTTTGTGAGATTAAGAGTCTCTTATGGTTTGTCTCCTTCCCGATCCCATCTTGTTTCATTTGCTCTTTTCATAACCCCCAAACCCCTCACATTGCATCTCCACTTCCTCATATCAGGGACATCATAATGATAATTGTCTTTCTCCGATTGACTTGTTTCGCTTAGCATAATACCCTCTAGTTCCATCCACGTTGTCGCAAATGGCAAGATTTCATTTCTTTTGATGGCTGCATAGTATTCCATTGTATATATATACCACATCTTCTTTATCCATTCATCTGTTGATGGACATCTAGGTTCTTTCCATAGTTTGGCTATTGTGGACATTGCTGCTATAAACATCCGGGTGCACGTGCCACTTCAGATCACTACGTTTGTATCTTTAGGGTAAATACCCAGTAGTGCAATTGCTCGGTCGTAGAGTAGCTCTATTTTCAACTTTTTGAGGAACCTCCATGCTGTTTTCCAGAGTGGTTGCACCAGCTTGCATTCCCACCAACAGTGTATTGAGTGCTCTTTTTAAAATGCACATTTGACCACATAGTTCCAATGTTCCTCCCCACACCCTGCCCTAAATTTCCTTAATAACTGACTTCCCACAGTTCTTGCAATGATCATAAATCTCCCAGAAGTGGTCTATGTTACTTGCTTCCCTGCCTCATATTATACCACACACCCTATGTCTATATTCTGGCCATGATGGCTTCCTCTCCATGCCTTGGACCCGCCCTGCTCCCCCTTGTAGCCTGACTTTGCACATGCTCTTCCTTATGCTGGATATTCTACTCCTTTTTCTAGGCAAGACTAGTGCTCTAACTCAAAAGGCTGAGCTTTTTCCACAAATCATGTTGCCTCTTCTTCAAACATTCTGTGTATAATCCAACACAAGATATCTAATTATTAAAACATATCAAGAGTATCTCATAGAGCAATGCCATTAAGAAAGGAAGGAAATGCATTCTTATTATCTGAAGACTCCAAGATTGGCCCCTGGCATTTTGTTAACAGTGGCGTGATAGTCCACTCTTAACGCTGTCATTCCAATTTCTGTGCTCCTTACACTTCTGCCGTATCTCATAAAACACTTGGCCTAGTGCTTGAATCCTTAGTGAAATGTTCAAATGTGCTTTTTTTGGTTCATTAATTGATTAGTAAATATCTATTATTCATTACATGTCTTAAAAAAAAAGTTTGGCAGTTTGTTGAACAACTAATCTTGTAACTATCATACAACCCAGTGATTGTTCTCCTGGGCATTTATCCCAAAGAAATAAAGCCTCAACCTCACAAAAAAGCCTGCATGCAAATGTTGATAGATGCTTTATTCATAATAACTAGCAACTATCTAGATGACCTTCAGTGGGTGAATGGCAACACACACCTTGTCCCTCCACACCATGGAATATTATGCAGCAACGAAAAGGAAAGATCGCACAGGAATACACAGGCCAACATGGCTGCCTCTCTGGGGAACTCTGCTGAGTGTGGAAAACCAACCTCAAAGGTTATAATGGAGGATTCCATTCATACAATATTCCTCAAATGGATGGAGAACAGATTAGTGGTTGCCCAGGGCTAAAAGGAGGGATGGGGTGGTAGGAAATAGGTGGGGCTCTAAGAGCACACCAGGAAGGATCCTCACAGTGATGGAAATGCTCTGGGTCCTGACTGCATCAGTGTCAGCATCCTAGCTTTTGATCTACCAGATGTTACCATCAGGGAAAACTGGGTAAATGGTACCCAGGATTGGTCTGTATTGTTTCCTAAAATTGCAAGTGACTGCACAGTTATCTTATTTAAAATAAAAATAAAATAAAAGTAGTAAAAATAAAAATAAAATAAAATAATAAAATAAAAATTTTTAAGGACATGTTTAATCAAGTATGTATCATACCAAGATGTTCACAAGCACTTAATAACTCTAGTGGTGCAAAATTTCTTCTTTCCCCTCTTTCTTGGTTGGTTGGTTTGTTGATCATTTATTATTACTAAGGATTTTTTTTCTTCTACATAAGACATAACACTGATCGTTTCCAGGCTGTTTTCACCATGAAGCTTTACCATTTTAGCATCTTTATTCTTTATATCCTTGTTACCTTTCATACATTACCATGATTTTTTTTTGTCCTGACCAAGATACCTTTCATAAAACTGTTGGTTTTCATTTTAATCTCTGCGGCACTGTAACAACAGTGTATAATAATGTCTTTATTATCTTCAGGAGTAAAAGAAAAGATTTTAAAAGTAGTGCTCATGCCACCTGCCATGTTAGAGCTCCTTCTCTGGTCCTCAAAGTTCCAGGAGCTCAGTGTTCATATTATACTTGAACAGGTTGTCATGGTTTGGAAACCTTTGATTGGCTGTTGTTCAAATTTTTACTCAGTCCTTTTTTCTCTCCACTTCTCTGCCAAAGTTTCATGCAGTCTTCGGGTATCACTCTTACTGGATGTCCCCTCCATTCTCTAACATTTTTGCCTCATGTGGTTTATTTAAGATTTGGCTTTTTTTTTTTTTCCTCCCAATTTTTGGAGTGATCATAAAGGTCCATATCGCAATATAAGTGTTTACGCAGATAGCCCTTGACTGCTTTGGAATTTGCATGAGAACAGAGTGGGATCAGTACTGCATTTTATTCATTTTTCACACTTTAATGTCACATTTATTTTTGCTTTCTCTTTCAGTGACTAGAGAAAAAATCCAGGAACATATCACCGACCAGGTATTTCTTCCCTTCTCATAAATTGTAAAGTTATGCTTTAGATGTTAATAGTTAAGCATTTGTAAATATGGAAAAAAAGGTTTTGCTAATTATTAAGTATTAGCAATAATAAGTATTATTATTAAGTATGAGCAATGCCATTGGTTCTGAGAACAAATACATTGGTCAGACATGGATGATCACCTGCTTTCTCTGTCTCCCCATCTCCTTCCTTCCCCCCACACACCCCCCCGAAGGAAACAGTGAAGTAAAACACTGCCAGTTCTGATTTGCAAGGATTCCCCTGAACATATCATGACCTCTGCATTGATATTCTCATGGCTACAAATAGACACTTGTATCTAATTTTCCCTTAACTGAGTGACTCTCCTGTGTGAGCTTCCCAAGTTTTAAATTGGCCAGCTGTAAGTCACTCCCTCCCAAACAGTTCCAAACAGAACCCCTCCCAGGGGAAATATACAAGTTGACTTTCCATTCTTGTCTTTGATTTCTATGCATCGTGGTTAGCCAGCGTCTTCCTGTCTGCTTCATTGCTTTCCTACCCAGTCTTGTTACAGACTTATTTTTATTTGCTGGTGGATGGAGTCACTCTGTGTCACTGTTGAAGGGAGTTGACTACAGCCACCCATAAAACCAAGGGAGAACTTCACCAAACCCTGTCTTCCCCCACCTCACCTCTTCTTTCCATAGGTGATAGGACTGCCGTTCCCAAAGGCTGCCTGTGCCACCACACTCCAGGAGAGCCAATAGCAGCATGCTTGGGCTCCACTCGCAAACACAAATCTCCATGTCCTTTTATTTTTTAATGGGTTTTCCCCGGACATAAATTATAACTCACCCTTGCCAAGGAGAAGAGTGGTAAGTCTACTTTTAAACTAGTCAAGGGTACATTTTCCAAAGTCTTCTAATGCCCTCCCAAGTAAATTCCAAGTCTAGCCCTCATTGTCATTCCACCCCAATTAAGTTCTAGCTTTACCTAATCTGTGCCAGATGCCCTGTAACTCATCAAGCTCTAAAAATAGTTAACTCATTAGGCTAATGTACTATACCACAAGTTCAGGAGGCAAAATTTAATGCTGATCAGGTACCATTTTGCTTTTGCCTGTAATTGGATATGTTGACTGATAGCAGCAGCCATCTTGATATTTGAAACTGCCATCATTGCGCAATGGAAAAATCAGTGAGCTATTTCAAGTAGTTTATTTGCTTTTTGAGCTTCATTTCTTGATCACTGTATTTTCAGTTATTCGTATGTGCTCAAGTAGTTTGGTAAGGCTGAGCAACAGTTAACCGGTAAAGTTTATTGCTACCATTTTTATTTATTTAAGTCACATAGGGAATACTTTTTCTTATAAAGAGACCTGTTTTCTTTATTAAGTTAACAAGTTAAAGCAGTTGACCAACACATATATTAAGGCCACCTCTAATGGGCAGATTTTCATTTCCTATCCTTTCCTTCTTTTTACATTTGGCTAAACTAACAGAATATGTGGACACCAAAATAGAACACCAAATATTTACTTGTAATCTGAAACACTGATGTGTTGCCAGATGAAATCATAATGGTTTCCAGTCCCAATAAGAGAGTGAGATTCTTTGGACTTTAACATAATAACGAAGGGTCTTCAGTACATTCGTTATACAAGGAAGGGTCTTAAGTATATTTTGTTATTCAGTCGTTCTCAGAACAGACAGTTGTGTTGTTCACTGTCTGCAGCTGGTATGTCTAATTTTACAATAGAATTTCTATTCTTCTTCTCCCAAGTAGGGAAGAGCTCTCCACTCTCACGAACACACAGACAATACAATACAAAGAGGCACCTTACACCTCTAATTTATTGATTTTGGCAGAGAAGAAGAAATGAAGTCACACCCCTTCTTTAAATCACTGGGCCAACCCTGCCCCCCATATTTGGCTTTTAAAAAACGAATTTGAAAACTCACTTTGGATGATCAATACAGTGTTCTTTATCAGAAAAGAATGTAAAATGGAGCACTGTTGAGCATTAATCTTTGCCCCTAAATCCTTCCCACCGGGCACTATAGATTGTGTAATTAAATTGAAACTGAAAATCGAGTCTTTTTTTTTTTTTTCTTTTTCCATTAAGTTAAGCGACGAATTGCACACCAATGTGAGAAATCAGGGCTGGGGAGGATGGAAAGCTCCAGCCCCTTGGCCAATAGCCAGCCTGCATTTTTAGCCGAGAGCAATTTTACCACACCTGAGCTCTGAGAAAAACAACTATTTGAGTTCTCTGGAGGGAAAGCTGGATTCTTTCCTGTGTAATTCACTGGGGAAATTAGTATGCTTTTTTTAAAGTAACTTGTTAACGCAGCTTGTTTACGAGAAGCGGACAAAAATGAGCAGTGAACCGCTTGGCAGCTTATGTCCCAGAATGGGATGAAAGCATGACCCATTTTTTCAGCTGTCTCTTTGGCAGTTTGGTGCTGCAACCATTTCCTCTCTGAAAAATGGTCCTTCTAGAGATGAAATCTCCTTTAGGTTTTCTGAATAATTTTTACTAGGGGAGATGAAAGATAATACCCTAAAATGCTACCAAAAATACCTTCGAAACCTCTATTAGAATATCGCCCGTACAGAATGGGAATACAGTGCATAAAACCTTCTCACTTCAACTTGGAAACTGCCTTCTTACAGAGTAGACAAGGGAAACCTGTAGTAAATTAATACCTTCTGTGTATGCCTTTTTGAATAGTAGGTGATTGAAACCCATTGTGAATTAGGACTTTGTTTTTACATGGCGAGGTGACAGAGAGGGGCTTCATTTCTTGTGGAGAGGACACGCACGTTGGGGAGAACATCCCCACCCAGGCGCTGGTGGGGACAAAGGCTCGCCCTCACTGAATGCCCAGTTGAGAGAGAGCCAGCCCTGTTGCTGTGCCATGAGAGCTGTGCATTCGTTCCTAGGGCTGTGGTAACAAACTCCTACCAACTGGGTGCTTTCAAACAATGGAAATGGGTTTGTCTCTGTTCTGGAGGCTAGAAGTCCAAAAAATCCAGGTGTTGATAGGACTCCCTGCTCCCCCAAAACCTGTAGGAGAGGATCCCCCCTCCTTGCCTCATCCTGGCTGCTGGGTGGCGGCCGGCAATCCTTGGTGTTAACTTCCAGCTTCTGTCTCTGTCGGCACGTGGCATCTCCCTGCGTGTCTCTTCTCTTCTCTCTCTTTTTCTTTTTTAAGATTTATTTTATTTCTGTGAGAGAGAGAAAACGACAGAGAGAGAGTGGGGGGAGGGGCAGAGGGAGAGAAGCTTCAAGCAGATTCGCTGCAGAGTGCAGACTTGGAGGTGGGACTTCTGATCCTGAGATCATGACCTGTGCCAAAACTAAGAGTCAGGATGTTTAACCAACTGAGCCACCCAGGCACCCCATCTCTTCTCTTCTTATGAGGACACCAGCCATATGGGGTTATGGTGCCATCTTAATGACCTCATCTTAACTCGATGACATCTGCAAGTACGCAGATAAGGTCACACTGACAGGTGTCAGGAGTTAGGAATTATATATACCCATCTGGGGGATACAGTTCAACTATAAAAATCTGGGGACCTTTGAGTGATCCTTGAACCCAACTTTCCCTTTGACCCCCGGTCATTTGTGATGACCTCCTGACACCCCTCCCTCCAGCTCCTCCTCTGCCCAGCCCTTCCCGACCCTGCACCACTTCTTCCAGACCCTCATCTCCTTTGCTCCCTGTAACTCTCCTGCTTCTGTTCACCGTCTTTCCACTCACCTTCCTGCTGCTCCTCTTTGCTTTTTAAAATACCAACCCTCTGTATCCATCTTCTGCTGCAAAACAAAAATCAAACTGAAACACCTCCCCCACGTTTAGCAGTGATGACGAGCCCTCCTTGTGCATTATACTCCCATATGAGGTTTTGTTGCACAAACCCGAGACTGAACTCCTTCCCCACCCCAAGAATGCTGAGTCAGGAGTTGGGTTGAGACCTAGCACAACCCTTAGACCAGGCCTAAAGGGGTCATATACTTTCCAAGACCCCAGACATCACAAATGCAGAAATGCAAAGACTTTTTTTTCTTTGGAGCTTGGTGTTTTATTGAAGTTTGATACTCAGCGGAGGGCACCTAAAATAGGGGCGGCAGGACAGCAGCTGAGTCAGGCCCCCTCATCCAGTGGAGTGGGGCTTGGTTTGGAAACCAAGGAAGGAGGGGCTTCAGTAGCTTTCAGGTGTACTTCTGCCCTTCTCTCTGCTTTGGAGAGAAGTGGAATGGGGGATACAGTTTCGGGTGATATTTAGAAACGTCTCACAATCCTGAGGTCAGAAAAGTGAGTTGTGAGGTAAGTGAAACGTGATCTCTGCCCCCCACCCCACCCTGGCCAAGGAACCTAAAGAGACTGAGTCATCCACCTCCTTCAGCAGATCTAGTCTCTGGCCTGACTATGGCTTCTGCCTTGACTTCCTCCTAAAGGTCCACGGACCACTCAGGTCGTCAGTGGCAGGGTGGCTCCCCGGGAGAGTAGGTCTCCTATGGTCTCGAGGCCCAGGACGGTCCCCTTCTGGACAAGCTGCAGACCCTGGGTGGAAACGAGGGCCACGTACTGGGTATTGGTTACTTAGAAAATTCAAAATATTTAGACACACAGTATGTGGGCCTCCATTCGTGCTCTTGCTCTGGGCCCAAAAATGTTGAGAATGATTCTGCTCACACACCTGCAGCTTTGAAACTCAATATGTGAGTGTCATAAAAAGCCCAGATTGAACCCACTCATATATTGTCTATAGGATAAAACCCTAGCCTTTGAGTATGAAACCCAGGGCCTTGTGACCCCATTATACTTTGGACAGCAAGCTCCTCTCTAGATTCATTTCCCATTCTGCTCCTTTCTGTAAAACGATTATGTGCTATAGAAACCTGTTCCACGAACATCCTAACCCCTTTTCCTGCACATGCAAAATTTACTCATATTCCAAGACCTAACTTAAATACGACCTCTTCCATGAAACTCTCCTTCATCATGTGGCTAAGAATAATTTCTCCCTCTTCTATGCTCCCCTACTATTTTTCAGTCCTTTTGCTACTGATCCTTGCATGTTCTACTCTAGTTTCCAATTATCTGTCCCTATATGATTTTGTAACTGGATGATCTAATCCTAATGAGACAAAGTCATGTTTGGTTCATTTCAGTGTCTACCATTAGACCTTGCACATCATAAATAACCAACCAATTGCTGGTCAAATGTAAATTTTTCAAGTCACCAAATTATTGTCTGGATAGCCAGAGGGATGCTAAATGTGGGTAGCCCACTCCCTATACATGGTGCTGCTCTAAACTGTTGTGTCATTGATACCTACACGATGGGAACCAAGTGTTGTCCTTTGCCCTCCCCAGCAAGAAATCTCAGCTAGAAACAGAAAGGATAAGCTAAGAATGCATATGGTCTCTATGAATAATGGTCCCACTGTCAGAGGGATGAAAGAATCAAAGGGCAGGGAGACCCACACCTCTATTTTATCTTTGTGTCCACATCCCACCACAGCCTGTAGAATGTTAAATGGTTTGCTTGGGTCAAGACATGAGCACCGGATTTTTTTTTTTTCTCGAATGAATTTCTCGAATTTCAGTGTAGCATGAACTTCACAACTTCTAAATTTAAAGTGGGATTATATTACCTCGCACTATTCTTATCAAAATGGCCATGCACTCAAGGAGACAACTTTGACCTAAAGAGAGCTTCTCACTTCAAGTTTAGCACTAATGGAACTCATAAAGATCCCACCCCGCCTCATTCTCTTTGAAGATTACCTTCCAGAACTGGAAGTTATGCTTTAGAAAAGCTGTCCGATTTATGAGCCTTTTTTAAGAATGCTTGAAAGAGAGACTGAAAGGCTCCCAAAGTGATAGTAACATGCATAGTGTTTAACAAAGCAGGATTTATAAAAGATGATCTTTATTAAAGGTCAGATGGCTTCCTATCTAGAAAGTACGTAGGTGTAAATGTCAAAAGGCTGGGGCTCACCTCTTTAATCGGAAGCCAAGGAAATTAAAATATTGTGTAAGGGTGTCTGAGGAAACAGACAACAGAGAGCGGTCTGTGGAAATAAACCCTTAAGACAGAGGGAGGATGAGAAAATGGCCCTCGGGTACTTTAAAAGCATGAGCACTAGAAGCAAATAATGACGGAGATTAAGAGAATTGTTTATTAGCAACACTGCATGATCTATTAGCAATCAAATATGCAGAGAGTTCTCACTCAAGCACTCAAAATGCGTCTGAATAATTGCGACCACTGATTGTGCCAGCCACTCAATGCTCCATCTCATTTATCTGTCACAACAACGCTATGAGGATACATATTTTAATCTCCTTTTTCTACAGGTGGAAACTCAAGCTTGAAAGATTTGATAATTTTTCAGGTTCTGCAATGCTTTGCACTCAATTATTAATAATACCAGTCAACGCTGTTACTAGGCCCTTGATGAGCTTTCTGTGTGCGGGCACAAGGCTCAATTTTACGTAAAATTATCTCATTTAAACCTCATTTAAACCTTACAAGCAGTGATCTTGCGAGGTAGGTACAAATCAAGGGATTCATGGTTCATTAAGTGGCTTGCCCAAAACCGCACGTCAGGATTGAAATAATGGAACTTGACCGTGTAAGCACCAACCACTATTCTATACTGCTTGAAGTACCTTTATTTAAAGGCACCTGGCTGGTGAGCGGCAGAGTCGGAATCAGAATCCAGATATATATCATTCTGAATTTCTCTTCACTGTTGGTCTATATAGCTACTTGTTCTGAAAGTTTTCCTATTAACTAAATGATCCCACCATGACCACCCTAATCTGGCACCCCAATTTTGACACTAATCCTGAAGCCAATGATGGTGAGACCCTAGAACACAGATACTTATGATGGTAAGTTTTATCCCCCCAAAGCAACAAGATGTGCCTATACTCACTCTGGGGTTCCTGTTAAGCCTTAAATTACCTTTTAAATTAAGTAAGTGAAAAATCAAGTGAATCTGGTCCAAGAGAAAAACTATTTTGTCACCTGAATAGAGATTAAAAACTGAGCAAAAAAAAAAGCATACGTTGGGATAATCTGCTGCCCACTGGCAATTTTCCTCAGCAGAGCCCCAGCAGAAACACCATGAACATAAAACAGAATGGAAATAGACCAACTATAAAGATGTGCTCTTGTTCCTTTATTTTCTAGAAAAATACCTTACTTCTAAAAACTCTCTTATAAGTTCTTCATTCTTAGTTATAACTGTGTCATTGTATATACCCTCATGTGAGGAAAACCTGGGATATGGAAGCTCTGTGTCAAAAATGTAGCATCTCTTAAAAAAAAGAGCTAATTTGCCATCTTGTGTAAAGGAATCACACCACCGTAAGACATTACCACTTGATAACCCAGTGAAATGGATCCCACAAATGATTTTCTTGTTAATCTGTTTTCCTTCTTTTTCTTCCCCTCTTTTGAGTTTTTCTAATCACATCCCTCCCTCCTTGCTAGCACTTGGAGCTCAAGATGAATAATTTGGGTAATAGGAATTTTTCAGCTTAGCAGGTTTTATGAGCCAAAATGGTTAGCACCTCGTTTGGGATTATTCTCTCCACGCGGAGCAACGAGCTTCAGCAGCCAAGTCCTAGGTGCCAAGAGTGCAATGATTAGCATTCCCCAGCTCAAACACCACCTCCAAGTGGGATGTCTCTTTTTCATTTCTAGGATTAAAGCTTTGATCAAAATGGGCCACAAAGCCAACATATCATCCTTGTTTGGTATATACTCGAAACCACAGGGTTTGGTTTGGTTTTGATTTTGTCTACCTTTAAACTATTTTCCCCATATTGCTCTTTCTCCTCATGATAGGAATTGAGTAAGTCATCAAGTGAAAACTTGGTATCTTTGGGATTGTGGGAAAGAGGTGCTTAAGGGGTCATCATTTTGAGTAAAAGTGACTGGTTGCCATAAAAATTTATGTTTTAAGAAGTAGTGATCAAAGGGGGCGCCTGGGTGGCTCAGTGTGTTAAAGCTTCTGCCTTCGGCTCAGGTCATCATCCCAGGGTCCTGGGATAGAGCCCCACATTGGGCTCTCTGCTCAGCAGGAAGCCTGCTTCCCCCCCTCTCTCTCTGCCTGCCTCTCTGCCTGCTTGTGATCTGTCAAATAAATAAATAAAATCTTTAAAAAAAAAAAAAGAAGTAGTGATCAAGGGATCAGAAGTATTTTTGTAGTGTATACCTGTCATTGCTTAATTCAGATGTACTCCGTATTTCCTTTGCATTTTAAAACTTTAAATACTGTTTGATCTTTATCAGTGTGAATTTCACTATTTCCAATATTTGGCCACCCTACATATTTCTAAAACCCCCCAAAAGGAAAAAAAGACAAGAAGTGATCATTAATACTAGACCAACTCTCCAGAAACCACATTATATATACAGTTTAAACCCCCCTCAGTGCAGATTCCCTGGGCATCCCTCAAGAGATTCCTTTTGAGTTTTTGTGAACCCTTGTGTGTACCTGCATTTTGTTGAGGGAATGTTCCTTGGTCTTTTGTCAAAATCTCAGGAGTCAAAGAAAGTGTCCTGGAGAGTTTTTCTACCTCTCAGTAGAGAGAAAAAGTGATCCCACTTATTTCTTTCATTATGCATAACTTGAAACCAATATCATTTCAACTTTATTTGTAAAGTAGCACTTACAGAGAACCGATTTCTGTTCTTGTAAAATATACAGACGACTAGTGAAAATTCAGAGTACCAGGAAGGATCCCTAGTGAAAGCTACCTTGTGTTTATTATCCTCCCTGTGGAAAAAGTTATTATTCACAGAAATGTTATGATACATTCCATGGTCAGTCATCAAACAAGGAAGGAATAAACGCGATTCTTCACTGTTTCATCATGTGTATGTGCCTTGCTCAAAATATTAAAGGGGAGTATTTTCATCATGCTTTTACTGAATAATTAAATTAGGCCAATGTTCTGTGGATGTGGAATAATGTAATTTACTTTGTTGAATGATTAGCCAATCAGATTTCTCTCATTTTCTAAGGCAATGGATTGACTAAAATGTGACCATAAACAAAATAGATTTTATTAGGCATAATCTACTTTGTAAACAAATGAAATTAATTCTCTGCCTGACCTAAAGCTTTGAAAATGCAAGACCAAAATTGAACACATGCTTCCAATCTTGGTTCTGTTACTAAGATGACACTTAATATAAAAGTTACAATTTAACTTCCCCTCAAGTATTCCATACTTGATACTAAATGACTCTTAGAAATATGTTCATCAACAGATGGGAGCCACTTATGGCCTCATAAACTCCAAAGCAAGTGAAATTATCTCAGCAAAATAGAAAGATTACAAGAAAGCCTCATCTGGTTATCTCAGAGATGATTAATGCATTGCATATTGGTTCAATGGCGCAATGAATATTGACAGATAATCACCCTTCCTCATATGAAAGAAATACGGAGGAGATGAATGCTACTCATGTATGTTTTTAATCAATCAATAAGCAATTTTAGTACATGCCCTACGCTTGGAGCTGAGCTTAGTGCGACGAGATGTGGAGGAAAGTGCCAGCACCGACCCTCTTCTAAGGGGATTGTCTCTCTTGGAAGAAAACACTAACACGCCTTAAGTGCTGCATAGAATGACAGACTGTGTTATTGCTTACTTGCTCTTAACCACCCAGTATAGACACTGTGGGAGTTTGGAGAAGTCAACAATCAATGAAAAGAGGCCAGGAAAGGATCATGGAGAACTTGAAACCACATTTATTTAGATTTGATTCAGCGGGAAGTACAATGAGCTGGCAACAAAGTTTTGAGAGTTGAGAAATGACCTCGGGAAAATGAGTGTGGAATTTTCTTAAAACCATATCCTGTATTTTCCTTTTTGCTCTGTCTCCAGTGGTACCAGTCACCAGCCTCTCTCCAGGCTACTCTGCTTCCCCTCCTGCCAGGCCCCCGGTCCATTCTCCACTGGGTGGGGAGAGTGAGCTTTATAAAACATTAGTCACATCATGTTCTTGACCTCTCTGAGACCTCCAGCAGCTAATATGATGCTTCTGATGAGACCCAGTGTCCTTCCTATGCTCTCCACCATCTGATTGTCCTACAAGATAGGGTCCCACGCTCCTCTTCGATTTCATCTTGTGTCACTGTGCCCCTCCCGCTCATGCGACAACCACACGGGCCCTGCCCTCTGTCCTTCCACCTGGCCTGTCTCACCCTCACATGAAGACCCTTTCACTCGCTACCCCTGACAGACATGTTTGTCATTCAGACTTCTGCTCCAGTAGCTTCTCCCGAAATAGATCTTCCCTAGCCACCTATCATCTGTGTTGTCTCCATTTCCTCTCTGCCCCTGCTACTCACACTCCCATCACTGTCCGCTTTGGTGTTTGTTTCTCACTTACCACCAGTGACTTTTTTTTTCTTGATTCTTCCTTTGTTTATTTGCACATTAGCTACCTCCACCCACAAGAACATAAGTACCAGGAGAGCAGGAGTTGTTTGTCCCAAGGCATTAAACAGTACACATATTAGATGCTCAATAAATGTTTCTCAAACGAATGCTTTGCTTAATTCATCCTGTGGGCAGGCAGTAACAGTGGTCTGGGCATGAAAAAAAAAATGTGTGCGTGTCCTATATTGATAGTGGAAGTGAAAACTTTAGAGAAAAACTGAATAGAATTTGGTGTCCGAATATGAAGGGAAGTAACAGTCTAAGACAAAGATTAACACAAGGCCCCTGGGGTTACCGCAGAAAGGTGATACTCTCAGCAGAAATATAAAAGTCGTAGTTAAAAGCCACATTTTATGAGTACATACTGCACATGGGACATTATATATATATTTCATTATTTTTCACAGCTCCATTAGGGAGGCACCATTCTCCGTCTTATGGATGGGAAGCTGAGTCAGCGCCCACCAAGGTGTTCAATTAGAGAGGCTATTCCAGTGAGGGAGGTTGATTTGGTAGAAAAGCACTGGTATAATAGTAATTGACAATTGCATATTAAGTAACGTGTGTATATCGATCCAACACCAACTCACCACTCATCCTCTCCCTGTGGCTTTGGTCCAGGAGCTTGCCTTTAACTAAAGGAGACCGGAGCCCTGGCGGGGGTAGAGACAGGTAAACTGACCCTTTCCTGCCATCTAATGTCAGCACACCCCTCCTCGCTCAGAAGGGAGCGTGCTCTGAACCTGGGAACCTCACTGGACGCACCATGCGTCACAGGCGAGGCAGGAGGCTTTAACCCATGGGTCTGAGAACCGATATAGAAGGGCACCTCCATCTACTTTCAGTCACCATACTGGCTACAGGCTAGTTACCAGTGACCTTCAGTTATAGAAGACCCTACGGAAATCCCCTGTGTGGAGCCTGGGACTTCCTTCCCCCGGTTGTGCACAGCTTTCCCTTGTGTGGGAAGTAGGTGGAATCAAAAAGCTGTGGTGTTATTTCGGAGGGGGGGGGGGGGGGGGTGCCGAGATGTGTTCATTCCTTCCAAGGAGCAGATGACAGCATTGTAAGGAGGCAAGGGAGGCGACAATGCCATGTCTGAAGGACCTTCAGAGAATTCTGCTTGCTGGCTGGATGATATCAGTGTCTCTATAGATAGGTTAGACAGTCCATCAGTGACTGGATGTAAGAAAATTATAGTTGGATATCAACACAAGCCCTGCCCTCCCACTCGGCATTGCCATTCCCAGGGCTCAAGTAGCTTTGGACTAATAGGTACTGGGTGGTGGAAGAAGAGTTTCCCCAGGTATATGCTGCTTCCCCGGACTTGGGCTCTGCCTAAAGAAAGCAACAGAAAGGGTTGGACGACCCCCAGCACCACCGCCAGCCTTGGCCAGGGTCCCACTCGCACTTACCGAGTCCGGGCTGCAGAGGGCAGGTGCCTCTCTGTCATCCTCCCATGTCCACTCGCAGCTCATTCTATACCAGCTCTGGGGAATGAAGTTGTACAGACCCTGAAGACTCCCAGCCTCAGGCTAAGGGATGGGGACCAGCGCTGCTCATACCTGGCCTTGAGAAGAAAGGGGGACCCAAAGGAGTATCCAGGGCCAGGGCCCTTAATGCTTCTTAGTTTCCATGACTTCTTGAATCAAGTAGACTCACCTTCAGGAGAAACAACTCATCTTGGAAACCCCAAAAAGCTTCAAAATTTGGATTCGAATAATATCAGTAAGATAAAATGGGTAAAATTGAAGGCATGAAGAGGTAAGACCTACAGATACGCATTTTGATCATCACTTCGTTTCAGTAGGGATCTGTTCCTTCTGATGCCCTCATCTCGTAACTCACTCTGTTGCCCCTTGCCTCTCTGTCCCTCTCCTTTGCTGTGAGTTTGTCTTACTTTCTCCCTTGGCATTCTTTTTCACACTGAAATCCCCAAGAGAGATCCCACTCAGCATGACCTCACGATCGCCAAGGCCTGATCTGATGCCTAAGGCAACCCTCTCTTCCTAGTGCAGAGCCCAGGTAAGCCACGGGGGCACCGAAGGCTGAGGGGCCTGCTCTGCACTGAGAGGGCTGGGCCAGGCTTTGGGGAGGCAGCCTTGGGTAAAGCTGAGTTGTCAGATATGCAGGCAAGTAAGCCAGAGAGGCCTGTGTGGCACTCAAAGGTGCTGACACGGGCAAATCTGATCCGGGGCTGGCAGACACTTAACCAAATAAGACCAATGGAATGTGTTCCTGCCAGGGTCACTGTGGCTCTCACAGCGTGGCCCTTCCCAGAACTCAAGTGGCTTTGGACTGATAGGCAATGAATGGGAACAAAACAAGCCCTGGAGTACACGCCGCTTCCTGGGACTGAGTTCTCGCCCACACCAATGCCCTCACCACCACCACGGCCTTAACAACGCTCTTCTCTTGGACTCTGCATCTCTTTAAGGCTGTTACTTTTTTTCTCTTTACTGATAACTAGTTTTCCAGCCCACAGCCAGAGGGGAGATGGATTAATGGACTTAGCTAGTCACTGGCCACACCCCTGAGCAGAGGTGATCACTCCGAACTTTCTTACTGGTTGCCCGCTGGCCTAGGGATGGGAGGCCTCTACAGCAGGTGCTTACTCCTAACTGGTGTCCACCTCCATCAGGTCGAACAGGAATAGAACCTGTTGCTCTAGTCACTTCAGCCTGCAGCTGGGAAGGCGGGCCTTCTGCATGAGCTGCCCAGTGTCAAAGGACAACCAGAGAAGAAAGGCACAGAGACGGGATGTGTTAACATTTTGGAGAAACCTACTATATATCAGACACTGTACTGGGCCCTTTGAAACTGCCTTTATCTAATACGTTTTCAAAAAGACTCCTTTTTTTTTTTTTTCCTGCCACCAGCGTGTCAGAATTAGAGGGCTGAGATTTTAGGATGGCCTTGGGTAAATAGGTCCAAAGAGGCTTTTTGGCTCAAAGTTGGTTCTAGGTCATAGGACTGCCTGCTCTGGGCAAGAGAATTCTTACCAATCTATATAGTCTAGTTCAGTGCAATAAGATGAGATTCCATAAGGGGTTCCTTTTCTCAGCCTTATTTTATACATATGTACACAAACGTGCACCATGAACATCTCCAAAGGGCAAGTGACATTTCCAAAGGGCGAGGTGTTTGGGATCCTGGATGCCAGCCAATGCCATCACTTCCATTTCTACATGTCCAAGAACGAATATTAGGATTCTCACTTTAAAAATGGAAAAACAGAATTAGAATGTTAATTGACTTCCTGTAAGAACACTGGCTGTGTCTTTGTAATATCCTCTCATCTCTTAATATTTCCTTGCATTTTGGCCAGACTTCCAGCTGACTACCGTCACCTGTGACTCACTGCCTGAAGGAGCTTACCCTGGCTTCCTGTAGAGCAGCCTAGAATTGCCAGACCTCTTCCCTGTAAGAGCCTCCAACCGTGGCTGATGGGATTTGGTGGGATAACTCTGGAGTTCTCAAAGTTCCCCAGTGGACCTGAGATCCAGTTCCTACTGTGCTAACTTTCTTTAAAATTCACCCTATCCTCTCTACCTTCTCTTCCCTATCTTATTTTCCTATTGTCCTACGCGTACTTGCTAGAATCTACTCCGAATTAGCCACTTGCCTCAAATCTTTGACTCAAGGTCTGCTTCTAGGGAAACACAAATAAAGACACTACCCTAAAATCGCCCAATGAATATGTGGAAAGCCTGGTGGATCTGACTTAAAATTAAATGTTCTTTATATTTTGTGGGTCTATCCAGCCACCATGTTGTTGGCCTCACAACGGCTTTCTTCTCTCTTGCACTTACATCTCCATCCTATGGAAGCAGCCAAGCCCCCTCCTCCACGGCTGACCCAGGGCTCTGGCCTTCCCTGGCCCCCTGGTCCACCCTAAGTTAGTCCCCTGTTTCAGTATCACCCCATTTACTCATTCCCCTTGCTTGCTAATCCATACCTATAACAACAAAAGAGAGAGAAAGAGAAGGAAGGCAGGGGGAAGGAAATAAGGAAGAAAGGAAGGGAAAAAGGAAGAGAGAAAGGAAGAGGGAGGGAGGGAGGAAGGAAGGAAGGAAAGAAGGAAGGAAGGGAGAAAAGAAGAAAGAAAACTTCACACACAGACTTCCAACCCAGGGCAGCAGGCTCCCTCTTCCCCATTATACCCCTGTGAACAAGAGCAAGGATGGTCTAGCAACTTCATTGTCTAGAAGAAGGTGTCAGAATCAAGGTTGCCTCCTCCATGTCTCTTCCAGAACCCTCAGGTATACAGACTCTTGTTTTTGTTCATCTTCAGTGCAAGGGGATAAGCAGCGGGTTGACAATTAGTAATTTTTAGAAAACTCAATACCAACTTGGAGATATTAGAGAGTCCTATTCCAAATCGATTAGATATCTACAATTCCGGTAAGCTATCAAAATCCTTGCAGCGCAACATCCACTTATCTCCTCCTTCTTTTATTGCAAATATCATTGACTGTATTTGTCACTCTCCTCCCCACTAGACACTTGCAGGGCACACCCCGGAGACAACATGGTGAGGATCAAACATTCGGAATGGATTTCACGTTAACCCCCTGCAGCTCCTCATTAAGGTTTTGAGTTTCTTTAAAAAGCAAAGTGTTGTGCTCATTCTTCCTAGGATGGAAGTAGAGAACTGGACTGTGTTCCTGACTCTGCCACTGACTCTGCAGAATGACCTTGGGCAAATTACGACGCAAGTAGTTTTATTTATCCACGAATTTGAAAGCAATAGCCTCATTTTTCTCAAGAAACCTTAGAAGAAAGATAAAATGATAAATCTATAAAAGCACAATGGACTCCTTGGACAGAAGCCTTACCTACTTACATACATCGAGGTTATGTCTGTTTCCAGGTTCCACGGGTCTCACCAAACCAGAGAACGGCACTATTCTCAGTAGAAACTTCCTCCTTGATGTTGACATCGCCCTATGTCCTCATCTTTTGCGTTTCTTTGGCTTTAAGGGAAATAATAGAGAGAGGAATTAAATCCAAAATTGAGAGGACTGGCAAATGAAATTAGAATTTCAGTCCCTGCATCCAAGTTGACTATAGAAATGAGCTCGTTGGACCAGTTGGAATAATCTCAGTATTGAAAGTGTTGTTTTGTGTTCAAGCAGCTTCAAAGATTTGAAGGTGGCAGCTGAGAGAGAACCAAAAGTCACTAGTGTCTCTCTCTACTCCCCCTCCCACCCCCAGGTTCACGTGCTCATTATTTCTTCCTGGGACTGTAAGTGGGCTTTCTTTTCTTCTGTTTTCTTTCATCATCTTTATCGCCACTACACTGATTTTTTTTCCTTTCCCATTTCTGTCTCTCGGTTGTCTTCTGCCTTCTTTTTTTTCCACTCAGCTTTATCCCTATTGAGCATTTATCATGGACTCTTTTCTTTTTTTTTTTTTTAAGATTTTATTTATTTGACAGAGAGTAAAATCACAAGTAGGCAGAGAGGCAGGCAGGGAGAGAGGGGGAAGCAGACTCCCCGCTGAGCAGAGAGCCCGACGCGGGGCTTGATCCCAGGACCCTGAGATCATGACCTGAGCTGAAGGCAGAGGCTTAACCCACTGAGCCACCCAGGCACCCCTTATCATAGACTCTTAAGTCTGTCATGTTTTAAGTGAGAAGAGGAGAAAAAGACTGAAAAAGCAGAGGAAAAGCATTCCTATTCGCCTAGAAAATGCTTGTCCCATAGAGATGCTCATAAATATTTAAGGAACAAATCAATAAAAAAAACCTAATATTTATAGAAAACAAACTTTGCATTAAGCACTCCACACACACTTCCTATCATTCAACTACGCTGCAAGGTAGATGCTGTTATTATCCCCATTTTAGTGACAAGAAGGCTGAAGCTTAGAACTAAAACAGGGTAGCCAGGTTTGCTCTGATAGTAAATGATAGAAACAGGGGCCACAAAACCAGGTCCATGTGACTGAGAAATCCCAGTTCTCAACTACCATCCTCCCTTGTGGCAGACATATGCTTTATGCTTTACTTACATCAATTCATCAAATGGGCATTAAATGGGGAGTAAATTGCTTGATGTATGCTGCAGCTGAAAAAAGCCACGGATGAGTAAGACTGAGATGGGAAGCACGACTTCAGCAGTAGCTGTGTTAACTTGGGCCAGTTATGTAAACTCCCTGAGCTTCAAGCCCTTCATCTGTAGAATGAACATATCTGTATCTTGTTTTGGGGTTGATGCAGTAGTTAAATTAGCTTGCTCCATTCCCCTGGCCTTTTAACTAGGCAAATACAATGAAGAAGAATATTCTAGAGAAAGGACATAAGTCACCGAGACAGGAAAGAGAAATGATTTTGCACAGCACACACTTTCTCCAAGAAACCCTCCCCACCCTCCAAGCTGGGATTAAACGTCCCCCCCGCCTTTTTTTTATGCTTGCTTAGCATCATCTCCTTCCTGTCTTGCCTCCTGCTGTAAGTGTGATAATTCTTGGTTTTCTCTTCTGTATCTCCCTCCCCACCCCCTGGCCCTGAGGCTGCCCCATAAGAGCAGGGACCAACTATGACGTGCTAGCTCTACCTCCAAAATGCAGCCCCGTACCTGGCACTCGGTAGGTGCTCAGGAAACATTTGTTCGATGTGTAACTAAAGATGAAAGAGCGGGGTATAAGAATGGAGGAGACGGGGCTAAGGGCGCTGGGTAGTAAGACTGGATGCTCACATGCATCTCCCGTTGTCCCAGTGTCCTGCTGGAAATGCAGTCTGTCTTCATCCCTCTCATAACTAAACAATCAGCTTCAGAAGCCCTTGGCTTGAGAGTTGAGAGGAACAGCTGTGGCAAGGAGGGACCAGAGACACACTGGTTTGCATCCTTAGGAAGGAACCACTTTCTAGCAACCCACCCACTGCCATCATCACGCTTATTAACCACTAGAAATAACTGGGGCTTCAGGAGGGTCTAAAGAATGCTAACTTGCTCATATCTAGAAAGAAGTTCAATCACAAAAGATACATTGCTAAAAGTAATGTTATGTCATTAAACTAGAAAAATGTCAAAACTCAGTGATAGGAAGGGGCACATCTAATCACCAATATTATCATCACCAAGGGCAACTGTTAATAGACCACAAAGGTCCCCCCACAAAAGACACAGGCACTGTGGACACTCTGAACTCAGAAAAAATCCTGGGCTCATGCAATGTCCTTTTTCTCAAGCTATGTGTCTTAATCGAGTTCCTTAATGTTTTTGAGGCTCCATTTCTTCATCTGTACAATGGAAATGGAAGATGACCATAGCAACAGGTGCTGGTGGGTTATGGGTCTGGCACATGGCAGGCACTCAAAACTGGCAGACGCCATGATCATTATGGCGGCTCTAAGGAATGCCTTCAAGGCCCATAAATTCAGCTAGTACCTCCCCCAGCCAACAACTTCCAAATCCGTATACCCAGTTTGGGAGTCCTAATACCAACATGCCTATATCTCAAGGGCACCTCAAACTCAAAAGGTCTGAAACTGAAGACAGTGAACACTTACACCCACCCCATCGCCTCCCGTGGTACCTCCTACTCCCTCTCTGGGATATGGGGAGGCATTCCTTGTGCTTCTTTTGCCCCATCTCTTACAGTCTGATCAATTTCTTAAATTTACTTCAAATAATTCCCTTCTTGTACATTCTTAACTCATTGCCTTGGTTCCTGTCCTAAGAATTCCTGATGGGATGTCACACTTATCTTCTACATCTAGACCTGCTTACCTCCAGCTGCACCTCCCCACTGTGGCTAGAATGTTCATTCTAAGTCCCTGCCTTATGGAAAATCCCTGTCATCTACATGGCAAAGTCTAGACTCTTTATATGGGTGTGAGGAGTCAAACCCAACTTCAACTGCCTCTCCCTCTTATCCGCATCTCATCCTCCCAAGTGTCTTCTCATTATCAGCTTAGATAGTCTTTCCCATCCCTGGCTTGTTGACCTACCAACTCCCCAGTATCCTCCCAGATTCATCCAGGCTTCACTTCTCTGTGAAATTTTCCCCCACAAAATTTCTTCAGACAAACTAAGTACTCTTATCTCTGTTCCCCAATACCCTATGTATCCTTTTATTATAGCAATTATCATATTTTTTTCATAAACTCCTTTTTTATCAATACAATTAAACTTTGACCTCCTCAGGGGGCTGTAAAATTTATCTATTTTATCTTTGTTTCTACAATGCCAAACTCAGCATATAGTAGTAGCTCAATATATGTGTGACAGATGAATGATCAAATTCCTTCAGTTACATAATAGCACATTAGTAGATCAAGTTTTACAGAAGTACAGTACTTGTCAACTGCATAAAGCCAATATGAGTTAATTACCCAAATAAAGAGAAGTATGGGAATAATAATGCTCTTTACTTCAATTATATGCAAAACATTGGTTTATTCAAGACTATTCTAGATGCTAGTGGGGGTTCCACAGATGTATACACTGACCTTTAATAAGTTTAAACTAAATGGGAGCAACAGTCACCTAAATCTCCAACTGTAACAACTAACCAGGGTAAAATAGAAGGTGCTCAATAAAAGACTTAACACTCAACCAGGTCAGACTAGCTTTATACCCTGCTGCCCCGGCCTCCACTAGAATGCTGCTGAGCCTTTGCCACTGTAATAATAGAGTAATTAATTGTGTGATTACTTGCCTAGGGTATTTTCCCCTATAAGAATATCAGCTCCATGTGGGCAAGGATCACATTTGTCTTACACAGTCCACCATCTTGGGCATCTGGCCCAGTGCCTCATGTGTGGTAGACCCTCAATGAGTGTAGAGGAAGAAAGGGCAATTAATGTCAATGTACAGATGAGGCATATGGAAACAGAGGCCTTAAGGACTAAGAACAAAGCTTTCAGATTTACTGGAGAGTTCATGAATAGTCCACAATTTTTTTCCATTAGATTTCTTTGAATACTCATTTTTTTCACCTGTAATGATCTTTCACCTGACTTGTCAAGCAGATCCATTCTTCAAAGGTATTTGTGGAAAACTATAGCTTTCTGCCTCAGTGTACAATTTAGCTGTGGCTGAAAGAGTTTTCCCAACAAAAAAATCAAATAAGAATGTGAGCTGGAATAAAATCACTTTTTTCACAGGTGGTGCAGACGAAATGCTAATGTTTTAAAGAGAGCAGAATTCCTTGCTGGAGTCGTGGGTGGTTTTCAGGGGGAGAGCAGGATTTTCTATCAGCCTAGGAGATTTGGAAAGTCCCACTCAAGGGGGAAAACATGAGTGAAGGGTGGTGAGAGCCCAGAGAAAGAAAGTAGAAGATTGTATACGTCAAGACAGGAGCAGAGCACAAAGTGACCAGCCCAGTGGCAACAGACTGCCGATGCCAGCTAAGGAATCGGGACTCGGGTTTATATATAGTTGAGCCCATTCCAGATTTTAAGGGATGAAAATTAAGATGTTTTAGGAAGACTCATTTGGCAATAGTTTTCAGGGAGACCAATTAGGATACTAAAGATATCCAATTAAGTGATAATAAATGAAAAAAGAATTTTAAGAGGCATTATGAGATGTAGATTAACCAATTTACTTTCTGATTGTTAAAGCATCTCTCAGATTTTGTGAGTGGGTGGCAAGAATGTAGTAGAACCATTTCAGAAATAGAAAAAAAGCACAGGAGGAGCCACTTTGAGAAGGAACAACATACATTTGGCTTTATAGACATTTGCCTTGGGGACAAGCAGAACAAGGTGTCCTGAAGGAAAATGGAGATGGAAGAGTGTACTCTTTTTATTACTGCTTTCATTGTTAGCAGCATGGTGATGATGGTGGTGAAAATTCACTAGTACAAGCTTCGGATTTAAAATAACATCATCTCATAGGCAAATTATGGAAATGGCCCAAGTGTCCATTGACTGATGAATAGACAAAGAAGATGTGGTGTGTACACACACACACACGTGCACACACACACACACAATGGAATATTACTCAGCCACAAAAAAAAAGAATGAAATCTTGCCATTTGCAACAACACTGATAGATCCAGGAGGCATAATGCTAAGTGAGATAAGTTGGTCAGAGAAAGACAAATACCCTATGATTTCATTCATTTGTGAATTTCACTCAAACAAAACAAATGAACAAAGGGGGTGGGGGAGACAAACCAAAAAATGGGCTCTTAACTATAGAAAATACACTGAAGGTTCCCAGAAAGGAGATGGGTGGGGAATGGATGAAACACATGACGGAGATTAAGTATATACTTCTCATATGAACACTGAGTAATGTACAAGATTATTCGATTACTATATTGTACACCTGAAATTAATATGACACTGTATGTTAACTGTGCTGGAATTAAAATTTAAAAACTTAACAAAAAAATAATAATAAAATAAAATACCATTAATCAAACCCCTCAGTCATGGAAAGCCTTTGCTGTTACTGAAGGAAATGGAGTGGGAATGGGGATGCAGAGGGAGGCCACCACTCTTAGTAATGGTTTTGATAAGGTGAGGTGATGATGAGATAAGGGACACTAGGCGGTCTAAAGGCCTTCCAACAAGAAGCCTCCTGAGGTGTCAATACTTATTAACCTTAGCCCATCCCTTGATTTACTCAGAGGTGAGGAAACTAATTAGTACTCAATAAACTAACAGGAGAATGAAGTCTCATTTATGAACAATGAAACTCCCCCCTGCAGTTATCTCCCTAGCCAAACTTGTCATTAGGAAGCAGCTTAGGGAACAGGAACTTCCATCTGGTCTGTGTCCTCACACAGACTGATGTGACATCCCTACCTATAGAGGACCATTTGTCTCGACTTAACTAAAATATTCCACCCACCATATTGGATGTCTTTCTCTCCTGGATGGTATGAGATGAACTCTTACTTTTTCACTTTCATTTGCAATACTCTGTTGAGTGGTCAGTTCCTCAAATGCCATTACTGCCTGCAGAGTGCCCAGAGAGCTTGTTTAAGTTAGTCGGGAGACCCACCCCCAGAGATTGGGCTTCTGTGTGTCCACAGTGAGGCTGGAGGATGCTGGCGAGCCTCCAGACGTTCCCAGGCAGTAGGGAGTGACTTTGAACCGATCTGATTTGCCAGGCAGGTAGGACTCCAAGCCCTCCATGCCTACTGCATGAGCGACGCTGTGAGTACCTATTTTATTTGTGCTCTCTTCTGCCAAAGTCTTGTTTGAATACAGATTTTCAGCACCTTGACAAGAATTGGCAAAGTATTTATCCAAGTTAACCTTGACCTTTTGATTAATACTGTTTCTTCGACAAGGTTATAAAACAATTGTGTGGAAGCCCATCACTAAATCAAAATCACATTTACCACAGAAATAAAGCAAAGGAAACTTCTGTTTTCATGAAAATCTTTGTCCTCCATCATTGTTCTCCAACATAGATGAAAATGTAAAATTTCTGAATGTCATATTGTCTGAGGCACTGCCTGATTTTTAAATGTGTAGTAGTTATCAAAAAGAAGGTGAATTTCTCCTTTTTGGTATTTCAAGACAATCTAAAATATCCCTAGTAAAAATGATTTGTATTTTCAAGTGACTGTGCAAGCACAACTCTCACTTTGTGTACATGAGAAGGACGTCCTGATTATGTGCAGGGAGTCATTGTGTCTCACTGTTTTCCTATTTAGAATAACAAAAAAACTGACACTAGTCTCTCTGATTTAAAAAGAATGGAAAATTAATCCATTAATTAATTGATTTAAAAAGTAGAAGAAATCATAATCATGATACAATCAAGGTATAACCACTATTGATGTTTAGGAGAAGTTTACAAAGACCAGAAGCTGGCATTGGCAAGAATACCCTGGTAGACTTTTTTGTAAATTTATTTTTTATTTAACTAAATATGGTATAAGGGCTGGTAGAAGTGTAATATAATTGTGTAAATAAATCCTGTTAATAGATGTACAGATACTTTTTTTTACTGTATCTTGTGAAATAAAGAATCCACCTCTGGTTTTAAAAAATCACATTTTCACCTTGAAACTTGTGAAATAAAGAATCCACCTCTGATTTTAGAGAGTCACATTTAGTCATTGAACAATTATTTATTGATCATTTTCGATGTGTCAGGCAACATGCTAGGTACCAGAGATCCAAAAGAGAACAAAAAAGATAAGACCTCTATAGTCATATTCTAGTGCAATAGAGATAGGAAAAGGAGGAGACAACATAGAAGTAAGTAAATGAAATCATTTCACGTTGCAATAAATGCAATGAGGAAAATAACCAGGGTTCTTATTGGAGAACCTTATATGGGAGAGAATCTCAGAGGAGAACGTAATTTAGAGAAGGTGGACAGGGAATATCTCCCCACAGAGGTGATTTTCTGAGAGTGAAGAGAAGAACCAGGTGTGCTGGCTCCTAAGAGCTTGAGTAACATAGTGAGAAGTAGAGAATTGCAAAACTGGAAGTAGTGATGAGCCGGAAGGTTAGGGGATGGTGGTCAGAGAGATGATCAAAGTGGTGCAGGCTATGGTGGTGGCCAGGTCCACGTGCAATGAAGAACACTTCAGCTATAAGTGAAGTGGTTGGGACACCTGGGTGGCTCAGTCGGTTAAGCATCTGCCTTCAGCTCAGGTCATGGTCCCAGGGTCCTGGGATCGAGCCCCACATTGGGCTCCCTATTCAGCGGGAAGTCTGCTTCTCCCTCTGCCCCTCCCCCTGCCCAAGCTCACTCTATTGCTCTTGCACTCTCTCTCACAAATAAATAAAATCTTAAAAAACAAACAAACAAACAAAGAGGTGGTAAAGGGGCTGAGAGTTCATTGGGTGTCAGGGTCATCTGACAAGAATGGGGATGAGAAGTAAAGTCTAAGCTAGGACCTCCCTTCAGTGCATGAAACAGAAAGATAGGGGCAAAGGCAGCTGACGGTGTAAGGAGGAGGAAGTGAAGTTCAGCAGGACACACGCACTTCACAGAAGCAGAAGCTTTTGCTGGTGGACATGTTCTGGAAGCAGCAGTAAAGTCCAAGGAAATCATTCCCTTCCCTTTGGGCCTGAGGGACAAGTGGTTCAAGGAAATAAAGTTGTGTCTACTTGAGAAAGTACAAGGGAAGCAGAGTCTTGGGGGGCAGCCAGGTTTCATGTAGAGAAAGTCATGGGAAACAAACATTCCAGACATCTCTGGAGATTAAAGGGGAATTTGATGACCACAAGCAGAAAGTCCAGAGGGCACGGTGGAAGGCTGATTTCATTTTTGTTCTTGTCAGTGGGGCAGGGAGAGAACTAATTAGGGTACATGTAGAGACACACAAATTACAGTCTGGATAATAATGGACAGCTGGGAAATCTTGAAATTTACTAGGTCACTGGGATAAAACATTATTACTACTACTATAAAATAATAATAGCAATTATTATTTATAGTTGTAGTAGTAGAAGAAATAGCAGCAGAAATACATTAACAGTTTTATATCAGGCTTATGCTAAGTACTTTCCATGCAGTCAACCAATAACTCCACGATCTTCCAAAGCTCAAGTCAAATTTCACATCATCTGTGAAAATTTTATGGACTTCAGGTCATTGACAAGAAGAGTAAAGATGGATTCAGGATTTTGACGTCATTTTGGCTGTCTCTGAGAAGACAGAATACAAATGGTTTTAGAGTTGGGACTCCAAACATTTGGCTCAATTGTAAGGAAAAAGGTGAGCAGCTGTTTTATGTGGCTTCCAAGTTGGTGTATGATGATGAGGGGTTATTCACACAATCTTCTTGCACCAGAAAGAAGCAGTCCCCACCCGCACCCTACCCCACTTACAGCTCAGCTAGTAGGACAATGATACCTGGAGGTGGTTCCCATCCACAGGACTTTATTTCTCTGCTCTTTTGTTCAATTTGCTAGAATATTCCTAATCAACCTGGAAGACCTAATTCCATTTATTCATTCAACAATTATGTGAGAGCAGTTATAGGCTATCGACCATTCTAGACACTGGGGATACAGTGGTTAACTGGATGGATGGATGGAAGGTTGGATGGCTGGATGGATGGATGGATGGATGATAAATAGATAGAGAGATAGATAACCTCTAAGAAACTTTCTCCACCACTCCCTTCACCACTGGGCTGGTGACCCTATACATTACTCCCACAGCACATTATTTATTCATTAGTTTTCCAACAACATGCTGACAATTCTATATGTATATATCCATTCCAGTCTTCTCCTCAACCATCCTTTTCAAGTATAAGTGAGATCATGTTACTTCTCTGCTCAGAGCCCTTCAAAATCTCCCTGGTTTGCCCAGAGTAAAAACGAAAGTCCTTAAAATTTTTATCCCTAAAATCCCATCTTCCATGTCTTCCCTTATGTGGTCATTCATTGCCAGAACCGTAGGAAGGATGTAGTCAGATGAACAGTAGATGGTAGGTAAACTGATTCATCCCACTGACAAGAGAACTAATTTCTTGTTCTACTTTTCATACAATTTTATATAGCAGGGTATCAAGTAAACTTTTCTGGATTCCCTAATCATTCTTCACTTGGGAAGGAGGAAAGGTTTCATACATGAATGAAATTGCATGATTAGTTACTAAGTTATTATGATAAATAAATTTTATAAAATAATACATGTCCAAGGGAAAAAGATATCTCTTTTTGCAAGTGCTTGGAATACTGAAATGGTCTTGAGGATTTTATAGTTAGCTTTGCTACAATTTTAAGTTGTAATTTATGACTTTGAACTCTTCTGTGCTTTATAGTATACCCAAAAGCAACAACAAAAAGTTCAATCCAAATACAGCTGCATTTTGTACTTACATTCAGTGCACTAGTGCTGAATCAGTGATGAAGATAATATGTTCCTGAATAGCTCAAGAATCATTGACCTACAGGATGATGGAGTACGTTCTATTGTGTTTACAGGCAAAGCTAAGATGAAAATTCAAGATACTCTCCTTTCCATCTTGTGGTTACCATGTGTATGTGTGTGTGTTGGAAGGTTACATAATTGATAACCATAGATAACAAAGATAGTACAAAAACAATAACTGATTCACTATGATCATACATTCAAAATAATACTAGTAGTTTTATCCCAATAATACTCATAATATAGCATGAAAAAAATCTATTAATGTAATGCAGCACATTAACATTAAATGAATGATAACATGTAAGTAACCCAAATATATATAATATAAAATGTGAAACTTTGGTTTAGAAGGAAGCATAGATACTATTCTTCATTGTTATATTTTCTCTGAAGAAACTTAACTACAAAATGTATAGTCAGCATGCTTTGCTCAATTGTTTTGGCAACTTACATGAAATGTGCTCTCTTCAATAGTATTCTAAAGCAAATATGCTATGATTCTTGTATAACCAGGTTTGTGAATATGCTTTCAACTTTTCTCCTTCTCCATTTAACAGAACTCCAAGTTCCATATAACTGAGGCTCCCAAGGGAAAAAAGGAAAATCTTCTGCTCAACTCTGAGAGGCCAACTAGGCTCTTAAGGAAGACCAGCCACCCACAAGGAGAGGATGGGGCTTTAGGTAAGACCACAGGGCCACCAACAATTAAGCTGAGTGAAAAACATGAAGGAAGTCGGACTGTTTTTAAGAAGTTCAACGAAATGAAGTGGCCGTTGGACATCCACCCTTTAAACAGAAGTTTAGTCAAAGACAACAAATGGAAGGAAACAGATATGGCCCAGGAGACACGCAGATCTTTCCTTCAGGAATTTTGCAAGAAATATGGTGGGGTGAGTCGTCCTCAGTCACATCTTTTTCATATGGTATCCAGGATCTATGTGGAAGATAAACACAAAATCTTATATTGTGAGGTACCCAAGGCTGGCTGCTCCAACTGGAAGAGAATTCTGATGGTACTGAGTGGGTTGGCTTCGTCTGCATACAACATCTCCCATGATGCTGTTCACTACGGGAAGCATTTGAAGAAACTAGATAGCTTCGACTTAAAAGGGATATACACTCGTCTGAACACCTACACCAAAGCTGTTTTTGTTCGTGATCCCATGGAAAGGTTAGTGTCAGCATTTAGGGACAAATTTGAACACCCCAATAGCTATTACCATCCGGTATTTGGGAAAGCGATTATAAAGAAATACCGGCCAAATGCCTGTGAAGAAGCATTAAATAATGGATCTGGAGTCAAATTCAAAGAGTTCGTGCACTATTTGTTGGATTCCCGCCGTCCCGTAGGAATGGACATTCACTGGGAGAAGGTCAGCAAACTCTGCTATCCGTGTTTGATCAACTATGATTTTGTAGGGAAATTCGAAACTTTGGAAGAAGATGCCAATTACTTTTTACGGCTCGTGGGTGCTCCAAAAGAGCTGAAATTTCCAAACTTTAAGGATAGGCACTCTTCTGATGAAAGAACCAATGCTCAGGTCGTGAGACAATATCTAAAGGATCTGACTAGAACTGAGAGACAATTAATCTATGACTTTTATTACCTGGACTATTTGATGTTTAATTATACGACTCCATTTTTGTAGTTTGCATTCATTTTCTAAAACCCTGTATTTACTCCATGAGGATGGCCTCCAATCAGCTAACTGTAATTTTCCTACCATTCTCTGTAAGAGAGAGAATTTAACTAAGTGCAGTTGTCTCAATTTAATGAAGATTTTTCCCAGATAGTCTGACACCAATTGGCACAAAGTTATAGGAAAATTACCTTACAGAGACGTGTAAACAACTTGAGTTGCTCTCAAATGTTTGGGAAATAGCTGCTTTTGCATTATGGATTATATTATAGAAGCAATAACCTAGCCAGCTGCTGCATTAGCTTCAACAGCCTCTTGCAATGATAGGAAAAGGGATCTAAAATAGCATGAGTATATGTCTACATCTTGGAATTTGATGTCTAAAGTGCATGGATGTATTTTTAGCGGTCTGTGACATATTACCTGCACACTGGAGAGATTTCTTACACCCCGGAAATCTTCCTATCAACTGTGATGATAAATCAATTTTGAAATAATATTTTGGACCTAGGCATTTCACTTTAGATAGGAAGGCGTATGTGATTTACAACATGAGAATATAGCAGAAAAACCAGATGAGGCTATGGCTTTTTATATTCAACAGCCAATAAAAAATGCACAGCATGCTACGATCAAAGCAGCAAAAACAACCTTCCACTTCCAGAAAAACTTAAAGGAATTGATTCTGTTTTCTTTTGAGCCCTCTGTGCAGAGACAGAATGAGCATAACCACTAAAGGTCTTCGCTTCTGAAGCGGCGGTTGAGAAGTTTAAGCCTCATCAGATACAAATGTGCTCCTAATTCTGGTTTAATTGGGCAGAAGGGAAATTGTTTCAGGATGGAATAATCATCAAAAACAAAGTTGCCCTTCTGAATGGCCTCAAACAATAACAAAGTTTTATAAGAATATTATTTGAATCAAAGCATCATGTGCGTAGCTTTCTTTGCGGAATGTGCTCTAAGAATAGCTTTTGTTTCCAGTCTAATTACTTAGCTTGGGAATGACTTTTTAAAAACTCGTATACCACTTCAAAGATAGGTTATATTCTAGAGAATAAACAAAATTAGAGCCCTAGAAACATTTTTAATAGGCTTATGCATAAACAAATTAAGGTATTTTCTTTTTAAGTTTAAATATTCTATACTAATGCAAAACACCATGGCATTCAAATATTAAATCCAAGTTTTTGGAAAATAGGACCAGGTGTCACCCCTATCAAAAGTCGTAATGCATTTTGGAAACTTTTTCCAGCAGACCTTAAGTTTGAAGACACATTTAGATGGAGAACTTATTTTAATTGGTTGACTGTTGCTTTGAGTTGAGAAAACCACTTATCATTCAAACCCTGTTTAAATGCGGCTCGCAAATACGTTCTTCTTCCCAAACGATCATTGCTTCTCATCAGTAAATACTCAGTAACGTTTCTCAGAGAAAAGTAGGCATTAATATTTAAATATTAATAGACCAAGCTAGTTACAGTTGTACTTATTTCATTCTGATTTTCCATTTCATGGCTGCGTATTCATGAATTGCTTTACTCCACACATGCCTACTTGTCCCATCTGTGTCTCCCGACAAGTACGAAACTACAGCGGGCTCCCGGATCATAAGTATTAAACCTTCTAAGCTAACCTTTTACTACTTTCCACTCCATTTACTCTTGCCTCTAGACCATACACTTAAACTGTGCTCTCTGTTTTTAAGGAGTTTTACTCTAGAGTAATCTAAATCGTATAATTTAAATTTTGCTGTACCATGTAGAGTGGACTCCTTGTAACTTGGAAACATTGAAATGATCTTTTTATGGAGGAAGAGAGGAATAGAAACTATGCCAAGAAGCCTGAAATTTTATTCCTAAACCACACACACACAAAAAAAAAACCCCTAGTTTTTATATGGGTGGAATCTATTATAAAGTATAGAAGCAATTTTCTCAACGTTATTCCTAAAACCTTACAAAGAACCAAAAAAAAAAAAAAAAACCTTCTTTTCATAACTTTGGAAGAAAAAAATGGAAACAGGTGTCCTATCTTTCTCTTATTAGCATTTCTAACACACTTATGAGGATGGAGTACATATATGGAATATGCATACATATATGTATGTGTGTGTACATACACATATATGTCTATATGACACACACATATGTGTCTATAATACTGTTTGGCACAGGTGGGAGAGAAGAGGGCTGTTGCTTTCCGTTAAGGCTGTTCTATGCCTTCCGCTGTCTGTTCTCCTTTCCGTACCCTTTCCACTTAGCCTACATAACCAGAGGTTGTCCTTCAGTCATGCTTTTCCTGAAAGACTCCGACACCAGCAAGCATCCTGTGTGGCTGTGAGTTCCAGGGGCCACATGTTAAAAAGATCTTATGAAGGGGTGCCTGGGTGGCTTAGCTGAGCAGCTGACTCTTGGTTTCAGCTCAGATCATGATCTCAGGATCATGAGATCGAGCCCTGTGTTGGGTTCCACACACAGTGGGCTCTGCTTGAGGATTTTTTTTTTCTCTCTCTCTCCCTCTGCCTCTCCCTCATGCTCTTTCTCTCTCATATATATATATATATATATATATATATATATATACACATTTTTAATGTACCTACTCTTCTTTTAAATGGCTTCTGTTCATGGCAGAGCCAAAGAAGCCAGTCATCATCTTGGATTCCTTGTGATGTTAAATACCTCTTCCATTTATCATTTCTGAATTCTTCTGTTTGCAGATCAGCTCACATTTACCATTGTCATTTCTGCCTGGGCACAAGCGCCAGGTGTGCACATCACTGTTCCTTTGGATGGTCACCATTTAGATTCTGAAAGGCAAGTGACCAAATCTAGACTCATCTTCCAGATGTCCAATGTTCACATTCTAACACTAGCATGTGTTAGGTATAATTGCAAGTCCTCTAATTAAACCCTAAGGATCTTATTTGTTTTTATAGGCAACAGTAATGACCCGGGAAGG
The DNA here is from genome assembly GCF_010015895.1 of Lontra canadensis. Taxonomy (NCBI): domain Eukaryota; kingdom Metazoa; phylum Chordata; class Mammalia; order Carnivora; family Mustelidae; genus Lontra; species Lontra canadensis. The sequence continues at coordinate 18,461,002 of NW_022631011.1, forward strand.
CTCCTTCACTCTGTTATTCCCCTGTCTGGAATTACTAGTAGAGTAAAAGTTGGCAGTTAAATCCAAAATCAGTTACCTAATATGGTAAACTATCTATGGATATGTGTGGTTGATGTGATTGTGCCCGGGAACTGCCATAAATTTCAATGGAAGTGCATGTACAGGACACTCAACTTGCTAATTTTCTCACACGTGTTTGGAAATATCCCTTAAGTCAATGCAAATGTGCAGCTACTTGTTAAATTCTCTAACTTCACAGGCTATAAAATATTATCCAGCAATTCAAGAGCTACTTGGATACCATTTATAATCAAGAAGAGGAAAAAAGATTTTCCACTTTACATATGAATAATTATTCATCAAAGAAGTATTATCTCCTAAAATATATAGTGTTTAGCTGGAAAGAATATATAAGCAGATGCAGGGAATTTTGAATGTGAGTTCCCTTTGAAAGATCACCAGCAGAATTGGTAGAACTTGGAATTCATAGGCTGAGACTACCATAAACATCGCCCTACTCTAAGTTCTCACTCAACCTCTTAGGGCCTCTTTAGCATCTAGGCTTTCATAGAATATGGCAAGCAGAAACTTTGCCATGGCTGATGTCCCCAACATGCTCTGAAATCTGAAGGATAGTTGCCCTTAGGCCTTTCAGAACAGTTCAAGCATGTGAGGACCTTAGGCCAAGGCTAACTCAGTTTAGTCCTACCTCTAGGGTCATACCTTTTTCATCTCAATCATAATCATTATAATAATATTCAAGATCATAATCATAATCAAACATTATTCATTAATTTAGTCTCCATAGTCAATCTGAGACGCTATGTAGGCCCACATGCATGTGTACATGCGCACACAGACACACACACACACACACAATAATATAATAAAGAAAACTAGGGGCACCTCAGTGGCTCAGTTGGTTAAGCATCTACCTTCAGCTCGGGTCATGATACCAGGGTCCTGGGGTCGGGCTCCATGTTGGGGTCTCTGCTCAGCGGGGAGCCTGCTTCTCCCTCTCCCTCTGCCTGCTGCTCCCCCTTCTTGTGCTCTCTCTCTCTCTCTCTCTCAGATAAATAAAATTTTTTAAAAAAAGAAAGAAAGAAAACTAAATCAGAGTGGTTCAGTGACTTCTCTAAAGATTCGCAGCTGGTGGGACGCCTGGGTGGCTCAGTCAGTTAAGCAGCCAACTCTTGGTTTCAGTTCAAGTCTGATCTCAGGGTCATGAGATCAAACCTCACGTCTGACTCCCCACTCACCGCAGAGTCTGCTTGAGTTTCTCTCTCCCTCTTCCTCTGTCCCTCCCCCACCCCCCTCTCTCTCTCACTCTGAAATAAATAACTCTCAAAAAAAAAGAAGAATCACAGCTAGTAATGAGGGTTGGGAGCCAGAATGAATCCAAGCAGCATAAACTATTACCAAACTCTCTCCTTGGTTTGAGAAAAGCAGGAAACATATATTGGCATCTCAAAACTTTTTCAGTACAAATATAGATATATACCAGTGTGTGTATTTAGCTGGTTTTCACATTTCAAATCAGCTTATCCCTTTATTCCTGTTGAGTTAAACTGACAGATTCAAAGACTTTATAAGAAATTAAGCTTTCTTCCCCCTTGTTTTAAATTCCCAGTTGATCATGGAATGCAGTGTCAGAAAAAAGAAGTCCCTGGAACAAATTTAGCATAACAAAAACAAAATATCATTTTGACAAGAAAGCCCAGACAGCGACACAAATGGGCAAGGTCAAGGAGAATTTAGATGAAAGAGGGAGGGAGTCTGGCCAACTTTCCCCAAATGGGTACTTGAAGATGGTCGTGGCTTATCAGGTCAGCCCAAGAGAAAGCTCCTTAAATACTTCTAGAAGTAAGCAGTCATGTATAGTCTCTTTCCTGAGCGCCTGTCCTCAGAGGAGCAGGTTGACTCAAACTAACTGAAAAACACCCTGAAAAGTTCAAGGTAAACAAGTGCTCGGCTAGAAGAGGGCACATTTTCCCAGGTCTTCAGGAGAACCCATATGAGGAAGGCCAAGTCTGGGGACCTCAGCAAAATGGCGTTGTCTCACACCATGTAGTTCCCAGAGCTGCCTGGTCACACACACACACATCTTATCCACCACAATCCTATCCTTGTAGGCATATCCAAATCCTTTTAAGCAATCATTTTTCCTATCTCTAGGCCTCTGTTCAAATCCTAACTCTATTTTGAAATACTCTCCTCTCTCATATCTAGACACTCCGTTCATGTTAGGTGACCAAAGAATCTCTTTAGATGATTCAGTTTTGCAACCTTGTGACTTCATGAGCTTGCTGATCAACAGAAAAAGGCAAAATGATTTTGCCCTGATGCAACATGAGTCAGATTCTTCTTTTACCAAGAAATGCAGGCATTCCTTCTCTTACTTTTTTTTTACTTCATTTATTCATTTGTTCATTTGCTACATCCCTCTTCATATGCATATAAAATCTCTCAATCTTGCCATTGGAATATGTTCAAGATCTTCCACGAGGAAAGGAAGTGTGTCTGTTTAATTTGTTTTGCACTGTTATAAGCACAGTCTTGCAGGGAAAGAAAAAGTTCTTGATAAATACTCTTGACAATATAGTTTAAGGGCTCCTCCACAGCTTCTCTTAGTGCATAATATGTGCATTATTGCTTTATGACTGTATGGTCCATGGATCTAAAGAAAAGGCCCTAAAAAATTAGGGGCAAGTTATCAAAGCCACGTGTCTTCTCTATCCTAACAGTCACACCTTAACCAGAAGTAGAGCTGTGGACACAGCAATCCTTCAGATTTCTAAGATGACATATTTGTATATTAGGTTTGGGGAAGAAATATTGAAAAAATGCATGGTTCTGGTCACTCTGAAAGCTATTTACTGAGCAGGGAACAGACACTGGAAAATTGCTTTACATACATTCATTTTTTTTTAAGATTTTTTTTATTTATTTGACAGACAGAGATTACAAGTAGGCAGCAAGGCAGGCAGAGAGAGAGAGGAGAAAGCAGGCTCCCCGCTGAGCAGAGAGCCCGATGCGGGGCTCAAACCCAGGACCCTGGGATCGTGACCTGAGCCGAAGGCAGAGGCTTTAATCCAATGAGCCACCCAGGCGCCCCTACGTACATTCATTTAATGACATGAAGAGTAGGTCTAATCCTTCCCCCCAAAAGAGCAGAAGTTCGGTATTATTCCACCAGTCATTTTATGGTGGGAAAACCGAGGGTCAGAGAGGCTTAATGGCTAGCCACAGAGGAGCTTCCTGCCAGGTCTCTTTGGCTGCAAAGCTGGGACCACACCCGGCAGTCTACAAGCCAGGTCTGGCCACAGATTCATTTGGTTTGGCCTACAGTGCATTTTAGTTAATATTTGAATTAGTTGTCAACATTTTAAAACTGGAACTCTTTCATCAATAATAGGGAATTTGTTACCCTGCTTCGTACGTGCTCGCCTGAAAACAGCTGGGCAGAATCAAGGTCAGCCCCTTCGGAGAAGCCAGAGATCCCTTGCTGTTCATGTTAAACGTGCCTGACAATGTAGGTACAGAACTGTAGTTCATTGTGCCTTTGTGATGTTATCACACTGTGGGCATCATCCCTCATTTACCTTCTCTGGCTAGTCCCTAAGTGCCCCACCTTTTAATCCCTGCTTTGACGTATGTGTTCTCACATCTACCACACTCCCAAAGGAAAAGCGGTTCCTGAACATTTTCTTTTTTTTTTTAATTATTAGTTTCTTTTTAAAGGTTTTATTTATTTATTTGACAGACAGAGATCACAAGCAGGCAGAGAGACAGGGGAAAGCAGGCTCCCCGCTGAGCAGAGAGCCCGATGCGGGGCTCGATCCCAGGATGCTGGGATCATGACCTGAGCCAAAGGCAGAGGCTTTAACCCACTGAGCCACCCAGGTGCCCCCTGAACATTTTATTTGACCATATTTGTGTTATGCAATCCAGGTTTCCTTATTCTCATTCAAAATGCTGCTTGTACTTTAGTCTTATACCCAGTGGGATTGCCAAACAATATTTCATTATTTGAGCGGATGTCTTCAGACCAACAACAAAGATGTTGGGAGAAATCCAGCACCTTCCGTTGGCATCCTTCTGTCTTAGCCACTGGGCCCCCTGGCAACAACATTCCTTCCCATCCGCTTCGGCAGAGATGAGTCATTCTCCCACGCCCTTGAACCCCAGTGTCTAGGACAGAAAGTGGTTGCTACTAACGCATCCAGACTGCCATTCCATAACCTTTCTTCAAAAACACCTCCTGTTTTAAAGGGGTACCCACCCTTCCTTAACTCTGAAAATTACCTATTTCCCAACTTTCCCTCGGATTTCCCCCATCTGGCTCACAACACGCCTCTCTACCCCATTCCTGGTACAATCCTGGGTGACTTTCGCCCTCCCAGTGACATTCCAACTGTCTTTACTTCTTAAGGCTCTGACCTCCTCCTTCTTGCACTTGAATACTTAGAGAGCTGGAGAAAATGAAAACCCAGCCATGAAAAGTGATCGCCATGCCTTTTGTCCCTAAAGAGTGGAAAACCTGGGGCAAACCATGTTGTACTGGTTTTATCCTCTCATTTCCCTAAAATAGTCCTAAAATTTAGAAAAATGTTCTTCAAAAATATGATGAGCTAAAACGTAGTCAGAGCGCTAGTGTGACCACAAACTTTGAAAGTGACAGTATTATTAGGGTGACCATAATTATCATTAGGCAAAAATAAACCCTGATTTGGTTTATCAAGTGCTCAGAAAAGAGTGCATGGGTCAGCACCATGTATCAGAGTTATCCACATCTTTGTTAAAAACAGACTCCTGTACCCCACCCGACATGTGCTGAATCAGAATCTCTCTGAAGCCCACTCGGGAATTTTCTTTTTTTTTAATTAATTAATTAATTAATTAATTTGTCAGAGAGAGAGAACAAGCGGGGGGTGGGGGACAGCAGGCAGAGGAAGAGGGAGAAGCAGGTTCCCGGCCTAGCAGGGAGCTCAATGTGGGACTCGATCCCAGGAGCCTGGGATCCTGGCCTGAGCCGAAGGCAGACCCTTCACCCACTGACCCACCCAGGTGCCCTGGGAATCTTCTTTTATTTTTTAAAGTCTCCTGGGATGAGTCTCATATGCAACAAGGTTTGAGCGCCGCTTGTGTATGTGTGTATGTGACTTTTTTTTTAATCCTGGTGGGTTATGGGTAATAATAAAGCCTGCTCCCTTTGCTCTGTTACTTTGTTAAAAAAGCTAACCCCTCTGGGCTCAGAGAAGGGTCAGTGGCTGTTGGTACCAAAGCCCTCCGTGGGATTTTGACCAGTGCGGAAGCTGAAACTTGGCATCCGAGGCCGGCCAGCTGAAGTAGGGCTGAAATGATGGAAGGGACTTACGGGAACAGCACTGGTCACTGCCCAAACTCTCTGAAAGCGTTCAGGATGAAATGAAGAAATGGGAACTTTCCTCTTTGAAACACAAAAGACAAATGTGGACTGAAGGCAATTTTGGCAACTCTACTTCATGCTGAACAAAGTGAAGACAGTATGGGTTTCTCCAATAAAAAATAAAAAAGCTGTTTTCAAACTGACCTAAGATGATTGAAAGTGGAAAATATTTGCTATTTGGGTTATTAGTTTGAAAGCAAGTGCCCCAGGAACTATTTTGCAATTTAACTTAAATGGGAAGAATGTACATTTCCTTGGACTTCATTAAAGAATTTGTCTCTCCTTTGCCTTCCTATTAGGCTGAACCATATGACATTCCCAATGTTTGACCCTCTGTGACCTGCGAACACAGCCCTTTCATTTCAGAGGAACTCTTGACAGTCCACAGGTCCCTACCCTCTTCTAGTCACATGAGCACTCACCTGGGATCAAAAACAGCATCCAAAAAGAAGCCCTGCTCATCACCACCCCCTCCTTTTTATTTCCTTCCCTTTTTTTTTTTCTTTTTCTTTTTAAGTTTGTAATTGCGGTGAAAGACATAAAGCATAAAATTTACCATCTTCACCATTTTTAAGCGGCACCAGCATCCATCTCCCGGGCTCTTTTCATCTTGCAGAACCAAAACTCCATACCCATGAAATAATAACTCCCACTCCCCCTCCCCCAGCTGCTGGCAGCCCCTCTTCTACTTTCTGTCTCCATGAACTTGACAACTCTTGGTCCCTCACGGAAGTGGGATCCTACAGCTTTTGTCCTGTGACTGGCTTATTGCACTAGCATCACATCGTCAGAATTCATCCATGTTGTAACAGGTGTTAGAATTTTCTTCCCTTCTAAGACTGAATAATATTGCATTGTACGTATAACTCCTCCCTTTAATCCAGTCTGCACACTTTGAAAATAAACTTTCTACAGTATCATTCTGCTCCCAGGTTCTCATTGCTAGATTCAAGGACCACACTCCAATGTCACCAAATAACTACATCAAACCCATTACTATCCAATCCCACCCCCTCAAAAAATCTATTACATTCTTTAAAAATATTCTTACCTTTCCCCCTATTTTATTCTGTTTCACACTGCCTACAGTGTCCATTTCTCCTCTCTTTAACAACCTCCTCACATGACCCTTCCAACCTGCCCCTCACCCCCCTTCCCACTCTCCCATAGCCATCCCTCACTCAGCTTTCTTCATCCGCTCTATGCCCGAGACTCTCTCCCACTCTTCTTGCCTTAACTCTACCCATAGGCTGATGGTCCCAAATCTCTTTCTCCAGACTACATGTCTATTGTGCACTGTGACTCAGATTTGTAACTTCCTGATGGACTTCACCTAGATAATCTGTAGGCACTTCCAACTCACCGTGACTAACGTTGACTCATCGTTGAACCCCAAACCTATTTAATTAATGACATCACCATCCATCTACTCTGTCTTCCACATCAGGAACCAAGGAGCTAAGTCAGACTTCTCCCTGTGCTGACTCCCCACAGCCCAAGGATAGCCCACTAACTCCACCACCCACATTTTTCTCAAGCTTCTCCTCTCTTCCCATCCATTCTGCCACTATCCTAGTCCAAACCCTCCTCTCTTCTCCTATCTTGTTCCCTCCACACTATTCCCGATACCACTGCCATTAGAACCACTCTAAAATGTAAACCCAAGCCCAGCATTTTTCCATGCAAAGCTCCTTAGTGGCTTACTCCTCCAATTCTGTTTCCTAACACACATGCAGTGTCCTCCATAATCCAGTCCTTCTCCAGTCATGTTTGTTACCAATTCCTGCCTTCCTGCTGAGTCTCCAACAGCACAGAATGGCCATGGTCCCCCAATGTTGGGTGGTTTCCCGCCTCCTGGGCCTTTACTCACATTGTTCCTCTGCTGAGCACCCACTTATGCCCATCACTGCTCCCCTACAGCTTTTAATCACTACTCTTAGCTCAAGGAGGCATTCCTCACCTCTTCTTTGGTTTGGATGAGACCCCCTGCTCTGAGCACCCATGTGTGACTAGGACAGCATACTATGTGCTTAAGAGCCTGGGCTGTCAACAGAAAGAACTGGATTTGAATTCCATGTCTTCAACTTTCAAACTTGGGTTCTCTCCAATTTATTTAACTTTTCTGAGTGCTTGTTTTGTCATCTCAAAAAATGAGGATAGCAATACCTACCTCATAAGATTACTGTGAGAAATAAATGCAAAAATGTGTGTAAAGTGTTTGATAAGCACTCAATAAATTATTTTTATTATCCCTTTAGAGCCTGTGCATAGCTCTATCTTTGCACATATAGCACTCTAATTATTTATGTACGCATCTGGCTCCTCCAGTAGATTGAATTTATCTTGTTCATCTTTGTAACCCCAGACAGGTACTTGGTAAATATCTCTTGAAGAAAAGAAGGCAAGAACAAATCCCATGCACCTATTCCTATGTTCACATAGAGCTGTGCCTTTCCCTTAAGACACATTCTGACTTAATAACATTATGAAAATGCGTCTTTTCTGTTAGATTCAAAGTAACCATGTCTTGCTCAATGAATGTACATCTAATTGAATTTCAAGCTTTCAAGTGTTGATTCATTTTAATAAGATAATAGTTTAAAATAGTGGGCTCCACAGCTATAATATAGAAACAAATAAATAAACTAAAAATCTGTGACTTTATTCATCTTCAGCCCCTTTCTTTGCATTAGCTCTATGCCCTAACCAGGCTGAACTTTTATCTCCACAGATAAGCTACTCTTTTCCCTATCTTGGAGCCTCTGTGAAGGCACCAGTGCCTGAACAATAGGGACCAATCTAAGATCTCATCAGTCTTCAGAAAAGACCTTCCTGACCCCCAGGTCAGGTTCAGTCTTTCGTAGTTACTTTTCCAAAGGTACATGATCTCTCTGGAAAATGAGAAAATTCTTTGGGTCAGAAAATGTCTGTCATATTTCTCACTTATTCTTCATTACCAAGCATGTAGTCAACACTCAGCAGCCTCATATTGACCATCTGAATGTACAAAGCTCTGAATTTCAATCTTCCTCTGTCATAGGACATTGGCAACTGCCAGACTGAAAAGGATTACATGGAAGTTATTTTATGACTAAATTCTTAAAGACTGCATTACATGTAACAGAAAGCAAGACCTTCTATCATTTGTTCCATAGCAGAAAAGACTGGGGAGAATTAAAAAGGGACCTCTATGTTGACCAAAAGTGAGTTTTCAGAATGATACAAGCCACATATGTACTTCGCTTTCTGAAACAAGGTAGATGTGATTCCATCTTGGGCAAGAAGGCTGGAGTGGTGGTCAGGGGGCATGGTCTACAGGGTCTGTGGCAATGGGTAATAGGTCATTTGTATCTAGGGGTGAAATATCTGGACAACTGATCTAGACGTTGCTCAGTTTATGTCATTAAACATCAAACAAATGGTGAAAATGCCTCAAAGGAAAATCATGGGTGCTCATAGTTTCTAGACTTATGTTGGTTTATAGACGGTTGTAAAGATCCTATTCTTCCAAGGAAGAACTTTGCAAAACGATTACAAGAATATATGGTAGATATTCACCAATCTTTTTTAAAAAGGACTTACTCTCTATGTTAGGGTAACTGTGCATTGAGGAAATACCCAAACTTTTCTAGGTCTGTAAGATAGAGTCTGAACTGACATTGACACCTTGGGATGCAAAACACGATTGTGTCCTCCAGTTAGAGTTGAGACATACGGAGACCTGATGGTAAATGAAATTCCAACATATGTCTGTTTTTTAGTGAGTCTAATATGTTCACAGACCTACACTGTCTCTGATTTTGTAATCAGAAGAGATATACTTAGAAGTGGCATAATTCTCACATTGGTCCACTTAGCTGAGGAATAAGAGCCATCATGATAGGAAAAGACAAGCAGAATCCCCTGAAACTGCTTCCTGTCCCAGCCAAGAGGCTAACTCAGAAGCAATACCACATCCTGGTAGTAGTTTTAGATTAGTCTTCCAAGACTTAAAGGATGCAAGAGTGATACTTTTCATTGCATCCTTATTTAAGGGATAACTATAATCTGAACCAAGTGATAGCTGATCATACTTGGTGTCTTTGCTGCAACAAAATAACACAGTTTCTGATATCCAGTTTGTGGATTTTGGTCTAGTGAAAACATTCTTCTCCTTCAGTAGAAAAGATCAAACACAGATCACCCTTACACAGAAGAGATCAAATACACACTGCCTTGCTCCAGGGTTATGTTGATTCTGCTGTCGTTTGTCATAATATGGTCCATAGGGACTTGGACTAGCTTGACATTCTACAAATCATCACATTCAGTCCCTAAACTGATAACAGCAGGTCAGTTTGCCTTATAGAACAGGAAAGTTCCCTTGATGTCCTAAGAGGATGCTTTTGTGCTCTGAGTGGGAGTTAAACCCCATAGAAATTTAAAAGATTTTATTTATTTATTTGACAGAGATCATAAGTAGGCAGAGAGGCAGGCAGAGAGAAGGAGGGGGAAACAGGCTCCCAGCTGAGCAGAGAGCCCGATGTGGGGCTCGATCCCAGGACCCTGGGATCATGACCTGAGCTGAAGGCAGAGGCTTTAAGTCACTGAGCCACCCAGGCGCCCCAGACCCCATAGAAATTTAGAAGTCTGCTACATCAGTGAAGATTTTAGGAATATGGCAGTCTGGGAGATGTGGGGCATTCCCTTTATGCTAAATGACAAGTTGTTGTACCTCCAAGAAATACTCCTTATTCTTGGAGGGCCTCTTTGAATTTTGGAGACAGCAAATACTGTGATTGGGAATCTTGTTTAACTCATGTTGGGAGCCACGCAGAAGACTGCCATTTCAACTGGGACTGAGATCAAAAGAGGACTCTGAAGCAAGCCCAGGCTAAGGTACAAGTTTCTCTGCCCCCTGGCCATATGACCCAGCATGCCTGATGGTACCAGATATTCCTATGATAGATAAAGATGCTGTGTAAGCTTACTGACAAGTCCCAACAGGATTGTTTCAACACATACTTCTTGGGTTCTGGAGCAAAGACATGCCTTCAGCAGTATAAGAGTGGTCTCCACTTGAAAAATAGTTATTGGCATCTAACAGAAGCTCTACTTGACCATGGGACACCAGGTGTCTCTGTAACTGGACATTCCTGTGAAGAGTGGAGTATTACCAGATCCACAAATTTATAATATCAGATGTGCACAACAGCAATCCATTGTATAACAGAGAAGTTACATTTAGGCTCAGAGCCAGCAGTTCTAGAAGGTATGAGTAAACCACATAAATAGATCATGAATAAGTAGCCCATATTCCCATGTCATCTGCCTCGATTGCATGAATGCCTCTTCTTCAGCTCACACCTATGGTCTGAAGGCGGGTTCTTTCTGAGCAACTCAGGAAGGAGAAAATAACTTAGGTCTGAGTCACAGATGGGTTAATATGGGTTGAGTTTTAGGCAAGAATACACTGTGGCTCCATGACAGCCCCTCAGGGGTGGTTCTAAAGGACAGAGGTAAAGGGAATTTCTCACAGATAACAAAACTGCAAGAAAATGCATTTGTTTATCCACTTTACATGGAAGGAATAGCCTGAGAGGTAGACATGCAAGGGTCCCTGGGTAGAAACCCATGGTTTGGCTTTGTTCACCAAAAAGCCTATAAAAAAATGGGATTGAAAGACCAAGGAAAATAAGATCTGTGGGGGAGGTATGTGGATGGTGGGACTTATGGGAATGGGCACAAGCAGGGCATGCAGATCTTTGAGTCTCAGTTTATCCACCCCAAGGGAGGGTCTCAACAATGCCATCATGCAGGGCGACCATCAGCTTGCCTCTTGGCTCTACCTCTCCAATGCGGATACAAAAGGCCCACTGGCAGAGTGATGACGGTAGCAAGGATGAAAGCAATGCCTGGGCCCAACAGCATGACTCCCCATTACCAAAACAGATCTAGCTACTTCTCCTACTGAATGCGCCATGTTTGCAGCAGAGACCAGACAGCTACTTGGCATCAGATGGTTGCATTGGACCTCTTCCACTATGGAGGGAGCAGCAGCTTGCTCTACTGGGATCTATAGCTACTCCAAATGTTGGTTTGCCTTTAGCATCATCATTGGCACTGCTATCCAGGACACTCAGAAAGACTGATCTAGGGATATGGGTCCCATCAAGAACTGCCTCCAATCAGGAAGCTGATTTTATGGTAAATTAAGTATGACAATGTGTACACAACCGTGGAATCCACTAGACTAACCATGTATTGTTTTACCCAGAAATAACCAGCGAAAAATGGAGTAGACTGTGAGAGACCCAGCTAATGCACCAGCTTGAGAACACTTCCTTCGTTGGGGCGCTGACCTCCAGGACGTAGCACGTGCACCAAATGGCAGTGCTGTGTCCCAATAACTGGAATACAAGGCTCTCGAATACATGGTGGAAGAAGGATTGATCCCCCTTGCCATTACTCACAGTGGATGATGACTTGCAGAATTTGTGCTTCCCATCCCTGGAAACAAACTCTGCTGGCTTCAATTTCCACATTCCTGGAGGGAAAATTTTCAAGTAGGAAAAACAATAAATTCCCATTAACTTTCTGAACACTTTGAACCCCTCAAGCCATTGGGGGAAACGGCAAAGAAAAGAGTCACTGACCAGAGAGCTTGACTCTGATCTCCATAAGAAACTAAAGATGCTACAACCTGATGAGGGCAGGAAGACAGAAGCCTAGAACTCAGAGGATTCTTTGAACGTCTCCTGGCGCTTTTATTCTCAGTGAGAAAAGTAAATTAACAGTCACAGCAGCCACAGTCCAACGAGCATAAAGCAACAAAATGTTTCAGGTGACACCTGACAAGCACTCCAAACAAGCAAATGTACCAGATGAGAGTGACGAAATTTAGAATGCATGAAGGAGGTGGCTGGTGGCGAGTATCTATGATGATCTTGGGAGAAGCTGCAACAAGAGGGAAACTTCTTATTTTATTCTTTTAGAAATTTCAGTTTTGAAGGAAACTCTACCCAACTGGATTTATAATTTCCCACTTGCGAAGAAAGTGGCCGTAACCTGTTTTCACAAAAGTTGAAGCTGATATTATAGTGTATGAGGGTGGTACAAGGGGTGGACAGTATCAGAAACTTCACAGACACCATTTCAGACCTTCTCAGCCTTACCCATTTTCTATTCAGCTACCACAGAAGCAACCCGCTTTGAATGGGCTCCAACTAACTTCACACAGACTCACACAGACAGCCCCTTACCTTAGGAGTGCACTCATGGTCTCTTGTGTCTTTCTCCAGGACTTCCCGATTTACAGCTTATGGGAGCTTCAACATCCCACTGGGTGAACTTCTGGCCAATGAAAAATAGGAACTGGAAGATAAATTCTTCTCTTTCTTGAGATGCTGGGGTTTTTTGGTTGTTGTTGTTGCTCCAGAGGCTGTGACAGTCCCTCAATACCAGGCTATAAATCACCTTTAATGGCAATCAGCTAGGTAATGAATTCTTCAATCTGCTTTCTCTCTTCTTTTCTGCTTCACTCTTCTTGTCTCTGACTCTTGCTCTCTAGGACGGATCCCCTAGACTTTATCAGTTAGAGTTTGATCATAAAAGAAGAACCACTAAGAGTGGAATAGAAAGAGGGATTTTTAAATAGGGGTTTTGTTTTATGCAGTCGTGTGAAACCATTAAAGAGTTAGTGTGTGGCTGATGTTTACGTGTGCAGTGCTAGACAGGGCAAGCATTTGGGAAAGATAAGTGCATGTGGAGTGGGTGAGAGCAGGACAAACTGGAACCCAGCAGGGCAAGCTTTAGCCTTGGAGAAATGTGTACCTGTGTCAGTCACTTGCCACCTGGAAGTCTCCATCTTCCTTGATGCAGGTGACCTATGGGAACCACAAATCCATTAAGTGGAAGATGAAAATTGGATGCGGGTTTATAACCTGGCTTATAAACAAGGGGCTCGATGGGCTTATGAAAACAGCAGCCATTGTGGCAGAAATGGAAATTATGTTATATAAGGTCTCAGAAACATGTACATCCATTCACCCCAGCAGATCTGGCTAGAGCCACTGAGTACCAAACCTGCCAACAGTAGAAAACACTATCCTAGTCCATTCCCAACTGACTCCTGATGCTAATATGACACCGTATCAGTCCCCAGCAGCACCAACCAGTCACCTGATGACTTAATGATTACATACCATCACTCCCATTATGGAAGGAGCAGCGATCTTCTCATTACTACTTCCAGTCATCCGCTATTGAACTGTTTCAGCTGGGTCTAACTTTTTATACCTTTCACCCTGATCCTACACCCTATGATCCATTTCTACACATGTTCGCAGATATCTGGAGCTATAAATTGAAAAACAAAAGTCTCAGGTAGGAAGATAAGGGCTGCATGTACTGGCAGAGAACAAGGATTCAAGATCAGCAGGATTCAAGATCCCCAGCTTTATGAGAATATGCCCATAGTTCTCCATTCCAATATTTAAAATTCCTCTCTTTCTCAATCAGTACTTTAACCAAGAGATCCAGTGAAATTGGGAATTTATTTTATATCGTAACTCAGATACCTACAGGATTAGAATTTGGGTTTGATTTCAGGAACCTCAGCCCTGTACCTACAGAATATAAGGGTTGGAAGGATGGGGAGCACTCACAGAGACTTTCAAGTTCCTTATGTAGATCTTGTACTGAAAAATTTAAAGCATGGATTTTATCATTTTCTTTCCCCAAGCTCTCTACCTATTTAGAAGCAACCAACCAATCCTATTATACTCCTTAATCCCACTAATCGGGTAGCAAATACTTGATCACCTAAAGCCATACCTTCTATGAGCACTTTATTACAGAGGAAAACTTAATTAAATGTTTGCCACTGGATGTGATGAACTACTAGTGTTCCTCTTATGACTGTAAACAGTGTTATAACTGCTTTTAAATCTAATTGATGAAAAGAAGCAATTCCAGATAATTTAGAGAACCAATCCTTAAGGTTCTGTTTTTGTTCCTTAGTACCAAATTTTGTAGCAGTCAGAGTTTGATCAACAAGCAGACCATAGGAGTGATATACAACACAATAAGAGTTTTATTGTGGGGATTTGACCTTACATTATTTGGGAGCTGGTTAAACAGTCTATGCATGGTGCTGCTTCTGTGTCTGGAATGTCCTGTAGTAAGCAAAGTAGGCAGTTAGGGAGGAAAGATAGACAAAAAGTGGAGAAGATCAGGACAAAGGGTAACCTTCACCTGTCTCTCGTGGCCTCCAAGCCCTCAACTTTGCTGATGGAAATGACCTCACGAGAAGCGGATCACCTTCATCATGGAGCTACAGCTACATTTGGCTCAAGAGTTAGAGAAGCTAACAGAGGCAATCCTAGATGTCTAGTGTGTTCTCTAATCTGTAAGTCAGACCAAACTAAAATAATTCTATAAAAGGTAACAATAGTCTTTCATTATTCATAGGAATATTTAAAAGCCTATTCATATTCCCTGAAATTGCACGCTAAAATTGAATTCAAGATTCTCTTTCAATAAACCATCCATTTTTTTCTGAATAATTAGTGGCACAAATTCAGAGAAAATAAAGCTACTAAATTCTCTTAAGTGTAATTTATATTATTCTATCTCTGTTTGCACTGATTTATTTTTTTATATTTTCCCATTATATTTAATTTAATTTTAAAATATTTATTTAGCTCCCCCTTTGTACAGGCAAACTCTGTAGGAGATAGGCGTATGAATAAGATTCTATACCAAGGATTGTATAATTCAGAAGAGAAAATGCAAATTTTTTAAAACTCAGAATATGATAAATTTAATACAATAACATTAAAGAACTTTTTATGATAATATGGAAGAATGAGAAATCACATCCTTGAGTGGAGAAACTCAGAAATAATATATTAAAGGAGTGGCATTCAAGCTGAATTTTTAAGCTTGAACTAGGCTCCTACTACAGTGGAGGAATAGGAAAAGATTTTTCAAGGCAAAGAGCAAAGAGTATGGGCAATGGTGTGTCTGAAAAACAACCTGAGGGTTTTGAAGGGGCGGGGGCTGGGAGGTTGGGGGAACCAGGTGGTGGGTATTAGGGAGAGCACTTATTGCATGGAGCACTGGGTGTGGTGCAAAAACAATGAATACTGTTATGCTGAAAAGAAATAAAAAATAAAAATAAATAAATAAAATAAAAGATAAAAGGAAGCAGAGAGGCACCTGGGTGGCTCAGTGTGTTAAAGCCTCTGCCTTCGGCTCAGGTCATGATCCCAGGGTCCTGGGATCGAGCCCCACGTTGGGCTCTCTGCTCAGCAGGGAGCCTGCTTCCTCCTCTCTCTCTCTGCCTGCCTCCCTGCCTACTTGTGTCTCTGTCTGACAAATAAATAAATAAAAATCTTTATTTAAAACAAAAAAAAATAAATAAAAAGGAAACAGGGAGTGGTTTCTGGTAACAGAGAATATTCCAGATTAGCTGGTGTGTGAGTGGGATCTAGAGGAGAAGAAAGGTAGTTTGAGGGGCTAGATTAGGCAACTACTGCTGGGTTTAGGAGTCAGTGCTTTAATTAATTAGCAGTCCATAGAGAGGCACTGAGAATTTTTAAATAGGAGAATGACAAGTTCAAAGTAATGCTCCCCGAAGATTTATTTGGCAGTTGTCTGGGCCAAATCTAACTTCTATCTAATTTAGGGCAAGTCATTTCCTCCAGTGGACCTCAGTTTTCTTCTGTGGAAAATCAGAAGGGGGATTCAGTTATCCCTAAGTTTTCCTTCAGCTCTAAAAAGACTTTGCAAAAATGAAATCTTAAAATAAGGGACTCTTGTTTTAAGATCTGTGGCTTACTTAATCATAGAGAAATCACAGTTGTATTAAAAGAAAACATTCTTTTCCAATATTCTGCATTCATGAGGAATGTCTTTTATCAAAGAACAATCCAAATGATTTAATCTCATGCTAGTTCCATAAAGAAGTTGGCAAGGAGGTTTAATAACAACTATGCCCCGCCCACTTTATCTATATACTTTCTTAAACAATTATTTAGAAATTACTGGAGTTACAAAAGAGCCAGAATGGTAGGTGAGCAAGCAGATTAGCGAAAGAGAACCCGAGACAGTTCCCTAATCTCTAGGGAACAGCACGAAAGCTGTCACAGTACCCTGTGTCCTCTGTCTCCCAGAAGAACAAGGAAAGGCAACAAGCAGGCAGCTAACATAAAGGCGCCCACAGGGGTGAGAACAACTCCCAGCATGTGGATCAAAACACAGAGACACTACGATGTAATGCATCTCAGAAGATGCCAGAATGACCGGTATCAGCAACCAGAAATGGTCAGCTGTGAGAGACTCAGAGGTGGCTACACCAGCTAGAGGAAGTCCCTGATGCACTTCCTTCTAGAGGCTGTGATGCTGTTTCCACTGCCCAGAGCCTAGAGGTCACTTTGGAAAGAAAGATAGGAAAGGATGAACCCTATGGCAGAGAATTGATGAGAATTGTCAGAGAATTTGGATGAGAATTGACCATGTCAGTGGATGCAGAAAATTTATTTGATAAAATTCAACACTTTTATGATGTTTGTTAATTCTCAGCAAACTAGAAACTGAAACTAAATATCACAAACTAGTATCAAATGTTTTTCTCCAAAGATGGAGAACAGGTAAAAATGTTCATTCTCATTGCCTCTATTCAACATTATACTGGAGTTCCTAGCTATCGTACTAAGACCAAAAAAAAAAAAAAAAAGAAAGAAAGAAATAGAAAGCTTAAATATTACAAATAAAGAATAAAAACTGTCTCTTTTTGCATATGACATGATGATATATGTAGAAAATCCCAAGGTATTTATAAGACAACTACTAGAATTAATATGTAAATTTAACATTGCAAGGTAAAAGTTTAATATATAAAAATCAATTGCATGTTTTAATACTAGCAGCAAACAACTAAAAAAGTGAAACTTTTAAAATTCTGTTTATAATGATGTCAAACCCTGAAACTAAAGAATAAATTTCACAAAAATGTGCAAAAATTTTACAGTGAGAATTATAATATTTGACTGAAAAAAGAAATAAAGACTTAAACATAGGATTATAAATTGGAGGACCCAATATAATAAATAGGTCAGTTCTCCCCAGATTGATCTATAGATTCAACCCAATCCCATTCAAAATCCCTCTGGGTTTTCCGTAAAAGTTAAAAAGCTGTTTCTTAAATTTATTTTTTTAAGATTTATTTATTTTTATTTTAGAGAGAGAAAGAGAGCACACACACACAAGCAGGGAGAGGGGCAGCTGGAGAGGAAGAGAGAGAATCCTGAAGCAGACACCCCACTGAGCACAAGAGCCTGACACAGGGCTCAATCCCATGACCCTGAGGTCATGACCTAAGCCAAAATCTAGTTGACCACTTAACCGACTGAGCCACCCAGGAGCTCCAGTTTCTTAAATTTATATGAAAATGCAAAAGACCTAACCTATCTAAAAGAATGAATTTAAAGGAAATATACTCCCTGAAGACTTACAAAGCTACATAATCAAGACAATGAAGTAGTGGCATACGAGTTGATAAATCAATGAAACACAATGAAATAGACCCGCTCCTATATGATCTTCTGATTACAAACAAATTGAACAAAACACTCCAATGGGAAAAGTCTTTTCAACAAATGTTGCTAGAGGAACTAGATATCCACATGGAAAGAAATTAACCTTGGCTTCTACCTCAAATTATGTATAAAAATTAATTTGAGATGGATCATAAACTTAGGCATAAAAGCTAAAACCATAAAACACTTAATGGAAGTATGGGAGAATATCTTTCTGACTTGAGGGTAGGCAAAAGTTTCTTAGATTTCATAGGAAGTAAATAGACACAAAAGAAAAAAAGATAAGGTAGATTTCATATTTTTTTTTAAATCTTCTCATCCAAAGACACTGGTAAGACAATAAAGAGGTAAGCCAGGAATTAGAAGAAAATATTTACAGAACATCTATCTAACAAATGATTGGTATTCGAGATAGATAAAGAACTCTTACTATCTTTCCTTTATTAATAATACAAAGACAAGCTAACCAATTAAAAATGGCCAAAAAGTGCTTATCATCACTAGTTATCAGAGATATGTTAAAGACAACCACAATATGATATCACTGCAAGTCTGAGTTCAACAAGGTGGGGTGGGGGGCATAAGCCTTCCACAAAGAGGGTACTAGATATCAGTGAACAGTAATTCAGTCTACCTCCAGAATAATCCCTCTTAAAGTGAGAACTACGATTTCTACTTCTTTCAAATCCCAGTTTGATTGGGACAATCCTAAATACCAAGAAAACCAAAATACCTGTGTTTTAGTATTTACAGCATTCCTTACTAGTTGTTTCATTTTGTTTGATTTCCATATTCCTTTCAAGGTCCTTAAAGAAAGATATTGTCATTTTCGTATAATAAATATTTAGCCTAGAGTCTGAAATATAACTTAGGAATCCCTGAACATTTGAAGAATGAATGGATGAATGAACTAGCAAAGGAAATAATAAATGCCTAAGCTGATTTTTTGACTATGACTTTTTATAGTAAAACTAAAGATTGTTACTAACAATGATCATTAGATCATCTTACATATAAAATAATTATACTCCTAAAAGCTAAAAACACAATTTTAAATATTTTAAAATCTGAGGTCATTTTTCTGGCAAATAAATTTTTTAAGTTAAAATTAGTTTTACATCATTGAAATATTATCATTGAGAAAAATTATGAAAATGTTTTATTATAAACAACCGACATGCCTATCCTGAACTATCTATTCCTGACATTTCTAATAGGTAGAGATTTTATAAAATTTTTATTAAAAAAAGATTAAGACCATAAATTTTTGGCACTATGAACATGAAATAACTACAATCATCCTTACATTGAAAATGATGAAAGAAAATTCAATATTTTGTGATGTGTTTTTTAATTTTCCTGAACGATAGCTACAAGATATTAGAATTCAAAATAAAACTGAGTTGAAAATCTGCTTACCTACTGCATTAGTAGCAGTAGTAGTAATAGTAGTAGTAGTATTTTTATAATGCTTGTGACTGTAGCTATTCTCCAATCCTTTGTGGAAAGAAACCACGTGTAAATACAAATGAAGGCATTTAAATGTAAACCCGACATTTAATGGTAAACAGGTATTAAGAGGCTAACTATTTCAAAATAAAAAAGAATGAAAATGCACTGTTACCTACTGAACGTTGCCATGTAACTTTAATAAATGTCTTGTATCTCTATGCTAGAGAAGCCCATGAGAGGTCCTATCTCTTTTTTTCCCTCTCATTCAGTGGTTCACCCTAATGTACAACCACTCCCTCTCCAACACAATCCCAAAGTCAGCGCTTTCTCAAGGACCACTGCATCTACTTCACTGAGACTCCTGCCCTGGATTTCTAGCAGCTTCTCTCAGTATTGTCATTCGAGTTACCTTCTTAGAACATAAACATCATTCCTCTGACTAAACCTTGCTGATGGCAGGAGACACAATAAATACAACCTCCACAAATCACATTTTAGAGGAGTATTTCCTGACGTGAAACTATGCTCATGACAACTGAGTGGGACAAATCAAATTATAAATAAATATACTCATTAGGATTTCAATTTTTAAATACTGTATGCTTAATAATATGTGTATTGCTGGAGTAATGTTTTGAAACACAGTCAGACTTTTTTTCTTGCATTTCTGAGGAGTGACTTGTCTATAGTCAGCTTGAGCCTTCAGCTACCTGGTTGGGGATAGGGTTGACCCCTTCACAACTCTTTTTTTTTTTTTTTAAGATTTTTATTGATTTATTTGACAGACAGAGATCACAAGTAGGCAGAGAGAGAGGAAGGGAAGCAGGCTCCCTGCTGAGCAGAGAGCCTGATGCGGGGCTGGATCCCAGGACCCTGGGATCATGACCTGAGCTGAAGGCAGAGGCTTTAACCCACTGAGCTACCCGGGCACCCCAACCCCTTCACAACTCTTTAAAATTATTTAAGACTCTTATTATTTTTTCTTAAGATTTTTTTTGTTTTTTTTTTTTGACAGAGAGAGAGAACACAAGTAGGCAGAGAAGTCAGCAGAGGGAGAGGGAGAAGCAGGCTCCCCAATGAGCAGAGAGCCCAATATGGGGCTCAATCCCAGGACCATGGGATCATGACCTGAGTCGAAGGCAGATGCCCAACCAAGGCGCCCCAGGACCCTAATAATATCTACTATTTTAACTACTGACAGATACTTGCTTATGTAGATTACATATATTGATAGTTACTATATGTCACAGACTGAATGTTTGTGCCCCCCAAAATCCATATGCTGAAGCCCTAATCCCCAGTGTGATGGTATTTGGAAGTGGGGACTTGGGGCAGTAATTAAATTAGGTCATGAGGAGAGGGCTCTCGTGATGGGCTTAATGGTCTCGTAGAAATGGGAAAAGATGTGAGAACTTCTCTGCCATGTAGGGATACAGCAAGAAGAGGGCCATCTACAGGCCAGGAATGGAGTCCTCCCCAGACTCACCAGAATCTACTGCCGTTTTGATCTTGGATCTTCTCCAAAACTGTGAGAAATAGATATATGTTGTGTAAGCCACTCCACCTATGATGATTTTGCTATAGCAGTCCAAAGTAAGATACCATATTAGAAATTAAAGCTGGGAAATTTTTTAAATATTTATTTATTAATACACCTAAGATAGTAATAAACCTACCACACAATTACATATTTTTATGGAAAACCTATTTTCTGTGGTGTCTGGGTGGCTCAGTGAGTTAAGCATCTGCCTGCAGCTCGGGTCATGATCTCAGGGTCCTTGGAATGGAGCCCTGCATCGGGCTTCCTGCTCAGCGGGGAGCCTACTTCTCCCTCTTACCCCACCCCCTGCTCATGCTCTCTCTCTCCCTCTCTCTTACAAATAAACCAATAAATAGAATTTTTTAAAAAGTAAAGAAAAGAAAAACCTGTTTTCATACCCCAAAACAATGAGCAAGAAGAGTGACATTATTTTGGTTTTAAGTACAGGGGGGAAAAAATCCAGCCTCACACAGACACAGAGCTGGAAAAGGAAAAAGTATTTTAATAACCTTTTTAGGTAGTTGTGAATCTTCTTCTTTGATACTAACCAAAACTTGACAATTAATACTTTCTTAAATGTTACCTGCAATATGGAATCTGAAACCATATATATGAACATTCATTCATACTACTACCTTAGAGTCCATTTATTATTCTTGAATTCTGAATGGATCTTTTACCCATGCATTATTTAAAAAATCACATCTTGATCATTTGGAGATTATTAATTCACAGTTATGTAAATTTTCCAAATGTTGACATATTTTGTTATATAATGTCAAAAATCACATCGGTTACCGTCACCACAAATCTCATTCAGAAAAATCTGTAAATATTGGATTAAATTTAAAAAAAATATATTGGGAATCTGTCAAGTTCATAGTGGTTGATACAAGTTTTCCAAACTTCTACTTCCTGGTTGAAAGCTCCAATGTTATTATTGGCAACAAATGCTTTCAATGTTATGAAATGACAGTCTCACCTCATTCGTTTTTGAGAAAATGTCCACCAAAAATTCAACTCTGATTCATCCCAGTTTTTCTGATTATCACAGCTTATCACAGTATCATAGTTTATCGGCTCTTCGTTTAGGGAAAAATAGGAGTTCCATGGACAAAACTGCTAATTCAGCTCACATTCAAATAATGGCATACCAGCTCTTCTTCAAAATAATTGTCATATTTCAGTATAAATCAGAAAGTACTTTATTTTTACTTCCTAGTTAGCCACACAGAGTACCAAGTTGAGATTTAATATATAAATTTTTACTTTATCAAAGACTTTCCTAAGTGAACTTAACAGGTTATTTTTGTTTGAACTTTTCTTCTGTCTCTTGGAACGTGAGTGTGTGTATGCGTGTGCGTGTGTGTGCCTGTGTGTGTGTGTGTTTACTGTATGGTGTCACGAATACAATGACTCCAAGTAGAGCACAGAGCTCCTGCCTTGACCAGCTAAGGAGCCAGCCAGCTTACCTACATTGCCTTTGCATCCTCAGTGCAAATGTCAGACTGAAAAGGGGAAATCATTTTTCATATATTTATGAAGATTGTTTTGATCTCACGGACTCCCCGAAAACGTCTCTAGGACCCCAGAGATCTGTGAGTTACACTTTAAGAACTCCCGACATCGAGGAACAATGGTCACTCCTTCTTGCCCAAGGGAACAAGAGGAAATAGAGGTAAAAGAAGCAAGAAGTAAGTCACCTGGACCTGGAAACGTCCGGATAGGACTGGAGACACAGTTACCTGGGCAAACCATGAGGAGACGGTAGGGTTCCCAGAAATGCCCTCCTGGTAGCAATTTCCTGCAAGGCAGGAGTGACAGTGAGGTCAGGCAGCACTTGTAGGTAGGTACTCAGGTGCGTCTCAGGGAGTATGTCTGGCTTCTTGTGGCTGGTGTGATGCCTGGAGGAAATCCAGAGGTTTCCATGAGCCCACTGAGGGGCCACAAAGGTTCTGGGAGGATGCAGGGACTGCAAGGTTCCAGAGGAAGAGACCCTTAAGAGATACAGACTTAACTGGCAAGGACCAGGGGCTCCAGCAGTGGGTACCAATACATCACGTCAAGAGACCAGAGGGAGAGGACATCTTGCAGACACCAATCAGGAGTAGATCACAGCAGCCCCTCTGTCCCAGAGCCCAGGCACCCTGCTGGAAGGGTGCACAATTTGCTTTACACACTCAGTTGTCACCTTGGAGGGAAGAAGGGAAAGGAGCTGGAAGACTGAGCATTGAACTCCAGAGCCTAGGTCAACTGAAAGGAACTATTTAAACCAGCCCTGACAGCAACTTTAACTCTGCAAAGGCTGAATATTGAAACAGAAAGCAAGTCCTTTGAAGACTGAGATTTTGTTCTTTATTGAGCAACATTTCCCTACTAGCTGTCAGGAGAAGACCTCCTGAAGAGCTATAGAATCTTCTAGAAAGCAGTCATTGTTTGAATAAATTTTTATGTCAAAAAAGAACTATGTTCAGTGTTACCAGTAGCTCTCTCTGGGTGGTGGAATTATGGATGGTTTTTATTATCTTTGCAGGCTAATCTAAATGCTGTTAATTTTTTATAATAAAGAATCATCAGTTTAATAGTCAGAAAATATGTGGTCCTATTACCTGAAAGATAATGTTCACATTTCTGAACATGGAGGGGAAAATGCTCCTCCTTCAGACCCTGGTTTATCTCCTCATCTTCCTCTCCCACCCCCAAACCCCACCAGCAAGTGGCTCCTTGTGCCCCACGGGCCAAGCTGGCTCAGGGTTTTGAAAAATTCTAGCAAGATATGCACACAATCTTAAATGGAGAAACAAAGCCTTATGGCAAAAGACAGGTCAAAGCTCATACAACATTTGTATTGCCCCCAAAATATCTCTACATAAAAAAGGTATAATCAGCCACTTCCAAAAATTCACTTGATAAGCTCATATTTGAAATAAATAAAATCTTTAAAAAAATAAGCTCATATTTGAAACAAACAAAAAAAGATTACAGCATAATAGGAAACAAAACAAAACCAAATCTCTAGCAACATCTTAGAGCTGCCCTGTTTAATACAGTTGCCACTTAGCCACGTGTTGCCCATTGATAACCTGAAATGGAGCAAGAAAATCAGAAAAATTGAATTTTCAATTTTATTTAATTTTAATTAGCTTAAAACTAGAAAGTGTCACTCCATTCAGTTCTTAGACGTTGTTACAGTGTATTCGTGAATCCACTCTTTTGACCGGAAATTTCATGACATCTGAACACCAACTGAGTATTTTTTTTAAAGATTTTATTTATTTGACAGAGATAGAGAGAGAGAGAGAGCAAGAGAAGGGAACACAAGCAGGGGAAATGGGAGAGGGAGAAGCAGGTTTCCCTCTGAGCAGGGAGCCCGATGCAGGGCTAGATCCCAGAACCCTGGGATCATGACCTCAGCCGAAGGCAGATGCTTAACTGACTGAGACACTCAGGCACCCCACCAGTTGAGGAATTTTAATGAAAATTTAGCATCTAAGTGGAGAAAGCCTATAACTATAGAATACCTAACAAAATTCGAATACTTAGTAAGGAAAAATTGTTAAGTGTTTTATTACTAACTTTTTATATCAATTTGATTTTGAAGTGATAATATTTTACATATATCAGATTAAATAGAATACATTAGAATTAAGTTTACCCGTTTGTTTTTAGTTTTTTAATGTAGCTACTAGAAAACTTTAATTACCTATGTGGCTTGCATTACATTTCTATTGAAGTGCTGCCTTCAGTCTTGCTGTGGTAGAATTAGACCTAAAGTCATTTGATTTGCTACCCTGCGTTTTTCTGCTTTCCAGTGTTACTATAAGTCTAAAGTCTTAAAATCCTTCCAAATTGCAACTGGAAATAGTATTATTCTTTTTCTGGAAGAGTGTCTTCATGAGGACTATAATCTCTAAGCTAACTAACCAGATATTTGCAGTGTGTGAGAGATTAAATACTTATGATGACTCTGTGCTTATGAAGGGAATCCTTGTGTTATTGCAAGCTGTTGCTACTACATCTCTTTAAACCTAGAAAGTTCTGTCTTTATTTCAGAGCCAGGCTAGTGAAAAGTGGCTCCAGACATTGGGCTCCAGACTCTGGGTACTTTTGTATGAAAGCGAACAGTACTTTCCTATTTGCCATTACGACTTGATCCCCTTTGTCTCAGCTTTGTGGCAAAGGACTGAACAATTTTAAAATTTCCCAGAGGTCCCTTTTCTTAACTCTCAACAAAGCCCTAGCAAGTGCTTCTGTCCCTTATTCACAGTAATGGTTTTTGCCTTTAATGAAAAACTAAAACTGGGAATAGTTTCCAGAGCTTTCAGAACTTTTCCATTGAAATGCAAACACCCCTCTGGCACCTCTGAAAATTCTGAGAAATTGTTGGGCTTTGGCGATGGTTCGAGAAAACCTGGCATTCTTCTGTTCATGGCTGGTTTAAGTGCTTCTCTTTCCAAATACACTCAAGTAAAGTCAGCAGTTGACTCTCTTGCAGGGCAAACCCCCAACTTGAACACTGAACAAAAGAATAACTTTTTCATCCCAAATCCGGGATTGTGACCAGTAAACCTCAGAACTCTATCTTGACAAATCTCCTCTCCCAGTGTGACTTAGCTTCCTAACATACACTCTTCTCCTTAACCCTGTCCACGAACGACCACAGCTCCATAGGCAGCTCTTGCTGTAACTAGGCACACATGCGAACAAATACCACTTGTATATTGTGAAGGTGATGAGAGACGTCTTCTTGGATTCTCTACTGCAGCCATTCTAACTGATCTTAAAGATGCCCATCCACAATTTTTTTTATGCCACGCATCCCACGCTCTCTCTTTCAAGGTATCAGCATAAAATGAAGCCACTAATCTTTTCAATCTTCATTTCTCAACAGGATAAGTAGCTTGAATGGGGAAACCAAGACAGCAACTGTCATGTGTTTAGTAGACACAAGCCAGATTCTGACCTCAGAAGCAACTCAGTTATGTCCTCCTTATTTATTACCTATACTATTCAATCTATCTTTCATTATGCCATCGTATAATAGTAATAATTTGAAAGATGTGTCATTCTCTGTCTCACCTGCATTCATCTCCTCCTGTGAGTAGGAATCATGTCTGTTTGTTTGGGTTTTTGTTTGTTTGTTTTTGTTTTTTGTGGCTCACAGACAAATCTCTGTGAATACTTATTTAATGGTTGTGGCTTAAGATAAAAACTTATCTAACAGCTCCATGTTGAAGGAACAAACTGGGCAAATTCAAGCTTAGGTAGATGTCGAGATCTCATCTGGAGGGGAGCTAAAAGTAGCTAGTGCATTGGGAAGGAATAAGTTCTTTGCTCTCAGCTGCTGTGCAACCTTTTGTTCTACTAAGTCATCTTCAATCTCCATACCTGTCGAGTATCAGATACTTAAATACTGCAACAAAACCCAAATTAAATTTTTTATGAAAAATTCTGATGTAAGAGTACAGTTAAAAATACGTCTCTAAATGACACATACCGTATGATTTCACTTATATGTGGAATTTAAAAGACAAAATAAATGAACAAAGAAAAAAAGAGACAAACAAACAAGCCAGACTTTTAAATATAAAACAAAATGGTGTTTGCCAAAAGGGTGGTAGAAGGTGGAAACAGGTTAAGGAAATTAAAAGTATACTTTTTTTTTTTTTTTTAAGTAGGCTCCACACCCAGCAAGGAGACCAATGAGTGGCTTGAACTCAGGAATCTGAGATCTGATACCTGAGCTGAGATCAAGTTGGATACTTAACTGATGGAGCTATCCAGATGCTTTGAGAGTTCACTCAGATGAACACTGAGAAATGGTATGGAAGTGTTGAATCATAATACTATACACCTGAAACTAATATAATACTGTATGTTAATTAAATTTGAATTTGAAAAATGAATTAATACATAGAAATACAACTCTTCATATTTATCAATAAATCTCTCTAGGACTCTAGTTCATCTTTGGAAAGTGAGGAAATAGGAATACATGATATTTAAATCCCAGTGATTCTGTGAATCTGACCCATGATCTCTTGTGTATTGCAGTCCTAAATAAAGCTTTTTAAGCCTGGAGGTCAAGACAAAATTATAAAACCAGTACTAATTTTCAACAACAAAGTCGGCATATACAAGTGATAGTAATGTTTCTGAAAATTCAAACATGTAAAAAACCAAATGGCAGAAAGCATCCAAATATGAAATAACTTTTAGTCATTAGTCTATCACTATAGTTTACCTATGAGGTCTCAGGCACAGTGCCAAGCCCATAGAATATGTTCAAGAAATTTGTCTCAAGGGACACTCCCCAAGAACCAAGGTAGCAGTTTTGAAGAACTACTGATCAGTCTGCACATCTCCTGAATATTATAAAAACAAGGGGGAAAAGGCATCATCTGCATGACTTCTGGTCAGCGAGACACTCCATCTGGACCTCTCCTCCCAACTACCCCTTCCCAACCAACTCTCCACTCCACCTCATGCTGGCCATGAAATACTTCCTGAGTGTTTTCATACCCTTTTGTAGGCTCCTGGAAGTGATTTCAATGGGACTCAAACTTAAGGCTGTAACTGAATTTCCAGGATTAACAGCAAAGTCACAAAATATGAATTGTAAGTGGTAATAAATTTAAGAATCCAAAGTACTTTACAACTATCACTTGCAAGGCAATATTTGTTGTTTGGAAACTCACCATACAGCACAATGGACTTTCCTCTTATTTTGAACACACACACACACACACACACACACACAATCCTTTCTTATAAGCCAATATCCAGCTAGGGAAGCTGGGGAGATGAGGAGAAGCTATCAGCGATGAATGCTTTGTTCTCAGAAATGCAATGAACTTACTATATATCACTAAAAGAAAAAACATATTTTGCTTACACTTGAGAGATCAGATACAACATATTAGTCAGAAAATGATTTAAATGGGAAAATATGATTTTGAGTAGGTGACCCACCTATGTAGAAAAGGAAAATTCTTTAAAACCCATTTTCTCTGTCTTACAATCTTCCAAGCAACCAAATCAACATAGGAATTGGAACAATCAAGTCAGTACCAATTCTGGGGAAAAAAATCTCTGTAGTTACAACATAAATCCACGCCATTTTTATCACTCTGCTGCATAACCCCTATTTAGAACGCCATCTTGGGGCTTGGGACTCACAACTCTAGGGAGGATTGCGGGATCTAGGGTGGAAGAGGCAGAGAGAGCAAGCCGGAGCTGCAAAGAGCTTTACGTCGGCTGTCCTGTTACAAAGCAAACAGAGGGGTGTGTCAGTTTGCAAAGAAATAAAATGAAAAATTGCTTTCAAAAGTCTCAGAATGATTTCCGCTTTGAGGCATTGGGAAAAATTGATTTCAGTCATTGAAAGGGAGTTTTGCCATGCATGAACAATCAGCTTCACTGAAGATTCTGGCTATATGGCCCACTGACTTTCACGATATCTGAATGAAGATTGTCCTATCCCTACACACAGGCAAACAAGCCAAGTGGGCTCAAATCTCAAGTCTCTTTTTCCAGATGCCTCTAACCAGAAGTCTACAACTTAGTTATTTACAAATGCCAGTTAAGATCTTCTGGACATGATTGCAAATTGCTTCCTTCATATGGCCCTGTTACAAATCTTTACCCAATGAAAGAGGAACCCAATCAGGATTGAATTTTTTTTTTTCACCTAAAAAGGGAGAAACACTGTCACAGACAGCCACAATTCCCAACCATAGTATGGGCAGCCAAATGATTTTGTTTGAAAATTTATCTTCTGAATTCTAAATAATGAGATTAAATCATCTTTTTTTATTCTGTCATCAGAAACCTAACACAAAACAGAAAAAAAAAAAAACTATCAGGCTTCATTTCACATCCTTAAAGACAGGAGGGGATTTGCAGTGATTATCTTCATAACCCTGCTTCCGAATAAGGCCACATCTAAAATATGCCAAGACAGCCAAAATAACACATTCACTTTTAAATGACCTTCGGGGAAGATCTTAATACTCTATCCCAGGTGTTCATTCTGGAATTGTCAAATCTTTAAAGTTAAATTCTTCATACCGAAATGCCATCCATCCCCAGTATAAGTTGAAGCAATTGAACACAAATTTCTGGAACCTTCACCAACCCCTGGAATCATTCTGCCCCTCCATCTTCTCCAGCCTGCTAACCCTGTGGTGGTCACATGACTGCTGCCTAGGCCAGAGATGATGTATTTAAAGACTTAAGAACAGAAACTGGCATATAGTAAGAACCAAAAAATTTTGTTCAACTCCCTATAAACTCAAGTTAAGTTCAAACATACCCCTAGCTGACCAAAACCTTATGTTTCTCACGTGCCCTCCCTAGCACACTTCCTAAGTGAATAACTCCCCATCTTCTCTTTCTTAATTCTTTTCCATCTGAAATCTCTTCCCCAACTTGATCTCCTTAGGAATGGATCTTCATACAATTCTATGTGTACACCAGTGTCTTGCATAATTCCTGAAAGGTAGAGTTTGTTTGATCTATAGGTATCTGATTGAAACCCAAGCAACAGTACTCAAGGTGGTTTCTACACAAACCTCCATTTCCTTCTTTCTAATGAGTTGGGGAAGATCTTAACCAAATCAACATAAGGAAGTTTTTCTGGATTCATCCCATTCAGGTCCCTTCTTATCATCTTCTTTCCTCTACTTTTACTGTTCTTCACCCCACCCTGTGCCAACTGGGTCTGTATCACCAGTGTCACAGCGGTGACATCTAGAATCTAGTCTTCTGTACTAGTTGCACACTGCAGCCCTTCTCCTAGTCCATGATTGTTCATTTAAATAATCTTCTTCATAATACTTGTTCAGCTCCAGCTAATTCTGTTCCTATCAGGAACTGACAAATAATGTGCAACGATGGGACTCGCTGTACCTGTTACCCTTGAACTGACCCTTCTGTTGGCTGAGAATCACTTCTCCCTTTTGCTCAGTTCTCTAACTCTGGGATAATCAAGCCTGCTCCTCATACTTGCATGACTAGGTTCCCCCCTTCTCTTCCCAGTCACAGCTCCATGATACACCACGCAGAGCCTTACATGCACAATTGTGGACACCCTGGTCCAAGCTCCATACGTAGGCATCTGCTAACAGAACTTTGTTGACCACTCCAAAGTCTGCATACATCAGCTGTGCAGTCCAGGTGGGAAGACGGATGCAGAAGAAGAGCTGCATCCAAACCCTGAGAGCACAGAACTCCAGAGTCTCAGCTGAGGATGTGGTATGTGATCTAGAGGGGCTCTGATGTGCACAAGGAGGAGGACAGTGCACCAAGAGCTGGGGCAGAGCCTTCCAGAGCAGGGGCCCCCAGCAGGGACCCACTGCCTGGGTGTGAGGACAGCACTGTTGCCATTTTCATGGCTCTCTGATTTGTGTAACAGGGACCAATGGATGGCAGAACTCTAGCCTTGCAGTTGAAAAATCCAAATCCCCTTATTCCAAAATAATTAATTCTGTAACAATTTCTGTGATGCTCTATCAAATATTCCTTGATCTGTGCAGCCTGAAGGACTATTTGTTTTACCCTTCCAATGAGGTACACACAAATCTTCATTTTCCTCCCTTTTTTCATTCCCTTTTGATGTAAGGCATGTCCTCTTGATAGAAAGAATTTCCTGTACTATTTTTCCCCTTTCTCAGAAAGTGTGCCCTACCTCATCATGGAAGCAGCTGATGGTGTGCAAGGTGGATACAGAGTGGACTTTTCTGAAATTATTTACAAAATTTAATATGCATTATAAATAACATGTCAAACCAGTGATACTGTTGCATACATTGATGCTATGTAAAAATCTGAATTGATCTTATATATAAATATATGAATATAAATTTTATATATTTATATTACTTTAACATATTTAATATATTTGATTTTTAGATATTAATATATTTATATATCAACATATTAATTTATATTTGTAATATATTAACAATATATATATTTAAGATCATAGTAAGGAGTTGACTTAGATATGGCAAAATTATGAGGGTGGAATAGAAATGATAGAAATTTAGGAAACCCTATGTACAAGAGTACTCATTACAGAAAAGTACACTGTCCTTATCCCAGGTTTTTTACTTCTCAGCCTGTACAAATCTGACCCCTACAAAACTGAGCTTCCTCATCGACTCATCTCACAGAGGCTTTCAGAAGATCAATAAAGGGGCACCTGGGTGGCTCAGTGGGTTAAAGCCTCTGCCTTTGGCTCAGGTCATGACTCCAGGGTCCTGGGATTGAGCCCCACGTTGGGAATCTCTGCTCAGCGGGGAGCCTGCTTCCCCCTCTCTCTCTGCCTGCCTCTCTGCCTACTTGTGATCTCTGTCTGTCAAATAAATAAATAAAATCTTAAAAAAAAGATCAATAAAGAAATATGTGGACAAGTTATAATGTGCTTCTCTCCAAGGCTGACCTTCTTTCTGGAATCTCAGACCTCACATTTTCTGGATTCTGGTTCTTGACTTGGCCTTTCACTTCAGTAATTTCAGGATTTTCCCAGTCATTCCTATTTATTGGTTCATTCTCTCCCTCTCACTTGGTTGGATTTCCCAGTGTTCTAGAAATAAAGTTCTTCACCTACATCTTAGCTAGGAATGCCATAACAAAAGACCACATCTGGGTGGCTTAAACAACAGACATTTATTTTCTGGAGACTAGAAGGCCTACACAGGGTGTTGACAGGATTGGCTTCCATCTTACAAATGCTGTCTTCTTACTCTATCCTCACATTACCTTTCCTCTGCACCACACACAGAAAGAGAGAAAGAGAGAGATCTCTGGTGTTTCTTCCTCTTCTTATAAGGATACTAGTCCTATCGAATTAGGACCCCATCATTATTACCTCATTCCAATGGAATTACCTCTTTAAAGGCCTTAGCTGCAAATACAGTCACCTTGGAGGCTCATGGCTTCAACATACACACTTTGGGGAGGATACAATTCAGTCCATAACACTTAACCATTTTCTTCTTCTTCCTGCATGAACCAAACTAATGAAGTAATGGACACGTCCTAATGATTTCCAAGCGGAGGTTGAATTACCCACCGTGCTTTTTAAAATTAGGGAAGTCCAAGACCTATTTGAGATCTACTGAACCAGAGAAGTTTGAGAATGGGACCCAGAACTGATTTTTATACCTTCGTAGATGAATCTGAAGTCATACCTACCTATAGGACCACTGATCCACACCACCTGCCTTCACCCTCAATGTCCACTTCACTGTCCACGTCCTCCCCAGTCTCTGATTTTTCTCCTTATTATTCAGTTGAAACATTTCTTTCAAAACTATAAAATCTATAGATCACCAAATTATTTTTGTAATTGCAACATTACATAGCATTTCTTGGGTCTTTATTCTTAATGATTCTGCAACCATTGTGTGCTAGGGTATCCCTATTTCATAAAATTTTCTCCTTTTTTGTTTTTTGTGGCATTGGTCCCACTTGTTTGACAGCTCTAATTCATCTAGTAGAATGTTCTTCACCAACTCGTCTATCCATGTTCCCCAAGACACTGTCCTCAGCACGTTTTTCTTCTTTCTCTGATAGTTTCTAATCCATACCAACAACTTCAAACACTATGTATCTGAAATAATGATAAAATCTGTAGATCACTCTTATGAGCACCTTTCCCCATTAACCACTTCCAGATACACAAGTCTTCAGGAGCATCCTATTAGTTCTTCAAAGCTAGCGTGGTGTTTATTCAACAATACTGACAGATGACCCAGTGCCAGGCCCTGTGCTAGACTCTGGGGGTGCAAAGTAAAAAGCAGACAGTCTCACTTTCCTGGAACTGGTAGTTCAGTAAAGAAATACAAACCAACCACTTCAAAGCATCATAAAAATCACCATGAGCAGGGAAGCTCAGAGCGCTGAGGGACACAGCCAATCCAGATTTGGAAGGCAGGAAGGCTTCCTGGAAGCCTTATGGAGTCATATGGAAGTTGAGTTCTGAAATATGAGTGGGAGTCAATGAGAAGAAGAAGGAAGAGAAGAACTGACTGTTCTTTAATCAATTCTAGGCAGTGACATTCTAGTGACTGTCAAGCAATTCTAGACAGCCAGAATCCAACTCTTATTCCTACTTTCCCCAGTCTGGCTTGAGAGTGCCCTTGGGGACAAGCTGAAGGGCACCTTCTAGACAAAGGGCATAGTTCTCCCATTCTCCAGCATGACAAGCTTCATTGTGACCAGTTCAATGAAATCTCCCAGGACTCTGAATCTTGAGCAAAGCAAGATCATGGGAAAAGCATTTTTTTTTTTTTTTCACACACAAAGAAGATTGAGAGAAAACTGCCGGAGAGGTAGGAAAACAAACTTGAATCACTGATTTTGGGGTCATGAAGACCCTTTTTGAGACTCTGAACTCCTTGTGAGCTGTATGACCTTGGGTAGTTCCTTAATTGCGAGATGGACTAATAATCAAAGATATATCCTTAGGGTTGCCAGATAGCTTAAGCGAGCTCTCTTGTGTAAAGCACTTAGCACAATGCCTGACACATATTAGAAGGACAGGTGGTCAGTAGGTCAGGTGCTGCAGTGGGTCATGGAAGAGGAGGATTGGAGCATGTGCCCTAGCATCACACCCCAGGGAAGGCCCTGGGAATTTGAAGACAGCAATTTACAGGAAGAGATAGGGACAGAAACTAGATTGCAATGGGTACCAAAGGATAAAATATGAAAAAAGCAGATGATAAATGGTAACAATTCTTTATGGATATTTGGCTCTAATGGGGAAAATAGATTTGATGTTCTCTAGTAACTTGGAGTTGAGGAGAAATTTATTTTCATGTTTCTTTTTTCAATATGGACAATCCATAAGCATGTTTAAAAGCTAATAGAAAGAGAGGTGCCTGGGGTGCCTGGGTGGTGCAGTTGGTTAGACATCAGACTCTTGATTTCAGCTCAGGTCATGGTCTCTGGGTCATGATGTCCCCATCAGGTTCTGTGCTTAGGGAATCTGCTTGAGTTTCTCTCTCCCTCTCCTCCCCACCCACACCACTTTATCCCTGTCTCCCTCTCAAATAAGTAAATAAATATAAAGAAAGGAAGGAAGGGAGGCAGAGAGAGAGAGAAAGGGGGCACCTAGGTGGCTCATTTGGTTAAATATCCCACATTTGATTTCTGCACAGGTCATAATATCAGGGTTATGAGATCAAGCCCTATATTGGGCTCCACGCTGGGCATGGAGCCTGCTTAAGACTCTCTTTCCTTCTGCCCCTCTCCGCCCACTCATGCGCTCTCTCTCTTGCTCTGTCTTTCTCCCTCTCAAAGAAAGAAAGGAAGGAAGAGACAATATTGAATGGGAATTAAGATAAGAAAAGGGGAATAATCAATTCAATCTATAGGTCTCAGATTAAGACCTTTTCAGGGAGTCTGGGCAATCACAACTGTTTTCAGAAAGACTGAAGTATTACTTGCCTTTCACTATATGGCTTTTGTATTGTCAGTGCAAAAACAATGGAGGGTAAAACTGCTGGCACTTTGGTGTGAATGAAGACACCAAACAGTCATGGTGGTGGTTCTCTTCTTTAGCATCACACACAGTAAAATCAGTGCCAGCTCCTCTTAAGAATGTTCTTGCTGGGGCCCCTGGGGGGCTTAGTGGGTTAAAGCCTCTGTCTTCCCAGGATCCTGGGATCGAGCCCCGCATTGGGCTCTCGGCTCAGTGGGGAGCCTGCTTCCTCCTCTCTCTCTCTCTCTCTCTGCCTGCCTCTCTGCCTACTTGTGATCTCTGTCTGTCAAATAAATAAATAAAATCTTCAAAAAAAAAAAAAAAGAATGTTCTTGCTGAAGCACAAAATTACCAATTTTATTAAACCTTGACCCTTGAGCGCACATCTTTGCAATAATCCATAGGACAAAATGGGAGGTACACAGAAAGCACTTCTTTGTAGACTCGGTGTGAGGGTTGTCTTCAGGATTGACCTCGCTGAGAGTTGAATTAGACTTTTGTCATGGAATACCATTTTTACTTTCAAAAATAGGTTACAAACTGTGGCTATTTGAATGAGTGTTCAGAGGACATTGTCTTGGAAGTGAGCAAAATGAGCCTGTCACTTCCCGAAAAACTGACAGTGTTTGTTGGTAATAATATTTGAGCTTTCAAACGAAAATTATAATTTTAGGAAATTTGTGTCTGCCACTGTGAGTTCAACAGCTCTCAATACTTTTCATAATTTTCTGATGTGATTGGGGGTATATTAACGAATATGAGATTTTTTATATTATAAAATAAAATGTGCTAACATTTGGAAGACCTGCATAATTCAATTTACCAATATTTTCCAAAAGACTAGACATAATGTTTAAAATCATGCCTTCTTGGTAAAAGATTCACTCAAAGTGCAAAATGATTAATGAATTTTTAAAGTAACAGGGTATGAAAAATTCCTTAATATGACTTCAGAATTCATATTGCAGCCAATCTTTAGAAAAATAATACTTGTTGAGTTTTGGTATAATATAAAATAAAAATGCCCACAATTCCTGAAAAAGTTGATAAAACAGCCCTCCCTTTTTCAACTACATATACATGTAAGGCAAGATTCTCTTCCTGTACATCAACCAAATAGTCATTTCACAATAATTGTACGCAGAAGCAGAACCAAAAATATGGCTATCTTCTGTTAAACCAGACATTAAAGAAATTTGCAAAAGTATAAAATAATATTACTTTTTCACAATTTTTTTTTTGCTTTGGAAAATATATTTGTCTTTAAAAGTGCAATTTAATTAGCATATCCTGGGTTTATTTTTTAAGTAAATTAATATTTTTTTTAATTCTCTGTTTCAGTTGCTAATATGTTAAGCATCAATATGTACATATAGCTCACAAACCAAGAAGTTCATTGGGGTGTTCAGTACTTGTCAATTGCAAAGGGCTCCTGTGACTCAAAAAGTTTGTCCAAAGAGCTGGGAAAAGAAAGGTACCAGAGGAGGCAGGAGAGGGTGGCAGCCAGAAGTGAAGTGGAAGAATCACCCAAGACGAAGGGATACAATTTCTCCCACAGAAAACAAAGAAGGAGGAAAGGATCAGGCAGGTGCCAAGACATTTGAGGTTTGGTGTCAAGAATTTGAAGGATTTCCCATCTGAAGTCTTGTTTTTCTCTGTGATATAGGGGTTGCGTTCATCTGTGGAAAGTGAGGGGGGGTCAGGAATTTGAGGGACCCATGGGAGCAGCTGTGGAGAAAAGGAGAACCACCTGGCCAGAGCCATACAGAGGAAATGCCGAACAGCATGGGGATAGAGGTGGGGAGAACATTCCTGAACCAGCAACAACCCTATGCTCTTGACCCTGCCAAAGGAGTTGGGCAGGAGGGTACCATGAGCGGGTTTTACCATAGTTATTACATTTCTTATCCTCTTATCCATCTACTATTACAACCACACAGAAATAAGAAGAACAGTATCTCAAATACCTGTCTGTCCCCCACCACTATTTTAACAACACTAATGTTTTACCGTAAGGCAATACAGACTGAATATTTAAGGTAAGTTATTGCTAGATACTACAAAATGTCTTAAAATACCTTATTAATAGTTTTAGTCCACTCTTTATATTCTGATTTTATAAATACATAGTTTTTAATCCTACTTCCAATATTGATTTTGAAATGTGAATCTAGAAGATTTGGACAATTGACAATCACGTTGTTTTACTTTAGCTTCAGAGAGCAAACAGCTTGACTGGGGAAAACAGCCAAATGGATTTGTTTTCCTTTTCTCTTTCAAAAGATATAATATGGACTGTTGACTCAATGCATTACATAGTGAAAATCTGATGCCAAAAAAAAAAAAAAAAAAGAAATCAAAGCTCAGCTTCCTTGTCTGAAGTGAACAAATTCTAATCATGAAAGAGAAATCTTCAGAACCCAAAGTCTAGATTGGTTCATGACCCCGGTTGTGCAATTGTGGCCACCTTTAGAAGTCCGGACTCCCCAGCTGTGGAAGCACTCGCTCTACTTTTGCCACAGCTAAAGGCTCAGAGGATTACATAATACTCTGAAATGTTTGAGAAGCAATATCCCCATGTTGGGCTGAGGTCAAGTTGAGGTCCTCTCAGCTGAAGTCAAGGTCAACAACTTTCACAAGTTCTGATACTAATAATCTCTTTTTGCCTCCCTAAATATCCAATGAGCCACAGGCCACTGAGTGCAGCACTCTCTCTACTGAAAATGTGGTGCAGAATGGGAAGGGAGGCATGAGGTTTGCAAACTTTTTCTGTGAGATCGTAATGTAATATGCTATCGAAGGGTGTAATATTGCTAGCACCAAGACACTGTAGAGTTCTTTCATTTATTCCACACTACAATTTCTCATTTTGAAAATGGAATTATTAGCAATAATAATAAGTAATCATTATATTGCTCTTGCAAGTTTATAGAGTGATTTTCATATGTCCCTTTGGGTGATTAGAAAGCACACAGAAAACTGTGACAACAAAATTATGAACTATACTGAGCACATCTATAAACTCTTTGTACCTTGTTATAATGTTCTATTGTACAACCACTCTCAGACAGGGACAGGACTCATCATCATTCATTAGGTCTACACTACTGATTCACTACACTTCTTTTTTTAAATCTCTCCCAATTAAAATGAAAAGGCTAATTAAAAAAATAAGATAATCTAACCAGTTAACAAGAATAGGATTGTGTTTGTTAAAGACTATCAAATGACTCCAACTTAGCCAATTCCTCTACAAACTATTATTCTATTTTCAAAAGAAAATCAAAGCATAAACTTCCTTTCCAGTTTCTCAAATAAGTGGGACAATTTATGAAAAGGTAAACTTGTACCCTGAAAGAATTAATGTACTTCAAAAGCAGCCAACAACCCCATAGTAGATAGGAAATGTACTTATATGACATATTAATATATGACAAATCTGGTCTAATTGGTTTCTGACCTTCCAGATCACTCAAACTCTCCATTAACTCACATCTAACCAGGAAAGTAAGACTGCTTATCTCATTCACAAACAGAAAAACATGTGAAACCACTTTGGTAAACTCCTCACTCATTCATTTATTCATGTAACCAACCAAAATGTATTGACCACCTTCTTTTTTTCCAGGGTTGCATAAAAAAATAACACACATAAGATACTCTTAACTATAGAGAACAAACTGAGGATTGTTGGAGGGAGGCAGTCAGGGGGATGAGCTAAATGGATAATGGGTATTAAAGAGGGCACCTGTTATGATGAGCACTGGGTGTTGTATGTAAGTGATGAATTATTAAATTCTACTCCTAAAACCAACATTATACTGTATGTTAAGTAACTAGGACGTAAATAAAAATTTGAAATGGAAAAATAAAATAAGGGCATCTGGGTGGCTCAGTGGGTTAAGCCTCCGCCTTCAGCTCAGGTCATGATCTCAGGGTCCTGGGAATGAGCCCCGCATCAGGCTCTCTGTTCAGCAGGGAGCCTGCTTCCTCCTCCCCCTCTGTCTACCTCTCTGACTATTTGTGATCTCTCTCTCTCTCTGTATCGAATAAATAAATAAAATCTTTTTTTTAATAAATAAATAAATAAATAAAATATAAATTTGTTTTAATGAAAACCAAACAAAAAAAGAAGACAAAACTAGAGCAGTTACAAAACTCCCAATATAGGGTGCCTGGGTGGCTCAGTGGGTTAAACCCTCTGCCTTCAGCTCAGGTCATGATCTCAGGGTCCTGGGATGGAGCCCTTCATAGGGCTCTCTGCTCGGCGGGGAGCCTACTTCCGCTTCCCCTCTCTGCCTGCATTTCTGCCTACTTGTGATCTCTGTCTGTCAAATAAATAAATAAATAATATTTTTAAAAAAACCTCCCAATATATTTTATTTCACAATCAAAAAACAAAACAAAAACAAATCTAACACAAAATCTTTGTCCTAAGGAATTTTTTCTTAAGTTAGAGGCATGGACATTAACCATTAATTGCCAAACAGTGTATTTATAACTATGGCAACTGTATTTGGAAACTCCATGCACAATTCCTAGTGTTCGTTGTCAAGTACTAGTTTTAAAGCCTCTGCTTTTTGTACCTCCTTACTGAGGCACCCCATGTCTTTTGGGGGGAATTTGGGATTTACATGCTTGAAAATTGGAAAGGTACAAAGCTATTTGATTTTTTTTAAAGATTTTTATATTTATTTGAGAGAGAGGGAAAGAAAGAGGGAGCAGGAGCATGAGCAAGGGGAGGGAGAAGGGCAAGCAGACTCCTCACCAAGCAAGAGCAGAGCCCATCTTGGGGCTTGATCCCGTGACCCTGAGATCATGACCTGAGCTGAAACCAAGAGTTGGATGCTCAACTGACTGAGCCACCCAGGCACCCCAAGAAGTGTACAAAGCTATTTTAGAAGGTGTTGTAGAGAAAAGAGAAATGGTATCTAAATAAAATCAGAGGAACAAGGGTGAGTGGGTGGCTCAGTGGGTTAAATCCTCTGCCTTCAGCTCAGGTCATGGTCTCAGGGTCCTGGGATCGAGCCCATGGGCTCTCTGCTCAGCAGGAAGCCTGCTTCCCCCTCTCTCCCTGCCTGCCTCTCTGCCTACTTGTGATCTCTGTCTGTCAAATAAATAAATAAAATCTTTTTTTAAAAAATCAGAGGAACTGGGAAGTTTTTACAGAGAAAGTGAAACTGAATTTGAATTTTGAAGAACAAAATATGAGTTATCTACGCAGAGACTTCTAGCCTTCTGTTGTCTAAGCCACCCAGTCTGTGTTGTTTGTCATGGCAGCCTCCACAATCTGACACAGTCCCGTATGACTAGAAAGAGAGGGCGTCAGCAATGGCAGGAGGTGAGGACTATGTGAGTTTCTATAAAAGAGTTAGCTGCCTCTAATATTAGAGAGGGCACAGATTGCATGGAGCACTGGGTGTGGTGCAAAAACAATGAATACTGTTACACTGAAAAGAAAAAAAAAAAAAGAGTTAGCTGCCATCTTTATCAACTCTCACCCACTGAGTGTGGCCTCAGTGGCCAAATAACTCTGGGTGACTCTCCCCAATCAACCCACCTCTCCCCTTGTCATAAGATTGAGTGCTCATTCCTGGGACTTTTCATCTAAAAGGGATTATGCGAGAAGAAGAATTCTTGACGGCCACCCATCCCAGCAGCCAAGAAGCAGGTCCTGCCTCGGCTTCTGGAGCTGCCTAGGATGTGGCCCCTTGCAAGCTGGTTCTCCAGCCCCACTTCATTTCTTTGAGTCTCAATATCCTTTCAGTAAAGTCTCCCCTACTTAGGAAAAGCCAGAGTCATTTTCTATCTCAGCTAAGGTCCCTGCTTGCCGATAATTTTCATCTCCTTCATGACTGGAGAATGAGAGGGCTTACTGGGTGATGTTTAGAATCAAGTGGACTTGAGAAATTATTGATTTGCAAAACAATCAGTTGTCACTGGTGTTATCTTTCCTAGCAGTCAGTGGCCTGCATGGAAATGTGAAAGTCATAAATGCCAGACACTGTCATCCCCAAAGAGTTATTGAGACAATGAGGAGATAACATATGGGTCAGTTTCTTATTTTTTTAATGAAATTTGTCAAGACATTTTGGATTAATCCATAAAGCAAAGGTTTTAAAAACATTACTAATTGGGGCACGTGTGTGGCTCAGTTGGTTGGGCATCTGACTCTTGATTTTGGCTCAGGTCATGATCTCGGGGTCATGATCTCGGGGTCCTGGAATTGAGCCCCACCTAGGGCTCTGTTCCCCACCCCCAGCCATGCGCTTGCTTGCTCGCTATCTCTCTCTCTCTCTCTCTCTCTAAATAATTAAGCCTTTTAAAAAAATACATATTACTTCTTCCTTAAACTCTGAAGTGTGGCCTTGGAATTATCTATGCCCATTTGAAGTTTATAAAATTTTATTATTAATGTTAATACTTTGCAGTTAAGTAGCTCTTTATTTCAAAGAACAGCACATATGTTAACAATTTACTATTTCTGAATTCTTACCTGTGCTAAAAACTTCCATTCTGTAAATGGGAAGTGAGATGAAGAATACATGACTTTTTCAAGGTTTGGTCTGGATAAGTTTCTTGACTTTTTTATCATAAGCATCAGCATCATCACTATTTCCATTTATTAATTCTGTTTGCAAAGCATGTCTGCTAATATGACCTTATTGGAGCCTCATTCACTGGTTTATATATTCCATAGTGTTTTTTTAAAATGTGTCTTGGATCTACACTAGGTGCTGGAGATACAGCAATTAATTACTGAGGTTAACTAGCCACTGAGAAGACTCAGACAGTATTCCCTGCTCTCACTCTGATTCCAGACTAATGATGGCATTAAACAATAAACACACTATTCCGGCATGCTGGGCATGATTGTGTGATGGAATTTGGGGAACCAAAGTATTGTAGGGGCACACCATGGTAGAGGTGGTCCAAAACAAAAATGGGGTGAGTAGTGCATCTGGACTTACCATAACTTTACAAAAAGACAGGATGGAGATAACACTCCATTCCATTTCACAGATGAACAAGCAGCTCAGGGAGGTCAGGGGGCCCAGAGGCAATAACAGAGAAGTGATACTTCCAAACCACCAACCCTTACTCCTTTTTCCTCTCCTGCACAATCATACTGTCACCAAAATCACTGCTGTCACTTCCTCCTCCTCATCATCAGCACCATTATCATCATCATCGTTACAGTAAGGAATTTAATGGGACAAATATAACCCACAACTTCAGTTTATACCTGGAAAGAGAAAAAGAGTAAACTAGCACCAAAACACCAGCAAATGTGAAACAAAGACATTACCTAGTCATGACGTAGAGTATCACAGAGGGCAAGTTTGCAGGGGGTACATTTCCAAGAATAGATAAATGTCAAGGAGTGCTTAAAAAAGAATCAGACAGGGGCACCTGGGTGGTTCAGTCGGTTAAGCATCTGCCTTCAGCTCAGGTCATGATCCCAGGGTCCTGGGATAGAGCCCCATGTCAGGCTCCCTGCTCAGCGGGGAGTCTGCTTCTCCCTCTGCCCCTTCACACCTCCTGTGCTCACACTCTCTTTCTCTCTCTCTCTTTCAAATAAATAAGTAAAATCTTTTAAATAAAATGTATTTAAATACATTTTTATTTATTTATTTTAATATAATATTTATATTAATATAATATTTTTATTATTTTATTTATTTACTCATTAAATAAATAAATTTTATTTAAATAAATAAATTTTATGTATTGATTTGTGTACCAAAGACAGAAAAAAAAGGGAATGGAGATGCAAGGAGACCCTTAACTGGTCCCCTAAAGATGGAAGCTGGCAAAATGTGGCTACAGTATGGTCCCCTACAGCAGGCATACAGACTAAGGGGGAGCTAGAGAGAACAGTTGGGTAAGGGGAAACCATGATGAGAACTGCCACCTAGAAGAGGCTCTGCGATTTTCTTCAGATGCACATTTCTTCCAATTGTATGAATGTTAAAAAACAAAAACAAAAACAAAAAAAAATTAAAGGTCAAAGGGAAGGACCTATGATGATTTAAGGAAGGACCTATGATGATTTAGGAAGGTAGAAAGAGCAAATTTTGTCTGAATTATTAAAAGTTTTATGAGAACAAGGAACGTTCTCTGAAAGTCAGACCACATTGTGGTCAAGATTATGACCACTTCTGCTCCTTTCTTAGAAAATGTTCTGTTTCCAGCATTACTCCAAAGTATTTTTTAATGCCTACTGGTTTTGTCAACTCCCCCGTCACAGCTCCCTTGTGCCCCAAATTATAAACATCTTGCTCTTTCCTTGAAACTGGGAATATCTTGGTTCGGCTATTAAAAACATGAGGATTCTGAGACTTCCTATAGGATAACAAGTGATAATTATCACCCAAATATGGGTTTACCTCTTCAGAGGTTCAAATTGAATTTAAATGTTGGTACAATTACTATTACAGACTGCACTTCGACGATCAATCATTTAAAATATTTTGGTGTGACCCATTAGATCCCAAAGTCTTTTGCTTTCCCAGAGAACTGGTTTTCCACTGAGGGTATCTGAGTGGCCTTTGAAATGCCCAACCAAATTGTGAACTGTCATAAAAGCTGGGGTAAGAGATAAGGGGTAGGAAAAGGTTCCAGTCACCCAGACACATTTCTGCTTTTTTGTGCAAGCTTCAGATGAAATACAGTCACTCAATAAAGTCCTTCTGTTTCTCTTTCCCTCCCTCCCTCCCTTTCTCCCCATTCGTCCAGAGAGGGGAACCCTAAACCCTTTGGACCCCTGCCAACAGCACCAAAAGAATCTGTTGACCATTTTCCCAGGGAATTCCTGCCTTAAATGTCAGCAGAGTACAACTCCCCAGCCAAAGCAGAGTCTGCCTGGACCTGAATCAAGGAAAATGTGCCTGCTATACCAAAAGGGAAGACCTGGATCCCTGGGGCATGGGGACGGGGAGAGAAATTACCTATGACAGTTTCCATGTCCATTGGAAACACCCCCAGTTCCCTCAGATTCACCCTCCTGAGAGATGGGAGATGAAGGCTTGGGTTCCTTGCGGGTTCTTTGATTATTTTTATTTCCCTCTTTTGGTGGCAAACTGTATTTCTGGAAGCCACTCTGAATGGCAGCAGTAAGGCAACATCTCTTTGACAAGGGAACAAAGCTCGATTAAAGCCCTTTGTTGTGGGGGTTCTGGTTGTGGCTCCTGCTGTTGTTCTGTTTATTTGTTGGTTTTTAATGAACATCCTGATATATAAGTGCTCTGGGGGGAATTCATGATGCTGAGACTCATGAAAAGCAAAATAAGATTTATGACTTGCGATTGAATCTGCCCCACCAGCCTGGAGACACTTCCCGTCTGGTATTGAGGCATTGCTGGTGTGTTTTATCCTTTTGTGTTACTTCAGTGTCTGAATACATGAAGAAATATTAAAAGTTCCGAGGGCAAAGGTGGGGGAAGGAGTCCACAAACCCCAAAGAAATACATTAGCACCAAAAGAAAACAGTATGGTGTGTTACATAAAAAATTCGGAAGCAAATTGGGTCCATCAGCTGGGATTGGCTGAGTACTCTTGAAATTTTCATTTACTCTTCTCTCATTTTTCTCCTGGAACACTGATCTTAAATTAATGTGCCATGTTACGATCCTCCCTCCAAAGATCAGACCACTGTACAATAAGAAAGTCAAAAAGATGTAATCAGTAAGTTGTGACTCCATTTTTTTTTTTTAAAGGAATTATGCCCTTTTCAAGTTACCAGTGGGGGGCGGGGACTAGATTCCAGGACGCCCCTGGGTGGCTCAGTTAGTTAACCGTCTGCCTTCAGCTCAGGTCGTGATCCCAGGGTCCTGAGATGGAGGGTCCTTGGTCAGTGGGGAGCCTGCTTCTCCCTCTCCCTCTGC
Source organism: Lontra canadensis (assembly GCF_010015895.1). Taxonomy (NCBI): domain Eukaryota; kingdom Metazoa; phylum Chordata; class Mammalia; order Carnivora; family Mustelidae; genus Lontra; species Lontra canadensis. The sequence goes on from NW_022631011.1 coordinate 18,505,379, forward strand.
TGCTCTCCCCGCTTGTGCTCTCTCATGCTCTCTCTCTCTCTCTCTCAAATAAATAAATAAAACCTTTAAAAAAATTTAAGATTCCAGATCTCATTTGGCCCTGAGCCCAGGCCAGTTCCAAACTGATCGACTTAGGGCGCCTGGGTGGCTCAGCGGGTAAAAGCCTCTGCCTTGGCTCAGGTCATGATCCCAGGACCCTGGGATCGAGCCCTGCATGGGGCTCTCTGCTCAGCAGGGAGTCTGCTCCTCTTCTCTCTGCCTGCCTCTCTGCCTACTTGTGATCTCTGTCTGTCAAATAAATAAAATCTTAAAAAAAAAAACAAAACTGATCGACTTAGAAGCTGTTCTTCGCATTCACCAAGGCTTTCACTTCATATTCCCCACACCACCCCCACGAGCACATCAAAGCTGTTTTCTTCCATCATTATCCTGCCTGCATCGCCCCAGAAAATCCTACTGGAAATGCTGTCCCTAGTCCAAAGAAAAGTCAGGCAAGCAGCAATTTTGGACAAGACTGGAAAGGTTGCCGGAGAATCGGTAACACTGCCTCAAATATTTAAAAAGACAGTAAGTAATACCTGATAAGAAAAACTACCTCCAGTAGGTGAAGGGTTAATCCCTGGTCAATTTTCAGCCACTCTGCTGAGAGTACTAATAAGTGCTTGAGTTGGTGCCAATGAGGGTGGCCCTTCCCTTGATGGGAATAGCCATCCCTTAGGAACTGACTGTCAACACATGCTACCAGGACAGTGATCAGCCAGCCAGAAGAAAGGGAAAGAGTCTGAGAAACCGTGGCAACCAAGTTTGCTGGCACTTTGTAAAATGGTGACGGGAACTTGCCACGGCCAGGGAGTGAATGCTAATGAGCCTAGGGCAACCTGCAAAGAGTGGGCCTGAAAAACGTCCTCTCAGTGATCGGTGGCCCCAAGGGAACACCACTCATGGTGGATTCCCGTGGAGAAGAGAGAAGACCATGGGCTTCATTCACAAGAAAGAACCTAAACACTGCAGAGTCTGTCCTTGGGTTCATAGACCTCAGAGTCACTTCTGACTCTGTGGTCGTAGGGTCAGAGCGATTAGCCCTTCTGTCTAAAAAATGGAAGTTTTCAAATTTTTTAAAAATATTTGTGAGCCGGTTCTTTTTTAATCGTACTCTAAAATCTGAATGATTAAGGGCTTTAAGAATCAACATCAAATTGTTTACATGTTCTTTGTGAATTCACATCAATGACACCTTCCCCCTCTGGACAGAATTTATTCCTACCTTCAGGGAGCACATTTTAACAAGGCTAATACCCTAAACCCCCACCCCATGGACAACCATACTGTGCAACCACATTCTTAAGGATGTAAAGTCAACAACGCTTGAGAGAATAATAAAATGTTCCTCCGAAATTCACACTCAAAATTTTCATCCCTCTCTAATGGCTCTTCACCCATTCCCAAATCCCAAGTCCCCAAACAAGACGAGAAAACAGAAAATCATAGTTGTGATGCATTCTTCCGAATCAGGCCCCACAAATGATGTCGTCAGTCTTGTCCCTAGGTTTGCAGATATTAAATTTGCGTTCCATTTCCAAAAATTTTATCCCCACCCAACCTCCATATTTTTAAATTTGCTACTTCTTACTCAACAATTGTTATTAACGTAACAGTCAGTGGAGCACCCTGGAATAGTCTTATTTCCTATTTTTCCTATTTTCCTATTATCCAAATCAGTGTTACCCAGCTACAAATGGACTTATCTACTGTACTTAAAACGCTACTTCTCAGATCAAAAACTTCAAAAGAAGCCACTGGAAATTCAGCCTCTCAAAAGCAAATGTACTACAGCCCAGATCTCAACCCATCTCAACTGCTGGATAACACAAATCTGTTTTCTCATAGGTGCCCAATTTCAACTACGACACATAACCAAACAAGACAAATTCTCAGCAATCCATTGTGGTGAGAAGAATCGAAATAAAATTGGGGGAACTCCTCAGTTTCAAAGATTACCAGCTAAAGAAATGCAATGTAAGCAAACATTTTGTGTTCCTGAAATGCCCTGTGTCTCGGGTGATCAGGTAGAGAGAAGTTATTTCAAGTTCAAATATAACTTGACGATTGCCACATGGTGCAGAGTCTTTCCACCCCTACACTCCAAAAACCCAATCAGACAAGTGGCCGTAATCTGACTCCCAGTGCACTGGGAGCTGCAGGGCAGGCAATGAGAGCTGCACTCTGGCCAGGGAAGGCATGAGTGGCAGACCCGCAGCAAGGCAGTGGGGGTAAGTCCTTCTTTGCCTTAAGGGAACAAAGCGCGGGGCCAAAAGATGAAACTCTTTTATTATATATATATATGTGTCTTCTCAGACAGAATCTAGAAGGCAACTATAGGGCAGGTAGGTGATTCTTTTAGATCTGGGTACTTGGCATAATCATAAGAGAGGCATAGGGAAGGGAGAAGAAGAAAAGGATGCTTTGTTGCAAAATCCTCCAAATATCTGAGACCTGTGCATGCACAGGGAAATTACCCTATGGAAGGAAATCTATCTGCAGTATTTTTCATCAGAAAAATTACTCACCGGGAGGCTCAGCTGTCCAGAAGTGGATCAGGCTGTGTGCTCAGCTAGAAAGTAATGTGTCTGGTTCAGTACAACGCGGACACATCAACAAACCCCCTTTCTTCTGGGGCGAGAGAAGCACAACAAATAGTGTTGATCCATTTTCGGAGAGTGTGAACGCATAAAGGAGCGTCGCCGGTAATAACAGGAGCCATGACAGACTCTGCCTGCCGAGGTGAGCGCTTGGAAGGTCAGGGGTATGTATGTGCTGCCTGGCAACTCTGGGGTTCGCAGCTAACGGAGGCTGTTCGCTCTGCCCTGGAAAGACATCAGATTCTGTGGGTTTTCCAAAAAAAGCTAAAACACTGTTTAGGAGTATATTTATCTATTGGGGTTTTAAATTTTTTTTTATTTTTTGATGTTGTTTTAATTTCTCTGGCTGATGAAAATTTGAAGCTGAAAGAGCAAGTGAGTTTCTTAAATTAGTTCTCTGGAGAGGCAGGAGAGAAGAGGCAGGGAGATAGAACTTGGGGGGCTGGGGAAAGTGAGGGAGCCGGAGTGTAGCCAGGAGGCGGCCTTTTGCCAGAGCCCGCCTCTCCTGGTGAACCTTGCTGTTGAAAAGGGACCTGAGGTGTCCTGCCCACCAGCCTCCTTGGCTTTGTGCTTTGTCCTCTTCCTTTTTCCCACTTAATCCAGCCATAGACGACCAGCACCTGTGGTAGCCCCTTTGCCCCTCGCCTCTGGCTGCAGCCAGGGCTGCTGGTGAGTTCAGAAGCCCCATTCCTAGCTTCTTTTCAATCTGTGAGTTCTTTAAGTTTCTCCCCCTTGGGGATATTTTTAATGTCTCCCTCAGGGCATGTTTCCTGCTCCATTCCAAGGGCTGTTTTGGCTCTTTATTTTCTCTTTCTCTAGGGAATATGATGCCATTGTCCTCTCAGCTGGGCTTTCTTGTAATTACTTAGAGGAGTTCACAGCCAGGGGACACCTAGGACAGGCAGAGCAGGCTGTGCCCCCTCCGGAGCCACCCGGTTTGCGCCAAAAATGGGTTTCTCCTTCAAACTCGGGAGCAAAGCCCGGTATCAAACCAGAGGCTGAGCTGAGATCCTAAAGGTCAAGGGAGAATTCCCTAGCTCTTTTGGCCCAGCATTTCCCCACTGCTCATCCAGAACCCAGGCTGGGCATGGGGTGGGGGTGGGAAGTGTTCCTCTTCCTTATACATCAAGGGAAAAGCTGTAATAACTCTAATCCGTTCAAATACCTGGCTTTCTCGCCTAACTCTTTTTTCATAGCCCTCTGGTGATGAGTGTTTCCACACTCCTTTCCTCTCACCGCTATCACTGGCAAAGGATAAGGCCAAATGCCTTGAATAATGGGGTAACTAGAGTAATTGTCCCCCACATTGGGAATTCTAGCCATTTCTTACCCAAACCAGCAGTTGGCATTAATATCCTCAAACCCGATCCCTTCTCAGTTCCGAAGATCCTCGGACACTTAAGAGGAAAACAGATTGGAGGAAGAAAGTGCTTGCCGCACCCCACCCTCCTCCCCGCCCCAATACACACACAAGGTCCCCGCCGTCTTTCTGGGCCACGCAGGAGGAGGAGAAGGCCGCCAAGAAGACGCGGGGGAACAGCCAGTCCCCGTGCAGCCTCCTGCTCCGAGGGCCACTGCCCCCTGCCCGGCACCCCCGGTCCCGGAATTCGGCTGCCCCCGGAGGGCGCGGACCAGGTGCCCGGGGCGTCCACACCTGCCTGCAGGGTCTCTTTGGGGAAGCATGTCTGAGGGGTCACGTCGGGGGTCGAGAAAGGGTCGGGCACAAGATGGGACTGTCCCCCAGGCTTCCAAAAGCTCGGCGGAAGCCAGGATGCAGCTGCGGCTGCCGGGACGCCTGGGACAGGGGCGGGCGGGGGCGGGGCCGCGACTGTTTGTCCACCTGGCACCCGCGCGGGGGTGGCCGCTCCCCCCGAGCCCGAGGCTGACACGGCCCAGCGCCGCGCGCCCAGGTCCGCCAGGGAGACGGAGAGCGTGTCCCAGTCGCCGCTCCGGCCCTGGCAACTCCCACCGCCCCTGCCAGTCACCCTGAGCTCCCCTCCCCGGAACGACCCGGCCTCTCCAAAGACCAGCTTCAGCACCCCGGCCTCCTCGCGCGCCTGCTCCCGAAATCCGCAGTCTCTGCTGGGGAAGAGGAGCGTCGCGCTCCACAAATCCATTTTCAGAATGCCATTTTGCGCAACCAAGGGCAAAACGGCAAAACGGCAAAAAACAAAACAAACAAAAAAACCCTCCCGTTTTGTGTGTGTATTGCTTTACGTTCAAACTATAAATGGCATGTTAAAAGTACAGTGAAACTTAAAAACTTACTCTGAGGGAATTAACTCTTGCTCTCAAGTACATGTATTCCCTTCTTCGTTCTTTAAGAAACTGAAGAAACCGTATTTCCCTTTCTGGGCGCTCATCGGTGCTACTGAAAGAGCTTTGACTACTAAATAGGAGGCGGCCAGCGTCACCATTTGACTGTTAAGGAGACCATTAATTAGGAAGGTTTCCTGGAAGCATTCTTTCTTGATATGCAAATAACCTTTGAGAGGGCCATTCCCCACAGACGGGCAAGATTACAGGTACGCCTGGAGTCTTCACCCAAATTCGTGAACCCTGCTTTGGTAAACTGATACCATTTGTTTTCTTTTCAGTAAGTGTGGACCATTGTGTAGAAGAGAGAACATCATGGTGGCCTTCAGAGGGGTCTGGACTCAAGCTTTCTGGAAGGCAGTCACAGCAGAATTTCTGGCCATGCTCATCTTTGTTCTCCTCAGCCTGGGATCCACCATCAACTGGGGGGGGACAGAAAAGCCCCTACCTGTCGACATGGTTCTCATCTCCCTTTGCTTCGGACTCAGCATTGCAACTATGGTACAGTGCTTTGGCCACATCAGCGGCGGCCACATCAATCCCGCTGTGACAGTGGCCATGGTGTGCACCAGGAAGATCAGCATCGCCAAGTCTGTCTTCTACGTCACAGCCCAGTGCCTGGGTGCCATCATCGGAGCCGGGATTCTCTACCTCGTCACACCTTCCAGTGTGGTGGGGGGCTTGGGGGTCACCACGGTAGCATCTTTGGCTCTTATTTTCAAACTAGGACTCCAGGCTTCTTGCAGACCCCTGCTACATGACACCCCAATAGCCTGAGAGAATTTCCTAAAATTGCTAATTTCTTCTTAGAAGATTTCTGATGACTCTTGATACGCTTGAAAACTCATCCCAGCAACACTGATTGTATCTATATATAATCATTGTTCCTCATCTAGTGACTTGAATATTATTAGGCTAGGTGGCACAAAAATTGTGGGGTTTTTTTTTCCCCTCGCTCTTTCTCCCATCCGAGCAACTATACTAGACTATATATTTAGCTTAAGGCATTTTTTATTACAACTATTTGTTGGTGCACTAGCAGAAGAAACAATTTTGTTTCCTATCACATTCATGAGATTTAAAGTGATCTACATCAAGGGCCACACTTAGAACAATAAATTGGCACTTGATCCTAGTTTTGTCCTTAACTGGTTAGGAACATCAGTTGTTAGCTCAGCACCAGGATTGATTAAAAAAAAAAAAAAAACCCACACACAGTTTAAATTGTAATTGAAATGTATATTAATTAATTTAAACCTAATTAATGGATTTAATCATTGCCTTATAAAATTATAAATTCTCAAGAAACTCCTTTATAAGTTAAGTGCAGCAGTGGCACACTTTTGCTTCCTTTGTAGAAAAGAACATTCAGCACAAATTCCCGCTTGGTCATTTTACGAGTAATTAACTATCTGTGATGACCCAAAATGAGTGGAAATGTATTCCTTTTTTTTTTTTTTTTCTTTTTTTGGAAGCAGGGGGAGCATCTCACTTGTGGGGTAGAAGAGATGATTCAAATTAACCATTGCTTTTTCCAGTGATGAAGTATGCCTTTCACTATGATATGTTATCACAGAAAATATACTCATGCTTCGATTCAGATGGAGCATTTTTCTCTTTCTAGGTTCATGGAAATCTTACCGCTGGTCACGGTCTCCTGGTGGAGTTGATCATCACATTTCAGTTGGTGTTTACTATTTTTGCCAGCTGTGATTCCAAACGGACCGATGTCACTGGTTCAGTAGCTTTAGCAATTGGATTTTCTGTTGCAATTGGACATTTATTTGCAGTAAGTTTCCAAGTCCATTTAAATAATTGACTCATTTCATTTACCCTCACCCTAGAGCTGGCTTAAAGATGTTGTGTTTTACAGCTGTAGTCCTTTAGTATCCAGCCACGTCTGTCCATTTTAGGTGATTATTTTGTTAACTTTGTGATGAGAAATGTTGATATAGCTGCTAACATCTTGACAGTTCCTCTAACTGACTTGGCAAATAGTAGCAAATTGCAGAGAACACTTCCTGCTACTAGTCCCATCTCAGCAATGTCTGAAGCTGTTTTCTTTTCTCCTGTAGATCAATTACACCGGTGCCAGCATGAACCCCGCGCGATCCTTTGGACCTGCAGTTATCATGGGAAATTGGGAAAATCACTGGGTAACCATCATGTTGATAATTCCTGTGCTCCTACAGTTGGGGACAATTACCCACAGAGCTCTTTTTTTTTTTTTCTTTGCTTGCCAGTTTTCTTACTCCCTTCCAACCTTGACTCCCCACTTTCCTACACCTTTCATAGAGACCAGGGAGAGACTAGCCCAGATTTACTATAAAACATCATATCTTATATCTATTCAGGGCCTTCCATAATAGTCTTTCTTTTTTAATCAGCACTGCTCTGGGCACTGTATCTGATAGACTTACCTATGGGGAACAAGCAAAAATCAGGGTGTTTGGTGAATATGGGGTTTCAATCACTGAAACTAAAGCTTTCCTGGCAATAACAAAATATACACTTGCAAAAAAATTAAAAAAAAAAAAAAGAAGAAAGAAATGCTTAAAAGCACTGTCCATGAACCCAATTAATAGTATGTGAGCTGGAAGCATTTGAACTGCAGATGGAGAGGAATAAATGATGCAAGTGTTTATGCCGTTATCACCATAACCATAGCTGAAACATCAATGACTTTCTGAAGAAGCATGCTTTCCAGTCTCGTGGCTAACCTACTTATTTATGGGGTGGCAGGGCTTCCAGAACATAAGGATGTCCATTTCCAAATATCGCAATCCATTCTATTTCAATTGTTTCTTACAACACAGGAACTTAAATCCGTTAAGTGAATAACAAGGCAGTTTTAAGGCTACTCCTAGACTAACTTAAAATTACCAGTAAAAACAGGAGACTTATGTAAGCCAGCCTCAGGTAGGGCTGCCTTTGATTGTCATTGATGTGCTGTGAAGGCTATTTTAACAAATTTTATTTTTAATTCAAGAATATACCTATATGTCACTTGTGTTTTAATTTCATTCATACAGCCGTTATTGACCCAGTTACATCCTCTCAACCGCAGTGCACGTTACAAATGAGAGGAAATCCCACCACTACTACCGACATTCGCTGCTCAGAAAGTGTACTGAGCCTTTAGACGTAATTTCAATCCTCAAAGAATGAGAGTCAGTGCTCAAAAGCCCAATTTTGGACCCAACCATGCAAAGAATGTCAATATATACCATCCACGGGATTGGTCATTTTGCCACTGATATTTCCATTTATGTCTCAAAATTTGCCATATTAACAGGAATGGAAATTTTTAAGGGGCAGTATATAGTTATTTATGGTAAAAGTACAACTGTAAGTTCAACTTTCTTAAATTCAAACTATTTTTACAATTACAATTTAGACAAATAGCAAGTTGAAATTAATATTTCAGTTATGAGGACTTTAAAATGTGGGTGAAAGTATATATGTTTACTAATTACCTAGTGGTTGTGGTAGGCTAGCTAAAATTCGACTAGTAGGAAACTTCTTAACTTGTTGACTGAATTAAAGGTTTCCCCTTATTGCTATTTTATAACAAACTTGATCCCACTGAACACAAAGGCCCATTCTGTAGCAATAGGTGTGTGGATTTTAGAACTAATTTACAGCATATTTACAGACAGAGAGCTTGACTGATAGACTACAATAACATCAAAATGTTAATGGTGAGTTTTCTAGATAGTGTAATGACACTGTTTCAGCTTTCCTCTTCGTACTTTCCATATATCTATATTTTTATCAAGAAAAATTATTTACCTTTATAAATTTTGAAAGTCCTTTTAAAGTATGTTATGACTTTTGTTTGGGAATAACACTTGAAACTGAGATTTGGTTTTTTTGGGGAGCATGTAACTAGATGTCTTCTGCGTTGGAGTTTTGGGGATGCATTTAATTAATTATTTAGAAGACCTTTGCCTCCCTTGTGGGAGTCGTAGCATGGGGACTAGAACATATCTAACCATCAGAGGGCAAAGACACTTAAAGGAGGGATCTAGTTTCTTCTCTGATTGGGCAGGGAGAAGGTCAACTTTTACACGGTTTCTTTCTGTTCAAGACAAGGAGCTTGGTCCTTGTAACCACCCTACTGAGAGTTTCCATGTGAAGTATATGAGATCAGCAACAGCTCAAATTTTGAATTTTCTTTAGAATTATCAATGAGGATGCTACATGAAATTCACTTACAGAGTGTCTTAAGCCAGAAGCATTCCTTCTATTTTTTTTCAATTGAGAAAAGGGGAGTCTCCTAAAAAGCAGGGCAGTAGTTCAAAAAAGAAGTTTAAACTCACACAGACCCGAAATCCTAGCTCAAGCACTTGGTAAGCATGAAATCCTAAGCAAGCTTCTTGCCCTCTCAAGGTGTCCGTTCCTTACCCATAAAATCAGGACAATAATCATATCTACCTCAAAGGTTCCTGTTGGAATCACGGGAGTTAATATAAGAAAAAGACTAAGTACAGCTGGCTCAGTAAACGAGGTTTCCATTGCTCCTCTGAATCTATTGAATGAATGTATGCTTTTCTGCCGCATATATGTACTCCAAGTAAATGTTGAAGTTTACCAAAACTTAACATTTAGTTTACTCTAAACACAATAACGGTATGATAAAAAGCTTCCATTTGTTGAATGAAAAATCCTATAGAGTTGCTAATCCTCAACTAACCATCACCCATAAACAAGGTACTGGGTTTTTTTCACTTAGTGACCATGGTAGGAACCATGAGGATGAAAGAAGGGAAATAAACAAATCATGAGGTTTTCAATTAAATCAAATCACCAGATTTTAGGGAAGGAAATCATGTAACATACAGGAGATGACTTATCGCCAGCCTATTCACATACAACTTTATATTGTCTAGGAAACATGGAATGGAGACAGTTGCTATGAAATTGGAAGGAATAAGTACTTTACAAGGATTATTTCCATTGAATTTTTAAAACCCATGAGGTCTGCATTATTATAATCCCCACTTTGCAGATGAGGAAATTAAGGTTTAAGAAGTCATGTACTGATGCAAGAACTCACCAGATTGTTGAGTGGTGGAGCTGGGAGTTGGGATTCCATCCATCACACTCTGCTGAATAACTAGATCTCAAACAATAACATCTGTGTGTTGATTGCAGTTAGGTGGGAAACCAACGTAAGATGGCAATATTAAGAAAATAAGAGAAATACTCTCCAGAAATTCTTTTTTTTTTTTCAGTTGAAGAACTCTTAGTGCACACTTAATGTGCCGTTCCCCCCCAAAAAGGAGCTATCTCAACTTTAAGGATTATCAAGAAATGGAAAGGAAATAACTAGTAAAAGCAAGAAAAGCAAAAACAGCCTTTCCCTGTTTTCCGTTCACATGTTATTTAGCAGTTTACGGATTTCTGATGTGCAGATGATATATTTTCTTAATATTCTTTCCAATCCTACTTTCTTCTGCACAGCACATTGGCTCCCTTAATGTCATCCAGCTAAGCTCTAGATTCGTGAGTTGTTCAAAGGAATAGTTTTCCTCCACTTTCGCTCCATAACTCTTCCATCTTTTCCCCAGATATATTGGGTTGGACCGATAATAGGAGCTGTCCTCGCTGGTGGCCTTTATGAGTACGTCTTCTGTCCAGATGTTGAACTCAAACGTCGTTTGAAAGAAGCCTTCAGCAAAGCTGCCCAGCAAACGAAGGGGAGCTACATGGAGGTGGAGGACAATAGGAGTCAGGTAGAGACTGACGACTTGATCCTAAAACCCGGAGTGGTGCACGTGATTGACATTGACCGGGGCGAGGAGAAGAAGGGGAAAGACCCATCGGGCGAGGTGCTGTCTTCAGTATGACTAGAAGATGGCACTGAAAGCAGACAGGAACACTCAGAACGGTCCTCAGATTTCCTTCCACCCATTAAGGAAACAGATTTGTTATAAATTAGCCATGCGCAGGGTTGTTTTCTCATGTCTTATTATTCAGGGTAGATAAGAATATTTCTTTGTTCCACCAAGGAGGAGTGGAAGAAACCTATTGTGAATTCCAAATCTAAAAAAGAAGTCTTCCTAAAGTGTCCCCAAAGCAAATATGAATCCAGCGAATCCTGCTGCCATCCATGATAATCACTTTAAAATGTCGATCAAGATTTGGTTAAGTCTTGCCTGGCAGAATTTAGAGACATACCTATCAGCTTAATCCTCCTCTACCATGGCCCTGGGATTGTTGATCCTTGTTTGAGTATTTATTCCATTAAGTCAAGTTTTTCAATGGCAAGGGACAGCATGTCACAGAGTCATGCACATTCAAGAGAGGAAATATAACATGCTCTTTTATGAGCAGTCCCTTACTGTGAACTACCTCAGCAAGACAACATTAACAAGGGTCATTGTTAATGAATTGTTTCCATTTTATATATGTCAAATACCCAACTTTCAACCTGAACTCCAAATTCATAATATTCCTTCCTCTTCCTCAGTGCCCAAGGTAATGCGGACCGAAAGCCCAGAAATCTGAAGAATGTTCAGACACCCTGAATATTTATTGTTTCCACCTAATAAAACATCCAAATCATAAGAAACAGCTATTAAGACAAACAGGACAAATAGACTCATATGATCTTACTAGAGTGGAGGGAAAATTGCCATTCTAAAAAAATCATAAGGAAAAAGGAATCTACATTCTGGAATCAAATAGTTGATCTGTTTTCAGTGCCCATCCTCAAATACATCACATGAGGTTAACAATCGAAGCATTTAACCACTTAACCATGTTGCTTATTTTTTTAATTTATTGGCAAAACGGGGGGTTTTGTTTGTTTGTGACTTTGGTTGTCTATATTTAAACATTAGTTGAGATTTCTTTTTGATAACAAGAACATAACTAGCTGAATCCTAACTTTTTGTTATTAAGCTCTGCTCACTCTGGAAGGTGTTAGGTGGGGCCCTGCCCGGCCCCCATTTCTGCTGCTCTCTCACTTCTCATAGGTTCGTTGATAGTCTTCAGTGTGGCGTGTGATGGTATTTTAATGAATGAAAATGCAGGAGAAACAAGGAAGGCCATGGTTGCAGAGTGCAAGGGTGAGGATATGAGAACACTCCATACGCAGAGCGGACTAGATAACTGATCTTTCATTTTTAGAGATACTGTACCTAGGAACCCAACACTGTTTTTAAGCATTTTTATTACTAACTCATGTATTTGTTGAGACCTGTCGTTCTTCCTGAACGGCTGTGCCTAGTTAGTAGAATGGTCTCTGGTAATCCCAGTCTCTATCCTCTTAACCACCCAGGCTAGACTTTGTCTTAGACAAAGAGCTGCAAATGACAGTTTAACTGAAAACACAGCTAGTAGGGAAGCAAAAACCCAGCCCTGCAAAGAACGGCTTGAAAATAAGCTGATAATCAAGGGCTTTCTTCTCCCACGCACGGCTCCAAACATGTGCCACTTTTTAGTGTTAGTGGCAGGCGCATGTCTGTGGCAGTGACATAATGGACCACTGTTCAACCTAATCGGTGCTAAGAAAGTAATGCTTGAGGTCCCCAGGGAGTCACCACACTAGGGCAATGCCTGGGAGCGCCACTGGTAGTTTTCATGGCAGATTCCTAAACCCCAGGCCACTTGCTCAGATGTGTGGCCCGCCACAGTCTCCAACCAGGGAGACCCATGGATCATTTCCTGTTTGGGGAGGCATCTATAGGAAACAGGGTGAGATTCTCATGATGGTTTATGCCTGTCTTTTCAAATGTTTGCACAGTATACCACTAAAGGCTGAAAATCGGGGGTGGGGCGTGGGGGGGGGGCGCTGATGTAAGCTCAAAAGATAATGCTATCAGCCAGGTCAAATATGTCAGCTCAGCAGTTACGTTAACAAGCATAAGTTTAAAAGATTTCTTTAATATGCTTACAATTTGCTGGCTTACAATCCATTTTATTCAGCCATATGGTTTACTTCTTATGCACTCACTTTTATACTCACTTCTAGTTAGAGTATTTAATAAATTAGTGCTTAAAAAAAAAAAAAAGGCATGAATGATGTTTTTGTAAATTGTTTTCCAGCCACCAGCAGAGTGCCTGGCACTTAGTAGGTTTGTGTTAGTTAATAAAAATATATGAATTTCATTTAGGATTTAAGAATGTAAATAAATTTCTTCTAATCTTGATTTTGCTCAGTATTTAATAAAAGCTTGATTTCAAGGACAACTAAGGGAAGGCAATAATAAATGTAAAAACCATAAAATATATTTTTGCGTTCTAATATTTTAGAGGCGTAGAGTGAATGAAAGCTTTGGTACTTTTTTTCCCCTGCATATGAGACAACATATTTTGTATTTCACTCAAGGCTCTGCCAGTAAAAAGTAATGAAATTGTACCTTTCTAATGACATCTATGCAGCAGGGGTCTATTGCCTTGTGGATGGCACCAAATTATCCAAGTGTATTAGGAGACGAGGGCTTTTTCCTTTAATCCCTTCTTATTAATGAAGTGCATCGTGCCACTCCCAGGAGAGAGCCGCTGACAGATAGACAGAAAAGAGATCAGAGAGAAAAAACTGGAAGGACATAAATGAATTATACCCAGCCAGGAAGCAATGCCGGGTGTCTCTTCCCTATGGAAAAATATAAGCACCCCAAAACTGTAAGATGGTCCCTACAATGAAAATGTATATAGTTTGTCGAAAGAAGTACAAAGGGTAAGAGACGTTTCTAAGTTTGAGGGGCTTTCTTAAATATTTGGGGCCCAACATTTGAATGTATTATTTCATTGTTGAAGTTGCCTTTTTTTTTTCCCCCCGAGTCCTAAACTTTTACAACAGAAGGAAATATTGTCTGGTACCTGAATTGTTGGCTAAATGTAAGATTCCTACACCTTGTTTCTACCATTGGATGCTTTTCATACATTCTTCCCCTTTCTGACTCTTCTCCTAATGCCGTCGATAGGTCCTAGCTGTCTGGAAAAGGTTATGAAAGGATTAGAAATATTTGAATAACATAGATGTGGCATTAAACTATCTGATTAATTGTTAGAGTCTGATTCCAAATAGGACAGAATATTCTCTTAGGCCATGAAACCAGGCAACTTAGACTACTGGTTCAAATTCAGTAACATAAGAAAATTCCAAATAGAGTAACAAATTCAAGCACTACCATTAATCCTGGCGAGGCCCTTTGTTGCTTCGTGTTGATACTACCCTCCGTGTGTTATAAGCATTTGACAGAGAAATTGCCTTTGTGACAACTAGATGACAGTAGGAGCTCAAGAGACAGTCTTAGAAGACGATACAAGGCCAATATAACTTCTCATTATAAGCACTATAGATCAGGCAAATTCAGAATATCTTAGTCTGAAAGTAATTCTTTCCTAATATGTGTATGGCATCAAAATTATTAGGAAGATGTGACTACTATCTTGAAAGTATACAAAACTCACTTTCTTTACCACAAATTTTGTGTGCTTGCATTGGTATTGTAATACTTTATAGATCACCCCAAAATAGCAGTAACTTCTGAAATTCATAGTTCTCTGAAATACATAGAAGACATTTAATTCAAGGCTCAAAAACTGTGGCCACTCACTTTTGCAGATGACCATACCCTAGGAAAGCAGTCATAGTGTTACCCACGCGTGTTAAAATCTAAGAGCTGAAAATTACACCTAATTTCTATAACCCATTGGAATATCTTTTTAGATTCTCTTCAGGATTAATTAAACATGCAGTTTATGAAAATATAACTGTTTATCACTTTTATGACCCAAATCCCAATTGTAATTCATGATAAACTGGTGAGAATAAACTGAACATATGGTTATAGTCATAATTATTTATTAACTGAAATGTTATTCCAACATCAGAGCTAATGTTGTGATTTAAACTGTAACATCTAATATTTGGAAAAATCTATTAAGTATTAGCATTGTGGTTGCTTTCCATGAATTACTTTGTATCTCATATGACTAAGTTTGTGCAAATAAACTTTTAATGTTTGAAAAGTAAGCATTGCATCTGACAATGTTTGAAAATTCATTCCCAGTGTTTCCAAGTTAAAATGTAAGAGCATCCGTGAGAATGACCCAAAGGTTTAGATATTTGAGTATAATCATCACCAGATGAAAGACTGGTGGAATCTATATAAGGGAATGCATTCTTGGAAAGGCTGCAGAGGATACACGATGGTAGGCCCTGATGTACACAGCGAACATTGTGCTTTCGCGGGCTGACTTCTAAATGTTCACATCCATGCAGAATAGGTCCTTGAAGGTCAGTTGGCATTACAGGGAGTCTAAAAGTGAAGACGTTAACAACTGTGACTCAGATGAGGCTGGGATTGCTAACTAGAGGGTCCATCCTTAGGGCATCTGGCAGATTCTGCCTACCCAGATGGATAATGTAGACACAGGGAATACTGGGACACTCCCTTGGGTTCTTAGTTTGAGAGGCTCCTCAATTTTGAGAAGCTATAGACCCTCAGAGAAGAATCGAGGACAATCAATTACATAGTGTGCCCCCCATCAGGTGAGTAGCAAATGATGCCTTTGGTGCCGGGTGGGTACGTACCTCTCTTAACAGCACTCATCAGTGTTAGGCAACATGGCAAGAGCCCTATTTCACATCGTAGTGAAGGAGCTTGTGTAGGTATCTGTCTCCTCTACTGGCTTCTAAACTCCTTAAGGGCTAAGATGGTATTTTATTTATTCTGTATCCCCTACCCTCAGCATTGAGCACCAGGCTTGACAATTCATTTAACATATGTTCATTGCATGAATGAATAAAGAACTTAGGGAATATCTCACAATCATTAGGGAATACTACAAAGCACCATACCTCAATCTAGTTGCTTTTGCTGTTGTGTAGATGTGGGTTAAATATTTGAATTCTTATAGTTCCAGTTAGGAGCCTAAAAGTAGCTCCAGCACTAAAGAAAAATCAAAGAAAAAAAATGCACAGAAAGAATAAAACACTAATTGGATTTCTAAAATTTATACCTAATGTGTAGGCAACAAGACATGTTTTCATTGCTATATTTATACAATGGCCAGATGTTAGATGAAATTTAGCTCAATGAGTATTTCAGCAAGAAAAGTATTTTAACAAGCATGGGAAGCTAGAGATATAAATGTCAGACTGATTTTAGGTAATTATCCTCTTTGGAAAATGTCCAAAACATATGTCACCTGAATAATTCTTAGTTTGGTTTTGTTGGGTTTTTTTTTTTTTTCCATTTTTCTATGTCTTCAGGTTTAAGGAGACATTGAGAACTCTGGAAAGCTGAGTTGAGTTCTCCTTGCACATAGTCAGACACCTCTGAGAAAGCATGGCACCGATTTTTCAAAGCTTTATGGAGAGCAAAATGAGAGCACATGGCTAGGGCTCAGTGAAAGTATGGTGAGTGGATGGATGGAAGGAGCAGTGGCTGGAGGAGTGGATGCAAGAAACTCTCCACTCTGGGAGATACGTAGTTCATCTGTGAACAGATGGAAATTGTGGCCTGGATTCTTTCTTCCCTTATGAATGCATTGGCCATGGGTTAGGAAGGTCCAGGAGAAATGCATGGGGCTTTGGGGCGCCTGGGTGGCTCAGTGGGTTAAAGCCTCTGCTTCCGGTTCCGGTCATGATCCCAGGGTCCTGGGATGGAGCCCCACGTCTGGCTCTCTGCTCCACAGAGAGCCTGCTTCCTCCTCTCTCTCTCTCTCTGCCTGCCTCTCTGCCTACTTCTGATCTCTGTCAGTCAAATAAATAAATAAATAAATAGAATAATATGGGGCTTTATAATTTATAAATTACTTTCAATCATTTAATCTTCATTAAATGGGGTATTACTCTAATTTTCATTTCCAAAGATGGGAGAACCAAGAGTCAATGAGATTAAACAAATTACTTGGTATAGCAAAGAGTAAAGCAAAAACTAGGGATGCCTGGGTGGCTCAGTCGGTGAAGCATCCAACGCTTTATTTCCCCTCAGGTCATGATTTCAGGGTTATGGGGGTCGACCCTGCACTGGGCTCTGACTGACTGGGGAGCCTGCTCGAGATTTTCCCTTTCCTCCTCCCTCTGCCCTTCCCTGGTCCTGGTATCCCTCTCTTTAAAAAAAAAAAAAAAAAAAAAAAAAAAGATAGAGCGAAAACTGGATCTCACACCCCAATTAATCCCATTTCCCTAAATTATTCCCCAAAATCACACAGAATTCTCCCATTTCTTCTATTCATCTATCAGTTTAATTTCCCATTAGCCATATTTCCTTACGTGGCAAGAAACATATACTGTCCATGCTAGAGGAAATCCTTATGTACAACACTGACAAAGGGCAATATATTACGTACTACAGACCAGGACTATCACAGACTTTAAAAAATAGTGCTGGGGCATCTGGCTGGCTTAGTCAGTGGAACACATGACTCTTGACTTTGGTTTGTGAGTTTGAACCTACATTGGGTGTAGAGATTACTTAAAAATAACATCTTGGGGAAAAACAAGGAATGTAGCATTAGCTCCTCCAACAGGGAAACTCTGGATAATTTCAGACATTTTTCATTAATATTTTTCCTTTTGAAAATATTATAAAGATCATTATTTGAGATATTTTTCATTTGATCCAGAAAAGAGAATCAGGGATTAGTTGTGAAATCACTGATAAGGTCTTCCACATTTCAATAATAATAATAACAATAATAGCTTTCAGTTATTGAACACTTACTGTGCACCAGACATGCCCTTCACGCTTGTCTACTCATTCCTCATGGAAACGTTATGAGGCTGGTATTGCTGTTATCCCCATTTTACCAGTGAGGAAATGGAGGCCTAAGGGACCTAAGTAGCTTGTTCAAAGTCAAACAGCTACTAAGCGGTAACCATGGGATCTGAGCCAGGGCAGTCTATCTGGACGACTCTGAGCCACTGCTCTGTATTGTGTCTTACCTGTGGTACCTTAGGCTTCCAACTATTCCAACATTCATATCTGCTTTTTCCAAGCTTTTGACTTTTCATATCCAATAGAGATTGCAGTGTGTTTAAACTTCTCAGTTGTTCCCGACTTCACCTCTCATTATCATTTTGACCACCTCTGAGGCAATTATTTAAATATTCAAGTACAAATGCCCCAAAGATAAATCAGCTAAACTTACTAAGTGTTTCTAAAAGGGACTTCAAATGGCCAAGAAAACTTTTTCTTCGCGGAGCAGGGGTATGACAGACACCTCTTCTACAATATACCTTCCACTTTTTAGCTTGAATTTCCTGGCTTCTTAAAAAAAAAAAAAAAAAATTGTAATTAGGGAATCAGTAAAATGGTGTTTGGAAATCATCTGAGCTTACCCTAGATCAGACTACAAAGTTTACAGTTGTGTTTTCTTTTTTTTTAGTAGGGTGGGGGGAGGTAGGGGAGGTGGAGGGAGAGGGAGAGAGAGAAGCCTGAGCAGGAGCCACCCCCAGGGTGGAGCCCAGAGCAGGCCTTGATCTCAAGACCCTGAGATCAAGACCCAAGCCAAAATCAAAAGTCAGATGCTCAACTGACTGAACCACTCAGGAGCCCCACAGACTGTATTTTTTTAAGATAAAATGAAGGTTATTTTTCAGTGGGCTAAGTGATAACACTGTTACAATGGCAATAGCTTTAGGAAGTAACTGAATGGAAGAACCCTTGTCAATATTTGCCCTTTCCTGCAACAGGAAGAGGAGAAAGATTTTCCCGTTCAAAACAGAACCGAACACACCCCTAGTACCTCCGTATTTGCAAACTCTAGGGCTGTAGATGAAGCCCCTCAGTCCTTTGACTCAGACTCTCAAGAAAACAACAATCTTTGAAAATATAGAGGTGTATAAGCAATGACTATGAGAAACCATTTGATTCAATTTAGAGCTCCCAGAGGGGAAAGAGGAAAGACAGGAAAGAGGGAGGGAAGGAGGGCAGGAATCCCGCAGTCACAGTAAAAGGGGGGTGGGGGTCTTCTCACACTCCTGCCCTCTCCCAGCACAGAAGTTGCCCACATGCACAGAAAAGTCCCCATACTAAGTCAGTGCATTCTTCTATATAGAATCAGAGCCCCCAGAGAGATCTGGACTATGCTCTGTCCTCCACAGATGTGAGACCCTATCCCAATTTTAATTGTCAAATGTCAGGCCAAAGGAAAATACCCTTATCCCGTGGGGTGGGGGTGGGGGGATGCATCTTGATGTTCAGCGAGGAAGACAGGATAAAAGCAGAATCTCCCCATTTCTCTCAAGAAATCCAGCTTCTAAAATGTATGTCTTTGAAAAAGAATACTTTTGAGCCTAAGTCCAGCACATGGCTCCTGAAAATGATTCGCCATATTAAGCTACTCCAGGATTTCGATGTCAGGACTTATCACAAAGGATGTAAGCCTTATCTGGTTGTTTCAAAAGCCAATCTCATGAAACAGTCACAGTGGCACTGAAGAATGAGAGTGGCTGAGATTCCTCTGGTGACCCACAGTAAGAAAGAGTTGAGAAAACCTGATACAGATTATTCAGCTCTGTGGTGTTGGTACATTGTGGTTAAATCATTCATATTCTTTGAACTCTAATAAAAAATTCTCATCAAACAATGATGACATTTTCATCTCATCAAAGTTTAATCACAAGAGTATTGTAATTCTGATTTTCTTCACCTCGGTTCAAATTGAAAGTAATTGTCAGACGTCATTTTAATTCTAACCATTACATCCCTTTTTACATGTTCTCCCTCACATTATCATGGCCCATTTTGTTCTCGAAGAAGCATGTCATTTTTTTCTATTATTCAAGCAGTTTTAAAAGAACTTTGTCACCTACTTACAAATAGTACACTTAAGACTCATTTTAAAAAGCATTTGAGATAACAAATTAACATGAACGGAAAATGTTTCCTTGAAACACTGAGAGACATGAGGAGTAATAAATTCTGACTACGGAATTGTTTGATGTTGGAAAAACACTTAATTGCCTGAATTCTTGAGTGTTTCAGAAAGAGAATTTCCTTAGCAACCCTCAGAACGATGGGTTTAAAATGCACAAAAGCAGAGAGGTAAATACAAGCTTGTTTAATTTTCTTTCATTGACATTTTGGAAAAATAACTCTGCTTTATCTCAGCTGAGACAGAGAGGGGGCTCCCTCCTGGAGGAGACAAGGGAGTCCTAATCACTACTTCCAGGGACATATGGAAATCCAACAACAAAACCGAAGAGGACTATATGATTTGGGATACTATGTGTGTTATATTTTCTCCTTCCCACAAGAAACATGTGTTACTGTTGGAATCAGAAAGAGAAAAAGAAATGATGTATTTAGAAAGGTCTACAAGGTCTGACTGAAATAGATCGTCACAGGGTGACACAGAGGATATAACATGGAGACTCTTGGAATCATTCTCATGCCTGTGTCCACATCAAAGAGCAGAACGTTCAACCAAAGCAAGGATTGTACACTCATATTCTGATGGGGTAAGCAACCAACCAATGGGATGGAGTCAAGAAGGCCTTGGGGAGATTGGAACAAATGGAGGCACACCCAGCTCAGCAGATTTTTGTCCTCTGAGAACTTGGGTCCAATACATTCTGATCTTCTGATATTTTAGACAAAGTTAAAATTTCAAATTTTATATGAAGTCTCCAAATTCTTAAATGTTGGCCTGTTCTATTCTATTTTTTTGAGTAAAGAGACAAAGAACAGAAGTATGAGATTGCGCTAGGCTCAGGTATCACCAATTTGAGACCCTTACTCTAAGGCCTCTTGGACATCTTTATTTATGTTCCTCAAACACCTCAAACTGAATGTGTCCCAAACTGAGCTAATTGTCTCATTTTCTCCAAGCCTGTTTCTCCACTTATGTGCCCAAACCACAGAGTGTCCAGACCACAACCTAGCTGTCACCCACGTGTAGTTTCCCCTCCCATTCATTGCCCATCATTTGTCAAATAGAAGATCTCATTCCTTCTTGACTCAATCCTTACTGCCTCTACCTTCGTTTAGGTCAATGCAATAGTCATCTAAATCATTGTGTTACCCTCCAAACCCAGTGGCTCTCAACCAGAAGTAACTCCGTCCCCCAGATGATAATTGGCAGTGTCTGCAGACATGTTGGTTGTTACAGCTGGAGTTAAGCTTCTGGCACCCAGTGGGAAGACACCAGCGATATTTCAAAATGCAAAGTCCTCTACCCCAACAAAGAATTATCTGGCTCAACATGTCAATAGTGCTGAGGTTGACAAATCCTACAACTGGTCTACCTCCCTTCAGTCTTGCTTCCCTCTAAGCAAGAGGAATAATCCTCTCTTAAAAATGAAATCGTATTTCAAGGTTATCTTTCAAATGTGAAATCATATCTTTTCATCTTTTAAAGGTTATCTTTAAATGAAATCATTATCTTTTAAAGGTTATCTTTTAAAAACGAAATCACAGATCTCTAGAAAAATCTGGGAGATAATGTTTATTTTTCTATCCAAATCCCACGCACATATGTCTTTGCAACAAGAATCTTTTCACTCCAGAGAAGGATGGGTCCTCAATTCCAAGGAGTCTACCTTTATTATGCTTACCCAACCAGAGTCATTTAATTGCCCTCTCTATGGTTGGTTTAGGAAAGGGCCTGAGAATAATTTGTATGACATCATATTCTCTACTCTTCAAAGGAGGCAGTGACAGATTTATTTCCAAGATGGCCTTAATAACTCCTACATTTCTTGTTTATGTGTACCCCTTTGCAATACGACTTAGTGGTTCTTCCCATCCCAAGATTAAATCTTTTCTTACCCCTTGAATTTGGGCTGTTCCTATAACCTGCTTTCACCAATAGAATGTTGTGGAGTGGTTTCGTGGGCTTTTGGGGGCTAGGCTTTGAGATGCCTTGTAACTTCAGCTCTCCCTTCCTTTGAACACTGCCTGGAGACTACCATGGGAAGCACCCCAGTCTAGACAACTGAGAGGGAGGACCACCTGGAGCAGGGAGACCAGCTGTCCCATTTATCGCAGCTGAGGCTCCATACAGGCAAGGGAGCTTCACATAGACCATCCAACCCGTTAAGCCACCAATGGACTGACTTCGGGAGAATGGGTGAGTCCAGGACAGAGCAGCAGAAGTTCCCAGCTAAGCCCAACCCAAACCGCTGATGCACAGAGACCTTAACACCTAACATGGTGATTGTTACAGGCCACTGATTTTTTTTTTAAGATTGTATTTATTTATTTGACAGACAGAGATCACAAGTAGGCAGAGAGGCAGGCAGAGAGAGGGGGCAGGGGGAACAGGCTCCCCGCCGAGCAGAGAACCTTGATGCGGGGCTCGATCCCAGGACCCTGAGATCATGACCTGAGCTGAAGGCAGAGGCTTTAACCCACTGAGCGACCCAGGCACCCCCAGGCCACTGATTTCTTATATAGTTTGTTATGCCTCAATAAATAACTGATGCAAAGACCTGAGGACGGAACATGGCCTTTCTCTCCTTCTACCCTTGGATACTATAGTGTGAGGAAGCAATATCTGGCTTTTTCTAGTCATTCTGAGAGATGTGCGTGGCACAGCAAGAAGACCAGAGTAGAAAGAAAAGAGTCTGATACTGTCTGATATGCCTGAGCTGCTGAACTAACCTCCCTGCTTCTAGACTTCTTATGGGATAAACCATAATGAAGTCCCCTTATTGTTTGAGCTAGTTTCATTTAATCTTTCTCTTACTTGAAGATAAAAGTATCCTTCCTTGGACTTCGATTATCCTTAGGATAAAATTAAAGTTCATGGATGATCTGGTCCCTGCTTGTCCTCCAGCTTCATCTCTCAACACTCCCCACCTTGCTCCTCACTTGGACTGGCACACTCACCTTGAACTTCAAGGCTCAAAGGAGCCATGCTCTCCCTGTCTTGCTCAGGGCCTCCACATGTCTTATTCCCTCTGATAGGAGCGCTATTAGCCTCCCCCCACCATCACACACCATCACACTACCTTTAGTAGTTTTTTGTGACATTTATATTAATAGTTCTACAAAGTTTGCCTACCAATAATACTAGGCTAGCCTCTCTGCCCATTCCCCCCTCCTCCTAAAGGCAATCACTCTTACTTCTTTTAACTAAATATTTTGACAATTGCTTCCATGTCTCTAAATTATAGATTTGTACTGCTACTTGCTGACTTTTTTAGTTTGGGGTTTTAGACATTTGTCTATTGACCTGTCGCTATTACAGAAGATTCATGATCTTCTCTTCTGTTTCTAACACATGAATATATATACAGGCATGCTTTTTACAGCTGAGTCATGAGTTCACTATAATTTCTTTGTTTTTCTTACTTTTTTTTGTTTCCCCTAAAGTTAATAATAATCTTGCAGGGTTTCTTAATTTTTTTTTCTGTATTTATCAGTTTAACTCCAAATCCTTCATCAATTTTGCAAATCTTCTCTTGAGATGTTGAAACAGAGCAGGAATTCTCTCAATGGAACCTTTTCTGAAGAAACCTCTTCTAGAGGTACCCGGGTGGCTCAGTGGGTTGGGCCTCTGCCTTTGGCATGGGTCGTGATCTCAGTGTCCTGGGACTGAACCCTGCATCTGGCTCTCTGTTCAGCATGGAGCCTGCTTCCTCCTCTCCCTCTGCCTGCCTCTCTGCCTACTTGTAATCTCTCTCTGTCAAATAAATAAATAAAATCTTTAAAATAAATAATAAATATAAATAATTTTTTAAAAAAAGAAACCTCTTCTAGAACCTTCTGCGGGATCCACCTTGGACTGTTGGAGCTCCTTAGCTGGTAAATTGCTGCTCCCCAGGACCTCCCTTCACCATCACCTTGAGAATTCCCTTTACCTCGCTCTTGTGTCTCTCCTATTCTCTACCGTCCTCTTTGTGGTTGGTCCTGTTTATTTATTTATCCTGACAATTGATTAGAGTCTGAGAATGGGAATTTTGAAAGCTTCTGGCAGATGAGAAATAGGCTGGTTAGGTTACCCAGAGAAGGTCCTTCAGTCCCCTGCATGGAAGGCGAAGGCCTGGCTGTTCCACATCTACAAGCTGAATGCAAGAGGGCTGCAGGATTGTCTCAACGTCCAGTGTTGTACACAGTCCCCCGGTTTCACTGTGGTAGCTCCACCCTCCATGGAGATCAGACTCTCTCTCTCCAGAAAAAAACAAATCCTCCTTCTCTCACCAGGGTTGGTGGTTGTTGAGATCTGGGAATCTGACTACTTTAAAAACCAACTTTCAACCAGTCCTCATCTTAGCCTTTCTGATGCTCCCTCTCCTACAAGTTCCAGATAGTACCCACCTCTGAGCTGTGGGTCCCGCATACACTGAGTTGGATTTTATCTGCCACTTCTGCCAAATCATCAGTTCTCTCATCCATCTGCTTTCCAGGTTACAAAATTTTGTAGTTATTGCTTGCTTTCCTCTTCTTCCTTTCTTTTGGGGCTTAAGATTTTAAGATTCTAAAATCACTTTAGAATCGTTTTATGGGGAACTTGGCAGGGAGTTAAAGCGTTTCATCTTCCATCTTTGCACAGAAATCTTCAAATCCCTTCTGCTTTTTGTTTAACAACGTTACTTCCTCTGAACTGACCCCCCAGCCTGTGTTAGGTGCCTCTGCTGTGTCTCCCCCTTACCGCCCTGTGCTCCTCCCATCATGCATGTGGACATGGACGTGGGTGGGACTAAACCACAAATTTATTTGTTTCTTTCTTTCCCTTTAAACTTTTATTCAGGGGAGATAATCTTCCCCATCCCTGGAAGGAAAATTGGCAGATCCCCACGATTTCCTACTTACTCACATGAAAGAGTCAGCTCTGTGATCACTTAATTCACAAAACTAGATTGACTAACTGGAATGTTTTCTGCCCAAAATATCAGGCAATGCCTCAACCTTCAAAGTTAAGAATGTCCTCTCTTGCCTTTGCTGAGTGCTGCAGTTGACAGCAGCCTGACTTCCAAGAAGGGGGTGTGACCGGTGTTTGTCTTGTGTCTCCCTGATGGCTTCTTTTCCGTTTCAACAGCAGCTCACGTGGCTGTGGGCAGAGGCAAAAGCAAGCAGAATGGCCAGATTTAACAAAGAAAAATACTGGTTAGGTAACTTCAAGCTCTCTGGTCCAACAAATGATGATTGATGACTTTCTTCCTTAAAGGTTGTAGTTTTGTTTAGTTTTGTTTCGATGCTTAATTCTTGGGGATTCCCATCCCCAGGGACTCCTCACCTACAAATCACAAGATGAGCTAAAGGGGGTGTGTTCTGTCTGGAAGGCCTGCAACCAGCTCTGCACAATCCGGCCCTTTCTCCCATGGGATGCATTCTTGCATCTTCTACTTTAGAAACCCCAGGCATGTAGGCTGTCCCCTGTGCTGTGCGAATGCCACTTCTCACCCCTCCATCGCCCTCTAGATTTCCCAGGTTAGAGCTGGACCCCAATCTACAGTGGAGCCCATTCTCAGAACACACAGCAAATGCTCCAACCCATCCTACCTTCAGGGCAAAAATTTCGGACTTGTAACACTGTTTCCTCCAAGGCAATCCTTCTCAAATGCTTCTTTCTGCTCAACAGACTTGTACTTCATACAGCCTTTCACCCGATGAAGGGTCCAAAATTAAAGGAATGAATTCTAGCATATTACTTTATAAATAAATTCTGTGTCAGGCAGAGCCTGTTTCAGGTTGACTTTGATTTCTCATGTTTATTATATTGACGTCTTGGTCAAAACAGAAGCAGAAAGAGTTCATTTTCAAAATTCTTTTTCATTTGGTTACTTGTCTCTGTCTACCTGCTAGTTCATAAAACTCACTGTGGATAAGGAGTCATCAGAGCATCTCTAGTACCTGACACATATGCGGCATACAGACTGTAAGTACTTTCTGGTTGATGAATGAATGAATGGACGGATGGATGGACGAATTGATTATTACTGGTTTTCAGCAATGGACTGTAACACAACAAATGGTTATTAATTATTTCTCCCCTCTCTACCCAGCAGAAATACCAGTTTCAGCTTCAATTTGCAGTTGTAAATTAAACAGGAAAAGCAGAATTATTAAGTCTTAAGACAAGTTACCAATGAAAGTCTTTAAAAGTTCTTTTTCAAAGAATTTAACATGAACTCAAAAATCTCCTCTCTCAAGAGCTTCAGAGGTCATCCTTGATAAGAAGTCAGATAAAACACCCAACTACGGAATACTCCAACACCATGCTTCTATGAAAATACAACAGCTTTGTCTCATTTTTATGAAGAAATTAAAACTAGATTAACAGAAAAATAACTTGGTCAGGTCTCTTTTTTATTGTTCAAGCCAAGTGAAACATGAAAAGTAAACAAATTATATCCTATCCTAAATTCTATGATTCTATGATATGAATAGTGGAAAAGAGGCTGAACTTTTCAAATACTTCCAGCAATAATTTTGCAATTCCTGGTTATAAGCATTTGGAACATATTACATTCAAATTTCTGTACTGAATCATTCCCCATTAATACTAAATTTAATTTTAGTTATTCAAAAAGAAGCATAGAAGTTTATAGAGAATTATAAACTTTGGGTCACATAAAATTTACCTGATGTAAATATCCACCTCAATGTACTTTTTTCCAACTTATTATGGAATTTATGAAAATATCATATGTATAGCCACTTGCTTCCTAAAAAGATTTGAGGTAGAGTTCAATAGATAGCCAGTTAGACAGGATAAATATAAGAAATAACAAAGGCTGTAGACAGAATGATGCTTATATATTTTGAGTCCAAGATGAGGTTTTGCTACACTTAAAGATGAAATTTAGCTCTAAAATTTCTGATAGCAAGTCAAAAGAAGAAACCTACTGTCCTCTACTGAATCTGCCATCATGTAAGAGGAAAAACACTGGCTCTTCCAGGGTCACTATTGTAGTTTTTGTACTAAAGTCCAGGAATAATTTGTCGTATGAGTCTTTATGAAATAATAGCTCACATATATTGAATGTCTATTATGTACCTAGTATTATCCTAAGCTCTTTATATGTATTAATCATTTAATCATAACAACACTGCAAGATAGATTATTATCCCTGCTTTCCAGGTAAGCAAATCAAAGCTACAGAGAGATAAGTTGCCCTCAGTTACAGTTGGAAAGAAACACCCCTAATCTGGACTCGAAGCTCCTTCTCCTGACAGCCACACAGCAGAAAATACTCATTGCTTGTTCCACCGATGACTCTGAATGTCTCCATTTCTTAAATCAACACTCAGTAGAAGCCAGGTTCATAAAATTGTACTTAATGAAAACATTTGCACTATTAAAAGTTAGCTAACAGAACTATTGGAACTTAGCTGAAGACACACAAATTAGTCATTCCTCAGTATACTATAGGAGTAGAGAACGGCACACGTATAGGAATAAAGATAATTATTACAACTCACACGTACTCAGTGTTTACTATAGAACAAACACTGTGCTGAATGGCTTTAGATGCATTACATAACGTAGTCCTCAACCAATCTTACGAAAGGAGGTATTTATTTGCCTATTTACTCAAAAATGATGATCACATACCTTCTACGTGGTAGATACGCCAAACAAGGAGTTATGGTGGTGAATCAGAGACTTATGTTTGTACATAAGTTGTACATAAGTACAAACAGAAATGTGACCACAAAAAGAGAGGGTATGGTGCCATCCCTTACAAGGAGATTGGGCATAGTCATGGAGGGCTTCATTGTGGAAGTGGCATTTGAAATGGGAGCTGAAGCTTATGTTGGAGTTCATTAGGTGAAGAGGGAGGAGGGAGAGGCTCTGGAACACAAGAAAACCCAGAGGGAGCAAGAGAGAGAAAGATGAATTTAAGCAACTTGCCCAACGTCAAACATTACTAAGGTAGAGAGCCTAGATTCAAAACCAGGTGTCTGTCACATTTGAGTTTGTGCTATTAACCCCCATAGGGTTGATGATTCCTCTGGCGAGGTGTTTCTCGTAGAAACACCTTTAGTTCTTTGAGAACTAAAATAGAGGTCAGGTCAAAACGGAGTCATTCAAGGGCATCGGGAATGCAAATTGCTGGTGTTCTGGAGGTATTTGAAAAAAGACTCCACTGGAGTCATTTTGTTCTTCTGTTTAATTTTCACAAATTCAATGATCGCCTTAGCACTAAATCAGAAAAAGAAAGAAATGTACCTTTAATACTAAAAGCAACTAGATCCTGCATTTCCCACTGAGTGCATGTCCTGGAAGGAGGGGGAACCAGGTGACCTGGGCCAGCTCTCCCTCTCGCCTCTACTCCAGGAGCCTCTCCAGTGAGAGCCAGGGCTCTGGGGTCTCCAGACACATATTCTGCATGCTTTTCCCAATCGTAAGCCATGTTTCCTGAACATTCCTTCCCTTCTCCAAGGCCAAGTGCAGGCTTTTCTGACCTCAACCGGAGCTTCCCCTCTCTCAACCTTCAACCAGGCAGATTGTTGGAAGTTTCCTCCTCGGAAGCTCACTTCTCAGGGCTATCCACGCTGCACCCTCCTCAGGCTGCTCCCAATTGGTGGCTTATTCGTTTGTTCCCCGCCCAGACCTTGAGTTCCTCCAAGGCACTGTCAATGTTTTAAGTTTCAGATGTGTGTCTTCCTAATGCCCAGCAGACAGTAAGTCTTCAGTACATTTTTGTGAACTGCTGAGAGAAAATTTATTTAAGCTGAGGAACTGTTTCTCCAGGGGACTTGTCTTCACACAGACCAGGGAAAGAATCTTTGGCTGCCCGAGGCACACTGACAATGAGCTTTCCTGTCCCATCCAGAAAAGACTCCAGTGTCTAAAGGACTCTTCTGTTTATTAACGAAGCTCTGGTCAGGAGGCTCACCAGCCGAACCCCAGACTCTGGTCAGATCCCAAAAGACTGAACCCACCGAGGTATTCTCCACGCTGGGGGGCTGGGCACACCCGCGACTCTGTCCCCACCCCACCCCAGGCCACAGTGTGTGAGGGGCAGGCACTAGAAATGCCAAAGAACTGCCTGGAAGCCAGAGGTGGAAATTTTGGAGTTTGTGATAAGAATGGACACTTAGTGATGAATTTCCTGCTTAGGAGATGCCCATCCTAATCCTCCAGAAGCTGAGATTTAAAGAAACACACCAAGGGTCATGCTATCTGGTCACAAAGACAGAGAGGGGGAAATGGGAAAGGACCTCCCAAAGCATCCTAATTCCTTCCCCTCACACTTGGCCAGAACCTGGAAGGAAGGGCGCCATCCTCCCCAGAGACTGGAAACCAAGAAGGCAAAGAAGTGGATCCTTGAGCTGGAGAAAGTGCGGCAGGAAATCCAGGCTGGGAATGTTTGTTTCTGATTGACCCTCAAACCCTGACGCGGCTGAGTTAGAAGCCAAGAGCTGACTAGTCCTCAAGCCCCAAGGCCCTTTGACATTTCCCCTCACTGAGAGGCTCCCTCCATCTGGCTTGGCCAGGGTAAGGATGGCATCACAGAGGAGAAGGGCCATCGGAAAGGGAGCTGGCACAGAGAGCTTCCTGCCCAATGTCCAGGAAGGAAGAGGCAACCAGAAATCTGCAGACTGGGTCTATCCCTCCCACATGGTATATTGACCAATAATATAGTGCCTTGCAAGCTCAAAAAAAAAAAAAAAAAGGGGGGGGTGCCAGCATGGACCTGGAGAGACATTTTGTAAGCTTCCCTTTCATACCTCGACAGTAAACATCCCTGGACCCCTATCCTCACAAGCAGCCATGGGCCAGAGCTAAGGAGCTCGTTCTCCCTCCGGATGAACTGTGTCTCTGGACACAGAGGTATGCTCTCCCCACTCCATACTGTCTCCCCCAGCAGGTCCCCTTGACCTATGACTGTCACCTTCCAGATTCCTGGAGCCATTTGTGATTGTATTCCCCATGGCCAGTGAGCAGAGAGGCAAGGTTTCTGGCAGTGTGTTACAGCAAAGCTCTGGTGCTACTGAAGAAATACGTTAATTAGTGTCGGGTTTTGTCTTTCTCCCCCATGTGGGAGCGTGCTTGTGGAATTGATTTGCAGGTGCTACAAATAAATCTAAGGGTAAAGGGAAACTAAGTAGAGAAAACAGAATTCCTTTCAGGGATTGCTATCCTGAATGAGGCAAGAAGAAATTATTAAACCCGGGGGAAGAGGTAACAGGAAGAGAGGAAGAAAGGGTTGTAAGAGCTGGTAGCTCTGGGGGGAAGGCCATTCCCTGGAACGTGACTCCTCTCAGTGACCCACCACACCTGCCAACCACCCCCACCTCAGTCAGGAAGGCTTGAGTAAAAGAGAGGGAAAGGGAGCGAAGAAAGGAGTGAGGAAGGGGCAGGGGGTGGGAGCGGGGTTGCCAAGAAGGAGAGCTACCTAGACATGAGTTTCTTCTAGAACCTGGTGCAGTCACTGAATTCTTTCTTGAAGTTTTGGCTAAACCCAGCAAGAGCAGCCAGCATCAACATTAGGGCCCAGAGATAGAAAGACCCCCAAAAGACAGCTGTGGGGGCTTACAGAAATTAAAGTGAGAGTTCTGGACTCTCAAGACCTGGGAGGCAGCGTTTCAAGCCAAGTTGAAGCAGGTCTCAAAGTTATGGGGCCTCCATCCCAACTGACCTGCAGGTCGCGCTCACCAACACGTCACCCGGAAAGAAACCTATCTACTCTCCCTTTTCAGCCTCAAGGCAGGTCACAAGGTAGGCTCCAGGTATGACAAAATCAGTAGGCAACTTTCTATTAAAACAGTCTCTCGGGGCGCCTGGGTGGCTCAGTGGGCTAAGCCGCTGCCTTCGGCTCAGGTCGTGATCTCAGGGTCCTGGGATCGAGTCCCGCATCGGGCTCTCTGCTCTGCAGGGAGCCTGCTTCCTCCTCTCTCTCTCTCTCTCTCTCTCTCTCTGCGGCTACTTGTGATCTCTCTCTGTCAAATAAATAAATAAAATCTTTAAAAAAGAAAAGAACAGTCTCTAGTTTCTAACGTTTTATGGAAAAAAAAAATTAGAAACCTTTGAACGTGTAATCCCCCTCACTGACACACATGTGCCTACAAATACACCCACCCACACATACACACACACACACACACACACACACGTCCCTTCTCTAAAAACAAATGGCAGTACCAACCACATGTATCTTGATGGTGTGACAAACTTGTCCACATATATTCTAGAAGGATTACAATGATTTTGTGGGGAAAGGAGAAAAAGGAAAAGAACAAATAAATCTGATGTAGGATAATTGCCCTACCGGTGATCTCTTGGGATTTACAGTCTAATTTTTTTGTTTGTTTGTTTTCACTTTTCAGCTGTTTTTGAGAAGACGCTTCCCAGAGGCCAGGTGTTAAGGACCAGAGTGTGACTAACTGGCAGTCAAAATGATGTTGATGACAATGAGCAACAATGGTAATCAGAAGAAATAACGGTGCCGGTGCCGATAGTAACAATCCAGGAGGTGCCATCAGAGCAAACTGTTGCCATGGAAACAGTGAAAAGGAGGGTGGGGGGAGACGGAGAAGATCTTTTACAATAGAATGCTGGGTTCCTGCAACTTCTAAGAATGAGCTCCTATATTGTAGTATCTTAACGAGGATTCAGATAAACAGCAATCTTTTGTGATTATACACAGTGGAGTGAAGGACAAAATGGCTTGCCAAGATTAGAAAGACTGTGCCAGGGTTGATGGGCTGGGATATTTGCCCTCAGGTTCCACCTCAGAGAAACAGCTGCACAACCTCCTTTTAGGGACAATTCAGACCAGCTGCACAAGAAGGAATATATACAACAAAATGAAAAAAAAAATGAATAAAAAGCATGGTGTTTCTTTTCCATCTTCACAGCTGTCCAGACAAGTTCAAGTCTAAGTGTACACACACTGCTCTTTAAGGCACAAGAGAGGAACTTAACGAGTCCCAGGATGAAATGTGCATGAATAGAAAAATCACTCCAGCTACTTCTAAAAAACACAAAGGAAATATTGGTGTAGAGAGAGGTAAGAACATCTATCTGGATTGCTTCTGAGCTTGGCCATTCTACCCTCGGGGTATTTTTTTGTTTGTTTGTTTGTTTGTTTAAAAACGTTCATCACAATGTTATACAATTATATATGAAAGCATTCTGCATGTTAGGCCATATCCTGGCAAACCCTTGCGAAGACAATTGCTCTCATTTCTGGAGATTTTAGCCTATCTGCAACTGACTATGAGGAGAGCCAGAAGAATGTTGAAAAAGAAAACCAAACCTGGAGGGATGACAATTCCAGACTTCAAGCTCTATTACAAAGCTGAAATCATCAAGACACTATGGTACTGGCACAAAAACAGACACAAAGATCAGTGGAACAGAATAGGGAACCTAGAAAGAGACCCTCAACTCTATGGTCAACTAATCTTTGACAAAGCAGGAAAGAATATCCAATGGAAGTGAACTGTGAGAAACTTCCAAAAGCAAGCCCATGGGAGAGGTGTGCCAGTCCCTTGCCAGCCATGGAGCCCAAAGCAAGGATACCTAAGGAAACCCCTCTGAGTATGGTGGCCTCACCAAACTTGGTTTCCATCAGTGCTCAGAGCCCGACATCCATAATGGCAGGTGCTTCACAGGCAAGAACAGTTTTCCTTACTCGTCTTCATACTTCACATGATTCTAGAATGTTCTCCATTCCCTTTCCCATCTGTGACATTATACCACTAATTTCTCTTTTTTCCCCCCTTATGCTGAATAAATCTCTTATGATGATAGAGATATGCTATCATATCAGCAGCATGGAAGTTAACCTAAGAAAATAATAATTTAAATGTACTCACCTTTTCATTTTGCTCTTCTTTCCAATCCTTCAAGGGGTTAGGTGGAATATGGTGTTCTTGCCTTTCTCTAACTTGGAATTAATAATACGAAACCCATCTTTACAATGATACTCTGAAAGAGCCACAAAACATCTTCTAGTGGAAGCCACCATTTTTGAAGCCACATAGAACTGCATTTGAGGGGTGCCTGGGTGGCTCAGTGGGTTAAAGCCTCTGCCTTCAGCTCAGGTCGTGATCCCAGGGTCCTGGGATCAAGCCCCACATCGGGCTCTCTGCTCAGCAGGGAGCCTGCTTCCTCCTCTCTCTCTGCCTGCTTCTCTGCCTATTTGTGATCTCTGTCTGTCAAATAAATAAATTTAAAAAAAAACTGCATTTGAGTCCCAGTTTCACAGTTTACCTGGAACCTTTATCGTTCTAAACTTCACTTCCCTCCATAGAAGGAAAAATGATGATGTCACCAAAGATAGTGGAAGAAATGAAGAAAATATAGACATGACATGCCTTGTCCATTGTGAGTGCTCATTGTTTTTATTGGAGGTGACCAGTGGACATCTGGTGACAGTCACTGTAGACATCTGTTCACTCAAATGGGAAGATGGTACAGCAGCATCATTCTAGAGTTTTGTGTGGTTGGTTCCTTTTCTAACCAGGAAGGGGCACATCTGTTGGACCAGATTGGCTCACAGGGCTTGCAGATGGAAGAAGGAGGTTCCACCACCTCGGTGTCGGCCCAGTGTGGAGGGCAGGGGTCTTTGGTCCCTCTTAGAGTAACCTCTGCAAATGTCCCTGAAGTCACCACCCCTTAAGGGTTGCCCCAAAGGTTAGCAATGATGAAACCTTGTAAGGACAAACAGCCACTTTCATGACTGCAGCCTGGAGGCATCTAACCAAAAAAGAATATACATTATTCTGATTTGAAAATATCTGTGATTCCCAGACTGGGCTCCAGCTTGCTGCTGAACTCTTACAGAATAGCCCCTTCCTTGGACCACCTTCCTGGTATTAATTTAGAGTTCCACACACGATCTAGAACACAGGCTTTAGCCCCGCTCCAACCCTAATGATTCACTTTTCCCATTTGTTCCAAGTTGCAAAAGGAGACCCTGAAGTAGTATAAAACACATATTCACTCATCAAAGTTTCTGCTCCTTAAGTCACTTTGATTTCACTAAAAACGATCATTCAAAGGACCTTTTGCAAGCTGATATCCCAAACAAACGGACTAGCATGAAGCAGGAGTGATTTGAATTCTAAGAGACTTTTTCCCTTGATATAAGCTTTTGTAGTAGAGGTTGTGATGCTTAGGATAGATGAAAGGAAGCCAGTTGCTTCAGTCCGAAGGACTGAAAATCAAATTTAATCATCCAGTGTTAGGAGTTTAGCTAAATGAACACAGAGCAACGTCTCATCCCTCCCTTCTTTCATGAAGATGTCTATTTTGTATATTCTGAAGGCTGATGTCACGGGGTGAACCAGCACTAGGGGCCCCTGGGGAAGGGTCAGAGGGCTCCCAGTCAGGGTTGGCCCTCTCATGAGGTAGAACAGGCCATCACCCAGGGCTGTGAAATATTATGAGCAACAAAAATGCGTAGTGACTGGGTATTCTCTGACTGCAGGCTTGAAGGCACCAACATTTTCCAGTCCGCCCCGGGCAACGAAAGTCTTTGTCTGCACCTCTCAATTCAACCAGGAACATACAATATTGATTCCTAACATGAAATGATGGAGGGTTTTTTTTTTATTTTTGAATATGGATATTCTCCATTATTTATAATGCATATGTCTTTTAGGGAGGAAAAAAAGAAAGAATAAACT
This sequence comes from Lontra canadensis, assembly GCF_010015895.1. NCBI lineage: Eukaryota > Metazoa > Chordata > Mammalia > Carnivora > Mustelidae > Lontra > Lontra canadensis. Next base: position 18,539,838 of record NW_022631011.1, read on the forward strand.
AGAAGGAATTTGAGAAACTCTCCACTCAGAAGTATTCTAATACACAGAATTCATTAATGTATACAGTCTTGTTACCTGAATAAAGGCTCACTGACTCCCAAGACAAGTCCCTATTTTAAGGGACAATATGCTACAAATGTGTAAAGACAGGAGGCATTATCTAAGGGCTACCATTCTTTATGCTGATACAATAAAATACAGAAGAGCTGCTCAGTGACACAAGGCCCCATATGTCTGGGTATAATGATTCAAAAGCCATCTCTTGAACAGCCTCCATGCAACTGGGAAATATTAACCGAGGTTCTCATTGCCCTTTATAAAATACACTGGTTGGAGCCCATGGACTGCCAAATCCACCCAACCAGTAGACCACTCGTTACCACCCGCCCCCAACAATTCTGCCCAGGCCCCTGAGTTCGATGCTTAGCAAGAGAAGGAGGTCCTTCCTCCTAAATCCCGGGATGCTAGTTATACTTGTTACTGTAATTATGCAATTTAAGCATTATTAAAAAAATTAATATGAACACAAAGATCAAAAGATCTATTTCTATAAAAAACACTTTAAATGTGTTGAAAAAAGACAATAAAAGTCGGCTGCTTTAAAAATACTTTTGTACGGTGAAGTGTGTAAACCTGGCGATTCACAGACCTGTACCCCTGGGGAAAAAAATATATGTTTATAAAAAATAAAATTTTAAAAAAATACTTTTGTATTCAGTGCAAGCAAACCAACCATAAAAAACTGAGGGAGAAAATTATAAAAATCTAGATAAGTACTCCTCTCGGGTTACCTTGTAAGTTTCTGTAAATTTCTCCCTTCACATAAGAGAGTGACCATTGTGAACGATGCTCTGAGTGTAGCTTGTGCATGAAAGCCAACGAACAACATGAATCAGCAGGTCCCCACTTAAGGATGAGGTCTTGACCTACTTCCCAAGGCTGGTGAATTAGGCTATAATTATGGTTTCAAGTTTAAATAAGGCCCATAAGATTTGTGCAAGCTCTTCTTTAATGATTCTTTTCCTTAGCTGACTTTTTTGATTGAGCAATCAACTAAGTATTCTATTTTGGTCAAAGAAGAAGAATGTAATTATATTGCACACAAAAATGGTATTTTGAGGTTGTACCGAGGTAATTTCTCTTTTATTCTTGGGAACACCTTCATTTTGAAAGATACAGAAATACTGTGTATGTCCTTGGTAGTCATCTTGCCAATATGCTGACCTTGGTATTTCCAGCTCAGATGGTATACAATTCCCTTCTCTACTGAAGAGTTACTATCTTTGTGCCTCTCCTAAAGATACAATAAAAATAACATGGAATATGGCCCTTTAATCTTGGAGTCATAAAGGAAATGTTGAGGGACAAGGGCTCAAATCACTCCCAGGTGAGACAGCACAAGTTAAGAAATGATAGGAGATACAATTTTCCATGTGCGAGGCTTCTTCTTGCAGAACAATAAAGGCAAATCACAGACTGGACCAAGGTCACTGATTTTTGCTTTGACTTAATCTATTTTATTTTAGATTCTGGGAAACAAAACATGGCAACATGCTTCAGTCTCCGTCTTGGTCCAGAGAATCTGTGACTATTTCTATATAGAAGATTGGAGACTTTCAGGATGATGGTTTGAGGCTGTCACAGTGAAAATGACCCAGCTGCAAATTCATTTCCAAATACCCAGTCCTTGTGGATGTCTTTAATGATTAGACAACTGAACCAAATCTTGTTCATTGGAAATTATGGTTACTGCCACATCGACCATACATGATCCGATCGGTTTACTCACCAAAGAAAAAGCTGATTTGTTTCACCTAACTTATGTTGTCTGTGTCACATATATATACTAGTGACATGGGGGAGGACACATTGTTAGATACTTAATCACTTTATAACCTTTCCCCATAAATAGAATAAAATCCTATTATGACATGGTTTGATATATCCAGATTAGGAAATATCCCAGTTAAAATTCTATAATACAACGTTGCTTTCCATATCTCCATCTCAGGACTCATCTTCTCTTTATATACCCACCATCTCTCTGGCTTCTTTGAACCAATGATGATGACTACAGCCATGTTTCTCAACTTCATGGTCTTGGTCAAACTACTCTCCTGGTAAACTCTAAGAAAGATCCACCCTGAAAAGGAGAGCCGCCTTGAAACCACACCATCCAGGTGGTGATTCCCAGGATCCCCAAAAGCTCTCTGCCACCCCCACACAGTCATCTTTGTCTCAGCAGGCTGCCAGGAGGCAATCTTGGATGTGGACTGTGCTTGCATGACAGCTGCCTGCTGAGAGATGGTACCCACCGCCCCCCAACCCCACCCTGTGCTTCACCCATCCTGACTCACCAGGAAGGAGATAACAGAGAGCTTGCATATTGGCCACCTGCTTATTTTTCTTTTAAACCCAGAAAGTCCCTGGAAGACATGTAGCTCCACTGGAAGTGTTCCAAAAGAAACTTGATTGACAGAGTTGTGCTTTCAAAATGGAGGAAAGACATGAGTGGGAGGGAGGATGTTTTTTAAAAAAAAGGGAAGTCACGGAAAGAAAAGGGTCGGGGGGAATGGCATGGTTTCTATAAAGAAATTAACTACTAGAGCACCTGGGTGGCTCAGGAGGTTGAGCTCTTGTTTTGGGCTCAGGTCAAGATCTCAGGGGTCATGAGATTTGGCCTGTGGCTTCCTGCCCAGTGGGAGTCTGGGTATTCTCTTTCCCTCTGCCTCTTGCCCCACTCACGCTTGCTCTCTCTCTCTCTCTCTTTCTGTCTCTCAATTAAATAAATAAATGTTTAAAAAAGAAATTAACTACTATTTTTAAAAAAGATAAATATGAATAAAAGAGGTGGGGGGGCACTGATGGAATAGGTATAATTTTTTTGAGACGACTATAAACACACTCAGAGAAAACTCTGGGAATGACAAATGTAAAATAGCGGGGGAGGGGCAGACCAGCGCCAGGACCACCACACACCATGGACAGGAGGTTTTTTTTGTTTTGTTTTGTTGTTGTTGTTTTTAGATTTTTATTTATTTATTTGACAGACAGAGCTCACAAGTAGGCAGAGAGGCAGGCAGAGAGAGAAGAAGAAGCAGGCTCCCCGCTGAGCAGAGAGCCCCATGTGGGGCTTGATCCCAGGACCCTGAGATCATGACCTGAGCCGAAGGCAGAGGCTTTAACCCACTGAGCCACCCAGGCACCCCTGGACAGGAGGTATTAAAATACGTATTCAGTTGGAGCCTAAAGCAGGGACTCCTCCAAAGTCTGGAAATATGAGCCTTCCTCCGATCCCTGCACAAAACCACAGAGAGTGATCTACAATGTAATACTGATACTATGCTTTTTTCCCCACACATGGCACACCCAGTTTAAAGCAGACCTGAGAAAGCAAATATATCTGCATTTGTAGTGTAGTTCATTGTAGCAGCAGTTATAACAGCAAAAAAAAAAAAAAAAAGTGGGGGGGATGCATAGTACAAGAAAACAAGCATCAGTAGAAAAATGGTGAAATCAATTGTGACACATAGATCCAATGGGATACTATGTAGCCATTTGGGGTTCAGAAAATGAAACGAAAATTGGAGGGGTTATGTGTGTGTCTTATAAATGCAGAGGAAATGAGACAAAGAGATTTCTAGAACCACAGGAAATGAAACAATATAGGAAAGAATTGGAAGAGACACGCACCATGCATAACAAGGATGGCTTCTGATAGAGAATCAAATCAGAACTAACAAGGCATATTTTTTAACTCTTATTTATAAAACTCAATATTTATATAATTATGTATTTCTTATATTTTAAAAATATGTAGACATTTTGTTACCATAGTCCTAAACTCACTCTGGGCAGGAACCACAAATCCCAGCATCCTAAGAGTTTTTAGGGTGGAACCTGTGGACCTGTGGACACAGCAGGGGGTCCCTGTTAAGAGTCAGCCAGCCCCAGGGAAGGCAGTACACGAATCTGTGAGCACACCTAATCTCCCAGGGTCTCCAAAAGAAGAAGCTGCCTGATACAATTCCTGGAGTTTACCACCACATTGGGCCAAAATGCCTCCCCTGTGACCGTCAAAATAGAGAGCTGGAATATCAAAATTTATATCTCCTTCCCAAGAACATACCATATGGAAGAATTAGAGAAACTGGCGTGATATAGCTTGGAAAATTTCATTGCTTATTTAAATTAGAATGTATGGATTTCGGGGGTAAATAAAAATCCTCTGCAAAATAGTGAGAACAACTAGACGTACTGCTTTTATTACTTTTTGCCCTGCTTGCCCCCACAACCATTCAGGACGATTGAAAAGTAGTATGTTCTATGTAGCAGTCTGCAATGGAGAACGACATCTTTAATCTTTCATGAAGAACCTACTTGGAAACAAGGGGAGTTGAGAGTCTGTTTTTAATATAAATTGTTGTTGCTGTTGCTATTTTGTTTCAATTTTCTGCTAACAAGGTAACTTCGTTAACGCCCCTGCGTGAGATTATGTGTCCTATTTCTCAGTCCTCACAGAAACATCCACCTCTTTTCATAAGGTAACTTTGATGCGATTTCTACATTCATTTTTGTCTCCACACAATACTTCATGTATTCATTCAATGACCTTTTGAGCATTTACCTCCTATATTCCAGGAACTCTGATGTAAAGTGTGAAGACTCTTCGTAAAGCGGAAAGTGCTGTTCAGATATCAATGGCTGTTTCTGTCTGAGCGGCCATTTCCCATCCCAGACTTCTGTACTGCAGTTACTGGCTACTCTTGAGGAAAAAAAAAAAGAGAGAGAGAGAAAGAATAGGAGAAGTTTCAAGGGGGTGATAGATAAATTTCAGCCACTTCCACCTTTTTTCAAGATTATCACAGAATATGAAACCCACAGCAAAGGCAAAAGGACTCATCAGGGTGTTGAAACGGAGTGGGGAATGTTGGTTAGGCAGCACCACCTAATGGCTGCTGGACAGAACCTGTATCCTCTACCTTGGGAACCAGCATCGCTTTTTCCTCAGTAGATTTCAGGATATACGCAGCATAGACGCTAGTATTCAGACCAGTAGCAAAAGAGCCCTGCTACCTAGACCTCCTGAGGGTCGAAATATAAGACACTGTCGTGCCTGTTTAGATTCAATGGTGGCCTCTCAGCCTCCCCAAAGCCCATAAATTCAGGACACCACAACTAACAAGACCTTGTGTTCTGTTTCCAGGTACTGCTTTTCATTCCTGCTCCAGCCAATGAAAGGGAAGTAGGAACTTCCTAGAAGAAACCCTGCTATAACTTAGCACACATCTGAAAAAGAATGTCAGGGGAAATGCAGGCTGAGATTCTCTTTCCAAAGATTATCATCGAAGAACGTAATGATTGAGATGAGGGATAATGTCCCTTCCTTCTCATTATTCAACACAGATCTAGAAGAAATACTTCCTTCTGCTCTTTCTGCTCTAACCCTAACCTATTATCATCCGCAAGCTGTGATGTATACCTACACACCAGAAAGTACAAAGGGATGTTATTTATTGGGTTCATCCAGGGAAACTGCCAATTTCATATTTTCACTCCCCCCCCGGGGGGGGGGAAGACTGGCAACATCTGATGTATGCAGTGATCTTTCCACCTCTCCCATCCTCTCTCACTGCTGCTGAACCTGGTCTTTTGTCTTCAAGGCTTTTAATTCCTTATTCTCTGCCTCCTCACTTAATCCCCTGCTATTCTTGCTCCATTTTCCCAGATATGCTTTCAAAATGCTGGTTTTCTGGAACCCATTCATCCACATCCATACCCTCCTCTGCAATTTTTAGTCTCACATTATTCCACTTAGCCATTTTGCTTTGGGTTGCCATTTTGAACCACAGACCATTGTTGCAGGACTGGACAGGGCATGGAGATACACATAATTGAGTAGATTGGATCTGCAGCTTATCCTTGCCATCTAATTCCACCTCACGGGGTCCATTGAGCAATCTCTGTCTGAGCAAAGACTGTCTCTACTGATCCCTTTTAACTCTTCACAGCTCTTCAGATTCTTTTCCACCTTCTCAAGCCCCGACCAAACCACAACCAGATTACCTTGTTACCCTACTTCATTGAGGTAACAGTAACTTCAATTTGATCCCCCTCAATTATCATCCCTTAAGCCTCAGATTTCTCTACTTCCCATTGTATTCCCCTTTTGTCCTTATTCAGCCAGAAGTATGCTCAAAAGCTAGTGTTTTTCCTCATGGTTTTATCTGCCTCCATCTCTCCTCAGGTACTAAGGATCTTTGTGGATCAATGGCTTTCTCCAGTCTTTTCCTCAAACCTGGCAGTCACAGCCCGCCACCTTCAAGCTGCAGCCATCACCTTCAGTCTTACCTAAACCGATCTCTCTGATCATACTTGACCTCTACATACCCTGCCTGGGCCTCCATGGATTATTCTCTGCTCTGAAACAAACCTTGCTCTCTTCTGCTCCTGTGCTTTTGTCCAAGACATTCTCTCCTCCTCAAATGCCCTTCCCCTAGTCTGTACCTGTTGTGGTTCTACACCTCCTCTCCAAGGCCTGAGCCAAGGCCCTTCATCCCCCTAGATGTTTGCCCAGCTGGGAACATTCTCTCTTTCCTTTGTTTCTCTAAATGAAATCCATTCATACTTTTATTATAACATGTTTCAGACTTTCTCTCTCTCTCTCTCTCTTTTATGTTAGAATCCCCCCTGTCTGTCTGCCCTGTGGGAGCTGAGCCTTGGGAGATCTCAGTCTCCACGAAATTCATCTCTATAATCTCCACATTATTCAGCCACTGCAGTGATGGCTGGTTGGCTTGGGAGTAAATTATTTTGTCTATAAATAAAATAAGCATAGCATGGTGCTAATGAGGAGTGACTGAAGTTAAAACTGATTTTTAAAGGAGGAAGAAAAGACGCCATTAAACTTTGCATGAAGAGAAGTTCATCCCCCCATCATGGACTGTGTCTCCAACCAGTACTCCAGCAAATATATCATCTTCCAGGAAACCCCTGTAATTTCTCCCAAAATGGAAAACCTTATTCACAGGCAGAGTGGTGAGAGAGTTTCACTAACTCAAGCTTCATTCATCATCACTACTATAAATACAGCTCAACGGCATGTCCTGCTGACAGTAGGTCAATAACATCAACACTCACATGAAGGACGACTCTGGCAAAGGACAGACTAGGCTGGAAAAAAAAAATACAAGAACAAATATTCACTTGTCTGATGCCAGTTTCTGAACCATCCCAGAACCCAGCCTCTTCATGCCTTAGAAGGCCTTGGGATGAGGGTAGGAAAATGGGAACTGCAACTTCTAGGGGATTGAAATGAAAGGGAGGACTCACTAGAACCTGCTGGTCCCCAGCCAGTGACTTTCCATGTTCTGCGACCTGATCTCTGCTTCCTGGATGCTGGCGAGACCTCTTCATCCTCTTGACGTGATCTGCAGCTTCTCCCTCCCATCCTCGGCCACACCCTGGTGGTCAGCCTGCTCTTTCTCAGCCAGCTCCATGCTTCACTTGGTTAGGACTGTCAGAACCCAGAGCCACAGTGCCTTAAACAATAGAAATTTATTTTCTCACAGTCTGGAGGTGAGTGAGTCCAAGCTCAAGATGTCAGCAGAGTTATTTCTTCTGAGGTCTCTCCTCTTGGCTTGACGATGACCAATCTACTTTCTTTGTCTTCATGTCATCTTCCCCTTGTACTTGTCTGTACTTCTCTCTCTTCTTCTTATAAAAAGCAGCAGTCCTATTCGATGAAGCCCACTCGAATGCCCTCATTTTGCCTTCATTACCTCTTCAGAGATCCTATCTCCAAGTACGATGACATTGTTCCGTCCTGGGGGTGAGGACCTCAACATATGAATTGGTGGGTGGACACAGCTCAGCCCATAACGCTCCATGAGATATTGTGTCCCCCTCTAATCTCTGACTCTGGTTAGCAAGCACAACTTGACCCTGATCTCAAATCCCTGAATTCTCAAGACCTTATCTGACTACTAGTGAAAAGAAAGGAGAGAAGAAAAACTGGCAGAAAAGACGACCAGGACAGTATGTGTTTGCCTAATATGTTCCCTCTGTGTCAATCTCTCTACATAACCAACCAGGGCTGGCTATTCACAGGATACGGGAAAGTCTGGAAATGTGGGACCATCCCTCTACAAAAGAAACAGGACAAGAATATACCATAAGAACCAGATAGCCTGGCATACTCATAAATGAACCATAAATGAACCATAATAACCAGATACCCTGACATCAACATCCAGTCAGCTCATTCCTCAGATGCCCCGTCACCAGGACAGCCTGGGTCCTTCCTGATACTCTACACAATCAAACTTAACCCTTAATATAAACTCACCACTGAATCTCCTAATGCTAACATCAAGTCCCCTTGTATATCAGGTTTCCTGCACACCGATCTCCAGTCTTGCCCCACATTAATTTTACTGCACACCGATGCTAGAGTTAAAAGGATTTATTTTAAAAACATTTTCTTTAATCAAGATTTTGATCAAACTTTTTGCACAAACCATTTCTTTAGAGAATAATTCAAAGGACAGTAAAAACTGGTGGATATTGGGGTTTTAAAAAAAATAAACTTCTAGAGAATGTCCCAGGATCAATCAACATTTAGCCCGATTTCCTCCAAGTTCTCCATGTAAAATATTATACAATGAGAATTTATACTCTGACTGATAACCCTGAGGCACTGTAAAATTCTTAATCATCAAAAATGCAATTATGCTCGCCATACTGTAATTACTAAAGAAAGAAAGTGCACTCATATATTTTACAAAGATTTTCTAAAGAGAGGAAATGGTAGGTTATGTGTGTTGGAGGGGAGAGTTTCTAATTAATTTTCAATTAATCAGAAATTCAAGTAACCAGAAAACCCCATTTCTTAAACATTCCATGAGCACTTGCCATGTGCCAAACACTGAATTACTTAAGAAAAGTGCGAGAAAAGCCATTTCCTCGTTAATAGATGGAACACCTTTCTGGAAATACAATTTAACAAAGGACCCCACTCTGGATTTGCATATCAAGAGAGGTTGTATGTCAATATACAAAGCTCTGAACTTTTGAGACATTTGAGACAACTCAATATAAAGGAGAGGGCAAAAATCACTTTCACAAATGTGATCTCATAAGACTATGAGCTGTTTCCCTGCCATAGGAATGTTGACATTGACACAGAGTTTCGGTAGAGACAGACCTTTTATGGTGCAAGTAGCCAAAAACTCAACTCAGATTGATTTAATAAAGGAAATTGGATGAGTTGTAGCCGAAGGAGCCAGAAGAAGCTGTGGTAAAGTTGGATCCAGAGGCTGGAAAGATATGGCCAAGAGCCCAGTTCTCTCCCTGAGGCTGACTTCCTCCTAAAGTTATCAAATTCCAGACCTCACATCTTCACTCATCACCAGGAGGAAGAAAGGTCTTTTTCTGTAGTATTTGGGAAGGACTGTCGCATTTTTCGTTCCCAGACACCCCAGCAAATGTCTCCTCAGGTTTCTTTGGTCCAGGTTGGTTTAGAGGTCCCTCACAGAACCAATTATAGCAGCCAAAGGAGGTGGGGTAGTCTGATGCCATAGTCCAATCAGGGGGAGGTTTAATCCTATCCAATCCCACATGGCTGAGAATGAAAGAAAGTGGTTTCCCAGAGGAAATCCAGGGCACTCTTAAGAAGGAGAAAGGGAGACTGGTGCCTAAAACATAAATAAATGAATGTCTAACTACACCCCCAAGTACAAAGCAAACTGGGGATTTTGCTTCTACTTTCTAGTCTTGGCACAAAGTCAATAGTAATTTTCCTATCAGTAGTCTTTTAACATGTTTATTTCAAGGAAATTTCATGGAAGGGTAGACATAGGAACTTAAAACTGTCCCCAATCCTCTAGGATTCGGGTAGTCTGGGTCAAAACATCAGACATCCTAAGGTGTCTGGGGGACTCTGTCAGTTAAGTGGCAAACCCTTGATTTTGGCTCAGGTCATGATCTCACGGTCCTGTGATCGATCCCTGTGTTGGGCTCCGCACTCAGTATAGAGACTATTTGAGGATTCCCTCCTTACCTCTCCCTCTGCGCCTCCCCTCACACACTCTGTGTGTGTGTGTGTGTCTCTCAAGTAAATAAATAAATCTTAAAAAAAAAAAAAATCAGACATCCTGAAAGTAAGTCTCAATTGGCCCTTTGCAAAAAGAGGAACCAGGATTCAGTTGCTGAAACATAAAGACCAAAACTTTCTCATCCTAGTAGGAGCTGACATTGGGTGTGTGCTTACTGTGAGCCGGGCTTTATTCTAAGCCCATCACATGCACTGAATCCTTGAATCCTCACAACTACAGGAAGGTGAGCCTGGGGTTATCTAACAGGAGACTGAGGCAGAGAGAAACTAGGTAACTTACCCAAGATGGCATGCCAGGAGATGGAAAGGCCATGATCTGAAGTAAGGCCATACAGCTAGAGGCAGAAGAAGTCATGCATGACTCAAGGGGCTAAGGCTTTATACCGGAATACGGCTTTCCTGCTGGTGAAAGGGACACTTGCAGGTTTGATGAAATCGGCTCCAATCCAGCTTCAGGGGAATGCATTCCAAATTCCCCGAGTGAGAGCCTGATAAAATCCAGAAAACTCAGGCTCAGCCTTGTGAGAGCCCTGGGAGCACCTCCTGAGATAGGACTGATGGATGGACAAAGCAACAAAGGGAGTGGCATGCCACTGCGGGCAGCAGTGACGTCCCTTCCCTGAGTAAGGAGCTGGAGTAGAGTGCCAGGTGCAAAGAAGTCAGAATGGCCTCCAAGGAGAAGGGTCTGCACAGCCGGAAGCTGCCAGGAGTAGGGCAGCCAATTTGGGAACTTTGGGTTCCAAGAGTCTGCTGGGTGGAGGACCCGGAGCCAAAGGCGATGACTGCCACCTTATTATCGCTGACTGAGCTCTGGCATTTGTCCCTGGAGACAGTGTGACCTGGGAAAGTAAAGGTTACGTGTTAGAGGACATGATTAAAGGAAAAGCGTTACATTAGCAGATGCCGAGAGCCCCGGTAATTACGGTGATTTCATTTCTTGACTATTCTTTTCTGCTTTTGCCCAACGTTGAAAGGCAGGGATAGGATTCTCGAATACCAATTGTTACAACACACAGCATCCCATTAGACTAATTCTCCGGACCCACTGCAAATGCAGCAGATACAAAAACGAGGGAGGCTTCAGTCCAAATCAAGTGCAGGTTTTGACATGTAGGGAGGGTGTAGCTGCCAATGAAAATCTTGTCGCTGAAAGGAAGAGCTAACGCAGCAGGGGGCAGACGGCTCAGAAACCACAGGGGGGCAGAGGGATCTGAAGCAGCAGCCCATGCAGCTAAAGACCAAATGTTAAAACAAAGAGTGTGAGAGGCGCAGAAAAACTCCTGCTGTTGGCTTCCCCGCACACTGTCTTGCGCAATCTTAAATGGTTAAAGGAAAGGTCGAGCCGAGGGCCCAGGTACTCCTGCCTCGTTGGCACAGCTCACTTCCACCCAGCCTAGGCGATCGGTGGCTGCAGTGCGCCACCTAATGGTGACACCAGTTGCTTCTCATTTAAGCGTGTGATTCCACTTTTCAAAAATCTGAACTTTCCCGTCTCCCTCTAATCTAAATGAAATTATCAGAGCATTGCTCTGTTACAGCTACAAACAGTAGCCTGGCTTTAAGTTTAAGTTTTTATGGCTCTAATGAAGATGTTGAGTACGCTTTAAGTAATAAGATTCGGATTAAGTATCCATTAGATGTGATGACAGCTCAGAAACATGTACGCACATTGTTATGCGTGATGAACACAAAAATAAAAAAGGGCTGGGCTCACCTTACTGCATTTCTCCACATCCAAGGGTTTTAGGCTACATTTCCCCCTACATCTTTATTTTCTCCATCAATCCTGTATTTTAACTAAGCAGCAGTCGTACGCAACGTTTTTAAAACTGAACTTGTTAAAGCTAAGAGTCCTTCCCCAAGAAACACAATTTCTGCATCATGATTTTCTCTAGCTAGTTATTTCTTCTTTACATTTTATGCACACGTCTCAGCAGGATCCATTTCTTTGAGGACTGTGTCACTGACCACACTGTCCCCACTCCGCTCCTCTATCATGGGGCGACATATAGGGATTTACATCACATTTATCACCAGGGTAAAATTACCAGGGAAGAAAAGGGCTAAGAACCCAATACTAAATACGGGAGAGAAATATGAGGTGGGTCCGCCTGAAGCTTGAATCAGGTAAGCGCAGTACTAATGGGATGGAAAAAGCGGGACTGCCAGTGGTCTGTGGGTCTGCAGCTCCCCTCCCCTGCTTAGCAGGTATTCAAAGTAAATGATTTCTGAATCAGCCACCTGAGTTGTTTTGCTTTTTTCCACACGTTCATTAGCGGTGTGAGTGAGTGTGTGGGGGGGGGGGGTGTAAAAATTTAAGAAATGGAGTATGAATCAAGAGGTGGTGACCCCATTTTTTGACAAAGGAGACACCATACAAAACCACGAAAGGAGACGATTATTTTTCCCTCCGATTTAGGATTTTCTGTACAATTGCTTTAACAGCACCTGTAAGAACATGCAGTTTGGTGCCTCAGAGTACGGCGATGAGGTGGCCGTAAGACACAAAAAGCAACCAAGTCAGTGGTAGGCTAGGTTTTTATCCTTGCAATTTCACCCACCTCTTGCCACACGGGGTACATGCGAAATGCTCAAACCACTGCCAGTCATTTTGTAGATTCTGGGTGTCTTGTAAGCTAAGCAAATCATCCAACACGTGCAAGGTTTACAATGACATCACCCAACAGTCTCGTTAATAAATGTGTATGCAAAAATAAATAAATAAATAAATAAATAAATAAATAAATGTGTATGCAATATCCCTAGAGGCGAAAGAAATGATATTTAAGAGAAACAACAATGATGAATCCAATAAATATGGAACTAAGGCCAGTAGGGGGCGGGGCAGAGTGTGGGGAGAGGGGAGGGAATGCTGTGGAACTTCTGCGTTTGGCCAGGTGCACAAACTGAACTTGGTCTCCGACTTCCAGAAACAGTGCTAGGCTGCAGGGGTCTGTGCTGAACCCTAGAGGCTTTGATGAGGGGGCTCAGCAAATGGCCAGCTGCCACCACTGGGTCCTTCTCCAAGCGACAGTTTCTTTTCCTGCCCTTCCAGAGGTGAAAAGGAGGCTGTTGGAGCCAATGTTCTTCCATGAGCTCAAGAAGACTTTGTCCATGGCACTGGACTTCATGGGGATTAGGCTGCAGTCTGGACTTACTTGGGACTTTATCGGACGAAGCAATTTTTGAGAATTTTAAACATTGTCAATTGCTTCAAAGGTTGCTCTTAAGGTCTCTCTTGGAAATATTTGCCTTATCAACCCTTAATTGCTTTTCTTTCAATTTCAGGGCTTTTCAGTACTTGGTAAACTCATTATTATTTTATCATTGTAGTCAGTAAAAGGCTTCTTTTAACAGAAGCAAGCTAAGGACAACTCAAGGGGGATCGTCTAGTGGAAACTCTGAGCCCCCAACAAGGAGGTTAGCAGTCTGGGGGAACTGTGGTGCCTCTCCCAAAGTCTCCTACACATTTCCAACAGGGACACTCACACCTTCTTCCTGATATAAAAGATCGTGTTGCCCTTTGACTGCAGATCCTAGGTCTCTGAATTTTTTAATATGTAAATTTTAAAATCTGTAGTCCCCAGTACACAGAGAGGTACTGTCATTCATTCACCTTCTAACCCTTCTCCTGTTGAACCCGCATTCACCCACTCTCCTGTTCCCCAGGGGAAGATGATCACTGAGCTTAAACAAGGGGTTCTCAACCTTGCTGCACACTAAGGTCCCCTGAGAGCTTCCAAACTATTGATGCTTGCTCTTATCTCAAGAAATTCTGATCCTAATTGTCAAGGGAGGAGTCCAAACATCAATGCTTTTCTTAATCTTCCCAGATATATCTATTGTGTAGCCAAGGTTGAGACATCTAATTTTAAATGATTGGGTCTAATTCACATAGGTACTTGATGTCTTTGGAGCCTAACCTGAGGGTTCAATAAGGTGTTATTAATGGTGCAATCCAAGAGGGACCTGTTCCTCGATTGAACAGGTCCCTCGAGTGAATCTCTGAGTGGCCACAAGCCTCGGCCAAGTCTTACACGTGGCTGGCAGAAGAGGGAACGTCTCTTCAAACATTAGAGTCTTCATTATGCTCTCCTGCTTCCATAATCATTTTGTAACATTTTGCTCTATTTTCCATTAAGACAAAACTTTAAAAGTGCTTTTGAACTGTTTGCTATACCCATGCTCCTCTCTCCTCCTGAGAGCAGAGGAACAGCTAGCCGGTGTCACAATCATTCCCAAAGGATTTTTAGGATGACAACTGCAGCTTCTACTGACATAATAAAAAAAACCTTACTGTGTTAATAATACGAAGTCAAGTCCCTTGAGACGCCTAATAATAGGAAATTGGCCCCACAACTAAGAAGATCAGCTTTCCCTGCTGCTCAAATTTATTTTTGAAGGAAGGAATGCCTTGAGAAGCAGGAGCCAATGCAAGAGAGTCTCCGGGCTTTTGCGTGCCTTCTGGAGACAAACAAGCCAGACGAGACTTCAGATCCCAGGGCTGAACTTTGATATCAAAGGTGAGTTTCCTTTCCTCTGCTGTAGAATGGGGAAAATAAAATCGACTTACTGCCCTTACAGGGTGGTTGTGGGAACCAAACTCAGCGAATGGTGTCAGAGGGTGTTATAATCAGAGAGTTCCAGAAAGATTTCTATCTCCTAACTTACTTATCGATACTTATTGCTCACCCTACTGTGTGGCAGATTCTGTTTAAATCCCAACATTGGGGGCGCCTGGGTGGCTTAGTGGTTTAAGCCTCTGCCTTTGGCTCAGGTCATGGTCCCAGGGTCCTGGGATCGAGCCCCGCATCGGGCTCTCTGCTCAGCGGGGAGCCTGCTTCCCCGCTCTCTCTGCCTGCCTCTGTGCCTACTTGTGAACTCTCTCTGTCAAATAAATAAATATAATCTTTAAAAAAATAAATAAATAAATAAATCCCAACATTGGTTACAAAATAATTTATGATACCAAAAATATGGGAACAGTCAAGAGGGCAAACAATATAGGGATAATCAAGTAAGTTTATAAAATTTATTTAATTTATAATTTATCATTGTTCTATTATTCTATAATCATTTTATTGTAATTTGTAATTATTCTATAATTCAGTTATAGAATATTATACAGTAATGAGAAATAGTGTTTTCAAGAATGTTAAAGACACGTAGAAATGGTTATGAGAGAACATAAAAAATCAAAATGCTAAATGAAAATATATGAGCAATCTCAATTTTAGCATACATAGCAATTTTAGCATACATAGGAATTTTATTGTCAAGGGTAGGGTCCAACCATCAGTATTTTTCTTAATCTCCCCAGGTACATCTATTGTGTAGCCAAGGTTAAGATACCTAATTTTAAATGATTGGGTCTAATTCTCATACTTGACATCTTTCAAGCTGGTCTTTCAAGTATGTATACACACTAAAAATGTTTTTTAAATTACTTTACTCTGGGTGGTAGGATTATCTTTTTATTCTCTTTCTTATATTTTCTGCATTTTCCAATTTTTCTGTGCTAAGCATCCATTGCTATTGTAGTCCCCAAATGAACAATAACTTATTTTTTCTAAAATAAAATAAAACCATAATGAGTGTTTAACAATGAACGTAAATTACGTTCTTATTAAACATTAGGATGAAGCTTCATTAATGCTCTCATTTGGTATTTTCCCACATTACAGTGCTTCCAAATTATATTCACTCAGAAAAAGTTTAAAGAGATTCTCTTGTATTTAAATGACGTCTTTATAAAATTAGCCATTTCTTTGTGTGTATTTAAGCTCTTAGAACCACCTTTCAAGTTGAAGTAAAGTCATTCCAACTGCGGTCCTCTGGTTGCTATGACAATTTATTTCTTATCTCTGCTACCCTGTGATCCCATCACTTTCGCATTTGCAGCATCTTACTTGAATTGTTTGTGTAGTGATGCAGAGAAGCTTTGAACATTCTTGCCTTTATATAATATTCTTTAGTAAAGAACTAGTCCTTTGGTATGTGCCATTTGAAGAAAGTTCAGAGGGGAGAAAATAAATAATTCATAAGAAATAACAAGAGAATCATCACGCCTAGGTAGTTTTGAGCATAGACACATATGCCACAGCTGAGTTGTAAATAAGATTCGAGTAGTGTAGTTAGTATGTATTGCAGTTAAGAAGCAAACCTGGGTCTATCTTTTGAAATACACAGAAAAACAATGCTGCCATCCCATCATTCGTGTATTCATTCTTTTGTGAAATATTTAAAGGGCACCTCTTCTGCACCAGTCCTGTGCTATGTGTATAATGAGGGATAAAAGGACAGTGGTCCCCGCCTTGGAAAAGCTGACCTTTGGAGCAGGTGCGGGTGGCAGGGTGTTGTCACTGGGAAGTGGCTGCCCAATGAGAGATGACACTTCCCAGCCACCCCTTGGATCCAAGGGTGGCCACCTGGGATACTCATCATTAAATGAGAAGGGATGAAATATGTGTCAATTTTCAGATGATGTTTTTAAGAAATTGCTGAGCCTTCTCCATTCTGACATGCTTCTGCATGTCAGAAGCTAAAGAATAGAGGCCCCAGTTGATGGCAGAGCCCCACAACATGGAAGGACAATGGGTCTTGTGCTGAGCTGGTTTTTAAATAGGTGCACAAATTCTTCGATACTCCTCCCTTGAAAGTTGATGCTTAATTTCCACTGCTTGGGTGCGAGTCAGACTTGGTGACTCACTTCTATCTAACACATAGAATGTAGAAATAATGACAGAGTGCGATTTCTGAGTATAAGTCATAAAAAACAGATTCCATCTTGCTCCTTCTTGGATGTTCTGCTCCGGGGAAAGCCAGCTGCTCTGCCACAAGGACACTCAATGGACAGGTGGAGAGGTGCTGTGAGTGAGTTATCTTGGAAGTGGACCTGCCAGCCCCAGTCAAGCCTTCAGGGAACCCCAGCCAACAGCTTGACTGCAACTTCATAAGAAACCCTGATGTCAGAACCATCCAGCTGAAACTCTTTCAAATCCATGACTCACATAAATTATGACATAATAATTATTTTTTAAGCAAGTAGTTTTGGGGCTAATTTGTTACACAGCAATATGTAACTAATAAATAAAATACATGGGTAAAACTAACAAAGTCCTTAAATCAACATGTGGAAAACAGCCTCCAACCATATGGTAATACCATGTTTGACTATCACGTTAAACTACCAAAAGTTGTGGGTTTTCTTTCTTAGAACAGCTAGCATAACCTTGCTAATTTAAGGAGGTTACACAGGTTCATAGACAATTTCCCATGTGCTACAATGTTTAGCCCTTTGAGGTCCTCAGTATTTGTTGAAGGAATAAATGATTATATGAAAAAACCTCACAACCCTTAAAAGAGGTACAAACTAAGCAAAGGAGAGTTTATCTTCATTTGTGAGAAGAGAACATTTTTCACGGAACTGGTGACATTTGAACAGTGCCTTGAAATCAAAGAATTTTGAGAGACAGACTTGGGGAAAAAGTATTCTAGCCAGGAGTAACAGCAGAGGAACAGATACAGATGTCAGAAAAAGTGAAAATAATTTGAGGGCTAATAGATTATCCAATTTGATTGAGACATTGAGTGATAAGGAAGATTGGGAGTCAAAATTACAAGGAAAACCTGGAATCAGACCCAGAAGATTGAGATAAAAAGAATTGGTTTTAATTTCAGGGCCATTGATAAAACTGGAATGAGTAGAACGATATCTGGCCTTGGTATACAAGATCCTTAGGGTGGGTAGACAAAAACACTGAGAATCATAGGAGACCACTGATGGAAGCTGTGACCAGTCCCAGGGGTCTTTCCACCCAGAATGGAATGACGGGATGGCTTTGAGAAGCCCAGGAACAGCGGAGCCCCCACCAGTGGCTTCCCAGTGCTGATGATGGCGCTGTCTTGGCCAGTCCATACTATTCGTCTTTGAGAGTAAATCCTATAAGCACCAAAGAGATTTTCTTCTACTCTACGTAAAGTTAAACAATGAGGTGTCAAAAACGTTTACTTTGGTCTCATTAGCATCATGTTTTAAGCCACTGCGCTAACTAGCCTTTAAGTAAGATCACACCCGCCTCTTGTGTTGGTCTAACAAAAGCAAAGCTGAAGATTCATTCGTCAGGGCTGCTCATTGCTGAGCCTCCAAGCATCAGTCATTCTTTAGAAAAAGAGCCATGGGCTCCACAGAGGGCAAACTTGATAGGTAGAATACACCATATTGTGCCAAGAAAGTCAAGTTTACATTTGGCCCCGCTCACAGAGGCGATCTGTTCTCTCAAATAAGCAAGCCGTTGAGCCCTGTAGGACGATGGGAGAGCAGCAGACAAGACAGAGGGAAAAAGTCATCTCAGGGTTCGAGAAATTCTCACGCAGCTTCAAGCAAAGACCCTCCCGCAACTACGGCCATGTCCATCTCTGGCTTTCCTTCCCCTGTGCTCTCACAGCTGTTGCAATCACTTACTCTTTGATGGATATTTGTGACCATTTCCTGTGCTGAAACTCTTCCTGAAGCTTCGCCCAGCGAAGCTCCCTCTCCTCCCTGTTTCCGTCAGAGAGAGTGACTCACGGTGCCACTTTCATCTCTCTTCAGCGGCCGCCGCCATGGAGCCCACACTTGGGGATCCTCTGTAGCACAAAGGAGGAGATGAGAAAGTTGCTGGTGTATTTCAGCTGGCTTCGTTAAAAACAACTCTAGGCACTACAAAGTGTGTGTTATTAATATGCATATGTGATATCTTTGAGGCAGAGCTGCCTTTAAGGTGTATTTTCAGCAGGACAACATTTTCCCACGTGAGGTGGGAACAACAGTGAATCATATGTGTGGGAGGGAAAAGCCTGTGGGCTATGTACAATACTTACTCCCTTTGTGTCTCGCTTCCCTCTCCCCCGCTCCCCCTCCCTCCCATTTTATTAATGGTTTCTGCAATTACTGGTAACAGTGCCTTGCCAGCAAAGAAAAATCGGGGACTCTCTGACAGATCGTTGGAAGGAGGGGCAGGAGAAAGGTCGCATGTGAAAATCGAGGAGGGGATTGCCATGGCAAAATGGAGTTTCTGAAGCCGGGGTACTCAAGGACATGGGGAGGTCAACCATCCAGCTGGGAGTAGTAGTCTCCGTGTTACAGCACCTGACATTTGATAAACAAAAAGAGAGAACTCAGAACAGGAGAGGTCCCCCTGAGAGCTCAGCCAGCATCACTGAAGACGCTGCTTCTCAAAGGATTCCAAGTGGATGGCCCCAAGAAATATGGTAGAGAGTATTTTCATATACCCAGGATAGGTTAAAAGGAATATTTGAAGTGGGATACAGTGGTTAAGATATCCAAGAAATGGATTTGGGATTTCTTTTTCCTTTTCTTACGTATTATGCGATGTACAAAAGAAGGATTTCATATTACAGCCAGAAATGGAAGGAGTAGCTGCTGAAAGAAATGTCACATTAAATAAGTAAACAAATAGATACACAGTCCCTAAGAGAAGTATCAAGAAATGCTGTCACAACTTGGCTTTGGTTACTGTACTTGACAATGGAAATGTCAGTCCAGCTAAATACAACCAGGTTCTTATTCACATGGTATAGACTTCCAAAACCGCACACAAGTTGAAATAGGTTAGACTGATTTTACCCATCAGAGTGACTATGAAACATCTGAGCCCAAAAGATGATATTGAGAGTTAGGAGAAGGAGAATATTTCCACTTATTTGTACTTAATAGTTTGCAAACATCATGTGTTTGGTGGATATTATATTTTTTATGTAAAAAAAAAAAGTATTTAGAATGGGAAATGTGGGACTAAGAAGGTATTTATATTTGGAAAGGAAAGTCTCCAACATATTTTTTGTATGCCACATTATGCCTTATCCTTTATTAAATTTAAGTGAAATTACTAATAATTGATCATCTTAATAACAGTTGGCATTTTTTTAAACGACTATGCTTAGAGTCTTTAGGATTTATGTGAATATACATACGAAAATGTTATGGACTCCATTTGGTTCTAGTATAAAGTTTCACCAACTTAAGGAAAACATGTCTACCTCACTCACCTGAGGCAGGCACATAGAAGTGAGCATCCGGAACACATACTCCGTGTCAGGCCCTGAACTAAGCCCAGAGATGAGTGAGATAAAACCCCTTTACGATGAGATATCACCTCATATGTGTCACAAGAGCCAAAATCCACAAGACAAAAACCAGCAGGTGTTGGCCAGGATGTGGAGAAAAAGGAACCCTTGTGCACCGTTGGTGGGAATGCAAACTGGTGTAGCCGCTGTGGAAAACAGTATGGAGGTTCCTCAAAAAGTTAAAAATAGAACTACTCTATAATCTAGGGGTCACACTACTGGATATTTACCCAAAGAATACAAAAACGCTCATTCAAAGAGACACAAGCACCTCTATGTTTATTGCAGCTTTATCTACAATAGCCAAATTATGGAAGCAGTCCAAGTGTCCACTGATAAATGAATGAAGATGTGGTAGATATCCACAGTGCAATATTAGCGAGCCACATAAAAGAATGAGATCTTGCCATTTGCAATGATAAGGGATGGAGCTAGAGATTCATGCTAAGTTAACTAAGTCAGTCAGAGCACGACAAATACCATATCATTTCATCCATATATGGAATTTAAGAAACAAAACAAACAACCAGAAGGAAAAAAAGAAAGAGAGACAAACCAAGAAGCAGGCTCTTTTTTTCTTCTTTTTTTCCTCTTTTTTTTTTTTAAAGAATCTCAAGCAAACATGCATGCTGAACGTAGAGCCCAACACAGGGCTCGATCTCATGACCCCGAGGTCATGACCTGAGCTGAAACCAACAGCGGGACACCCAACAGACTAGCTACCCAAGCACGCCAAAGAGACTCTTAAGGATAAAGAACAAACTGATGGGTTCCAGAAGGAAGGGGAGTTGGGGGATGGGTAAAATAGGTGAAATAGGGGTTGGGGATTAAGGGGTGCAGTTGTGATGTATGGAAGGGCTGAGTCACTGTATTGTACAACTAAAACTAATATAACACTGTCTGCTAATTCTACTGGAACTAAAATTAAAAAAAAAAAATTTAACCTTTTTTGGTGGACTCTAGAGCTCAGTGCCATTGAAAGTGTTCAGAAAATAGAGGAGAGAAAATGTCACCCACTACCTCTGGGAGACTTCGCCCAGACAAGGGTGTCACAGTCCTCAGACAGGAAAGATGCCGCTCAGCATTCTGACCTATTTTCCTGGTACCCGGAGCTGGCCTCATCCTCCAGGCCTTCTCCCTCCTTACCCCAGCACTTTGAGGTTAAATGTTTGTTAATGACCCAACAGAGTTACCCTCTTTGTCGGAGCTTTGCTGTGCCCAAGAGCACTGAGGATTCTGAGAAGACATCCACTGAAGAATGCCCTCGCAGGGTTTCACCGCCATCCCCTCCACCAAAAAGGCAGCTTCCACACATCCTGACACAAGGCCAGCTCCTTGCCCGGGGTGGCCTCTCGAGTGCATCTCCAGCTCTTGAAATGTAAGAGGCTTTCAAAGCCTGCCTGCTTTCTCTCTCACCCTTTCAATTCCTGTCTTTCCAACTCAACTGCGCATTTGGAGAGTACCCTCTGCACACGTGTAGCAGGCGACACACGGTCCAGAAGGGCAGCCCTGCCCTCAGGGGGCCCACAGTTCAGCAAGGGGCGTGAGGAGGAGTGAGGAACAACTTTGGAGGCAAAACGAGGCACTGACTGTCCTCAGAGATCCACGGAGAGAGAAGGATCCATCTTTGGAGGAATCGGAGAACACCTTGTGGAAAAATGACATTGGCAATAGGCCTTGAAAGATGGCCTTTGTCTCTCACCAAAAGCCATCTGAGTCGACATGTGAAGATTCAAGAATATCTGGATCCTACAATGTGTCCCACCCTACCAGAAGTGAGAATTGTCCCCCACGAAATTTGACAGAGAGAGAGAAAGCATTTTAATTTATCTAAAAACATCAGATTGCTTTCCAAACCTATACCTTTCCTTTCTCTTACACAATGACAGATTCCAGACATCTTCCACCTAAATTACCTGCTCACTGTTTTTGCACTCTTTCCTTCTGCTTACCCCTCCCAATACCCTGGCGTCTAGACCGCTACTAGATCTACGAACTGTCCTTTCATGAAAATGGCAGGAAAAGTTATGCCTCAACAGAAGGGCTAAGGAGGGCAAGAGAGGTGCTTTGCCATTGGCTTCGTTTCCAAGGATTGGCCTTCCAGTAAAATTAACAGCCCTCCAATTTACAGAGGAGACACTAAAGTACCCAATAAATGTCAACCCAACACTTGAAAAATGTCAAATTTTATTTATACACAAAACCTTCCACTGTTAATGTACATAAACACCTACTAAACAGGCCAAAAAGAACAATCACTATGTAGATTGACAGACTGGTTACAGAGAAGGGACAGAGAGGGACTTACCAACGCAGCGGGTACCCAGGAACCCAAGCACAAGGCATGAATCCACAGCAGCCAAATGGCACGAGCACAAACTGCCCGTCAGGGTGAAGGTAATTGAGCTGGATATGCTAAGGGCATTTGTGGAAATAAAGTGAACCGTGCTTAATTTAAATGTGGTCTCATGTCAAGTCACACTGTATTAAAACTTATGTAAGAAGAATCAGGAAAAATACCCTGAATAACTATGCATGGACAAAAGTCATTTGCAACTTATTTGCATATGTCTTGGTCACTGTAGACAAAAAAAAATAACAACATTAATTCCCTAATGAGCGAATGTGACTGAAAACAGTCATCCAGGTGTCCTAAAGACTCTGAAGAACCCAGATTAAAAAAAGGTAAGTGTTTTGGATATTGGAGATATTGGGCTATAGGGATTTCTGCTTCTCTGTGGAACACGCTAGCATAGATTCCTGGCCTACTGATTAGCTGAGTATACTATCTTCTCTCTTTGACTTAATCAATTTTCAAAAAAAAATTCGTAGCTAACAGAACTCTTGACCTAGTCTTGCAAAGAAAGGCTAACAGAATCCTCGCACACTTCACAGAAGTAGAACATATCCAAAGACGCCTGTCTTGGTTAGGGACTAGGAATGTCACTGGTACCCCCAAGGAAAACATCAATTTAGGGAGAAGAGGGGAAGCTGAAGCAGATTCTACTCAAGACAACTCAGCAGGAATTTACTGAACAGTTGCTTGTGATTGCTATAGTGCTTTGCTATCTTCAAAAGATCTTTTTTTTTTTAAGATTTTATTTATTTCTTTGACAGAGAGAGATCACAAGTAGGCAGAGCGGCAGGCAGAGAGAGAGGGAAGCAGGCTCCCCGCAGAGCAGAGAGCCCCCGCAGAGCAGAGAGCCCGATGCGGGGCTCGATCCCAGGACCCTGAGATCATGACCTGAGCCGAAGGCAGAGGCTTTAACCCACTGAGCCACCCAGGCGCCCCACTTCAAAAGATCTTTAGCATGGGCCCATGTCTAAGACAATGATGAAAAAATGTTTTTGAGAGTTGAATGCAAACAGACTTCTGTAATGATGTGAGTTATATATTCTGAGAACTAAGACATTAGTCAAGCTCACCACAGGGAAAAAAGAAAAAAAAAAGCGATGCCTTTGCATTCATGCCCCAGACGGGCCCTACTCAACAGATCAGCACACAGCAAAGGAAGTCCCTGTGTAGAAAGACATTTGTCAAAGACACATGAGAGATTATTCAATTCAGGAAAACTACTAAGAGCAGCATCAAAATTACCAATGCTGTGTTGACTTCAAGGACTTTTTCAAGGGATGGAGGACCTCAGATGGACCCAGATATCATACCAAAGAATTTTAGCTAGAATACACAAGCTATGACTTTTTTTTCAGGTTTTTTTTTCTCTTTTCATTGCACAAAGCACGTGAAAATGTTGAGTCCGGTAATGGAATACAAATTCGATAGTTAATAGAGAAAGAGCTTGAGGGGTGATGATGGAATTTAAAAGAGATAAAACCCAAGACCAGATACAAGACAGATGCTGTAGAAAGGAGAATTCAACACATGGAAAAACTTTCCAAAGTTTCTAAGTTCATAGAATGGGCTACCTTATTGGGTGATGAGCTCTCCATCACTAGAAACATGTGGTTGACAGGTTGACAAAGGCAACCTTTGTCAGGAATGCTATGAGTTAATTCTGACATTGGGGTCAGGAGGTGGTACTCAATGACCTCCACAGGCTAGAAGAGTGGGAAGGAGGGGCTCTATTACACGGCTCCCCCCGGGCCTCAGAGAGACACTGTGCATGCTCGGGTAAGCACAACTATGTCAAACCAAGAGGTATTAAACCATTATTCCAGAGAGCTTGTTAATTCTGAGTAGCACAGGGACCTGGAGATTAGTGAATAATAAATAAAGCATTTCTTCTTTTGTTGGTAGCGTCTGTCCCTGTTCATTAACTCCCTCTTTCTGGACAGCCAAGGGGGTTTCTGGAAGGTGTGATGCCTTTGGGTATTCTCACTGTGAAGCAGAGTCACTGAACAGCTTGAAGCATAGTGCCTCCCCTCCCCAAATGGAAACTACGGAGTCTTTTCCTCCCCAACCCTCCCCTCCGCGTCCGCAACACCTCATTTGTCCTCTCTCCCGCTCTGTAATATCACACACGATACTTATCTACCTGCCTGTTCACACCCCACTATCCATCGGCATTCCTCTGTAAAGGACTCAGATTAAACAATGGAATAATGACTACTTATGGCCTTATGTATTTCTAAGCTCTTTGTTTTCTTTTTTTCAAGGTCATATTACGGAATGTCATTTTTCCCTCCATTGGACTTCCTTAAAATTTTAGAATTGGAGGCTTTTTTTCTCCTCTTCAGAAAGCAAATCAGTCTCTTTTCCACTGTGATTATTTTGTGTGTTGACAGCTGATATCTGACTAAAAAGCAAGACCTAGAGAAGAACTGCCCGGCTCAGGAGGAGAGCTCACCCTTCATTCCTGAGGCTCCAGGAGACTACGCCATCAGCACCAGGAGGAGGCACAGGTTACAGACGAGCCACGCCCCCCGGGGGGTCTCTCCTCAGCCATTATGCTCACACACACCCCACCAGGGGGCCGTTCTGCAGGGAGACCCCCTCCACCTGTGGGACTCTCCTTGGTGTCTATAACACTGAATTCTGATTCTCCTAGTTCTCTGATGCCAATTCTATGCCCCTCTTGTTGGTTTCAAATTCCCCTCTTTTCATGTCAATATCACTCTCCTTTTTCCTTCCATATTCCTCCCTGCCCTCAAGCCCTAATTACTTCACTGAAAATTATTCTCAGAATTATGCGTCTTTCCCTGACCTCTCTCCTCAGCCTCAGCCCCGCTTGTAAACTGCCCGCTGGACATCCCCACCTGGGCGCCCCACTGACCTGGGAGCTGTAGCAGCCCACTAACGGGTCTTGTAACCATCAAAGGTCAGTTCCTTCAGGCCTCCTCAACTGGAAAACAAAGGAGCTTAATGGAATTATCTCCAAGGGGAGGATAATAGGGCGATTTGGCCAGGTGTTGAATTTATTGTCCTGTCCTATAATAAGCTCATGTTCTTGTTTTCTGCCTGACTCCTCCCAACCACAGTAGACTCAAACCCCAAGGATCTCGAGGCATGGCTAAAAACAGACCCACTCAACTTGAACCGGGTCCCGCCTCCGGCTCAACCCGCGTTGTTCACACCTTACCCCACCTCAGCCTCTCTCAATCTGCCTCCTAGCTTTATCTTCTCCTGGACACTCCATACTCCAGCTTGCGTGGAGGTGGTCTGCTCACGGATCCCAAATCCCCACCCCGCAGTTTCACACGTCTGTGGCTTTTCTCGTGCTCTTCCTCCTCTCCAACACCTCCTTTCACTCTCAAATTCCTTTGCCTCCTGGAATCCCACCCACTCGGCAAAGCCGCCTGAAAGTCAGCCTTCTCCGATCCTGAAGAACCCGAAGGGTGTCTTGGACATTTCCTGGATGCTCTTTGCCCGTGGTTCTTAACCTTGACTGTGCCTTTGCCTCCCCTGAAAAGCTTTTCTGAAATCCCCATCCCCAGGTTTCTCCCCAGATCGATTAAATCAGAACCTGTGGGGAAGAACCTCCGGTGTTTTTATAGCTCCCCAGGTGATTCCAATATGCAGTCAAGGTCGATAACCACTGTGTTGTACCATTTATCACTTTCTTCCTTGTAGTTGTAATTACACCGTATTTGTCTTATTCCCACTACTAAATTTGAAACTCCTTGAGGGCACAGACCATCTTATCACATCTGCTGATCCCCTGCAGTTCTTAGTGAATCAGAGATGCAATAAATATTGTTGAATTGAACTTGGAATCTTGAAATTGACCATAAACTTCAATTTCAGATCTTGCATACAATTTTAGAAAAGGAATCTTATTAGTGGAGGTCTAATCTGAATTTTTAAAAAAAAAAGCAAGGTGTTATTTGCCATTACCAAAAAAATAGTCAGATATGACTTTGAAATCAGAATAGCTCTCATTAAAGATGAATGAACCGCAACTACGTGCGTGGCCGAGACTGTCCTTTGCTTTTACACTTTCCTTTCTGAGGCACTCATAAATAAAATGAATATTCTGGGATTCTTTGAAAGCTGACTGTCAGATGTGACTGCGTCGATGTGCTCATTTCTAACTGAAATAAACAAAAGCAGTCGGTAACTCGCACAGTGATCCGCCTTCCCCAGCTCTGAGACAGAAGGTACCACAAGCAAAACCGCAACGTGAACTTAACACAGAGCATCTGACCTCCTTTCAGGAACCACAGAAAATGAAATGAAAAATGAGACAAGGAAGACTTGCCAGCCTTTCATATGGCTGCAGTTGCTAAGGAAACTGCTTTCTTAGCTTCAACCTGTCCAGTATAGCCAGTTTCACATATTCTTCTGGGTTTTTTTTTTTTTGAAAATAAGGATATCAAAGAGGGAAAAGATCATAGAGAATAAAAGTCAGGATTGTACCGGTCCAACCAGAGCCCTGTGCTGTTTCTCCTTGCTATGCTCTTTCCCAGTCACCTAGAATATTTGTCACCCGGCCAAACCCTCCTGGAACTAAAAATCATAGAATTAGCCGAGAAGGTAAACAAAACAATAGGAAGCCCTATTTGACATGCAGCAGTACCCGGAAAAACTGCTTTCTCACCCCACCTGGGCTTTCTTTCCTGCTGGGAAAGTAGGAGGCAACTCTTCACACAGCAGGAGAAGCGCCTCAGCCCTCTCCTGCCCCACATCTCAAGAGAAAGTGCTCCAAGTTTCCCAGCAGCACCGATGTGACCTGGGGCTCCGAGACACCCAAACAGCCACCTGAACGGCCCACCCGAACAGCCCACCCACGCGGGAAGGGGCAGGCGGGGACCTGCAGAGTCTCCAAGCCAAGCTAGGGGGAGGTAATGGGCTGGCCACCAGAGGCAGGGACATCAGAGGGAAGGAGGTCCGGCTTGCCTCATCACCTAGCCTCATCCAAGGCCCTCACCCAGGATAGGAAAACAGAAGAGGCTCACAGGTGCATTCCATCAAGAGCTAATTAAATAAGTAAATATTTCTCTGGCATTTACTGAGAAGACACTGTGCTAGTGCAGCTAAGGGCAGAGACTGATTTGGAAAAGTAACTTTCCAATAAATATTGCTGTATTTCATATGCAAAGATGATGTCACTTTCTTCCCCCTTTTTCTGTAAAAACTTTATTTCCTGAAAGAATAATCTACCTACTGCTCCAGTTCTACTTAAATACAGCATCAATAAAAGATCTCTGTTCAAGAGACTGGTAGCACCATTTACACCAGGAACTGGGGGGGTGGGAGAGAGAGCTGGGAGGAAGGCTTTTTCACGGTAATCTTTAAATATCCGAAAATAAAACAAAACATTAAGATAAAATTAACGGCTGCTTACCTAGGTTGAAGGACCCAAGCTGTACTCTAAATATTTCTTAAGATGCCTTAGGAGAAATGTGTACTGATTTTTCTCCAGGTCGTAAGACCTTCATAGGACTCAGATAATACCTTAAATGTGATCATCTCCTTACTAATCCTATTAAAGGCAGTTATAAGTATTTTTATTATGCTTTACATAATATATATTCTGTATCTCATGCACGTATCCTTTTAAAACATGGGACTCTACTATATTATGCAATATAGCTTTGTAAAATTCTTTTTGTTCAGACTCCTGGGATATTACAAATGAGCTGGCAATAGTTCACTGAGATCTAAAAACATTTCGGGTTTTCTCAGTTTTTCTCAATCTTTTACGTCAAAAAGCATATCTCCCGAGGCTTCTGCAGAAAGCCATCCCATGGGAGGGAAATGCACTCACTGAAGTCCGGACCTGTGAATGAATGGGTTGGTCCAAACGAACGACCTGGACAACTCTGGCCAAGTGACCCACAGACTTTCACTTTCTCAGCTAAAATACAGGGAGCACAATGCAATCATGGTAACGTAAAAAGGCTAATTAATGACCGCTGGACTAGACTATCTGATGGAGTGTGAAATCCATCTGAACATTGATCATATATGTTTTTTTCCCCTCATTTTACAGGGGAGAGAAAAGATGCCGATGTGTTCTCTTAGAGGTGAGCCTCCTGAGAGGCGTGTTTCTGCAGATGTTTCGGGGGTTGGGGGGCTGGTAGAGTCTGGTAAGATTATAGTCACCTGACACGTGGGAACATGATAGCCCTTCTGGAGACGTGCTCCCCAAAATCAATAGGTCAAAAGGATTTCCTGTATCTAAATGGCATTACAGTAAAATGCACAAGAAATTGACTTGAAATACATTATTAAGAGTGTATTATGATCTGGCTTAAACTCAGACTTCTGCTGTCATCCTCTTCTCTGGATAGAGCAGGAATGGTCCATGAAGCCAGTGAGGGACAATCTGTAGTGCAGCCCCGCAGGGTCAGGGGTGCTCACTCCCACCTGACAGTCAGGGCCATGCTAGGAACCGGTAAAGAACACCCAAGCCGGGTACCTGGGTGGCTCAGTGGGTTAAAGCCTCTGCCTTCGGCTCAGGTCATGATCCCAGGATCCTGGGATTGAGCCCCGCATCGGGCTCTCTGCTCAGCAGGGAGCCTGCTTCCTCCTCTTTCTCTGCCTGCCTCTGTGCCTACTTGTGATCTCTGTCAAGTAAATAAATAAAGTCTTTAAAAAAAAAAAAAAAAAAAAAAGAACACCCAAGCCCCAGACTGGCTCCAGAACAATTAAATCCAAACCTCTAAATGTGGGGTCCTGGATGCTTCTGGGCTGAGAGTCATGGGTTTCTACAAAGAGTAATTTCCAAATGGAATCAGTCAAAGGTAAAAATACTCCTGAATGCAAGAGCCATCTTAAGAAGTTTCTGGGGTGCTTGGGTGGCTCAGTCGGTTAGGCATCTGCCTTTGGCTCAGGTCATGGTCTCAGGGGTTCTGGGATGGTGTTGGGCTCTCTGCTCAGTGGGAAGTCTGCTTCTCCCTTGCACTCTCCCTCTCTGCTCTCTCTCTCTCTCTGACATAAATAAATACATAAATCTTTTTTAAAAAGAAGTTATTAAAATATTAGTTGTTGGGACTGTGGTTCCAAGGTGGGTGAGTGTGTGTGCACACGCACATGTGTTTTATACAGTCACGTCCTTCCTCAGCATCATTGTTCTATTGTTTGTTTGCTTGTGTTGTTTGCTTATAGCATTTGGGGCAACCTGGACATAGAAAGGCATGCATCAGAGAAATGATAGTTGTAGCATCCCACGAGGGAATGCTTTGTTGTTCAGGTGCCAACTACGTTGCCTGCCTGAAGAATGCAAACTCCCATATAAAACCTTGGCCAGCCCTGCCAGAGCTGGCTGGAAGATTCTATTCTGGGCCAGGAAGCACTCACCATTCCCCACAGCAATCAGCTGGCAAGGACTTTGCTCACACACACAGATTCTCTCTCTCAGGTCTCGTGGCCAGGAGCTTTTTGGGCATTCTGAACAAAACTTCTCCTTCAAGGCTTCCTTATTTCCAGAAGGCCCGTCTACACGCTCTGCGTACACATGTATTTTGCCGGAGGAGAGATTTTCTTTAGGAATTCCTTTAAGGGTGCATGGACCCTGGGCAGGGTCAAAAAGACCTGTGGAGAGAGGCCTGGGGAGACAGCATATGCCTTCCTTCCCACCTTGCCTGAAATTCGAGAGAGCATCTTTGGGTCTTGGGAAAAGAAGGCTGGAGAGCTCAGGAATGTCTTCATTTCCTTTCCTGTCATTAAGCCCCTCCATAGCTTGGGCTTTGTCAGCTCCAAGCCGACTCCCCCGTCTCCGGTGTGAGGCCAGGCTGCTTGGATTTTGCTTCATTTGGGATCTAATTCAACCTCGTTATATGCCAAATACCCTCCGGGGTGTCCTACTTTTCCAGATCTTCTCCCAAGTCAGAGCTCCTATGGCTCCATTTTTCTGTCCTTCGGGAGAGCAGCACCCAACCACCTCCCACCCTTGCCAGACAGAACTGTAGGCTGGCCTGCCTCCTACCTGAAACACCACGCCAACGCAGTTGGGGATCTTTGGTGAAGATTATGAAAAGATGAATTACCGTGGCAAAATGTTGCTGGCCAGGTCTGAAAATAAATGGAGCATGCTCTGAATTTGAGTGAAAGAAAAAAAGTGATTCAAAAGCACTTTGAAAATTGGGCTAGAGAAAAAAAAAATGTTCTTTTCTCTGCCTCCACCAAAGTTTCTCCTCGTTTCCTTCTTCCCTCCCTAACCAAACCCTATTAATTTCCACTTCTAGGAATTCCTCAAGTCTGAGAAACTAATGGAGAGGGAAATAGGCTTGTTTTGAGAAAGCAGAAATATTTCAAACCATGCAACCTCCACAAGAAATCCCGGTGCCCTGAGATGTCCTGGGCTCTGGAGCTGTCCTGACTTGTGGCTGGATTCCTGATCTGCCACATAACCGTGGATGTTGAACGATTCTCTTGATCTCTTTATTCCTCAGTTTCCCTGCTAGTGAAAGGAGAATAAGATTCCAAAGTGTTAAGATGAGGATTCAATAAAATAATGTGACATATTCATGTGTGCGAAATAGTGTCTTCTTTGGAAGATGCACATTAATCGTGAATGCTTTCGAGTTTGAGTTTTATCTTTGGAACTTCTGGTTATGTCACCTTGAACGAGTTATTTAAATTCTCTAAGCCCTATTTTTTCTCAAATATTCAACAGAAGTTTGAAAGTTAGCTCACAGTGTATCATAATTTTAGAAAAGCATCCTTTTAAGCCACTTTCAGATTCATAAAGATAATTATAATAGTTTTCTGTTAACATGTATATAGCTCTGTCTCAAAATAGTTGCTTTACTAGTTTATGGGAAATTTGCTAAAAACACGGTTTTCCCCCTTCATAGACTAAATGTGTTTACGTTTAGGTGCCAGGTTCTTCATTTATGTGGCATGTTTGCTTTGACCCTGGGAATCAAAGAAGGCATTGTACCGGGGACTTCGAGGCAGGACCACAGAAATGTTTCTGCCCCCCCCAAGTCTAACTAAGCCAGGTCACTCTACCCCGATTATCAGTTGTTCTGTTATTTAATGCACCCTTGCTGAGACCTCAGGAGTAAGAAGTCAACACTAGAGAAGTCCCCATTGTGGTGAAGGACGGCGTTGGGCAGGTGGCAACCTTGTCTGGTTCCTCCCTGGGAGGAGCCCGGGGCTGGGGCACGGAGGTGAGGGAGAGGTGGGTCCCACCGAAGAACTGCATTCCAGCCAAGACACCAGGATCAGACAGCAACAGCAGGTGCAGCCCGCCTGATCGGACCACGCCCTGCGACCCAGTCTGTCCCTGCGACTCTCTGTTGGCAGAGATACAATCATGACCGGACGTGATCCGGTTTGGTCTAGACATCAGCCACCTCCAACCCAAGAGGGAGCATTCTCAGGAGAGGAGAGAATCTGGTCTGAGAACAGAAGCAGGAGAAGAGGGCACCACTGGTGGCAATCCTCCTTTTCTTTTAGTGACTAGTCTGTGACTAAGAGGTTGCAATTTGGTGGATACATATATGGACCAAAGAGGTAAGAGTCTGCCACATTACGCAATGCCTAGGGTCAAGAATAGCCTGCCATGTTTAAAGAAACTCTGGGGTCTGCGAAGTGGGAGCTTTATGATCTTTTTCTTTTCTTTACAGGGATGAGCTGGGAATTGAAGCACCACCCAAGCTCTCCCAAGTTCCTAAGTGGTGGGAATCAGCTCATGCAAACCCCGCCACCACGTGCTCTAGGCCACCCATTAAAATGAATGCACACACATACACACGCATATACTCATACACATGCACCCATGCCCCCTTCAGCAGGGCCCTCAAATCCCTGCATGTCAGCAATCTCCTGTTTCACCTTTCCTGTGAGGTTAAAATTCTCTGGTACCTCGTGTCTCCATTCTCCCCCCACAATCTGTGC
The DNA here is from genome assembly GCF_010015895.1 of Lontra canadensis. Lineage (NCBI taxonomy): Eukaryota > Metazoa > Chordata > Mammalia > Carnivora > Mustelidae > Lontra > Lontra canadensis. The sequence continues at coordinate 18,572,330 of NW_022631011.1, forward strand.
GGCACACCTCAGCCGCCAGCCTCCGCACTGATGAGAACAGGGAGGAGAATTTGCTTCTCACTACTCCACACTTCACTGTGCACGACACATAGGAGGCATTCGTCAAAGCAAAGGACAGAGAGAGGGAAGGAAGGAGGGAGGAGAAGAGAGAGGAAGGGAGGAAGAGCTCTTACAGCTCAACTAACAATAACTTGCCCTGACTTCAGTCACTAGCGTGTTTCTTTTCCCATTTTTGCTCTAAATCCAAGCTCCCAGGAGGAAAGAGTGATTCCAAACTAAGATCAAATACTCCACTGCTCAAAATAAATGAATTTCTCAGTCTATAGACATAAACATGGGTGCTGTATTTTCCACCTGCATATGAATGATGGAAGTCAGAAGTTGGTTAAAATGCCACGGGAAGGAAATGGTTAAGTAAATGTGGTATATCTATAGGGTGGAAAACTGTGGCACCTGAAAAAACGATGTTTTAGAAGAATATTTAATTGCATGGGGAAATTCTCACAATATATCTTCAAGCAAAAAGGGAAAGCAGACAGTACAACCAAAATGTATGTGTCTGTATGTAGGAAAGGGTAGAAGGGTATATATTCCAGAACATTAACAACGGGTCTCTCTGCCTAATGAATTACAAGCCATTTTATCTTTATACCTTTACACATCTTCCCCAAATTCTTGCCAAATTTACATATATTAAGTTTATAATCAAAAAAGGAGATTGTTATGAGAAAATAAAATCCATATGAACACAAAATGAAAAAAAAATGATTTAAGAGAATCTCCACATGCAAATGAAGAGTCCCAGAATGCCACGGTCAGTACCAGATGTCGTCAAGACACGAAGGCCTGTTATAATTATTGTTTCCCAGATCGAGATTCCCAGAAACTTCATTGCTGCATGAGCCATTTCCAATTACTCTCTACAACAAACGAAGCTCTTCGTTTTACTGCTCAGTTTCCAGGCAAGACTAGCTGGGATCTCTAGGGAAATGCATGTGACTTAATATTTCCCTTCTCCTGAAAGCTGCTGCCCCACCACAGCTAGCCTCCTTGGGCTCGTTCTCTTGCTGCTGCTTATGGCCCGCTTATTTGTGTGTGTGAGGGTTGTACAGACACAGACCACCCCCCCCGCCGCGTGCGTGCACGCACACACACACACACACACACACACACGGGAAACTGTAGAGGAGCGACTCACCGTTTGGAACCTTGGGAAGACATGTCTCCATGTGTACCATGATAACATCTGCTTCTAATTGAGATGATTTATCAAAGTGGCCATCAGCAGGAACGGGTCAGCAAGAGCATAAATCTAGTGCAAACACTTTCGGCTCGGAGCCTGGAAACATAAAGTCTGGTCTGGTTCCTGACGTTAAGTAGCTAGCTGGCTGAGCCCACGTAAATCAGTTAATCTCTCCATAACTCAGTCTCTCCAACTGCGAAGTGGAATTAATAATAGATAGTGATGGCCCATTTGTGTCTCTGGTCACAGGGATGCTACTCCTTCCCTCATTTACTCTTCCAATAACCGTACATCGAGGGGCTCCGTTGTGCCAGGTACGAATTCCCCCTCCAGACCCCTTCCACCCCACACTGCTCCTTGTCCCCACAGATGTGCTGCCTAAGGACTCCTGGGCCCCCACCAGCCCTGGTTCACACTGCCTGTCCCTTAAGCCACCGAGGTGGAATTGGAGGAGGGGTGGAGGTTAGGAGAAAAGCACAGTAGGTGTCTAATACTTGCTGTGTGTGTTATAACATGTTATATATCACACATCATAACACATGACAGATGACTGTATAAGGTACCAAGAACCCAAAGAACATCACCCTATAAGCAGAGCGCCATGTTATTGTTGGCCTGGTCATACCCGGAAATGATTAAAGTCTTTCTGTCATTTCATTCTGCAACTGTGTGTTTAATTTCTACGTCTTGGTTTTGGCTGTGGCACCAGGACCTACTGAAGGTCAAAAGCAAATACACAGTAAACAAAATAGACAACCCCACAGGCCCCAACAGGGTCAACAGACGGATGATTTGGCTTCTTCTCAAAATGGTGGAAAGATTTCCCAGGTCTCACCAGCAGGAGGAGAGAAAGCCCACTCTCCTGGGGAAGCTGAGCTACATGAGGAAGTGTCATCTCTTCTCCAGAGCAGCCGGGCATCCGCAGACACAAATGCCCAAGACTTAATACCTCAAAGGAACCCTGGTGCTCAGATTTTTTTTTTTTTTTTAAATCAATTCTGGGATGTCTGAATCCTTTATAACAGCACCAGGGGTTGCCATATGCTCTGAGTCATAAAGTCAATGTGGCCAGAGCCCTTTCCTTCTAAACAATGGGGAAGTTGAACCCCAGTCCAAATGGCGGCAGGGAGCCTGGCCCAGGGTGGGCAGATGCGGCCTTCACAGACGTGTCTGACTTGAGGAGCACTGGGGCTTGTTTGAAGTTTGTTTCGTTTTTCACATTTTTCTTTTTTGGGTGAATCCAACCCAAGGAGGCAGTTTCCAAGCTTTAATTGTTAATGGTAGGGATTCCTCTCAAGTATGTCCCTAAATAAAAGTGACTGGAACAGAGATGGACTGCAACACCCCCATGTGCCACGGACTCCAGACCCTGCAAGCAGGAGGTCATTCATGTAACAAGACACGGAAACGTATCACTCCAGGATGGTAGCCAACATTAACTCTTCTGTGAAAAGAACAGACCTGAGAGTTACATGAGCAAGGAGGGGACCTGTCTACACGACTGTACACGCTGTGTGTCCATGCTCCTGGCAGACAATTATTATTATTCACAATAGCCAAACGGTGGAAGCAACTGGAGGGACCATCAATAGATGGGCACACAAATGTGGTATATACATACAATAGACTATTACTCAGCCCTAAAAAGAAAAAAAATAAAAATGTTCTGACCCATGCTAGGACATGGATGAACTTTGAGGACATTACGCTAAATGAAATAAGCCAGTCACAAAAGGATAAATGTTGCAGAATTCCACCTATATAAGGTATCTAATCAAATTCACAGAGACAGAAAGCAGAATGGTGGTTGTGGGCTGGGGTGTGGGGGAGGGGAGGGAATGAGAAATTCGAGTTTAAGGGATCCAGAATTTCAGTGAGGAGAGATGGAAGCTTTGGGTGGGTGGATGATGGTGCATGTCTGCATACTACTGTGACTGCTTTAATGCCACAGAAAAGTATGCTTCAAAATGGTTAAAATGGTCAATTGTGTTACATATAGTTACCACAATAATTTTTAAAAAGCTTAGTATTCACAGACTACTAAAAAGTTAAAGTGATAAAGTCTTTTGACCACAAAGACTTCTGTAAATAAAAACAGTCATCAGGAATTATGTTACCTGTAGTGACAATGTATTTACATGTGTCTGCAGCCTTTAAATGTGCCTTAGAACTGCCATTTGATTCGCCATTTGATACAAAAAATATACAATATTTGGCAGTTGTAATTGTCAGACATAACTATGCTAATCCTCTAGACCAAGTGATACTCGGATTTCGATACACAGTCACACAAAGGAAGGGAGGAAGGAAGGCAGGAAGGGAGAAAGGGAAGGAGGAAAAGGAAGAAAGGAAGAAAGAACCCACGAACCCAGGTTGTGATTTTTGTACCATGGAATGACAATTAGGATTCCAGGAATCACCCCTGCACTAATTAATCATGGATGTCACTCATAGCTTTAGGATACATGGATAAGAAACTGCTTTTAATATCCAGTTCCATATTAAGGCTAGTCTTTTTCATGATTCTAGGAGAAAAGATGGGTATTAACATCTCTATAATGACATCACTTTATAATAGCACATGGACATAGCCTATGATTTGAAAGTCTGGATGCTGACTTTAAAGTCTGGGGACTGGTCTTCTTGCTTTCAAAAGACTCAGTGCAAAGTCTCAGGATTCCTAAATCTCACCCACCGATGGGTGAGCCTCCTTCCGCAGCGATCCTTCACCCTTACCAAGGTACGATCAGCAGTGATCACTAGAATATGCAATTTCGATTCTTTTTGTAACAGGAGCATCCCCTTGTGCTGATTCATCCACAGATTTTCCGGCCAGATGCCCCATTGGCAAAGCCCCGGAGCCTTCCCTTCATGAGTTCTCCGCTCCAGCCATCCGAAGTAATTCCTTCCTCTCCCCTCTCCTGATCTGCCAGTTGCAAACAGAATCTATCCACAGAATAAACAAACCTTCCGGAATGGATAGACTCTGCTGCTCTGAGGAGTCTGGGGAAAGGGCCTGCCAGGGTCCACGTCTGATCAGGGAGGGGGCCGTCCCTCTCTGCCTCTGATGCCTTCCCTTGGGCAGGGTTGAAAGCAAGGCTGACAAGGAGGAGCTCACCAGTGAAAAGAAGAAATTGAAGGAAATGCTGGCTGCTGTGGACAAAACAATCTGTGTGTTTCCAAATTTGCTATTTCTGTTCAAATCGGTTTGAAGTTAGTTTTCATTGTAACAGGACTCAGAGACAAGTTCTCAATGAGCTAGACTTAGTTTCCCTGCTAAGTGAGCAGAGAGAAATGTACAATGTGAGTGTGTGTGTGTGTGTGTGTGTGTGTGTGCAGGCATACGTGTCTTTTTTTTTTTTTTAATCAGCAATACCATGTTTTAGCCCCAAAGATTTCAAAGTTAGTCGAGGATTAAGAAGGAGATGGTGACGCCTGGAGGACTGTTGAAAATAGGCTCTTGCTTGCTCCACAACTTTGCCTCAAGGCAAGAAAGACACAAATGGGGCTGAGCCTGAAGAAGAGAAAGGAAACTGACTTTCATGGAGCACTTACTATGTGCCCAGATGATTCACTGAAGGTAGTTTATTAAATCTTCCCAAACACCTTTCAAGTCAGCGTTGCTATCTCTGTTTTCTGGTTATAGAAACTAAAACCCAGAAAGGAAAGTTACCAGTGATCCACAGAAAGTGGTAGAGATGGAATTAAATCAGGTGTTTCCACCTTCACCCAGCAGGGGGAGGTTAATTGAATGGGCAGAGAGACAGCCAAAAAGGAAGTCTGTTCATTACCTAACAACCAAGCAAATGAAGCTTAGGTTTGCTTAATATGCCTTTGATAACCACTGATAGTCCAGTAAGCACTTTGAAGGGCTCTGAACACGAAGCCCAGCATGGTCATGATAGTGTAGGACATATAAAAACATATAGACATATGTTTATATATGACATATATATATATGCTTATATAGATATATAAGATTCAGAACCTGATGACAAAATAATGGTCAATTAAGGAACTATTGATTTTTTTTAATGTAAGAATCCAAATTTAATCTTACAAAGAGATTCATATTTGATACCTTGCTCTTTTATTCTTATTTTTTAATGAAGAGGTTGTTTTTTTTAAAGAAAATAACCCAAGGAGAAATACGATAACCTGTTCATAATCCTCACCAGTTAGACCATTACTCACACCTAAGCCAGCGCCTACAAATCAATGTCAATACTTCCTAGTTGTAGGGAAAAAAAAATTGCAGTTGAAACAAACAAACAAGAAACAAAACAAAAAAAAAAGCAAACAAAAACAACACACCTCTCTGAGACACTGGATTTAAAAATAGAAACTTATGAAACGACAATTTGCACTAGAAGAAGACTAAACTTTTGTACATTCTTCCCACCGCAAGTTGGGCTTAGCACCATTCCTGGTCTAGATACCCTAGAATCTAGGTGGACCTGACCTCCTGACCGTTGGTATACAGCAAACCTGACTCTGTTTCCATTCCTGGACTTTCTCTTTTTAAGACTGACCATGTCTTGGAACCCAGCCACCATGCTGTGAGGAAGCACAAGCAGTCTCAAGGACAGGATCAAGCAGAGAGGAAATGAAGTCCCTCAGCCACAACCCCATCTGAGTTCCCAAATGGTTAGCAGTAGCAAATGAGTCAGTCACCTTGGAAGTGGACCTTCCCCCCTTGTCAAACTGTGGGAAGCAGAGATTAGCTGTTCCCACTGAGCCCTCCCAAATGGCACATCTATGAGCAAAACCAATGACCGTGGTTGTTGAAAGCTACCAAATTGCAGGATGAACTAGAATGCATTAAAATAACAATAACACATTTCAGTGCTCCCTTAGCATTTAATAGAACTTGAAATTACATAGATATTTGTTTTTATCATTTATGGCCTGTCTCTTTCAGGGAACATAAGCTGACTTCACTTATCAAGGGAAGGAACTGTACCTGTTTCCATTCATCTCTACACCAGCCCCAAGCAGAGTCTTGCTCAGGAGAGGTACTTGATAAAATATTTGTTAACTGAAAAGATACACGACAGCAACATATGCTGATGCTGTACTTTGTCCTCCCTAATTTACATATGAAAACCATAAACTGGGACAATTTAAAACATTCTTCAAGTACCCTGAGGCTTGTTGGTTTGTTGGGGGTTTTTTAAGATTTTACTTATTTATTTATTTATTTATTTAAGAGAGAGAGCGAGCACACAGGTTCAAGCGCGGGAAGGGACAACCGGGGAAGGAGAGAATCTCTAGCAGACTCCTTGCTGAGCATGGAGCCCAATGTGGGGCTCGATCTCATGACCCTGTGATCATGGCCTGAGCCAAAATCAAGAATCAGATGCTCAACAGGCTGAGCCACCTAGGCGCCCCTACACTGAGTTTTCATGAAGCAAAAGAATAACAATAAGAAAAAAAGATCAAATGGCAAATATCAGAGCAGACTCTGTGTGAAAACACGACCTACAGGGTCTCTGGTCAAGAATGATGCCTCACTGAGCAGAGCCCATCAAATATTCAAACATGGCCACAGTGTCCATCTATAAGGTTTCCCTTCTCTGGGTTAAACTATTCCATTTCACCAATTATTACTCAAATAATACAGCCTCAAGAATGAAAATTGCACAGGATACGGTCCTTGGGCGACTCCATTAATCTCTCTGTGTTTCACATTCAAGGTCTATAAAGTCACTATGTTAAAAAGTCCTATTTAATATAATTTTTTTAATGTTACAAATGAAATAAGAGTTGTAAGAGCATTCTTAACTATAATGTAACTTAATTACAAATCACCATCATTTTCATGAAGACTGATGAGTTAGCATTTGTGAAGCACGTAGACTATTACCTGGTACATAGTAAGCGCTATAAACACAAAAGTTGAATATAATAAAACAATGGGATGAGCTTACAACCCCTTACTACCACCAACCCTTCCTGTCTTTTTGACCTCACTTCCTACTACTTTCATCCTTGCTCATTGCTTCCCAGACATACTGACCCTCTTTCTAGGCTCTGAACTTTTTCCTACCTCAGGAATTGTGTACTTGCTGCTCCTTCCACCTGGAGAATTCTTTTTCTGGATCTTCCTATGTTTTCCTCTTACTCATCCTTTACAGTTCAGGTCTTCAGAGAGGCTTTCTCTGACCACTCTCTATGAGTAAATTTCCCCTTTCCCTTATCAAGTCACTTTCCAGCATGTCATCCCATTTTATTTTCCATAAGATTTATTCCTATATATAATTATCTTATTTATTTGGGCACTATTTCACAGACTCTCTCTCCCCACTAGAATGTTAGCATACCGGTACCCCAGACCTTATCTGTCTCATTTGTGGTTAAATCCCCAATGTCTAGAAAATACCTGCATTTCATAGACGTTCAATAAATATTTGGTGAATGAATGAATGAGTGAAATCTCTCTTCTGGCTACCTTCTGGTGTGTCAATGATCCTCATAAAGTGTATCACCCAGTAGTGGATCATCACACTAGATGATATCAGACCAAGAGTCATTGCAAATATTATTGACATCTATGGATGCAGCCAGAGATCAAATGAGTTTTTTTGGCAACCACATTCCAATCTTCACTCGCCCGGTGCTTTCTTTCAACCTGGTTCCCTGAGCCTTTTTCCTAGTGCTACTCATAGACAAAGTTTCCTCTTTCTGTATTTATGCTTGTCCACACCTGGCTGGTGCTTTTAACTGTTCCCTCCCCGCCTATGCCTAAGGCCATTGCAGCAGATAAACACAGTAAAGCACAGGAACTGCCCCAGGTTCTGCCTACAACCTCCTTCTTGTACCCTCTTCAAGACTTCTCTCCCCTAGATCTCTATCTGGCTGGCTTGGTAGCCACATGCTCCCTCCCCGCAAGCTAATCTCTTTAGGTCACCCTATCAACTGGCCTAGCCAGCTTTTGACTCAACATATCTCCAGGATTGACACCCTTCCCTCTCCACTCCCATCCCCACCCATGAATACTACCTTCAAGTCCAAGCTTCCCAACACAACCCTCCCTCATCCAGGAGACAAGAACAGCCAGTACTGGGGGGGAGGTGTGTGCATGTGTGTGTGTGTGTGTGTGTGTGTGTGTGTGTGTGTTGTACCCAACTGTGGGACTTTACATTTACCCCTTTTGAAGTCTATCTTGTTAGATCTCACCCACTGTTTCAATATCTCTGGATTTTTATTCAGTCATTCAGTTGATTTGCTAATCTCATCGGGCTTCCCATAATCGGTGTGTCAAGGTGATCAGCGTGTCCTGAACAATCTCCTCCAAGTCACCGATAACAAATACAGCACAGTACAGATCAAAGACAGACTCCTCAAACATTCTCCAGGTTGACAAGGATCCTTTCATCAGCCATCTCCAGGAACTGGTGGTTGCTTCAATATTGCCGAAACAGAGGCTCATCCAACCCACATGTTCCCTCAAATTCACAAAAGAATTTGCCAGCTGCCTTGCTGGAATTCGGGAGTCTGTCTGTCCATGTAGTCTGTCCATGTCCATGTAGTTCCTGTGCCATGCTTACAGGGAGCATATAGTTTGGAATTGGAAATACTCCTGCGAGGGTTGGGACCACCGTTAACTTTACACCCATTCACCTACCAGAAAAGAATTGGCCAGACACCAAGGTTTAGGATAGGGTGCCCTAAGCTTTCTAAAGAAGGGTCTCTGATGACACCTGGAAGCAATTACTGCCTGCTCAGTCTTGACAGGCTCTCCCCCACCTCCCAGAGAGTCACAGAGGATCCAGATGGATTCCCTTGCCTGCCCTGGTTGGATTTCTTGAGGAGGACAGATTGATCACACACCCATATGGCTGTAGTTCAAAGCAGTGAGTTACACAGTAAGGTGCCTGAGGGAGAGGATGTCTTTCTGCCAGAGTGAGAACACAAGTAGCTATAAAGTTGGAAGTCCAAACCCAAAATGCTACTACAATGGAACAGGAATGGGGAAGCTATTCAGGAAAGTGATGTTATCTTATGAAAGCATCTTGCACTATAAAGAAAGGAAAGATAGAGGCAAGGATTATTTTCTCTAAAGAACAATGGGAAAACTACCTTTAATCTGAGCTTCCAGGGCCTCTATATCTAAATGAAAGAGATGCACCAAAAGGCTGGGGGATGAGAAAAAAAGCAAACTAGGACTTATTGGTTTAATGTTTATATTTTCATAGATTTTTTTTCTTGTTGATTAGATTATGGTAGTGAATGATTGATTCATGTCTTTCTTAACAAAGATATCAACAACACCCCCCCCCAAAAAAAAGGACTAGAACATTCTTCTACTACTTGAGGAGTTAAAGATTTAACATGCTACAAATGCATCTTCTGCTTAGGTGACCAGCTTAATGATGGTCATTTGGAATGAGTAGGATGAAAAATGTGGGCAGAGACAAACAAATAATCAGGACCCAGAATTTGTAGTCCAAATATATTTTATCCCATTTTCTAAGGTATATCCAACTTGGCTCTTCATTAAACCTGCAAAATGTAGCATAGCTCATTCTCCAAATTCCTGGAAAATATAACTTTAATGTTTTGTGGGAAAAAATCAATTTTTCTTTATTAACTGAGAAGAAATAAACATGAATCTTTTAACTAATCAAATATAGCAGAATCACAGATGCCAAATATTAGAAGGCATGAATCCAAGTTACTTTTTGAAAATACCAAGAATGGTACCAAAAAAAAAAAAAAAAAGAAAAAGAAAATATCAAAAACAAACATACCTTTGTTTATTCATTTAATAAGTATTTAACAGGCATTTACTGTATGCAAAATCCTTCACTAAATACTTTGAGGATGTTGCCAAGGCATATAAGAAATCATTTCTCTTCTCTAGAATTATATAATGTTTTTATAGAGGTAAAATAAACCCAAAGATCTGTAACAATGGAAGAATTGTATATGATATAAACTTGTTAAATTACTAAGTTGTACACTTGAAACTAATGTAGCCTTGTGTATCAACTATATTCATATTATTTTAAAGGAGGGTATTGTATATGATAGCACGATGTTTTCAAATAATCTTTGTTTCGGTTATCTGCTATGAGGTCACAAATTGCCACAAACTTAGCCACTTAATGCACACTGTCTCATGGTTTTTGTGGGTCAGGAATCTGGGCACAACTTAAATTGGGTTGTCTAACTCAGGATGTCTCAGAAGGCTGCAGTCAAGAAGCCAGCTAGGGTTGGGGTCTCATCTGAAAGCTCGATTGGGGAAGAATCTGCTTCTCAGTTCACTTAGGTGGTTGCTGGCAGCACTGAATTCCTGTCTGGGCTGTTGGACTGAGGGGTTCTGTTTCTAGGTGGCTATTGGCTAAAGGTCGCTCTCGGATCCTTGCTGTGTGGACTTTCCAAATGTGACAAATCATTGCAGCAAGCCCACAAGGAAGAGTGTTTGCTACCAAGATAGAACACACAACCTCTTGTAATCTGATCACAGAATCAGTATCTCCTCAAGATACTGGATTCAACAGAAGCAAGTTACTCAGAGAGAGAAGATTACACAAGGCAGTAAATATCAAGAAACGGGCGTTATTGAAGACCACCTTAGATATGACCAACCACAATGTTTAAACATGAAAATAAGCAAACATAAGTATAAAAAAATAACACTCATTCAAGTTTAGTAAGAGCACCCCTATGACTTACTACGTAAAGCATCTACTAAATGTAAGAGAATGGGAAGACTTCATTGCACTGTTAGAAAAGTAAACATTTGACTTGAAAACCACAGAGTCCAAAACACTTTCCAAAGCCATCAGGAGATGGCAACCAACTACCCTCTTAAACCAAGAGCAGTAGGTTCCACCTAAAAAAACATACATCACGTTAGCTTTTCATGATTTAAATGGCCACATATGTACTCACCCTTCCTAAATGTTATCATCAACAACTGAGCCTGGTGAAAATACAAAATTCAGAGGAGTACTTACATCTGCATTTGGTCTTGTAATGTCTATTGTTTAAAAAAGCAATACTCTGTGCCCTATGCACTATTTCTTTGAAATCTGTGTTGTGAAAGTCAGCCTCTCTGTCTCATTTGTTGCTCTCAAGTGTTCTGGTGTTTGTGTAATAAATGAGGGGTGGAGATGGATGGATAGAAGCCAGATCCACAAGTAGCTACATCTCCTCTGTCTCTCTTAGAGCAAAGTGTAAAGGACGGTGTTTGTCCTTCTCTCCTACTTCAGAGGAAACTATCAAGAATTCTGTGGCTCATACTAACAAGGAATACAGCACCACTGCCATGACTTCACCAACAAACTACTAGTGTCAGCTGCCACCAGAACATCTTATCTAAGTAGGAAAGGAGAAAGCCTTCTGTTGGTCCCTCTTCCTCAGCCAAATTCCCTAATGGCTGAGGATTTTTTTGTCTGCACAGAGTAGTGAGTCTTGGTTGTCCCTTGACATCATGACAATTATTATCAAATGCAAGTATCAGTAGCTAAGAAGCATGATGTAAAAGCAATTTCCCATAATTTCCCTTGTTTTAGTATCTCTGAATGGAACCTCAAGTTATTATTGCTGAGATCCCAATTAAGTGTCATATGTAATTTTTTCTCCTTTCAATGTCTCCCCCTTTCTGTTCTCCCAGTCTCTCTCCTTCCTTCTCTCCTTACATCTTTAAGACAAAATATCATCATCCCCAAAGAGTGATGATGGCATGTGGAGGCTTATATAGATAAGTTGATGAGTTCCTTAAGCTCTAGGGTATGGGTGTAGGCTTCAGTATTTTTTAAGTTTTTTTTTTTTTAAGTATTTTTTAAAGTTTCAGTATTTTTTAAGTTTCCTGAATAATAGTTTTACTGTGTGGCCAGGGCCAAAAGCTTTTCTAGTACTTGGCCTGATTCTCTAACTACATTTGGTCTCTATATTTGAAGGAGTAAAAAGAGAAAGAAGTTATGAAGCATGTAGGAGAGACACCGAGTATTCAAATTTATCCTTTATATGGTGGGTTCAGCGAGAACCATGGCTCTCAAACTCAGCACACATTAGCATCCCCATGGGAACTGTTTTAAATCCTGATGTCCCACTACACTCCAGCTCAATTAGGTCAGAACCTTAGGAAGTGGGACCAAGGATGATCTTCCAGGATGGCTCCCAGACAGAACTGTCCCTCCTCCCTGAGACGAGCTTCCCTTCAATACTTTCAAAGCTCTCCAGGTGATTGCAAAGTGCTGCGAGGCCAACACCTACTAAGTTAAGATCATTTCATTTCATGACCTAACCAAGCATGATGTTTTAAATCAAATCTGCCTACTTGAACACAAATGCTAATAACCGCCTAAACTTCACTTCCATGCACTTGACACATATGGAACTATGAGTGCCACAGTACTCAGTACTAGCGTGTTATGGGATGGGGCTACAAAAACAAATGCAACAGGCTCCACCTTCCAGAATTCCTACAGTCCAGGAAAGGAAAGAGACATAAATAAATGCTTCTGATACAGTGTGGTACATGCTATGATAGACAATGGGGATATACGGAATATAGAGTTACTTAGTTTGAGGTGACAGAGACAAGGGATGGGACACAGGGTATGGCAACAAAAGAACACCCTTCTTTGAGACAGTTAAATGGTACTTTCAAGTTGGTCATGCACGGCGGGCAACCTAGGTAGAGCCTGAAGGAGCCAGGAGGTATGAAATTCCCTGATGCATAAAACCACAAAGTGTGGTAGAAAGAATGGAAATGGGGCCAGAGTGGAAGGCAAAGCCCTAGCTGGGAAGCAAATGGCAGACCATTCCCAAGGGCTGAGCTTTATCCATTGGAAAGGGACACACAACATGCGGGCAATGCTGAGATCAATTCCTGATTTTAAACAGGTGACTCTAAAGCATCATTCCTGACTTTGAAGGTCACGAAGAGTAGCTAGAAGGAGAGCAAATTTCAAGATCTGGACTAAGTCAATGGCAGCAAGAGGAGAGAGTAAATAGGATTCGGTAGCTGATTCAGTGTGTCCTGACTTTCCAGATTGAGCAACTAGGTGAATGAGGAGTGTTGTACTAACTGAAGGAGGGCATATCTGAGAGGCGCTGGTCCCAGGAAAAGACAAAGTCTGGTCTACTTCATGGAAGCACTTCAACATGGGACTGATCTTCAGAAACCGCCCTCCCTACTCCCCAGGGTTTAAGACTCAGCTGCCATCATGGAGCTTGGCTGAGGGCCTCATTCCCTTGACTCTCAAGCCACACAGCCATTTGGAGCAGCCGCTGGAATTACTGATTATGTTTTAGGGTGATCACCTTTTTTTCAACCAGAATGCAGAAGTGCCCAAGGAAAATTCATCCTTCCAAGTTTCTGGAATGTAGTTTTACCTCCCGTCCCCAACCTCAGAGTTTCAGGACTCAGGGCTCTTGCGATTCTCATCCAAAGAAAGTCTTGGACTCACCATGGTCCCCTCCCCAAGGGACAAGCAGGAGGTCTAATAGGCTCTGGAGGACAGCAGGGCCCACATTACTTGTAAAGCAGTACTTGGTGAATGGAAAGGCATAAGGCCTTACACGTCAACCTTTATTTAGGTCATTCTCCAAAGACAGGTTCTCTGGAGACAAGTTGCCTTGAGCCAGACCAGACTACCCCAGGCCAGTCAGTAATCCTATATGTCTGGAGAGTATCACACCATCTTCTTTTCTGGGAAAACAATGATAATGGTGACTTAAAATGCTAGAAAGTGAGTTAACTGTTCCCAAAATTCCATGCTACTTTAACATTCTGTGGTCATGTTTTTGTTTTTGTTTTTGTTTCATTCGGACAGATGCCTAAAATTTTGTCAAAACAGAGAGAACTGCAATCATGCCCTGTTACGCTGACATTATTCACACTTGCTAATGATTAACTCCCTTTGACACTGTATCGTTGTAGACGCCAGAGTTGAACAAACAGCTTCAGGGGGCCCAGAAATGAGTTACACTATACTGGGCCAACTGACTTGGAAGAGCTCCAGTGCTATTTCCCTAGTTTAGACTTGTCCTAAGGGGCATTTCCATTGGGGGACCTGAAGTTCTGGAATTCCTTCCTCTTCCTAGTTCAACAAAACTCTAATTTATTGACCTTCAGGGCACAGTGTAAGACATCTGTTAAGTTTGGCATTTCCTTGACCTGTACAGAGAATTCTATTCAGTAGAAAATGTCTGCCTGCTTTAATTCCAGGTTTTGTATTTAGAATGTGCATGTGTTAGGCTTTGATCTAAAGAAGGTACCTTTTTATAAACCCAGGAAACAAAAACACGTTGCTCCTTTGTATCAAAGCGGCTCCCTTTGGAGTCTCGCCTCAATATAGTACCCTCTTCAAGTGTGGCAAACCTTTGGATACATAACCAAGAATCCTTCCTTCACTGTACAGGGGAAGAGGAGAAAATGTACTGAGCAGCAAACTTTTGTGTTCTAAATGGAAAAAATTAGTCCTGTAAGAATGTGAGAAAATTCCTATAGATAAGCTGAACAATTGTTTTATGAGCACTGCCTAATAGTTCCTGTTCACCTTGGATGTGAAAGATGCTGAAACATTAATAAGCTTTGATACCAAGGAAAAGGGACAGAAACACTTACAGAGCTCCTACCTTGCACCCCAGCAATCCTCCCGCCCCCAGCCACTGGCAGCCCAGCAATGCCTGATGGGTCTCAGAGATGGAGGAAAGTAGGCTAAAGGGAACACGTTCTCCCAGCCAAATGAGGGTCCCCTGGGGTAACACTCAATATTGCTGTTTCTCTACCTTCTCATCTCCTACCTCTGCCATAATGGAGATGTCCATGGGATTTAAGCTGAGAGAGGCTTGGGGTTAGATGTCTATAGTTCCCCCGTCAGCAAAAAGGGGAGATGGGAAACTTGCATGAGGGTTGGTAGCCCCCCAATCCCACCATGTTATAAGAAGCAAACCCCAGGACTTTAAAAAAAAAAAAAAAGTCATGTTTTTTTTCCAAAATGAGAGATTTCTTTTTTAGTGTATCCAGATCAAAAGGGGAAATAATTCCAATTTGTTTATAGAAAATGTAGACATGCCCCGAGGTTATGATAAATTGAGATCTAGATTTCCAGTGGGATTTGAGCCCGCACAGCTTACAATAATGCTAGACTGTTTGCACTGTCTTTAATACAGACAACGTCCTCAGACCTTTTAAAGCCAGTATAATTGAAAATCGTAGGCAGGAGAAGATTAAGCTGTTTGATCAAGGATAGAAAAAGATACATTTTCAATGAAGTTTAAAAGGAGCCAGGAAGTTGAAAAAGATTGCAGAAAGTTGACTAGGGACTATATATGAGATTTTCAGGAGTGAGCCCACAACACTCTTCATGGAATGTGTTTATTCTCTAATCGTCTAAAATTTGGATGGCATGCGATTGAAGACAGAAGGAAGGTTTTTTGGTTTTTTTTTTTTTTGTACTTAAGTATCAAAAGGAAACAAAATTATGTATTCTTAAACAAAATATGTGATATTTTGTAATGGAACTGCCTTGACTTGCTCATGGTACTTTTTGCAAAGAGCAACCACAAAGATTGAATACAATCTACTGATGGAGAGCACAGCTAATGGGCACCTGCCCAGATCCAAACCAACAGATTGACTTTCATAGGTATTTTTAATTACGCCAGAATCATCCAGCAAAACAGAGCAAGACATCCCCTCTGTCTCATGTGGTTTTTTGCTGATCGAATGCAAACTAGTGCCAGGTCCTCCTTAAATAGTTTAGCCGAAACCCTGTAGTCATTTGCAGTGGTAAGAAAAGGTCTGAAGCCAAAATTTATCTGACTTTAAGAGTTATCTCAACAGCTCCAAATTGCAAGAGTCATGAGGGCACTGACTGGAAAGCCCAGGTGGGATCAAATTTCTGGCTGCAAAAGGAATTTTAAAAAAAGGGGGAAATCTGATTAAGATAAGAAAAAATTTACATAAAAATACACAGTTGTATCTTTGCTAGGGCTCCCATAATGCCAGCTATATGGCTAAACACTCAGAAACAGGATTTCTCACATTTCTGGTGGCTAGAAGTCTGAGATCCGGGGGTGCATGGAGTGGGTTTCTTCTGAGCCAGCTCTCCTTGGCTTGTAGAAGCCTCTCTGCTCCTTGCCTTTGCAAGGTCTCCCCTCAGCGTGTGTCTGGGTGTCTGCATCCTAATCTCCTCTTCCTATGAGGTCATCATATCGGAGTAGTACACTGGGTCTGCCCCGTGATCTCATTTTAACCTAATGACCCTTTAAAGACTCCATCTTCAAATGGGTCACGTTCTAAAGCACTATGGGTTAGGACTTCAACCTAGGAATTTGGAGGGGATGCAATTCAGCCTGAAGCAAGAGTAAATAAATATGCAAATATTCCCACCAGGGACTACTGCAAGGAAGAGAGAGCATCAAAGACAGGTATAGAATTAAAGAACCGTCTGTGATTTCTTTGAAACAATCCCATGTGCCATACATGTAGCTAAAAGTTACACACAACTGAGATGGACAAATTCAAGCCCTCTGCTTCCCTTACTCCCCCATCAAAAAAGCCTTAAATCAATCCCTGAAATTATGTTAGAGAGTTTCCGAACTAAACAGAGCTCAATTCTCTCGCCAGGAAAAGGAGATAAGAGTTTGTTGATCTATACAGATAACTTCTTTTTTATTTAATTAATTTATTTATTTTTTTTAGTAATCTCTATGCCCAACATGGAGCTCAAATTCACAACCCCAAGATCAGGAGTCACACGCACTACCGACTAAGCCAGTCAGGTTCCCCTAAACAGATGATTTCTAATGGCCCATGAGAAACACAGATGGCACCTAGTCTAGTACCTGGCAGGTAGCGGCACCTGTCAGTAAAAGTTAACTGTATCATAAGTATCTGGTTTGAAAGAAATATGGGCTTGTAATCACAAATATTGCAAATAAACTGTTTTTAAGAACTCAGAAAATCTATGCTTTCTCAGGATCAGATGACTGAAATGTATATATTTCAGTTTGCATATTTATAAGTATAAATATATACTGAAATGTATATACTTCAGTATATATTTCAGTTTCTTTCCCTACTTCTCCTGTTATTATCAACTTATTAAACAAACATGTATCCAGCATCTACTAAATTCCAGGAACCATACTAGACACTGAAGACAGTGTCTATCCTGGAGGAGGTCACAGCCTAGGAGGTGAGCCAGACATAAAAACATATGGGTAACCAGGGTCTTGGGGTGACTCAGTCAGTTGACTCTTGATTTCTGCTCAGGTCATGATATCGGGGTCATGAGTCTGAACCCTGTGTTGGGCTCTGCAATGGGTGTGGAGCTTGCTTAAGATTCTCTCTCTACCCCTCTCTACCCCTCCCCACCAACTCTCGCTCGTGTGGGCTCTCTCTCTTAAAAAAATAAAATAAATTTTAAAAAACCAGCGATACCTGGGTGGTTTCAGTCAGTTAACCAGGTCTGCCTTTGGCTCAGGTCATGATCCCGGGGTCATGCTCCCTCTCCTCCGCACTTGTGCTCTCTCTAGCTATCTCTGTCTCTCTCTCAAATAAATAAATAAAATCTTTTTTAAAAAAATGAATACCAAAAAATAAATAAATTTTTTAAAAAATGAATACCAAGTAACAAAAGCTATAAAGTGAATGTGATGGTTACTTTTATGTGTCAACTAGAACTAGGCCACAGTGCCCAGATATTTAGTCAAACATTTTTCTGGATGCTTCTATGAAGGTATTTTTTGGATGTAATTAATATTTAAATCGACTAACTTTGAGTAAAGTAGATTACTCTCCATAATGGGTGCTCCATGATGGGTGAACCTTGTCCAATCAGCAGAAGTCTGTAATAGAACAAAGACTGACTTCCCCCAAGCAAGTAGGAATTCTGCCAACTCATGGACTCGAACTGCAACTCCTCTGAGTCTCCAGCCTACTACCCTACCCCATCAAATTGTAGCTATCAGCCTCCACAATGGTGAGCCAATTGCTTACAATCAGTCAATCTTGTTCTCTCCCTTCCTCTGGAGAACTAATACAGTAGACTTAATATTTTTATTCCCCTCAACATTATAAAAGTTTTCACAGAAAAACTGGACTTAAGTTGGATCTACCGATGAGAATACTTTCTAAAACCAGCTAGTTATAAATCTGACTGGACACTAAACCAAGGGGTAATATTTCTAAAACTAGTTTTCATCAACCACACAAATATTCTGGAATCCAAAGATCACTACAAGAATTATTTTTAATTTTACGTTTCCATTTTGATAATCTATATCAATACTATCATAAATATACTTAGTATCACTGGGATAAGTACATAATAATAAAATGTTTTCTGTAATTTTAGATCTCCAATTATATTTATGTCTATGAAAATTTTGCAAAAAAAAAAAAAAAAAAAAAAAAAAAAACATGACACTGGGGCACCTGTGTGGTTCAATCAGTTAAGTGTCTGCTTTCAGCTCAGGTCATGATCCCAGCGTCCTGGGATCCAGCCCCACATCTGGGCTCCCTGCTCAGCAGGGAGCCTGCTTCTCCCCCACCCACTCCCCCTGCTTGTGTTCCCTCTTTCACTGTCTCTCTAGCTGTCAAATAAATAAAACCTTAAAAAAAAAAAAAAAGACATCAACATAGGATCTACAAATGACATGAAGAGAGAACCTAGACTCTACACAGCACACTCTGTACTGGACTGACCATAATTAGATTAAGGAAGGCAAAAGTACATGCAAATAAACACATACATACACACACACACAAATTTATTCACATGGGTTTTTTAAAAAAGATTTTGATATTTCAATAAGTCTAGAAAATTGTAGTAGATTAATACAGAAATACTTTACCTCTGGACACCTAAAATTACCACGTGAAAATTGAACAGCTGAGCTTTGAAAGAAGAAAAGGAGAAGGAAGGAAGGAAGGGGAGATTTTAAAGACTATGATAAAGATATTGATTACTTATAGATTTGGCTTGGTCAAATGGTCATTTTAAAAATTAAAGATAACCATAAAAAATCAAAATAAAAACCAAATGTTTAACAGAGGCTAAAGGGAAAAATTTTTTAAAGTAAAGAAGATGGTAAAAAGAAATAAGCAAACAGAAAGCACAAAAGAAACTGTAGAAATAAACTTTAAATATTAGTAATCTTAATGTAAGTAAATCAAATTCATCAGTTAAAAGACAGAAATTCATCATACGGATACAAAAATAAGCAAAGGAAATTTGTCAGTTAAAAAAAAGGAAAAAAGACAGAAACTCTCAGACTGAATAATTTTTATTCAAAGGGAACAGGGGGAATTGTAGAACAAGATAAATGATATCACAAAGGAAAACACAGACTTCCAAATGCAAACGTGGGTGGTTCAGTTGGTTAAGCATTTTTTGGTTCAGGTCATGATCTCAGGTGGATCCTGCTTAAGCTTCTCTCTTTCCCTCTCCCTTTTCCCCTCCCCATTCCCTTCCCCTATCCCAGGAATGCACATACTCTATTTAAAAAAAAAAAAAAAAAAAGGAGCATTCTGCAGGAACTAAGTTATTTCTGAAATAAACCAATAGCGTGAAAGAAAAGGGAACTGCTCTAGACTAAGACACCAAAGAGACCTAAAAACCAAATTAGATATATTGACCTTGTTTTTGTTTTTTTTTTTTAAGATCTTATTTAGGGGCTCCTGGGTGGATCAGTGGGTTAAAGCCTCTGCCTTCGGCTCAGGTCATGATCCCAGGATCCTGGGATTGAGCCCCGCATCAGGCTCTCTGCTCAGCAAGGAGCCTGCTTCCACCTCTCTCTGCCTGCCTCTCTGCCTACTTGTGATCTCTGCCTGTCAAATAAATAAATAAAATCTTTAAAAAAAAAAAAGATTTTATTTATTTGACACAGAGAGAGAGAGAGATCACAAGTAGGCAGAGAGGCAGGCAGGAGAGATGGGAAAGCAGGCTCCCTGGTGAGCAGAGAGCCCGATGGGGGTTCTCGATCCCAAGACCCTGGGATCATGACCTGAACTGAAGGTAGATGCTTAATGACTGAGCCACCTAGGTGCCCCCACATTGACCTTGCTTAGATTCAGGTTCAAATTATCAACTGTAAGAAAGTATCAGAAAATCGAAGGAATTAAATTATATATTGAGTATTATATGATACCAAAGGGTTATTATTACTTTTCTTGGATGCAGTAATGATATCTTATTATACAAAAAAGAAAATGTCCATATTATTTAGAGATACATATGAAATATGTACGATAAAATGACATGGTATCTGAGAAATACTTTAATATATTTCTGCAGGGCACCTGGTTAGCTCAATAGGTTAAGCATCTGCCTTTGGTTCAGGTCATGATCCCAGGGTCCTGGGACGGAGCCCCGCATCCAGCAGTCTGCTCATCAGAGAGTCTGCTTCTCCCTCTCCCCCTCCCCCACCATGCTCATGCTCTCTCTCTCTCTCTCACACACACACACACACAAATCAGTAAATAATCTTTTTTAAAAAATAATTAAATAAAATATTTCTGCAGAGAAAACAAAACAAAACAAAAAGCAACATTTCTGAAGAGTTAGGAGAAGCAAATGTGATAAAATCTTGATAATGATGAATCTGGTTAATGTCTGTTTGGAGGTTCATTGTACTATACTCTCTACTTTTGAATGATTTTGTAAGATTTTAGTACAACTATAAGATGTTTTCCAAAAACACCTCTAAAAGGCAATAGAACACAAAAATTTAACATACAGTGATAGAAAATGAAGTAACATATAAACACCCACCAACGAAAACTAGAAACACATATGTTCGTATCAGACAACTAGATCCTAAAGCAAACGAACAAAAATAGGGAACATAAAGAAGTTCATTCCATAATGATAAAAGAAACAGTCAGGGGTGGGAATGTACCTAATAACATCTCCTCCCAAATACAAAAAAGAAAAATCGGCAGAGGTATGAAGAGTTTGGAAAGTTGTCAGGCAGACTGGGAAATTTTAATACACTCCAGCAGGTTGAATGCTGACTTCCAAAAGATATCTCCTCTTCCTAACCCTCAAAACTTGGGAATGTGACCTTATTGAGCAAAAAAGAGGTCTTTGCACCTGTAATTAAGGATCTCAAGATGAGAGCCTCCCGGGTTATGTGGGTGGGCCGAATACCAACGACAAGTGTTCTTAAAAGAGACCAAAGAGAAGACACAATTAGAGAGAAAGCCATAGGAAGACACGGGCAGCAATATGTGACACAGCCACAAGGCAAGTAAAATCTGGAGCCACCGGAAGCGGAAGCAAGGATTCTCCCCTAGAGTCTTCAAAGGGAACACAGTCCTGCCATCCTTGATTTCAGATTCCTGGCCTCCAGAACTGTAAGAGAATCAGTTTCTTTGTTTTAAGCCACCCAATTTTTGAGAAATTGTTACAGTAGCCCTAGAAAACCAATATGTATACCTCTCTCAAATGGCAGATCAAGCAGACAAAAAATAATAGAAATATATAAAATAGTTGAGGGGTGCCAGGGTGGCTCCGTTGGTTAATCGACTGCCTTCCACTCAGGTCATGATCCCAGGGTCCTGTGATCGAGTACCACATTGGGCTCCCTTTTCACTGGGGAGCCTGCTTCTCCCTCTCCCTCTGCCTACCACTCTGCCTACTTGTGTTCGCTCTCTCTCTCTGTCAAATGAAATTTTTTTTAAATCTTAAAAAAAAAGAAATATATAAAATAGTTGAACAATATGATTAGCAATTTTTACCTAATAGGTATATATATAATCCTGTACCCCCAAATTGTTTAAACTACACTTTCTTTTTAATTGCACATGACTTGCCTGTGTAAATTTGAGTCCTACTGTAACAGAAAATAATTTAAGTCAACATTGTAGAGCTGAAATCATTTTTGCCCTCTAAAAGAGCAGGTGCATCGCCCAAGTGTCAGAAAAATTGGCTTAGAACTTTCTGACCCTTTAATCTGCTAGAGACAGCTTGTCTTCTTTGTGCTGAGAAGAGAATATAGTTCACTAATTAGCCACAAATAACAACTACGCCCAGGCTCTTGATTTATCTGTTTTGGACGACCCTTACAGGAATTAAAATTTTCAAGGACACATAGATTCCACTGTCATTTCAAAGTAAGCACTGAAGCTGGAGTCATTGTCACCCATTACTAGTAGGATAATTACTCTTAAAGTAACAGTCCCCAGAAGCGAGAAGGTTTTGTTGGTTGTTTTTTTCCCCCTAGTGTTGGGGATCAACCCTGAGGCTTCATAAATAAATACACACAAAGTTAACATGCTTAAATAAATTTTGCATGAATGAGATCATATTTTTTTAAAGATTTTATTTATTTATTTGACAGAGAGAGATCACAAGTAGACAGAGAGGCAGGCAGAGAGAGAGAGAGAGAGAGAGGGAAGCAGGCTCCCTGCTGAGCAGAGAGCCCGACGCGGGACTCGATCCCAGGACCCTGAGATCATGACCTGAGCCGAAGGCAGCGGCTTAACCCACTGAGCCACCCAGGCGCCCCGAGATCATATATTTTATATGCCTGTCACAAAAGGAAGTAAGTTAACAAGTGTAGCACACTGGACACCTAAGCATGATAAAAAAGTGAAGATAATATTCAGAAAATCACAATACCTACCTTTGCTTAACTGGTACACCAACAGAAAACAAGAATCAAGGCAGAGTCACATGATGGGAAGGCACTGACAGTGTGAGCTGCCTTTCCTTAAATGGCATCATTTAATACCCTTAGCTCCTGGGGGCAAGGCCAAGGTTATAATTTGGAGCACAGTCCTATTTAACCATGCAATGCATGGACACTTCCAGCTTGGAGAAATAGTAGACAATTCTATTAAAAGGAAAACAAAAACAAAAACAAAAAAAAAAACACGCTCTTCCCTCCTACTGGAACCTATTGTGTCTCCTGGCCCCCCGTGGGGGAAGAAGTCTTTAGAACTGAATCCATTTGGAAGGAGGGAAGTTTGCCCAGTGAAGTGCAAAGTGTGTCCTAGGATATCTGGGAGAAAGGTCACTGTGCCAGGGTTTCCGTTTCACCAACTGTACGCTCTCACGGCATTTCCTGCAGGGATTATGTAATGTGTTTGGACAAAGACCTTTCTGGTTGCCCACTCTGTACTGAAAAGTGAGCTTTGGAAGGAACAGTTAAGGCACAAAAAGACAATTCCTTAGGGCAGCTTTGTAGATGGAGCCGCAAAGTCTCATGACCCGTAAAATACTTTAAGTTCTAACCAGCTCCTCCCACGGAGCCGTGTCAGAATCACAGCTAAGAGCGAGAGCGGCGGCTGCCAGCCGAGGTCACGTGACGAGGTCCAAATTTCTGGTTCCTTCTCACTCTTCCTCATATTGTGGTTTCTTTTCGGACTAGACTGATTGCTTTTGAATTCTGAGCCTCGAGACCTATGCTAATTGGCACTGCTGCCTTGAAGGGGTGGAGTGATACTTTCTGAGAACCCATCGCAAATGTTAGGGAAAATCAAATTTCTTGTGCCAAATTTGCAGAGCAAAACTGCAGTGCCCTCATTGCCTTTTCTGAAAACAATTATTTTAATTTTTTTCTTTCTTTTTTAAGGGATTGTCCAGGGCAATAGCTGAACAGCTGATTACAAACTGATGTGTAAATGTTATTCCTCGATTTTCAGGAACAGAGCTGGGTGGACCAAAATCTTCAATTAATTACAGCATGTAAATGTTTCGTGGATACACAGAAGCACATTCCTTTTGGGAGGTAGACATTAGAAGCCAGGTGACGTTAATGGGTAGGGGAAGTGCTTAGAGCTTGTCCTGGAAGAAACAACAGTGTTGGGGACAGGGCTACCCCCCCCCACTCCCCCCCCCCCCCAGCCCCACAGCTGCCAAGGATGTGCCTGCTCACCCCTTACCTGGACCTTACAACTTTCTTCTCCCCTAGATTCTCAGTATTACTGCCGAAGGCTGTCTTGCCCATTGTTTGCAACCCCCCACACTTTTCTGAGGACCCTACATTCATTTCCCACTGCCCTAGGCGTCAAGACCTACTATCTCCTTCAAGAAATTGAGCCCTAAATTTCTCTTTTTTTTTTAAGATTTTATGTATTTATTTGTCAGAGAGAGAGAGCACAAGCAGGGGGAGCAACAGGCAGAGGGAGAGGGAGAAGCAGGCTCTCCCCACTGAGCAAGGAGCCCGATGTGGGGCTCAATCCCAGGACCCTAGGGTCACAACCTGGGCCAAAGGCAGACACTTCACCAACTGAACCACCCAGGCATCTCTCGGCCCTAGATTTCTATAAAGATTCTACAACCAAAATACTCCACATACCAAAGCCCATTGAGGGACTGCCCTTCAATGGGTTTCCTGCCCTTGTCTCCTCCCTTCCTTCTGCTCCTGTGAACCACCCCGCCAACCTCCCCAAAAAAGGAGAAAAAGGAAAGGTGTGCAGGGCCCCAAGAGTCATGTTTAAGCCACACTTTACCTCACACCAGCAACTTATAGGCCTGCCTGGCCGTCTCCAAAGGCAGGTAGTTCCTGAATCTGTTCTGTCCTCTTCGCTTCCATTCTCAACCCCCCAAGAGCTTTTGTGGCCCCGCCACATACTCCCTTGTCCCCGGTGATGGTCGCATCTCACCTCCCCCTATTGTGTTTCCCTATTCCTTGGCTCTTTAAAAAAGTGGTTGCCTAGCAGAGTGGCAGGTGGGACATGGACGATCATAAAATAAAACATGGCATCCCTCCCAGCCGTGCCAAATTTTCTCAGATCAAAGATGGATGGAAGAAGTGGGGGGGGGGAGGAATTAAGGGTTTTATTTAAGTAATTTGAAACATTTTTGTATGAAAACAAACACGGATGCGTTCTGGAGCCAAATGCAAAATCCACATTAATTTTTTAAATGAAGATGAGACTTCAAAGCGGTTCAGCATCTGCGGAGGGCAGCTTCTGGCAACACCAGTAGATCTCTCCCCATGTACGCTCTCGCTTTCCTCCACCTGAAGGGTGAGCGGAGACATAGGAAGACACCTGCCAAGTTCCCAGGCTGCTCTCAACTTAGCATCGATTTCTCCAAATTCCAGCTTCACCAAATGGAGTACCTACTATGTGCCAGTTCCCATGAGTGTAAATAGGACTTAAACACAGCTCCAACCTTCAAGTGGCTCATTATTTAGAGAAATTAACATAAATAAGTAGCCATGATAGGGTAATATGTCAGAAGTGCTATGGTACCACATACAAGGTCACAACTGACCACTATAGACAGAACCAAAGGAAACTTCAGGGTTGGGCAATCTGGCTGTATTCTTCCAATTGTATAGGTTTTTGTACCATATTTTCTACGCTTGTTGTTCAAAGACTGCCTTGGACATTACACCTCTGCATCTAATTAATTCACTAGGCAGAGTACCAGATGGGTACATAATCTATGTATGAGCTTGATGCTGGGAAATGGCTAAACACAGAGTTATGGGGTGAATTGCATTCCCCCAAAAAGGATATGGTAAAGTCCTACACCCAGTATCTCAGAATGTGATCTGATTTGGAAACACGGTGTTTACAGAAGAAATCAAGTGAAAATGATGTCATTTGAGAGGCTTTAACCCAATATGACTGGTGTCCTTCTAAAAAGGAGAAGTTTGGAAACAAACACACACCGAGGAAAGGCATTGTGAAGAGACCCAGAGAAAAGAAGGCCATCTGACTGGAGGGATGCATCTACAACCCAAGTAATGCCAAGGAGCACTGGAAGCTAGAAGAGGCAAGGAATGATTGCCTTCTAGAACCATCAGAGAAAGTGTGGCCCCTGATGCCTTGATCACAGACTTGCAGCCTCCAGAAGTGTGAGGCCATATTCCTGTTGTTTAAGCCATCCAGTTTTTGGTCCCTGTTACTGCCATCCTGGGAAACGAATACACACATGTTCTCCACTTCAGTGTGAGATTATTGTCTGTTTTCTAAAAGCCAACCTCTGCTCTGTCTTCCTTAGCAATCCTCTCTGCTGGACGTTAGCCTCCAAGAAAATTTCCCTACTGTGCTGGTTCTCAAAGTGCCATCTCTGGACCGGCAGCACAGGCACCCGCGGGGACCTTGTTAAAATGCAAGTACTCCCACCCCACATCTACTAAAATCAGAAACTGTTTGAGCAAGCCTTCTAGGAAGTTCTGGTTGGAGAACCAGGGCTCTACTGAATATGTCATCTCGTCTCACTTTGCCCCTGAATCCTAGTCTATTCCAAGTGTTAAGGATTATTAGAGGGGTGCCTGGGTGGCTCAGTTGGTTAAGCATCTGCCTTCGGCTCAGATCATGATCCCCAGGTCCTGGAATCGAGTCCCACATTAGGCTCCCTGCTCAGCAGACAGCCTGCTCCTCCCCCTCCCTCTGCCTGCTGCTCTGCCTACTTGGGCACTCTATCTCTCTGTCAAATAACTAAATAAGTTCATTAAAAAATAAAATAAAATAAAGGATTATTAGATATTAGCTCTCATCATCTGAGATATCATAAAAATAAAAATAAACTACAGCTTCCATATGCTTGTCTCCTGACTAAATCCACAACTTCTTTGGAAGGCCTTCAAATCGAAGATAAATAACACTGGCAAGTGAATGAAGGGTAGAGATTTTTGTCATTTTCTCCCACACCTGGCACTGGTCTCCTGCCTCCCGGGTTCCCTGGTACCCAACACTCTCTTCTAGAGCACACCTGCCCAAATTCACCAGACCCCACCCACCCACCCAGGCCTATCTGTTCCCATGATGTCCCATGACCTAAAATCCCCTCTATCTCTCCCTCCTATAAAACGTTCATTCACTCAGAAGAGTGGTCTCAACTAAGGATTTGCAGATAACTATGGATTCATTTGCAATTAAAGTACTAGTGACCAACAGCTTCCTTCTTTAATTAGCCCAGGTTGTGTGATTTCATTTTAAAGGTGGTTTTTCACCCAAAAGAACTCTGTTTGGGCAGGTTTCAAGCGCAGTGTGAAAATAAAATATACATATTTATTTGTTTATATTTTTGATGGTGGGTTTGAGGCGTGGATGGCCAGTTCTGTTTAAATTACAAGTTCATGGAACAAACACTTGGCTCACATGAGGCAAGTCCTGTTTGGCAACTCCCTCCCATTCCTGGCCACCAGCCTGCCAGCTTGTTGACCTTGAAGAAATGGCACCAGGCCCATCCTACTTTTGCTGCATTCCATATTGGATAGGTTTGTGGATATTTCAATTTCTTAGCAGGAAATTTTAGCTGCTGGTTTGAATCTAATTGAAGTATTCCATATGCACACCCTGAGACCCTCAGGCTAAGGCGTATTTTTAATAAATAAAACAAATAAATTCCAAGCTTTATACTAACCAAAATGTCTTCATGACTTTGATGGTGGCCCCCTAAATGAAAATACTAAAAAATGCAGGAATAATGTCTTTTTAGTGGCAAATAAACCTAATGAAGAGTGGGGACATTGTGGGGGGAGAGGGAGAAAGTGGGGGTGGGGTAGGGGGAGAGGACAGCTTTAACAGTAAAATGCAATTCATGGCATAAACTTTCTTGAAAATTGGCCCTCAGTTATCAAACTGCAGCGATTACTGCAAACCTAGGCTATGGATAGGAGGAAAAGGGAAATTAGTGTTTAATGGTATGTTGTGCTGGGTACTTTACCTCTATCATGGGACATTTTGGGTAAGAGACTTTAACCAACCAGCTATAGTCCTTGGAGACGAACCTCAATTTTTGGTCAAATGTTAGAGCTGCTTAAGGTTTGCCTATATAATGGATCAGCCAAATTTGCAGAGGTTATATACAAACTTAGTGGTAACCATATATCAAAAATGACTAACAACATGCAAAGAATAAAGAGAAAGAAATCCAAGTCTATCAATAAAGAAAATCAGAAAAACATGAAAGAGAGGAAGACAAGAAAGGATTAGAGAAGATCTCCAAAAACAATGACAAAACAAGTAATAAAATGGCAATTAGTACATATCTATCATCAATCATTACTCTGAATATCAATGGATTAAGTGCTCCAACCAAAAGACATAGGATGACACAATGGATAAAAAAGCAAGACCCAGGGGCACCAGGGTGGCTTAGTCGGTCAAGCATTTACCTTCAGCTCAGGTCATGATCCCCAGGTCCTGGGATCGAGCCCCACGTCAGACTCCCTGCTCAGTGGGAATCCTGCTTCTCCCTCTCCCTCTGTCATTTTCCCTGCTTGTGCTCTCTGGTTCTATCTCTCTGTCAAATAAATAAATAAAATCCTTAAAAACAAAAAACAAGACCCATCTATATGCTGTCTACAAGAGACTCATTTTAGACCTCAAGACATCTACAGATTGAAAGTGAGGCAATAGAGAAACACTTAACGCATGTCATTGGCTGTCAAAAGAAAGCTGGAGTAGGAATACTTACATGGGACAAACTAGACTTTAAAACAGAGACTGTTACAAGACACAAAGAAGGGCTTTATATGATAATAAAGGGGACAATCTAAGGAGAAGATAAATAATTGTAAATATTTATGCACTCAAATATAAGAAAATAATTAATGACAAACATAATAAAGGAACTCATCAGTAATATTACAGTGATAGTAGGAGACTTTAAAACCCCACATACATTAATGGACAGATCATCTAAACAGAAAATCAACAAAGAAACAATGGCTTTGAATGACACACTGGGCCAGATGGACTTAACAGATATATTCAGAACATTTCATCCTAAAACGATAGAATATACATTCTTTCCAAGTACACGTGGAGCATTCTCTAGAATGGATCATATATTAGGTCACAAAACAGGCCTCAACCAATACAAAAAGACTGAAGTCAACCATGCACCTTTTCTGACCACAACGCTGTAAAGCTAGAAATCAACCACAAGAAAAATTCCAGAAAGACCACAAATATATGGAGGTTCAACGACAGGCTACTAAACAATAAATGGATTAACCAGAAAATTAAAGATGAAATTTAAAAAATACATGGAAACAAATGAATATGAAAACACAACAGACCAACACCTTCAGGATGCAGTAAAGGCAGTCCTGAAAGGGAAGTACCTAGCAATAGAGGCCTACCTCAAGAAGCAAGAAAAGTCTCAAATACACAACCTAACCTTACGCCTAAAGGAGCTAGAAAAAGAGCAGCTTAAACCCTAAAGCCATCAGAAGGAAGGAAATAATAAAGATTAGAGCAGAAATAAATGATATAGAAGCTAAAAAAAAAACAGAACAGATCCATGAAACCAAGAGCTGTTTCTTTAAAAAATTAAGAAAAGCGATAAGCCTCTAGCCAGACTTAACAAAAAGAAACCAAATTTTAAAAATCATAAATGAAAAAGGAGAAAGAACAACGAACACCACAAAAATACAAACAAGTATGAGAGAATATTATGAAAAACAATATGCAAACAAACTAGATAACCTAGAAGAAATGGATAAATTCCTAGAAACATATAAATTACCAAAACTGAAACAGAAAGAAACAGAAACTTGAAGAGACCAATAACCAGCAAAGAAATTGAATCAGTAGCCAAATAACTCCCACCAAACAAAAGTCCAGGACCAAATGGCTTCACAGACAAATTCTACCAACCATTTAAAGAAGAGTTAATACTTATTCTTCTCAAATTACACCAACAATTAGAAAAGGAAGGACAAACTTCCAAATTCATTCTATGAAGACAGCATTACCCTGATATCACAACCAGATAAAGACACCACTAAAAAAGAGAACCACAGTCCAATTTTCCTGATGAACCTAGATGCAAAAATCCTCAACAGAATACCAGCAAACCAAATCCAACAATACATTTTTAAAAAGTCATTCACCATCGTCAAGTGGGATTTATTCCTGGAATGCAAAGGGTGGGTCAATATTCATAAGGCAAGCAACATGATCAATCACATTAATAAAAGAAAAGATAAGAACTTTTCTTATCATTTCAATAGATGCCAAAAAAGCATGTGACAAAGTACAATCTCCATTTATGATAAAAAACTCTCAACAAAGTAGGTTGAGAGGGAACATATCTCAACATAATAAAGGTCATACATGAAAAATCCACAGCTAACATCCTCAATGGGAAAACCTGATTTTTTTCCTCTACGGTCAGGAATAAGACAGGGATGTCCACTCTCATCACTGTTGTTCAACATAGCACTGGAAGTCCTAGCCTCAGCTATGAGACAACACAAAGAAATAAAAGGCATCCAAATCAGCAAGGAAGAAGTAACATTTTCACTATTTGCAGATGACATGATATTCTATACAGAAAACCGTAAAGAATCCACCAAAAATGGGGCACCTGGGTGGCTCGATCAGTTAAGTGGCTGACTTTGGCTCAGGTCATGAACTCGAAGTCCTGGGAATCTGCTTCTTCCTCTCCGTCTGCTCCTTGCTCCCCTCATATTTTCTCTCTCTCTCTCTCAAACAAACAAAAAAAGACTCCACCAAAAAAATGCTAGAACTGATACACAAATTTAGTAAAGTGGCAAGATATAAAATCAATGTATAAAAATCTGTTGCACTTCCGTACACCAATAAAATAACAGCAGAAAGAGAAATTAAGGAATTTACAGTTGTACCCATTCACAGTTGTACCAAAAATAATAAACTACCTAGGAATAAATCTAATGGAAGAGGTGAAAGACCTGTACTTTGAAAACTATAAAACACTGATGAAAGAAATTGAAGATGACGCAAACAAATGGGAAGACATTCCATGCTCATGGATGGGAAGAATGAATATTGTAAAATGTCCAGACTACCCAAAGCAATCTACACATTTAATGCACTCCCTATCAAAACGCCAACAGTATTTCTCACAGAGCAAACACAAACAATTTGTATGGAACCACAAAAGTCCTGAAGAGCTGAAGCAACTGTGAAAGAAAAGTAAAGTTGGAGGCATCACAATTCTGGACCTGAAGCTCTATTACAAAGCTGTAGTCATCAAAACAATATGGTACTGGCACAGAAACAGACACATAGATCAAAAGAACAGAAGAGAAAACCCAGAAAGGAACCCACAATTATATGTCAGTTACTCTTCAACAAAGCAGGAAAGAATATCCCATGAGAAAAAGACTGTCTCTTCAACGAAATGTGCTGGGAAAACTGGACAGCAACAAACAAAGTATGAAAGTGGACCACTTTCTTACACCACACACAAATAAACTCAAAATGGATGAAAGGTCTAAATGTGAGACCTGAAACCATAAAAATCCTAGAAGAGAACACAGGCAGTAACTTCTTTGACCTTGGCCATAGCAACTTCTATCTGGATATGTCCGCTGAGGCCAGGGGAATAAAAGTAAACATAAACTATTGGAACTATATCAAAATTAAAAGCTTCTGCACATCAAAGGAAGCAATCAACAAAACTAAAAGGTAATCTAAAGAATTAGAATGGGAGAAGAATGGGAGAAGATATTTGCAAATGACATATCTCATAAAGAGTTAGTGTCCAAAATATATAAAGAACTCATAAAACTCAGCATCCAAAAAACAAATAATCCAACTTAAAAAAGGGCAAAGGACATGAATAGACACTTTTCTAAAGGCATACAGATGGCCAACAGACACATGAAAAGATGCTCAACATCACTCACCATCAGGGTAATGGAAATCAACCTACAATGAAATATCACCTCACACCTATCAGAATGGCTAAAATCAACAACACACAAAGGAGTAGGTGTTGGTGAGGGTGTGGAGAAAACGGAACCCTCTTGCACTGTTGGTGGGAATGCAGATGGGTGCAGCCACTCTGGAGAAGAATATGGAAGTTCCTTTAAAAAATTAAAAATAGAACTACCCTACAATCCAGCAATCCTACTACCAGGCATTTACTCAAAGAATATGAAAATACTAATTCAAAGGGATACATGCACTCTAATATTTATAGCAACATTATCTACAACAGCCAAATTATGGAAACAGCTGAAATGTCCAGCTACGAGAGATATATATAGATCTAGATCTAGATCTGTATATATGAAATCTATATGTATCTATATATATCTATACACACACACATATATCTCATATCACATACACACACCCAGTGGAATATTGTTCAGCCATTAAAAAGGATGAAATCTTGCCACTTACAGTGACATAGATCAAGCTAGAGAGTATTATGTTAAGTGAAATAAGTCAGTAAGCAAAAGACAGATACCATATGATTTCACTCATATGTGGAATTGAAGAGAAAAAAAAAAGCAAAGGGGAAAAAAGAGGCAAACCAGGAAACAGACTCTTAATTATAGAGAACAAACTGATGGTTGTCAGAAGGGAGGCGGGTGAGGGGATTCTTTAAGTAGGTGATGGGGATTAAGGAATGCACTTGTGATGAGTAGTGGGTGATGAATGGAAGTGTTGAATCACTGTATTGTACACTTGAAACCAATATTACACTCTATGTTAACTAACTGGAATTTTTTTCTCAATTTATTTTATTTTATTTTATTTTATTTCTTTTCAGCGTTCCATCATTCATTGTTTATGCACCACACCCAGGGCTCCATGCAAAACGTGCCCTCCATAATACCTACCACCAGGCTCACCCAACCTCTCATTCCCCTCCCCTCCAAAACCCTCAGTTTATTTCTCAGAGTCCACAGTCTCTCATGGTTGGTCTTCCCCTCCAATTACCCTCAACTCCCTTCTCCTCTCCATCTCCCAATGTCTCTGTGTTATTCCTTATGCTCCACAAGTAAGTGAAACCATATGATAATTGACTCTCTCTGCTGGACTTATTTCACTAACTGGAATTTAAATAAAAACTTAAAAAAATAGATCAGCCAAGGTTAAATCATGATTAGATTCATTCCCAAACTAACTACTTATCCTCAAACTTGAATGGAAACCAAACCAGCTATCAGAGGAATCGAATCTGGGCCATTGTATCAGGATATTGCTTTAAATAACCAAGAAAGTTTCTTGGCTCTTATATTTGTAATTTCAGTGGAAAGATAGGTAAGGAAGTCTGTTTCATTAAGCAACTCAAAAATATCATTTAGCAAGAATCCAGTCTTTCCCATCCATCCACTCAGCCTCCACAGGGCAGACAACTTCAACCCACGTCTTTTTCATGGCGGCAAAATGGTGCCAGTTCCAGGCTTCACAGTGACATGACACGGTAGCCAGAAGAAAGACAGTCTTTTCTAATACCTCTCTCAGAATAATGAGAAGACTTTTTTTTTCCCCCAGAATGGCCAAGCAAATCTTTCCTTTACCTTCATTGATTTATTCATCTAATAAATATTGAGGACCTATTACGTGGCAGGCACTTGGGATTCATCAGAAAATAAAACTTTCCATCCTCATGAAGCTTAAGTTCTAGCAGAAGCTTATATTTTAATGTCTCTTGAGTATCATTTGGGCTGTTCTATGAGCTCCTAGTTTCTTGGTAACCTCACTTGTTCCCTTTTGTCCCCCAGCTTTGGGCATGGTAGCTGCTTTTAGCAATTCCTGATCTCTGGTTAGCTGAATGTCTCCTTCTTGCTCTTTCAACCCAGAAACACATGTGTGAACAATCTCTTATATTAAATCACCCTCTGTTAGAAAGAACATGTATCTCCTTTCTTGATGGGAAGAAAACCCAAAGAAAGGTCTAGCTTCTTCTAGACAGAGTTGTGAAGGTAGGATTGAATCCTATGCAGGCACAAAATCGCTGTCTATACTCACTGATTATTTTTCACCTCCTGGGAGACTTCTGTTCAAAAGGTCATGAGTCAACAATACTAATGGGAATTTCTGATTTCAATAAAGGTGGCACTTGTCTGGACAGAACGAGCAAATTGACCTGCAGGCAACTATCTGTACAAATGGACTTGAGTGGAAAGGAGGAAACCTACAAGGTGTTTTCTGAATGGGCACCTAGAAGCAGAGAAGCTACCAGAGAAGGGAAGGGAAAGGGAAGGAATTACAGGAAGATGGCACGGGGATACTTCATCTGTCCAGCCACATGGCCTAAACCTACTCTCCCACCCAGCTCCCACAGGCTTACATGAAGCTCAGCTGGGAGAACTATTCTCTGACTCTGCATAGAGGTCTGCAAGCTCTGGCTCCTTCTTTCTTGGGTCTCATTCTAATCAGGCTTACAACCTCTCGTGAAGGTCACAAATGGCCCCTGTGTTGCCAAATCCATTGCTCAGCTGTCAGTTCTCTTCTTACTTCCATATCAATGCCGCTAATCTTCCGTGTTCTTTTCCAAAAGCTTGTATTCTAGAGACAGTCAGCTGCTCTGAATGAATGCCAAATAGCTAAAGGAAACAAATCCATCTAATAATTCAACTAATAAGAATGATGACAACAATAATAGCTAACATTGTCGAGCTACAATTTGCCATGTGCCAGACACTTTTCTAAAGCTTTTTATGCGGATTAATCCTCACTGCTGTCCTGGGAGATGGAAACTATTATCAGCTTCACTTTACAGATGAGGACCCGCAGGTATAGAAAGGTTGAGGAATTTGCCAAAGATCTCACTGCCAGCATGCAGACTGAGGGGTAGAGCCAGGCAGTATCCACAAATTCTGTATTAGAATTTTTTTTAAGATTTTATTTATTTGACAGACAGAGATCACAAGTAGGCAGAGAGGCAGGCAGAGAGAGAGGGGGAAGCAGGCTCCCTGCTGAGCAAAGAGCCTGAAGTGTGGCCTATCCCAGGACCTTGAGATCATGACCTGAGCCAAAGGCAGAGGCTTTAACCAACTGAGCCACCCAGGCGCCCCACTATATTAGAATTTTAAAACCATTATGCAGATATGTCTTGGTAGACTCTATATCAGAAAGCTAGAGAATGGAGTTCAAAGATGTCAGGTTCTTGGAAAGATCTCCGTACTATTTGGCCTCTCTTACATCACTGACATAGCTCAGGCCTTTGCTGGCCGTACCATACCTGACCAGAGCTGGGGGAGGAAGGGTCAGAGCATTCACAGAAGCCAGAAGGGGCATGCAGGGGCAGGAGGTCTGTAGACCCTGCCAACACTCAAGAAACCTAGAGTTCCCAGAGCAGGGCAAAAGCAAGCCTCAGGAGAAGATGCTCTTATGAAAGTTCAAGGGAGAAATCTTGGGAGGGTCCTAGGGACCCAGACACGAGGTTGGGGTTCCAGAGCAAAACCCCTATCCCTGAAAAAGGAACTAGAAAAACAAAGCAAGACAGTAGCAGTACAGACAAAGATTTTTCAGCAGATTATAAACATTAAGAATCCGGAGCAAAACCATAGGCTCCAGAATAGCAGCAAACCTCTCTCTCTGTCCTGCACCACCATATCCCCTACACAAGCTGGCACACAGCCCATACTGTTCGGTGACTTCTAGTTATCTAATCTTAAGCCAAAACCTGGCACTAAGAGTAGTTGTAAGTTCATGGTCAGTGGACTTTGAGCACATACATAGCAAGAGGTGCTATGCCAGGGTCTCTCATACTGGATCTAAGAGCGTTGGGCTGAAATTTCTGGACCATCTCCAGGCTAAGTATATATGAGTACTACTGAGTACTAACTTCTATAGGATGGGTACGAGTTCTACATGTCTACTAAAGACTAGGTTGAGGCTAGGTCTGCAACTTAGGGTCTTAACAGTCAAGAGTGAGGAAAAGTGAAGAGTAGGAACCAGATAGACACACAATGTCCTTTTATCTTTCTTACCATAAATACTCTTCAAATTTCTAAATTTCTGTGTCATTGTTCATTCAAGTCACACTACTGACAGAAGGCTAAATGAACCACCGTGCGCTCCTGAAGTCTGATAAAAACTGATGGGATAGTCTGATATTTTTTGAATAATCTTCGCAATGGAGTCAATTAAGATCAGAAGCAGATTATTTCCAAAAATCCATTTTTTTCCTTTATAAATACCCTTTATTTATTGATTTCAACCTGGCTAAAAAGTCACTTGGACTTTTTTTACTCTTCTTGCGATTGTCCATACAAACGACTAAATACTAAAACTAAATAGCATCAAAACTCAAAATCACATTAACCAATTGAAAAAGGGTTGAGTCACATGAGTACAGAGGTGCCTTTTAATTTTATTAATACATTGATTTCCCATTATCTAAAATTACGCACTTGTGTAAAGCTATAAATCAGTTACAACGCAACTTTCCAGGGCTCTTAAAATATATCTTGTTTCCTTGTCCCGATGGTGTATGTCCCTTTCACATAGTTTTATCCCATGAACCATGAAATCTCAGTCTCAATTATCAATCAAGACTTTAATTCTGTGAACCCCCAGCATTGGGAAGTTCACATCACCCAAAAGATGGCACTGAGAGTAGGCTATTCTTCCCAATTTTAACACTTCTGTCTTACCAAAAAAAAAAAAAAAAAAAAAAAAAAGACTTCTATCATAAAGAATAATGACAGAAGGAAATGGATCAAAGAGAATGAGTAGAAACTCTGCAGGTCTAAATCTGAATTAGAAGTAGTCATATATGGGGCGCCTGGGTGGCTCAGTGAGTTAAGCTTCTGCCTTCGGCTCAGGTCATGATCCCAGGGTCCTGGGATCCAGCCCCGCATTGCACCGGGCTCTCTGCTCAGCGGGGAGCCTGCTTCCTCCTCTCTCTGCCTGTCTCTCTGACTACTTGTGATCTCTGTCTGTCAAATAAATAAATAAAATCTAAAAAAAAAAAAAAAAGGAAGTAACCATATAAACTCAGTATATCCAAAAGGACTACAGAAAAACAAACAAGCAGATTTAAAAAAAAAAAAAAACCTACGAGACAACTAGAAATATAAACACTGACTGGATATTTGATAGTATTAATGAATCAAGGCTAAATTTCTTAAGCATGATAATAACATTATGATTGTGTTTTTAGGATAGTCTATCTTTTAGAAAAGCACACCAAAAATATTTTCAAATGAAATTCTATGATGTCTGAGATTTTCTTAAATATACTGCAGGGGTGGAAGAAGCAGATGTTGAATCTGGATAACGGACATAAGGGGCATGAATGGTACTCATAGGTCTAGCTTCATAGATGATTCAAGGCCTTCAGTAGAAAATACTGGAGAGTCAGATCTAACATGTCTTGTAGCTCAAGGGTGGCGAATGCTTGTCACTTTTTTTTTTCTTTTTCTTTTTTTTTTGCAAACTAAGATACTTAATTCTCTTCCCTTTTTTTTTTTTTTTTTTTTTTTTGCCTTTTTTGTTTGTTTGTTTAAAGTAGGCTTCATGCCCAGCATGGAGCCCAACACGAGGCTTGCACTCATGACCCTGAGATCAAGATCTGAGCTGAGATTAAGAGTCAGAAGCTTCGGGATGCTTGGGTGGCTCTGTTCATTAAGCCGCAGCCTTCGGCTCAGGTTGTGATTCTGGGGTCCTGGGATTGGGTCCCACATCTGGCTCCTGGCTCAGCGGGGAGCCTGCTTCTCCCTCCCACTCTGCCTGCTGCGTTCCCTGTTTGTACTCTCCCTCTCTGTTAAATGAGTAAATAAAATATTAAAAAAAAAAAAAAGTGGAAGTTTCACTGACTGAGCCACCCAGGTGCCCCTGAATTCTCTTGCTTTTAAGTGCACTACCATAGGATCTCCTCCCACAAATTTACATCTTTCTCTAGCTCTTCTGGGGAAAAGAATTAGATGGAATGTGGATAGAGAGCCAACATAGCCAGAATTCAAAAGGAAGTCAAGTAGGCATGTCATTTTCGTAGTGGAGCTAGTAGTCAAGCACTGGATTATTTTTTTATTTTCTAAGAAACTTACTGTTTACTTCTGCTCTTTAACACTGAAAAAACCCCTGACCACCCTATAGCCTAAGATCTCCCTAAGTCCTCTGTACATCTGGTAAAATGTCAGTTCCACAATCTCTAGTGTGCAAAAGGCAAGGGAACAAGACCCTTGTTTTTCAGTGCCCTCCCAGAATGACCCACCCCAACTCCCTTGAGATACCAACAGTTAGCATTCATTAGGAAAAGTAAATGCTAGCCGAGTAGACACCAGGAGCAAAGCTCACCCTCCCAAGTTGAAAAAATGTATGGACCAGAAATTATCATTGAAATTAAATGGTGGCAGACATGTTCAAGGAATATTGTGGGGGTTCGATCCGTTTATGAATCTTGTGATAGATGAATGTGTGGAGATGGTAACTCGTGGGCAGCAGAAAAATACTGGAACGGTGGTAGTACAAGGAGATCATATCATCATGTTAGAAGCCTTAGAACGAGTATAAACAATGGATGTGTTCATCAGAAGGATCAACTGCTTCCACATTTCCCCTCTCCATAGGACCTGTTTCACTACAATATAAAAATCAGGTCATGTGCATTTTCATATTGAAATTTTTTGTTAAATAAATTTTTATAATAGTCAAAAAAAAAAGAAAAAGAAAGTAAATGCCAGAGTTAAGTTTTCTTAGTACTAATTTCAGTCACTCTGAATGTAAATAATAAAAGAAATTATATTTCCAGTATTTATATATATTCCCATTATATATATATATATTCCCATATATATATATATATATATATATATGAACTAATGTTGATAATATTAAGTCCTTTTCCCCCAAATCCAATAGCTAGTGAGAAACAAAGTCAGGATCCAAACCCAGATCTCACTCAGGCTACTCCAGGCTTGCTCTCAGCTGC
This sequence comes from Lontra canadensis, assembly GCF_010015895.1. Lineage (NCBI taxonomy): Eukaryota > Metazoa > Chordata > Mammalia > Carnivora > Mustelidae > Lontra > Lontra canadensis. Next base: position 18,611,126 of record NW_022631011.1, read on the forward strand.
GGAATGTCACCAGGAGGAATACATTCTTCTTTCCTCTTCAAATTCACAAGCACAAATCTCAGTCAACTTTTCTGGAAAATCCTGCTACCTTATTTAGTTCATTCTTCCACTTTTCCGTAAAATGATTTCATTCCTTTTTCATTCTGCTTGAATGTCCAGCAACCAACTCCTTCCTGTCCCTTCCCTTGTGATTGTTGACTTTGCCTCATGCTTCTTTGGGAAAATAAAAGCCATCAGAAAAGAATTCCAATGTCTTCCCAAAACAAATCTGGCAGCTTGCGCCTATCTCTGTCAATGCTCCCTGACCTCCGACTTGTTACTGAAGGAGACTTCTGTTCTGCATGGTATATTGTACACAAAGTCTCCTTCACCCATTCCCCCTTCTAGAAGATTTTGTCCTGAACAACTACTTCTCCCCTGCATTTCAGAGATTCTCCACCACTGCAGCCCATCATCAAAGAAGCATGCTATATTATCTACCATCTATAATAAATAAAATAACAACTTGCCCTTTACCACATCCCCCCCCCCAACAATGGCCCCATTTCTCTGTTCTCCTTCATAGCAAAGCACCTCAGAAGAGTTACCCTTGGGGCACCTGGGTGGCTCAGTGGGTTAAGCCTCTGCCTTCAGCTCAGGTCATGATCTCGGGGTCCTGGGATCGAGCCCTGCGTCGGGCTCTCTGCTCAGTGGGGAGCCTGCTTTCCCCTCTCTCTCTGCCTGCCTCTCCGTCTACTTGTGACCTCTGTCTGTCAAATAAATAAATAAAATCTTAAAAAAAAAAAAGGGATGAATACACAACTTAAAAAAAAAAAAAAAGAATTACCCCCAATGACATCCTTCTCTTCCTCACCTCCTTTTCTCTCCGCAACCCACTACAATGAAGCTTCCACTCCCACCAGAGAAACTGCTGTTGTCAGAGGCTCAAATGACTTCCATGTTCCCAAGGTTTGTGTGTGACTGATTAACCAACTTTCTCAAACTCTAATAACTCTCAACACAGTTGTTTGTGCCCTCCTTCTTAAAACACTCTTCTGTTAACATCCATGACTCTCAAGCCTCCTGAACCAAGGCAGAGATGAGGAAGGTGTATTCAAGGAGCAGGAAGACCAGTGTAGTTGGAACGTACTGTGTGATATGAAAGTAGGATGACACGAGGTTGGAACTCAAGTGGTCACAGCATTATGGAAGACCTGTCAGGTGAGGAGAAGGACTGGGGAGATTTTGAGATTTAAAGCAGGTGATCAACATGCTTTTAACTGACGTCTTTACATGTCACTCGGGCTATCTGTGAAAAGTGGTCTGCCCCGGTGTGAGAGCAGGATCATGGACAACAGTTAGAAGGCTCCTAATAAATTCTCAGTAAGTGTTTGTTGGCTTGAATTGAACTGGGAAGAAGAAAGGAAGGCACCAGTAAGCAGAAATGTCTGTAGGACAGAAATAGAACCAAAGAGTGAAACTCCAGGGGGTAGATAAAAAGCTCTTGGAGTTAGTGAGAGGACAATTTCATCCATGGGATTTGGCACAGTTCCCAGCAAACCCAAGAAATTCTTAAATAGGCTCCCTGTCTGGATGTGCCCAGGAAGCACATTTGCTCCTCCAAATGGTGAACACTCAGCCTTCTTCAGCACCCATGATTCCTATCTGGTGATGTTCTGCAGCAGGGGGAATTTGACTCATTATCTTTCAGTGTGTCTGTCACATCACGTTACTCTTCAGGTCCTGACAGAACACTCTAGAGGTGTGATGCATTATTACTTGACACCAGTTACCCAGTGCTGCGCCTCATTAGAGGGAGCAAGAAAGGCACAGGCGAGGGGTAACCCACCTTGTACTATCCCGACTCTCCCCACGACTCCATTAGTCTCTTGATCTTTTTGTGGTTGTCATTAGGGGACCAGAGTTTTATGTCCTGGTCAATTTCCAAATGACAGCTCTTAGTGTCAAAGTGATCAAGGAGAGCTGCTTTCCCCTCCCTGCAGTGACAGCAGCAGACAATCACAGGAAATTGATCATGTTGGATAAACTCACCTGATCCTAAAAATGATATTGGCTCCATGCTCCAGGGCAGGGCAAAAACAACTGAAAAATAATTGCCAGTACACCCCAAAGGGAAATTCTTTCCTTTCCCCAAATTTGACAATCAATCTAACCCAGCACACGTGACTAAAAATCACTGCTGTGAAGAACGTAATTCCACTTACACACCAAAACACCATGGCAATTTGGTTCGAATTGGGGGTCAGTCTGTCTCAGTTTTAATTTTTCCCTTGTGAAAGACCTTATTTACAAAAGCAGCAAAAACTTAATATGAAAACAACCACCACATCTACAACAAATAAGCATGTCCCGCTCTTCGTTCCTATCCATCTTGGTTAGTCTTCTGCCATGTTTTAATTATTCCCCCTCAATTTTTAACACATTAAAAAAAATAGGTGGCACATTGAATGTTTATTCTCTACCTAATCTCAGAGTTAAATGTGCTATCTTCAGAAAACGCACAGCAGTTTGGGTTATTCTAGTCTTTCACAGGTGGAAAATCTCTAGGATGTGTTTCTTCATGTCTCTCGAAGTAAGGCATCCAACCTGACCACTGTGATTGAAAAGGAGGCGTCCTGTACCCAGGAAAAACAGTTAGCATTTGTTTACATTTAATTTCCAAATGCAACCAAGGCTAAATTTTCATCTTGGTATCCTTTGAATTGTTAGGGAAGTACTGGGGAATGCACTTTGGGGAAAGTTGCTCTCTGAATGAGTTAAGAGAGCCCACAGGGTTAGGTTGTGGCTCTGTAACTTGGGCTGCTCTTTGAAGATCTTGAACTCATTAAGGCATTCCACTCACTGCTCATAGTACCTGAACTTCCATAGCAAAATGACCTGATGCTCATTTGTATGTTGTTTTGTATGTGCTTGATTTGTAGTTTTCTCTGTGAAGGCTCTAGCCCCTCCCCAAACCCCTTCAAAGACTAGAGATTCTCAGTCACCATGCTCTCCCCTATGGAGCCACCTACCATGTGCCTTGACACAGCCTACTAGGGTATTTCCAGCTAGGGAAATGGCCCTGTTGAATGTGGAAGGAATCAAGCAAGCCATCTGGAACAGAAAGCCAGGTTCAGAGACCAAGCCTTGAACCAGGATCAAATTTCAGATCTGCGTTTCCTAGACTTTCATTGTTTAAATGGTTGCAAAGAGGTTCCATAGTCAATAAAGAGAAAAGAAACTCTAAAAGTGTGCAGTGAGAAGATTAATTGACAAGATCGAGGCAGACATTGGAAGACAAATAACAGGCTTGCCCAGTGGCATCCAAGGACAACACCTAGGCTATAAGCAGTTGTGTCCACAGTATTTGCCATCCATAAACTATAGTCTATTTATCTATATATCTATGCATCTATCTGTTTACAAAATAGGTATCTCTATTTCTCTTCAGGACAAGGTATCTCTTTTCCTGGATGTATATATAACAAAGGCCATTGAAATCAGAAAATAAAAACTGCAGTTGGAAATTGTGTGGTGTGCCTGGTTTCTCGATCTATCCTAGAGGGCTTTGTGGTCAAGGAGTTTTAACAAATCTAAGGTTAAATCTCCTCAAATATAGGGTGATCTAAGATCTCAGGATGACAGAAGCTCAATCACATCGTTAGGCAGTGTGGGCTCAGGTGCAATTCCAGCCTGAGCTGGAATTTTCAGCAGCCTGAGCTGCTGACTGTTCAGTGTGTTTCTTTGGCAGGCTTCCCAAACCCTGTGCCTCCATTTCATTAACTTTCAATGGGCCAATAGTAATGCCTATAGCATTATTCCAAGGACTTCAGGAATGATGTATATGTAAAGCAACTAGCACTGTTCCTGGTACATTTTAGGCGATCAGTGATATGGGTTCTTTTCCCTTTCACCTCTACTTAGATTTCTAGAGATACATATCAATCCAGGTTTATAAAGTTCTTAGAAGTCCATACTTATAATTTAAACTTGAGCGTAACTATGAAGTGTTTACTTTTATTCTAGACTCCTATTTCTGTCTTCCCCTTGCCTATTTGACTAAAACCAAGAAGCCCATGTTATCCCGTAGAGTAACTACATGTGGCTATTGTTGAATACTTGAAGTGATTTGGACTATTTGAAATGTGCTGTAAGTGTAAAAGTGTAAAATAATGTGCTGTAAGTGTAAGTGTAAAATACATATCAGATTTCAAAGACTTAGTACCAAAAAAAAGTAAAATATACCATTAATAATTTTTATACTGATTACACTCTTAAAATGAAAATATTTGTATGTGCTGAGTCAAATAAAATATATCATTAAAATTAACTTGTCGTGTTTCTTTTTCCCTTTTTAATATGGCCATGGGAAAATTCTTAATTATATATGTGACTCACATATATTCCTGTTGGACAGTGTTCATCTAGAAGATAAAGACACAGGGATAACCCCGAAATCACCAAAGGTAAGGTGTTCGCCAAGTTCACCAACATCCTGAGGGCCAAACTCAAAAACATCAAGGTGTACCTATTCCTTATTGACCTCAATCAGTCCCTATTATACCCACAACGTCCCAAGAAATACTTTGCATCTGGCCCAGCTGAACTCTTCCCTTCCATTCCTGCTGCTTCTGATGATGACAAGGAAACAACCAGTGTGGAGAAAGGTCTAGAACAATGCTGTCTCTCAGTGTGGATGAGCCACATTGATGTGTTCCATAGCCGCTGGTTGTTAATGGCTTCTGGGCTAGACAATTCAGTGGCAAAGTATCAACTCCCCATATTTTCTTGAATATAATAATTGAGATGAAATTTCAAAACAACAGAAGAGGCTCCTCCAAACAAATGAGCTCACACCATTCTCCTAATCCCAATCAAGCCCTACATTTTTATAGCTTACCATAATAACCTTTATTTAAACATCAGCCTCTATTTAAAAGTTGCAGATTGGCCTGGCAGTGAGAAGTGTTTTTCCCATAGTAGGGCTTACAAAACAGAAAGATGTGCAGTCTGAGAGGGAGCAATTTACTCTTCCATTTGCTACTAGTTGCCAGATGTTGTCTTTGGACCATTGAAGTCTTCAAGGGCACACACCTTGACTGATTGCAAACTAGGTATGGTAACAAGTTGTCTGTCCCTGTTCCACTGTAGTGGAAGTATGGAAGAGATTAAGTATGGAAGAGATTAGCCGTGAGAAGAGGTTTGCATCAAAGGGTCTTTTCTAGGATTTAGCTACTGTTCTGCCTTTCACTAGATGACAAAATACTTTTAAAAAATCATAAAAAAACACGCAGCGTGCGTCTCAGGTTTCCAAGGCCCCATTTGTGAAGTGGTTCTGTGTATGAAATGGCATGCCTACAACAACCACAGTGGTTTATTTTTCACTGGAGATTGTATATGTAATTTTCAAAGTGACACCTTCAGATTGCTGACAAAATAAAGGTGAACTCTTTCCACTCAGAATTCCAGCGACACATGCGTGCACAGACAAATTATTTATTACCCTGCGTTAAGTGCACTTTCGATTTTTCTCCCAAAGAAAGTTCAAGTTAGAGGTGCTGCCATGGAGAATGAGGAAGCTACTATAAACAACTGTTGTGTTCTGCTCTGGGGGCAAATACCCCATTCTTTGATTTGACCAAATATCTTAAATTAATTTATCCACTCCATGAAATATATTCACTTTAGAAAGGCAAATCTGTATTGTTTTAAAGAACAGATGTCATTGGACCACACAGGAAGCGGGATTAGGAGAACTGTCCTCTTTGCCTTCATCTCTCTATTCTACCCAAACAACCATGGATTAATCACTTAATCCCTCTAGGCCTCTGTTTCCTGTTAGTACAGTGCAATAACTCCAGCTCTTCTCTACCACACAAGACATTTGGATGGCTAGCAGAAATAAGAGCAGGGTTCATTCCCCTGCCATAGCCACACAGGAGACATAGACTCGATTACTCACCATATCCCCTAATCCCACTCCCCCTCCATCCACCCATCCAGCTCAAAAAGAGAGCCAGAGAAGTAGAAGAGAGGTGTGTACAGCAGGACTCAATGAGAAAAATAGTCAACTGAAGTCACTTCATCCTTAATGGTATCAAGAAAACTCAGAACTCCTACCTAACTTGATCTAACTTCATAAACCATTAAATTCCCAGTGTCTTTTCTGTCTATAAGACTCTACTAGCTTCTGAAGGCAACGCAAAAGACCCTCTAGATATGATCAGCACACATGGTTTTTTTATCTTGCCATGGAGAAGACATTCATAAAGCCAGCAGAGTAGGTGTGGGCAACTTTCGGAAAATGGGGTAACAACTTGTCTGTCCCTGTTCCACTGTAGTGCTAAAGATGGAAGGAGGAGAGAGCAAAGACAGGTGACGAAGAAGTAGAGAAAGGACAGTGGGGGTCTGCCTAGGCCAGTTCTTGAAGTTCATTGTGTGGTAGAAGAGAAGCAGGGTATTATGTTGCATCCAGGACACTGAATGTGAAGAATACACTGTTTCAAAATATGAAACATACAGAATTAAATGCCTGGATTTTGAATATAAAATATCGGATTTCAACAAAATGTTTGTAGTTTGCTGCTTCGATTTATCCTGCTCAAGGGGACATACTCCCTTCCCTTTGCTCTTAATGGTTCTTTGGTGCAAGTTTTTCAGAACTTATTTTCCTAGATTCTTCTAATACCACCAGTGGTATTTGTCACTCAAGTGTTTCAAAAGACAGATCCTCAGAGAGGATGATCACGGAGGCACAGGGAGCGAATGCTAACTTTCATTCTTCTAAAGAACAAATGCAAATAGGTCAAACCAAAGAAAAGGCCAACTTCTGTGAGGTCCTCAGAAGTATCAGGCTGTGTTATGGGATGTTTATGGAGACAAATAGCATGCCTCCGTAAAGAACTCAGTGTGCAATAAACAGACCTAACCTATCTTTTTTTTTACTTTCAATCTACTTGTCAATAAAACTGAGTTCAAAAAGCCCGGGTGTTCTGTCAGGCAAATGGGTTACACTGGAGATTCTGTTTGGAAGCAAAGAGATAGAAGATAAAAGTTTCACCTTTACGTTTCTTCTGAACTTGTTTTTTTTTTTAATTTACTTTAAAATGCTTTTGACAAGAGGAAACAACACATAAGACAGGACTTCTGCCTATAGATGAAATAACAGAAATTGAATTTATCCTCCTGCCTTAAACAACAATAACACCACCACCAACAACAAAACAGGACAAAACATCTGACTGGTTTTCAGACATCAAACAGGAGACAGCGTGGAACTGTGATCCCTGAGAAAATGGTGATTAACTAAAATTGATGAAGGCAGTTTTCAGACCGCAGGGCAGGGAGGGAGAACCTGACCAAAGGCTAGCAGTCCTCCTAAATTGAAGACAGGGAGATCTGAGTTCAGAGAAGCCAAGGCAGCTGAGATTTGAGGGATAGAGAATCATGGGTAAGGGAACTACATAGTGAGAGAGCTCTAAGTATCTGCAGAAGGGTCTGCTCAATTCCTTGGCTGAGTACTGATCTTCACATGCAAGAGAAAAAATTACTAGAATTGAGAGAAAGAATCATCAGAAATGAATACATACAATAATTTCCAAAGCCCACACACAGATGGGAAAAGTCTGAGCTTCCCACCCTGGACAAGGTGGAAAGACATTGTCACATGGGGCATCATGTAGAGTCTGCAAAAGGGTATTATCTTAGTGAGGGATAAAATTAGACCTAGACTAAAACCTGCTCTGGACCTGCCCTCACAAAACTTATAAGCAAATCAAAAAGACAAACTGATTCCAAGTCATTTAACTGTGTACCAGAACAAAACTCAACAATATTTTAAAAACACAATAACATTTTTTTAAAAATCCAGCAAGCAAAAATTCATAATATATAGCACCTAATAAGAAATGATAAGATATGAAAAGAAGCAAAGGAATATGTTCTGTAATAAGAGAAAAGTCAATAAATGGAAACAAGCCAAGAAATAACAGAGATGATGGGACTAACCAATAAGGATGCTAAAACCAAATTAAAAAATAATAAAATGAAAAAATATAGCTAATAAGTAAAAAGTAAAGATAAAAATGGAACCATAAAAAAGTAATCTAAAATTAGGCAGAAAATGAAGATAAAAAGAACAAGAACAGATGGAACAAATAGAAAACAAAAAACAAGATGGAAGTTTTAAACTCAATGAAATAGTTCATCACATTAAGTATAAATTGTTGAAACACTTAAATTAAAATACAGAGATTCTCAGATTGGATTCAAAAGCAAGATCCAGCTATATTTATCAAAAAATGTACTTGAAATATAAAGTCAAGGATAAGTTAAAAATAAAATAATAGAAAAAAATTTTTAGTATTTTATTTATTTAAGAGAGAGAACTAGAGAGAGCAAGCACAAGCCAAGGGGAAAGGCAGGGGTTGAAGCAGACTCCCCTGCAGAGCGAGGAGCCTAATGTGGGACTTGATCCCAGGACCCTGATATCATGACCTGAGCCAAAGGCAGAGATTTAACTGACTGAGCCACCCAGGCCCTCCAAGATGGAAAATTATATACATGAAAAATACTAATAAAAGAATAGTGGAACCACCTGGGTTCATCAAGAGGACATAACAATCTAAAGTTACGTACCTGATAACAGAATTAAGAGAACATAACAATCTTAAATTATGTACATGATAACAGAGTTTCAAAATATATGAAGCAAAATTGATAAAATTCAAAAGAAAAATAGACAAATTCACAATTACAGTTGGAAAGTTCGACATTCTCTCGGTAACTGAAAGAACAAATAGACAGAAAATCAGTGCAGGCACAGAAAATTTAAACAAACTTATCAATGAATTTGGCCAAACTGACACTTATAGAACACTCCACTCCATAGCACCTAGAACAGTCACCAAGATGACTATACTGTGGGCCATAAAACAAGCTTGTGCATGCATGCGTGTGTGTGTGTGTGTGTGTGTGTGTGTGTGTGTGTAAATTAATGAAACTGAAAACAGAAAAACTATGAAAATAAAAGTTTGGATTTTGAAAAGATGAACAAAATTGATAACCCTCTAACCTGACTGGTGAAAAAGAAAATGAGAGAAGACACAAATCACCAATATCAAGAATGAAAGATAAGATATCACTATAGATCCTATAGCTGTTTAAAAAGATAATAAGGGAATATTTTGAATTTGATGCCAATAAATCTGACAATTTATATGTAATGATAATATTATTTGAAAGACACAATCAAAGCTCACTCTAGAAGAAATAGATAACCTGAGTAGCCTTATTTATAATAAAAAACTTTAACCCATAGTTTAGAACCTTCACATGGAGAAAACTCTGTAAGATTTGATATGAGATACTATTTATGAGTTCTTCCAAACATATAAGGAATAAATAACATAAATAATATGCTAATTTTTTTCATAAAAGAGGAGTGAACACTTCCTATCTCATTTATGAAACCTTGAGACCAGAACCAGACAAGGTTATTACAACAAAAAATAATTATGAACCAATTTCCCTCATAAACATAAACATTAAAATCTTAACAAAATTTTAGAAAATCAAATCCAGAAATACATAAAAAGTATACCTTATAACTAAGTGGAATTCCTCCCAGGAATACAAGATTGGTTTAATATTCAAGACCAATTGATATAATTTGCCATCCTAACAAACTGAAAACAGAAATCACAAGTTCACCTCAATAGATTTGGAAACAGCATTTGACAAGATCCAAAGTCCATTCACAATAAAAGCTCTCAGGAAACTAGGACTAGAAAGAAACTACCTCAACTAATAAAGAGCAACTACAAAAACCCTAGAGCAGACATTATACTTAATGGTGAAATGTTTCACCTTAAAATCAACAATAAGGTTGATTGTTCTTTCAAAGACTGGGAGAAAATATTGCAAAATATATATTGGATAAAGGACATGTATCTTTAAAATTCAATAGTAAGAAAAACAAATCAGTTAAAAGATAGAAAAAAAAATAGGTTAAACACTTCACTAAAAAAAATGATGCACAAATAGCTAACACAGAAAAAGATGCTTAATATCATTAGTCTTTCAGGAAATGCACATTAAAACCACAATGAGATACCATTGCACACCCACCAAATGGTTAAAATTTTAAAAATTATGCTGACCAGGATATAGAAGAACTAGAACTCTCTTTACTGCTGGTGGGATGCAAAAAGGTAAAGGTTCATTGGAAAATGGCTTGGCAGTTTTGTTTTGTTTTGTTTTGTTTTTTAAGCAGGCTCCATGCCCAGCATGAGGCTCAAACCTATGACCTGAGACCAAGACATGAGCTAAAATCAAGAGTCGGAAGCCCAACCAACTGGGCCACCCAGTCCCCCTGGCTGCTTTTTTTTTTTTTTTTAATTTAAAAATACACATACCAGGAACAGAGACAATATACAATAACAGTCACCTTACAGGCAGTACAATGACACTAAATTCATATCTCTCAATAGTTACCTTGAATGTTAATGGGCTAAATGCCCCAATCAAAAGACACAGGGTATCAGAATGGTTAAAAAAACAAAACCCATCTATATGTTGCCTACAAGAAACTCATTTTAAACCCAAAGACACCTCCATATTTAAAGTGAGGGGGCGGAAAACAATTTACCATGCTAATGGACATCAGAAGAAAGTAGGAGTGGCAATCCTTATATCAGATCAATTAGGTTTTAAGCCAAAGACTATAATAAGAGATGAGGAAGGACACTATATCATACTCAAAGGATCTGTCCAACAAGAAGATCTAACAATTTTAAATATCTATGCCCCTAACGTGGGAGCAGCCAACTATATAAACCAATTAATAACAAAATCAAAGAAACACATCAACAATAATACAATAATAGTAGGGGACTTTAACACTCCCCTCATTGAAATGGACAGATCATCCAAGCAAAAGAGCAACAAGGAAATAATGACACACTGGACCAGATGGACATCACAGATATATTCAGAACATTTCATCCCAAAGCAACAGAATACACATTCTTCTCTAGTGCACATGGAACATTCTCCAGAATAGATCACATCCTCGGTCCTAAATCAGGTCTCAACTGGTATCAAAAGATTGGGATCATTCCCTGCATATTTTCAGACCACAATGCTCTGAAGCTAGAACTCAATCACAAGAGGAAATCTGGAAAGAACCCAAGTACATGGAGACTAAACAGCATCCTTCTAAAGAATGAATGGGTCAACCAGGAAATTAAAGAAGAATTGAAAAAATTCATGGAAACAAATGATAATGAAAACACATCGGTTCAAAATCTGTGGGACACAACAAAGGCAGTCCTGAGAGGAAAATATATAGCGATGCAAGCCTTTCTCAAGAAACAAGAAAGGTCTCAGGTACACAACCTAACCCTACACCTAAAGGAGCTAGAGAAAGAACCAGAAAGAAACCCTAAACCCAGCAGGAGAAGAGAAATCATAAAGATCAGAGCAGAAATCAATGACATAGAAACCAAAAAAACAATAGAACAAATCAACAAAACTAGGAGCTGGTTCTTTGAAAGAATTAATAAGATTGATAAACCCCTGGCCAGACTTATCAAAAAGAAAAGAGAAAGGACCCAAATAAATAAAATCATGAATGAAAGAGGAGAGATCACAACTAACACCAAAGAAATACAGACAATTTTAAGAACATACTGTGAGCAACTCTACGCCAACAAATTTGACAATCTGGAAGAAACGGATGCATTCCTAGAGACATGTAAACTACCACAACTGAACCAGGAAGAAATAGAAAGCCTGAACAGACCCATAACCAGTAAGGAGATTGAAACAGTCATCAAAAATCTCCAAACAAACAAAAGCCCAGGGCCAGACGGCTTCCCGGGGGAATTCTACCAAACATTTAAAGAAGAACTAATTCCTATTCTCCTGAAACTGTTCCAAAAAATAGAAATGGAAGGAAAACTTCCAAACTCATTTTATGAGGCCAGCATCACCTTGATCCCAAAACCAGACAAGGATCCCATCAAAAAAGAGAACTACAGACCAATATCCTTGATGAACACAGATGCAAAAATTCTCACCAAATAGGATTCAACAGTACATTAAAAGGATTATTCACCACGACCAAGTGGGATTTATTCCAGGGCTGCAAGGTTGGTTGAACATCCGCAAATCAATCAATGTGATACAACACATTAATAAAAGAAAGAACAAGAACCATATGATACTCTCAATAGATGCTGAAAAAGCATTTGACAAAGTACAGCATCTCTTCCTGATCAAAACTCTTCAAAGTGTAGGGATAGAGGGCACATACCTCAATATTATCAAACCCATCTAGGAAAAACCCACTGCAAATATCATTCTCAATGGAGAAAAACTGAGAGCTTTTCCGCGAAGGTCAGGAACACGGCAGGGATGTCCGTTATCACCACTGCTATTCAACATAGTACTAGAAGTCCTAGCCTCAGCAATCAGACAACAAAAGGAAATTAAAGGCATCCAAATCGGCAAAGAAGAAGTCAAACTACCACTCTTCGCAGATGATATGATACTATATGTGGAAAACCCAAAAGACTTCACTCCAAAACTGCTAACTTATACAGGAATTCAGTAAAGTGTCAGGATATAAAATCAATGCACAGAAATCAGTTGCATTTCTCTACACCAACAACAAGAAAAAAGAAAGAGAAATTAAGGCATCAATCCCATTTACAATTGCACCCAAAACTATAAGATACCTAGGAATAAACCTAACCAAAGAGGCTAAGAATCTATACACAGAAAACTATAAAGTATTCATGAAAGAAACTGAGGAAGACACAAAGAAATGGAAAAATGTTCCATGCTCCTGGATTGGAAGAATAAATATTGTGAAAATGTCTATGCTACCTGAAGCAATCTACACATTTAATGCAATTCCTATCAAAGTACCATCCATTTTTTTTAAAGAAATGGAACAAATAATCCTAAAATTTATATGGAACCAGAAAAGACCTCGAATAGCCAAAGGAATATTGAAAAAGAAAGCCAAAGTTGGTGGCATCACAATTCCAGACTTCAAGCTCTATTACAAAGCTGTCATCATCAAGACAGCATGGTACTGGCACAAAAACAGACAAATAGATCAATGGAACAGAATAGAGAGCCCAGAAATAGACCCTCAACTCTATGGTCAACTAATCTTCGACAAAGCAGGAAAGAATGTCCAATGGAAAAAAGACAGCCTCTTCAACAAATGGTGTTGGGAAAATTGGACAGCTACATGCAGAAAAATGAAATTGGACCATTTCCTTACACCACACACGAAAATAGACTCAAAATGGATGAAGGACCTCAATGTGAGAAAGGAATCCATCAAAATCCTTGAGGAGAACACAGGCAGCAACCTCTTCGACCTCAGCCGCAGCAACATCTTCCTAGGAACATCGCCAAAGGCAAGGGAAGCAAGGGCAAAAATGAACTACTGGGATTTCATCAATATCAAAAGCTTTTGCACAGCAAAGGAAACAGTCAACAAAACCAAAAGACAACTGACAGAATGGGAGAAGATATTTGCAAACGACATATCAGATAAAGGGCTAGTGTCCAAAATCTATAAAGAACTTAGCAAACTCAACACCCAAAGAACAAATAATCCAATGAAGAAATGGGCAGAAGACATGAACAGACATTTCTGCAAAGAAGACATCCAGATGGCCAACAGACCCATGAAAAAGTGCTCCATATCACTCGGCATCCGGGAAATACAAATCAAAACCACAATGAGATATCACCTCACACCAGTCAGAATGGCTAAAATTAACAAGTCAGGAAATGACAGATGCTGGCGAGGATGCGGAGAAAGGGGAACCCTCCTACACTGTTGGTGGGAATGCAAGCTGGTGCAACCACTCTGGAAAACAGCATGGAGGTTCCTCAAAATGTTGAAAATAGAACTACCCTATGACCCAGCAATTGCACTGCTGGGTATTTACCCTAAAGATACAAACGTAGTGATCCAAAGGGGCACATACACCCGAATGTTTATAGCAGCAATGTCTACAATAGCCAAACTATGGAAAGAACCTAGATGTCCATCAACAGATGAATGGATAAAGAAGATGTGGTATATATACACAATGGAATACTATGCAGCCATCGAAGAAATGAAATCTTGCCATTTGCGACGACATGGACGGAACTAGAGGGTATCATGCTTAGCAAAATAAGTCAATCGGAGAAAGACAACTATCATATGATCTCCCTGATATGAGGGAGAGGAGGTGCAACATGGGGGGTTAAGGGGGTAGGAGAAGAGTAAATGAAACAAGATGGGATTGGGAGGGAGACAAACTATAAGTGACTCTTAATCTCACAAAACAAACTGAGGGTTGATGGGGGGAGGGGGTTTGGGGGGGTTATGGACATTGGGGAGGGTATGTGCTATGGTGAGTGCTGTGAAGTGTGTAAACCTGGCGATTCACAGACCTGTACCCCTGGGGATAAAAATATATTATATGTTTATAAAAAATAAAATAAAATAAAAATTTTAAAAAATTAAAATAAAAAGAAATACACATACCATATGACTTTCAACCCCTCTAAGGTTTTATCAAAAAGAAATTTAAAATATACATTTATACAAAGTCTTGTATTCAAATGTTTATAGCAGATTTATTCATAATAACAAAAATCTAGAAACATACAAGTGTCCATCAATTGTTTAATGGATAAGCAAATTCCAATATATTCATTCAATGGAATACTACTCAACGATAAAAAGGAAGAAACTAATGATACATAATAAATAATATAGATGAATTGCAAAAATGTATGATATACAAGAGAAACTGATCCCAAAAGACTGCATACTTTGTGGTTTATGTGAAACTCTAGAAAAGACCTAGCTAGAAAAAAACAAAAGGTAAATCAGTAATTGTCACGGTATAAGAGGGAAGAAGAGGGGAATGCCTACAAAGGGGCACAAGAGAACTTTCGTGATGATTACATTTGCTGGTATAGACATTTGTATTGAAATTTTCACATGAATATACTGTTTTCATTTCTCTTGGGTATATCCCTAGGAGTAGAACTGCTGGGTTGTATGGTAACTCTATGTTTATCTTTTTAAGGAACTATATCTATATCACGATTGCAGTGATGCAGAATTTTAAAAATTGTACACTTAAAATTGGTCAGATTTATTGCATATGATGTTTACTGCAATAAAGTTCATTCTTAAGTAAAAAACAGAAAAGAGATCAAACAGGAAAAAAAATCATAAATAACCCTGAATTATGCACTTTACTGATGTACAATACTCAGATTAACAAGATGTCGCCAAACCTCTATTTACTTAGTGCAGTGTAGACCCGGCTAAGTCCAAAATCTTTTTGTACTTGCTCAAGAATTGATAGGAACATAGGCATTAGAGAGAAAAAGCTGTGGTTTCACTCCTGGAGCCATTACCCACCAGCAGATGGGCATGTGGTATGTTAGTTCAGTTCCCCCCTGATATCCCCCAGTTCAAGCATCCGCCACCTCCCCTTGGCTCCTCTCCCACCCTTTGCAAAAAAGCTATTCTCTGTGAGCATTTCAGATTAGGGTTTCCTTCTTTGATCTTTCCAGAGTTCTTCATAGTTTCTATGAAGATCTTGTCACCGGGAAGATTCCTACACTTGTCTTTGCGTGTGTGTGTGTGTGTGTGTGAGTTCTGTCATTGTTAAAGTCTTGGAACAGAACACTATGTGCTTAGTCCACCTTCTTTTATCTTTCAGAGTTCAGTTTCCTCATCTAAAAATTACCGTCTTCTCCTCGCTATGTTGTTGGAGAACCAAGTAGCATACTGACGTAAATGAACTGTCTAAAAGGGAAACCAAGGGGCACCTGGGTGGGTCAGTCAGGTAAGTGTCTGTCTTCGGCTCAGGCTGTGATCCTAGGGTCCTGGGATCAAGTCCCACATCAGGTTACCTGCTTGGCAAGGAGCCTGCTTCTCCCTTTCCCTCTGTCCCTCTCCCTCATGCTCTCTCTCAAATAAATAATCTTTAAAAAATAAAATAAAATAAAAGGGAAACCAAATAAAAGGCTTCTAATTAAAGCCAATGTGTTCGTTCTTTAGAGTGAGTTAAAAGCCAAACATGAGATTTCTCATTAAGAACTTAACTCTTCCAGTAATAAATCTTTCTCATCTACGTATGTCCTACTTGAGGCCTCCCACTCGTCTCAGGAAATTCCTAACGTTCATTTATCCACAAAGATAAATTAAATTAGTTCTGGGTTTTTAGAATGAGAAATAGATGAGCAAGAGGGAGAGAAAGGTGACAGAAAGGCAAAAGTTGTTTCTTGCTTCCTAATGTTCTTTAAAGAATATTAAATATACTTATAGATATCCTTATTTTAACATGATAAAGCTGACCTCACGCACAGAAGAAAACCTTCCCCTGGAGTGGTCTTCTGAAATTCTGCCTTCAAACACAATGAAAATACATCTGTCGTCTTTTCTCCACCCTAGAACACATACTTGAAATTCTCAGACTTCTTCGCTCCTCTCAGCCAATAGAAGCAGGTTCTCTGCTCCTAATTGCACAAACCTGCCGCACAAACACACTGGATGCTGTCTGCTCGGTGGGGCCTAAAGGTTCTGTCAGGACAACGGGAAGTACCCGAAGGGAAAGAACTGGCCCGCGGGGAGCCAACCAGGGAGGTGGTGGACACTCGGGCCAAGGCCGGGCATGGGCAGACCCGCCTTAACCTTGCTTCCTGCTCCAGCCCAGGCTCCACAGTGACACTAGCCATTTAAAACCCTAACAAGTAAATCCCGTTCTGCACAAAAGCAAACACACCTATCAGGTCTAAATGCCAACCGTACTGAGCTAACAAAGGAAAGCTCGAACTCGGCCAGAATCGTCAGACTGGGAAACCACCTCGCAGTCACCTTCTACCCGCCAGCCGAGGTCGGACCGCACCCCCTGCCGGGAGACCAGACAAGGTCAGTGACTCACTCCGCCTGCCACCCACCCCCGGCCCCGCCCCCCAGCCCCACCCCTGCCACGGGTCAACTGGCCACGCTGAAGGGGGCAGGTGCTTGTGACCGAGGCACTTGCTCACAGGACTTCCAACGCCATAAAGACGCCTGTGCATATCGAGTAATGGAGAGTGACATTCCTCATGTTGTGTCAGTTTTCACATCCAGCGAGACGGAGATATAGATGTCAGCTCCGAGGACAGGCTGGCTTCACTGCCCATGGACATCACACTGTCAGCACCTGTCCGCTCAGCAGGCCGTGTGCCTTGAAGTGGAGAAATATGCCTGATTCCTCCCCAGCCTCTCCTCCCCGGGCTGCAGCGGCGGTAAAGGGGGTGCCTCCCCTCGGGCTGTGCCAGCACATGGAAAGCAGTCAGGGGAGACCACTTATAATTATTCGACGCAGATGGTCATTTCATTAGCCTATACACCAAGCAGCCTGTTATGGGGCGCTGGGCTGCCTATCCCTCTCTCCTCCCGCACAAGCCCGTGGGCTCTCAGGCGGCATATTTTAAGCAAAGAGGAACCTTCTCAGGCCGCTCTGGAAGGACGCCGGTTTGGTGAGACTGGCAGAAGCGTTTTAGGAAACCCTAAAAGAATGATGAGTTTCTGGGTTTGTGCAACTGAAGAGCCAGAGGCAGACACAGAAGCTTGCCCGTGCCTAAATGAGGTCATCAGAGTGTGTGGCAGCTATCACTGGCACCGGTGGGCTTCTCAGCTCCTGTTCCACTGCGTTTAGACAGTGTGAACCCATAGCAGGTTGTGAATGGTAGAAACAGACCCTCACAAGAACACCGAGCTAGGACTCAACTTGACCATTCACTGGCCCCAATGGGAAGAAGGGATCCCTGTGGCCGGGAGTGGCTGGAAACTCAGGTCTCCCTCCACATTATCAATGAGAAGGGAACTTCAGGGATGCACTAGCCGGGCAGTTTCTCATACATTGTTCGAGTAGCATAGCTCATGTGCAAATAACACCTTTGAGTGAGCGCCAATGTTTGGGACAGGAGAAGCAAAACACTTGGGAAGGAGAGTTCTGGGGCCCAGAGCCTGGTCCACCTGTTTCCCTTTCTTGAGAGTTCTCTGAGGAAATCCAGGTCTCTTCAGGGCACAGCTTGGAAAACACTGAATTGTCATTCTCTCGTTATGTAGAAGGGACAGAGTCCCCAGGAAAACCGTCCTCTCCCTCTCCTGCTGCCAGGCCAGCATTCCAGACGACCCCATGGACTCTGAAGCATTTCTAGCAAAAGTGGCCTCCCTGAACAAAAAGCAACTCGGTTCACCTTTAGCTCTGAGTTCACTCACACATACCATGGGCTCCCCTGAGGGGTGACAACATATAG
This sequence comes from Lontra canadensis, assembly GCF_010015895.1. Lineage (NCBI taxonomy): Eukaryota > Metazoa > Chordata > Mammalia > Carnivora > Mustelidae > Lontra > Lontra canadensis. The sequence goes on from NW_022631011.1 coordinate 18,629,453, forward strand.
ACCACCCAGTACATCCTGCAAAGCCCCTCCAAAGACACCTTAGTCTTGCCTCCAGGACCGTACTGGCGGGAGCACACCACCCACAGCCCATGTTAAGTATTTTGTGGTAACTTTCTTTTTTTTTTTTTTTTTTAAGATTTTGTTTATTTGACAGAGAGATCACAAGTAGGCAGAGAGGCAGGCAGAGAGAGACAGGGGGAAGCAGGCTCCGCACTGAGCAGAGAGCCCGACGCAGGGCTCGATCCCAGAACCCTGAGATCATGACCTGAACCGAAAGCAGAGGCTTAACCCACTGAGCCACCCAGGCACCCCTTGTGGTAACTTTCTAAGAAGGTCCCACCTGCCCAGAGAAAAAGAAATGCGGAGGCAGGCATCTGAATCTGATCGATAAGGGCAGACCATTTGTGGGAATATACGGCCCCTTACTCGTCCCACCCTCCCCTCAACAGGATTTTGTTGGCTGAGTTCTCTAAATAACCATACTTGGCCTGGCTTTCTGTTGATACCACAGGGGAAAAAAAGTCATTCCTGTTCATGAACAGAAATTTCCTCAGATTCTTATCCATGTATCTTCTGCGCATTTTTAACTCTTTTCACAAAAACTTGCACCATTCTTGGGGCACCTGGGTGGCTCAGTGGGTTAAGCCTCTGCCTTCAGCTCAGGTCATGGTCCCAGGGTCCTGGAATCAAGCCTCTGCTCAGCAGGGAGCCTGCCTCTCTGCCTACTTGAGATGTCTCTGTCAAATAAATAAATAAAATCTTAAAAAAAAAAAAACAAACTTGCACCTTTCTTAAAACACACAGCTCTCTGGAAATCGTATCTTAATCTCAGAGTACAAGGTTGATTTATACGCCCAGGCCCTCGCAACTCTGAGGCGGCACCGACGTTCATTTCATGGTTCACATAAGGCTTCCTGCCCAGTGCGTCCTCCATGCATCTCTACCCTAGTCAAGTCAACATCAGTGCCTTTTTAAAAACATAGTAAATCTCTTTGATTGGGACTTGAGGCTGGAATCATTCAATTTGTGTTCAACTCAACCGTCTTACTGCCTCGTGTGCCAGGCTCTTCCTGGCATGGCCAGCGCCACATCTCCACCTGGGATGGGATGCCAGAGCACAAAAACAACAAACAGGGGCATTCGAGCAGGACAGACAGGCTTTTGCTGGCTCTCCTATTCCTGGGATCCCAGTGATGATGGACAGGAAAATGTCACATGGTCACTGCTCTAAAAATAATAAGGCTGCTCCTCCCGTATACAGACAGACAGTGGCCTGAGCACAGACCTATTAATTTCAAAGGGGAAGAGACAGATGCACATATGTTGCCTGTGACTGATCTAGGCAATCTCCCAAATGCCAGGGAAAATATTTCTATAGGGAACTTGTTTCAAGAAGAGCCTATCTCCTGAAGCATTAATGCTCTGTTCTTTCCTTTTTCATTCATTCATTCTATCACCTGACATTTATTGAACAACTACTACGTGCAGGCATTGCCGTGCGCATGGATGCATTCTCTCATTCCCTCACCATGTATGGGTTTGTTGAACAACCAAGTACTGAACAGCTCTTTAGGGCCAGGAGCCTTGCCAGGTGCTGGGCATACAGAGAACGAAGACATCTGTCCCTCTCTAGAAGAAGGTCAGGGGGCATTAGGGCTTAGTCAGTGGGTGCTTAGTACACAGCCCTTGCCAAGAGCTTTATGGCCATTGCCTCATACAAGACTCACAGCGATGCTGGCCCCAGTTTACAGAGGAGGAAACTAAGGACCCAGAAAATTGGAGGCACTATTACAGGTTTTTCTAAGTCCAAAGCTGAAATGCCTTCTAAGCTGACCAATGACTATAGCCTAAGAGGAAAGGATGCACTGTGAGAACGAGATGTAGAGGAAAACATCATAGCACCATCCTTTCCATCCAAAGATGACAGCCATTTCTATTTCTCTTTATTTGCACCTGTGTTTAAAGAGATGAGCAACATGGAAAAGAGTTTGGCAGTTGCTCAAAAAGTTCAACATAATTACCATATGACTCAGCAATCCCACTCATAGGGATATGCCCAGAGTAATGAAAACATTTCTTTATACTAAAATATGGACATGAATGTCCATAGCAGAGTTATTCATAGAAGCCCCAAAGTGAAAACAACCCAAATCTTCATCAAATGGTCAGCAGAGGGGACACCTGGATGGCTCAGTCACTTAAGTGGCTGACTCTTGATTTCAGCTCAGGTCACAATCTCAGGGTCCTGGGATCAAGCCCCACATCAGGCTCTGTGCTCAGTGGAGAGTTTGCTTAAGGATTCTCTCTCGAAAAAAAAAAAAAAAGAATTCTCTTTCTCCCTCTCCCTCTACCCCTACCACTACTCTATCTCAAATAAATAAATAATTCTTTTAAAAAATGATGAATGAATAAACGAAAAGTGGCAAATATTATTCAACCATAAAAAGGGAAGACGTTCTGATACATCGTGCAAGGTGGATGGACCTTGAAAACACTATGCTAAGTGAAGGAAGCCAGACACGAAAGCCCACGTGTCGTGGGATCCCATTTACATGAAATGTCCAGAATAGACAAATCATCCACAGAAACAGAAAGGAGACGATCGTTGCGTGGGGCTGGGAAGAGGGGTGCAAGAGAGAGTGACTGCTAACAGTGCACAGTTGGCTTTGGGGGTGATGACAACGTTCTAGAATTAAACCGTGGTCATGGTGGATGGTAGCATAACCGCCTCCTGAAGATACCAAAAGCCACGGAATGCTGTACCTTTTAAATGGTGACTTCTATGATAGGCAAAGGATATCTCAGTTTGAAAAGAGAGCGTGCTGAGTGGGCTACTGTGAGCCCAGATGCCAGGGAGGATTCTGAGTCTCCTCCCCTCTAACTCATGGCCCAAGGAGAGTGTCACCGAAGGACCCTTGCCCAGCTCCTGCTGCTTCAGCTGCTCACAGCAGCGAGAAGTCAGTCCCCCCAACACCTCCATCTCCCATGCAGAGAAGCTGGGAGGGCAGCGCTTGGCAGAGTTGGAAGGCAGGTGAAGTGTATCTCCCCCTCTCCCAGCTGTCCTTTCCCTAGGCTGGCCCTGGGCCTCGAGTCAGGAGGCCCTAATCTCAGCCCTGCCAGTAACTTGCTTTTTTGGCTTCAGAAAAGCTTTAGTGCTCTTTCAAATAGGCTAATTCATCAGACTTTTTGCCTTAAATAAATGAATGGGGAAGAGAGGGCTCATCCCTATCCATTTTCTTCTCTTCTCATATGATGGCAGCTGCCTACTTAACCTTGGGTAATGCTAAAAATCAAGCTAGCAGCCATTCGATGTAAATGCAAAACCAATTAGCACTTAGCCTGCCCGTTCTAAGGTGGACAGCTGCAGCCCTGGAAATCTCCTTCCAAGGAAATACACCTCCATCAGGGGTACCCAGGGAAGCTGAGAAACTCTCAGTGTCCCACAAGGGCTGGCTGGGTGCTTCAATTCATTAAGTCATAGATCTTCAGAGCTGGAAGAGTCTTCCAGCTCATTTAGTTTAGGTTTTTCATTTTATAAATGAGAAAGCTGAGCCCTGGGCACTTATATTCCTTATCCCCAAGTCACAAGCTAATAGAGGCACAACCCCATTCTCTCCTGCCCCCTGCTCTGGGCTTTTTTTAACCCAACACACCATTCCTATAGAGTCCTCTCTTATCTGTTGAAATCCTGGGCCCAAGATGACCAAAATACATTTGTCCTAATGCCAGCATCAAGCCCGATGCTCTCTGAACGCACTGTCGCCCAGACATTAGATTTGATCCATTCGGGGCTTGTTTGCAGGTCCAAACAGAGCAGGACCCTAATTATATGAAAATCAAGAAAAACCCAAGCGCATCATTTAGGAGAAAGTAAACACTACCCCTAAAATTCTTAACTGTGAGAGTCTTGACTCATGAGATTTTCCTCACCATCAAGCATCTGGTCTATGGTTAAGGTGATTTCGCCTTATATTGAGAGAAAACTCAACTCTTGCCTGAAGGTGACAGAAAACTCAACTCAAACTAGTTTATGAAAAAAGGAAATTTATTAGCACACACAGGTAGACTTTAGGCAAGGCTCGCTCTAGGTTTCTAAAATGTCACCAAAGATTCGGTGTCCCTTTCTTTATTGATTCTGCTCTCCTCCCTATTGGCTCCATGATCACGGAAACTCACCTCATTCCAGAATTTACACACTCTTATCTTTAAGACCAGCACAGAAGAGTAGGCACCCACTTCCCTGAGAGCTCCAACAAAAGGCCAAGAATTCTGTCTCAAATCCTCAGATTAGCCCAACAAAGATTTTTCTCTTCTTCCTTAGAAATATTGCTGTATTTTCATCCTCTGTGATACTACAGACTAATTAATAAAGGGTCATTAAACACCAAAGAGAGTTCTCCTGCCATTTAACCTTTATTTATTAATAAAGATAACCTCAGCATCAAACCTCGCCTTTTGAAGAGTGGCTTTCTTACTCAGCTTGGACACAAAAAAAAAACACATTAAGGGAAAAAAAGCTTACAAGAATCTTCAAGGTCCACTCAATATTTTCTCTAGACTAAGAGATTATTCTCTGGAGGTTTGCATTGCTAATTATAATACACAGTTTGAGACCTTGAAATTGATCTAGTATGAAAACAGACTAGAGCCTCCTGCTATCTGGGATGATTCATCAAAGCCAGAAAGTGTGCCATGTCACCAACCCCTCCAATAAGAGGAAATTGCTGGAAAACCCGTTATTTTTATAGAGTCATTTGGTTTGGCAAATACATTTGTGTGAGTCAGGGTCGGCCCCAGGCAAAATGTGAAGTAGGAAAAGTTAGATTTTCACTGTTAGCAGCACTCCTCACCCCAATCTCCCTTTGGAGCAAAGCTTTTCTCACTTTTCAGTAGGCTTGACCATTCCCGCACCCATATTCGTGCCCTCATGTTGCACTCAGGATGTCCAGAATCCCCCTCTTTGGAGCAAGGGTCTCCCCTCTCCTAGAGATGCTCCGTCATCATTATCAACAAACATTAGTAGAACACCTATAATGTGAAAGCATTTATGGGATGAGTTGGACATCTGCCACTTTTTTCCTTGGGGACCTGCCTCTTCCTTACTCTGCAATTCGTGTGGGGCTATCAATCAAGGGGTAATACCTCCCCTAGCAAATGAGTGAACCTGTCACTCAGGCTGGACAGGACAGATGGATGACTATGCGACCCAGATGAGACCAATCAGGGTCCCTCTTAGGGTTGGCTATTAAGGCTGAGACAGAGAGACTATTTTTCTTCTGCTACGTGACCCTATGCTGTAAGAATCACAGAAGCCTGACACTGACGGTCCACCCTTGGGCCTGGGAAGGAAATCAAGCCAGAAGAGAGGAGAATGGAAAATGGGAGAGATATGGTCCTGAGAGCATCATGGGAGGACTGGATTGATCTACACCTAAACTTTCATCCCTCGGCTTTGCATGGACCTAAGCCATGAAATGATCTCTTTAATTAGATTTGCTCACACCATTTCTCTGGTTTTCCATCTGAGTCTTAACTGATACAACAAGATATAAAGACATGCAAAGAATCAGCAAGCTAGCATCATCATCCAAAGAAGGCCATGGCCATATGACCCAGGTAAGAAATTTTAAAAGGAGCCATCGACAACCCCAGCTTCCTAGCAGAGCTCATTGCTTCCTAGAAATCTGAACCAGCTGTCTGATCCTGCTGCCGAGTGGTCTCTTCTCTCTTGGCTCTTAGACCCCCACGCTGACTACCTGGCACCCTCTCACCTGCTCTCCCATTACTCTAATTCCTTAGCTGCCTTCAAAAACTTTGTCCCACATCATTTTGAAAGGCTCCTGGCTTTTCCTAGTGGACAGCAGATTTTCAGCATTCCTTCTTTCCTTCCAACATTAACACAAGCTTCCTCTACAAGCCCTGATGCACTCAGACCTCAATCACCATACAGTTAGCGCCCCTTCCGGATCACCACCCATTTCATCCCATCTTGTTTCTCTCCCAGGATCCCTGGTCCGAACTCTTGCAGAACAACTTCCTGATGCATGAAGGAACTCGTGTACGAGACTTCTCTACCCAATATCTTCATCAAAATCACCATCACCGCCATCACACCTACCCATTATCTGTCGGGCACTTATAATTCATACCAATCATCCCAACTTGCCCCAGATTAACAAAGCTACAACCTTTCCAACACCAAAAAGAATGCCAGGCTGAATGGCCACACCTCCTGAAACAGAATTAATTCCCAAATCCAGAAACCAGCTGTATTCCTCACTCTCCAACCCCTGTCTGCCTTCCCTTCCATGTCGTATATTTCATTGATGCTGCAGACTAGGTTTCTAGGCACCAAGGAGATGTTACCGAGACTTCCCGTCCTAACTCATTCTATGGATTTTCGACTCTGGATTTCCCTGTATATCTCATTGTTAATAAGAGTAGGGTTAGTACCACATTGGGCCAGTATAAAGAGTCAAGCGTAAACTTAAGCTAATGATAAAGGACCAACGAGGGGAAGAATCCACTAACTGCAGATTTCTACCTGCTAGTGTCAAGCCAGATAAGAATTTCTGAGAACTCTCTCAGAAACAAAACTAGATAACATCTACTGATTCTTGCTATGTACAAGACACTCCCTCTTCTCTATTCCCTAGGCAAATAATCTCATTTAATCCTTACATTTCCGATGAGCTGGGTGCTATGATTCTTCCCATTTTATTGTACTGAGGAACCCGAGGCTGAGACTTTAAGTAACTTGACCAAAGTCACATGGCGGATCCAGCTTCCAAGTGTTAGCTATTAACGACAATGTGGTGCCACTCAATGATGTCATGAACCAGAACATCGTTCTCTTGACATCGTCATCAACATAAATATCAGTAGAGGGTGGGCTAAAGGTGGGACAACTGCCAGTAGCATATTCTTTTTCTGTTGCTGTATAACAAATTACCACAAAACTCGGAACTTAAAAGAACATACAGTTTTTATCTCACAGCTTCACACGTCAGGAATTTGGGCTTAGCTTAGTGGGATCCTCTGCACAGTCAAGGTACTGGTGAAGACTGGGTCTCATCCAGAGCTCTTCTCTAACCCTCACCAGGGCCCTCCTCTAAGCCCCCGTAATTGTTGAAAATATTCATTTCCTTCAAGCTGTAAAACTCAACACTTCCTTCTTTTTCAAGACCCCCGCATGAGAATTGTTCTGACCTCAGGGAGGCTCCCCTCTCTCTTGTAAAGGGCTCATCTGATTAGGTCAGGCTCATCCATGATAATCTCCCTTTTGCTGAACTCAAAGTCAACTGAGAAGGGATCTTAATTACATCTGCAAAATGTTTCCTCCTTTGCCATATAATGTAACATAATCACTGGGTGATACCCAATCACTTTTGCCATACTCTATATGAAACACATATAGATCTTGTCCCCTCCCAAAGGGAAGACACTATATAAAGGCATGGGTCATGCAGATCATCATAGAATTTTGCTCACCATACTCTCCATACTGTCTTGAATTGGTTGAGTAGCTAGACTTGCTACCCACAGATTGAACCACTCTCCAGTAGCCTGATTCTAGCAGGGCCTCAGTCTAGAGGCCAGAACCTGACACCCACTACCCCTGCCAGAACCAGAACACATCCTTCAATGACCAAAGATCCAGCGCCATGGTGGTTTCCAGCGTCGAACTGGTCCCTCTATCCTTTGCTCAGACCTGCTTGCCAATACCTACCCCACCTGGTGGAACCACCCTGCCATGATGTACGCAGTCCTTGATGGGTAACACCTTGTGTGACCGCAACATCAAAAGATTGAGGACCATCCCGACAAGAAAACCTGAACCAAAGCCAGCAAGTCATCGATCCGAAGAGAAGAGGCATGGGGTAGAATCCAGGCAAGAAGCATCGTGACAGAACCCAGGATGGTACGTGGACCTTAAGCATCAGTCCCTGCTTCTCGTTCCCACCCAAGTGACTCCCTCTGTCCCTCTAAGTCACTAGCCCAGTTCCCAAGCCCCTAGGATCTGATGCCACCAAACAGAGGCATACAGTTGAAAATAAAGACGAGATTTGACAAATGAATGATACAGGTAATGAATAGCAGGAATTCCAATGGAGGAGGGCTCAAAGCTTCTCTGATAATTTAGAAAGAGAGATAAGAATTGAAGTGGCCAATTGAGGTAGAGTTGAGTTTCGATGTCAGCAAGGTGTATTTAAAACAACAGAGTATATATACACTCACAAAGGCACAGGGTCAAGACAGCAGAGAGTCTATTGAAAATACTTCTCCCAGCTCCTTTCCAATCAAACTAGACTTCCTATCTCCCATTCCTTGGGGCCCTAATCTCTTTCCACCATCTGATAAACTAATCCATGGGAAGGTGCAAACGAATTGATGAGTAGCATATTTGCATTTTAATAGGGACCTTCCAGACAGAAAGCCTTAAACCCAAGTAATGGCTACAAATATTGGTCATCTCTGGTACTATGATAAGTTGGTAGAGGAGAAATTATAGGGCAAATAAGTTTTCATTTTTCCCCTCGAATCACTTTTTTACTGTGGTGCTGGTGCTCATCTCAGAATTCAGCATTTAAATAAAACTCAGTTTGTCTGGTAAGACGTTTCTCATGGGAACACAAGTATTCGTGTCTCATGCACCATAAGCCTAGCTCTGTGAGTAAAGTTTGCTCATAAACCCCTGGTATTTTTCTAAATATTTAAAGTCAAATGATAACTTTATTACAGGCAAGTGCTGTCTTTTGTGCTGGGAAGGAGGCATCTTTGCTGGACAGGATGGGAAGGTCCCTGAATGTCTTTAAAACCCTATAAATATAACCGGTTGCTTTGGGATTTTTTTTTTTTTTTAATTCTTAATGATCTCAAGTTTGGGAAATCTTGTGGAGCAATGACTGAATAATAAATATAAATCACAAAGGAAATCTCAATTATTAAAAAAGATTATAAATAACAACAAGTCTTTTCACATCAAGGTTTTCTTTTCCTTTGAGGTGTAGTAGTAGCACTGCTCTGGGACGGCTGTCCTGTAAGAACATAAAATGGGAGGTAACTATGGAAGTATTTACATTTTTCCTACTCTCTCTCACATTGGTTTCTTTTCAGCTCAGATAGTACTTGTTGTCAAACCAAAGTTAAACTTTGTGATATCACTGATTCTGAAGTAAATACATGAATGACCCACAAAATACGGAGGACCAGGAGTCCGTGGCAGAAGAACCCGTAAAGTCATTTTTGAGACAAAAAAAAAAAAGTTTGGTTGGGACCCTGTACTTCAGCTTCCTTTGGAATATGAATGAGTCTTAAACTTTCTGGACTTTGTGATTGCCCTTTAGCAAAATGCTGATCAGCCACAAAGTAGTGTCCTGAGAGCTTGCCAAAAGGTCCTTTTTGAAGACCCAACTAAAATCAAAGTTTAAAGTATTAATTATTTTGTATTATTTCACTCATTACAATTCAGCTCTAAAACATAAGGGGATGTATACACAAGGTTACTCTCTTGTAGGCATTCTATAAAGACTTCAAAACCAGGGTCTATAATTAAGTATGTAATTAACTTTTACCACATCCATACGATAGAGAAATTGGCTTCTTCCAGGGGACTTTACTGAAATGTTGATTAAAGTTGAGCCCAACATGGCTATTGTTGGTTACAGGGCTGTACCTGACATTGTATCAAGTGCTTCTGGTTCTCAGAATAATGATACCTTTAAAGACTTTTCTTTCTTTCTTTCTTTTTCTTTTTTTAATTCCCAGAAGAGCTGTTGTAAGCTCCTTCCTTTCTCTAGAGTTTAGCATATGCACCATTTCAGACCAAACACATTTCTTTTAAAAACCCACATATCAAAACTGTGCCCTGCATCTTAATGCCGTCTGTGCCCCAGTATGTAATTTGTTTGGGGTTTTTCTGTTGCTTTTTTGTTGTTGTTGCCTTACTTTGAATAAGTAAATTAACCAATGAATGCCTGAGGACACGCAGCACATGTTCGGGGGTTTGTGACACAGGAGGGCATAAAAGCAAGGATGGTAATATCTGCTAATAGAACTTCCCATCCCACGAGGGGGTTTTCATTTCTTTTGTTTGCACAATTTGAATAGGCAAAGCTACCCCTTTAAATGACATGAACCTTTTGTCCCTGTGAGATTTCGGTTATCAGGCCACAGTCTGTCGGTTTGAAACCATTTCCTTCCCAATTAGCTTGCAGTTGGGTGGTACGTCGTGCTGTTTTGCGGTTTCTCTACCTTCATGTGACCTTCACCATCCTCTGCAGAGCTCTCTGGTTAGCACCAAAAATCACAGTGATGCAAAGAGCCACCTGGGGTGTTTGCTCAAGAATTTTGTGCTTGAAACCTGATAGCTCGAGTGGGTGGGGGGTCCCCGTGTCTCATCCCTAGTTGAAGGTTTCCTTCTTTTCCTGCCACTGCAGGGAATAAAAACCCAGGAAAATCTCCCCTCGCAGTCGAGGCATTAGCAGCAGTGCTGGGGAAAACACCTTTATCGGCAGATTCTATCTCTCCAACCCCGATCTCTTTTTCGCTGAGATTTGGGCTGTCTGTTTCCCCTGAAGCCAATCCTCTCTAGCTATTTCCATCTTCCTCCCTTCCTGCTCAGAACGATTGCCTGCAGACTGAAACACTCATCCCTACACTCTTCTCTTCGCCTTATCCCCCCCAATGATAGAATACAACTGGACAGCAAAGAATAACAACATAAGCGGGAAAAACTTAATGAGGTGCAAACACCTAGACTGCCCCCCCAAATCCCAGAGCATACGTAAATTAAATACAAGCTCACCCAGCATTTCCATCACTGAGGCAAAATCCTTCTACCAGCATGAACTGCAGCCTCTGATAACATTCAAAGGTTTAATTAAGGAAACCTTTATGTCCAAATATAAAAGAGATACCTGTTTCCATGACTATATGGGGGCATCCTTAAAGTGATAGAGGGGATGAAGGAACTATCGTAGGATCACTTAAATTGTTTTAAGTAGAATCTTTAAGTTAAACCGTTAACCAAGTTTCTTATCTTCTCAACAAAGTAGAAAGTTATTTGGAAATTTCAAAAAAAGGACAAATCCTTAAATATCATTGGTTTCAGCCTTGTTCTACCAGCAAGGAAACCGTGGTCCAAAAAAAGTCAAGGTACCCAATCCAGATGGATGAAGTGACCCAGCATCATTAACCACACAGCTAAGTTCAAAGGCCAGCTCTCTTAACTCTAAGCTCCTTGTTTGTTTGGGGTTTTTTCCCCCCATACTATTCTGTGGGAATCAGACGAGTCTTGAGAAGTAACGAGAGAAAAGAAAGGTCTAAGTCTTCAAAACTGTTTATTCTGCATTTTATTTGGAGTCTGCCTCTCTTGACATCTTAATCATCGGCCTTTCGTTGGGTGATGACTCTGAAAAGGAAGAAAAATTGCAATCCGGCCTAAGAAGTTCGTCTGACAAAGAAGGGGAGATACGAAATGTCGCCAGGGTTCAAGCAAAGCAGCCAGGCTACACAAAGAAGCCCTCAGTGCCCTTATTGTCCAAAGAGCGTTAGCCTGAAAATCAGAACTGCCCCCAAGCGCTTCCATCTGTCAATCAAAAAACAGGGGGCGGGGACTGAGAGCGCTAAAGTGACGAGGTTCCGAGTGAAACCTGAGGAGTACCAACTGTACTTTGTACTAGAGAGACATCTACCCCTCCATCATGGCTATCATCAGAGCTGGCCATCATCATGGCTATCATCAGAGCTGCACCAACTGCACACCTAGACACCCCCCAGAATGGCTACATTGTAAATGACAGACACCCGCAAGCCCCCGCAAGCATGCGGAGCAGGCCCGAACTACAGGCGTTATTGGTGGTACTAGGAAATGGGCTGACGGCTTTGAAAGGGTCTGCCAGTTCCTTATAAAACTAAACACACATCTACCCTTTGGCTCAGCAAGCTTCTCCCAGGCACTTACCCTAGAGCAATAAAATACATATTCCCAAAATGACTGGTACGAGAATATTCGTAAGAGCTTTATTCGTGAAATGCTGAAACGGAGAGAAGCCCGTCAGTGGGAAAATATAAACAAACGACAGCGTGTCCGTAGGATGAAATGAAGGGAACACACTCCTGATGCGAACAACAGTGTGGATGGCTGGGTGTCTTGAAAACGTGATGCCCAGTGAAGGAAGCCTCACATGAGAGCCCCGTGGTGGAAAATTCAGAACAGCGGCTGTCTCTGTCAGGGAGGGATGGGGGGCCAGGAATGGACTGGAAGAGGTGTCAGGGACCTGAGGAGATGGGAGTATTTTTTGTCTTGAAGGGGTCTGGGGTATTTAGCAAAACTCAGTAAATGTGCATATAAATTTCACATCAAAAGAAAACTATAAACAAATACTGAACTTGTACATGTGCTTTATGAATTATTTAGTGGGAAGTGCACCGATATCTGCAATTTACTTTGAAATGCATCAAGAGGGACGCCTGGGTGGCTCAGTTGGTGGAGCATCTGCCTCCAGCTCAGGTTATGATCCCAGGGTCCTGGGATCGAGGCCCACTTCAGGCTCTCTGCTCAATGGGAAGTCAGCTTCTCCCCGTGCCTGCCACTCCCTGAGCTGGTGTTCTTGTTCTCTCTCTCTGGCAAATAAATAAATAAAAACCTTTTTAAAAGTCTTGAAATGTGTCAAGAAAAGATAGAGTCCTGATGATGGAGGTGTGTTTAGACAGAGGATTAAATGGAGAGATAGATGCATGGTAAAATGAGTATAGTAAAATATTAATGGCAGAACGTAGGTGTAAGTATACGTATGTTCACTATAAAATTCTTTCATCTTTGCTGTGTGTATGAAAAGTTTTATGATAAAATGGGGGGAGGACTGCTTTGCAGTTTAGGACTGTGCTCAATCTACATTAACAAGACTCTGGGTCTCTGTTTCTGTCTTGGTCTCTCTCAAACACACACACACACACACTCACTCTGTTCTCTAGGAGTTTCCATTCCCAACTGTAAAGCTCATTAATCTGGTGTGAACACATCAGGAAGAACTTTCCCTAAGAGTCTATCCAGCATTCCCAGGAAGAAATAGGGTAGGCCTATGGCAAACTGGTGCTCTCTGACCACCTTTGGCTTGGATCCTGGATCTAATACCTAAAAAAGGGGTGGCTTGGATGGCTCAATGTCTTAAGCCTCTGCCTTCAGCTCAGGTCATGATCTCAGGGTCCTGGGATTGAGCCCCGCATCGGGCTCTCTGCTCAGCAGGGAGCCTGCTTCCCCCATCCCACTAGCCTGCTTCTCTGCCTACTTGTGATCTCTGTCAAATAAATAAATAAAATCTCTAAAAATAATAATAATAATAATACTTATAAGAAGTCATCGACACTCTCTGAGCCTTACTCTTCCCATCCGTAACTTAGCCCATCATCACCTAGCTCTACGAGTCTGTATGAGGATTGGAGGTGACGTTGGTCGTGGTCAACCCCTAAGCACTACCAAGTGTCAGCGGATGGACGTCTCATCAGGTGGGCCCTCAAGAAGCAGCCCTCGACTCAGTTTGATAACAGGTTCACTTGAACATACTCGGTCATTCTTCATTTAGGGAAAACGATGTTTGAGCAATGCCCTGTCTGGAAACACACGGTTCTAACATCCTCACTTCCTTCAGAGTGTGTCAAATTTCATAATCTGGAGGTGGTGTGGGACTCGGATGAGAAGGAACGTCCATGTCCTTTGTTCTGAGCACAGCACCATACAAATCAAAGTAGACAAAACAATACCATCGAGCCGGCTCAGGGCACTAGCGGTCCTGGTTCGTCTTCGTAATTTTTCTCACTTTAAACACACACAGGCATGTGCACATCACTGCCCTCACACCGCTAAGGACATCTTGAAGAGTGGGCTAAATGAAACACACTTATCCGTTGGCTTTCTTATTTTCTCCTGAGGACCACCCCCCCCCCCGACCCCTCAGCCCCTCACACACACACTCCCACACAAGAACTACTTCATCAGCATTTCCTTGGCCAGCACAGAGCCCTGACCAGCTAAACAATAAGCGCTCTGTTTCTCACAATTGTGCTGGTGCCAAAAAAAAAAAAAAAAAAAGTTCTTTGTACCACTCCAAGATTAAAACCTTCCCCTCGTTTTATGCGAATGCCTGTGTTTAGACATTATGAATTCTTAGGAAAAAAAAAAAAAAACTCTACCAGGATTGCCCAAATTGTATACAGTTGTCATACATCTCAGACGTTTTGAGGAGTATATTTAAAAACAAAAATGTCTGGAGACTCTACTCCCTTCCTCCCCTCCGCAAAGCCAGAGCACCCCCAAACAGGAGAGCATGAGATATTGGCCGTCACAGAGAAAGCCACCAGAATGCTTTGATTAACCCTCCCTGCCTGCTGAGAACACTCCCTTGCTTTGGGACCACTGCCTCTGATTGAAAGATTCTGTTTATGGGTTCAAAGGATGGCCCCTAATAAGGAAGTCTGGGAAATGGGAACCAAGGTAACCTGGCAGAAGCCATCCAAACAGGATAACTTGCAAGCGGAATTAAAAAAGAAAACACACACACACACACACACTCTCTGCAAGGGTAGCGTTTACCCTCCCTAGAAGAAACCCTACACATTACTTTCCCTAGAGGGTGGGTCAGACCCAGCCTCTCCGCGGGGAATGGAGGCAGGCATCGTGGCCATTGGCGTTGGCACCGCCATACCCAGAACACACCCAGGCACATACAAGGTCCTCGATAAATGTGGCTGGACTAAATGATTAAGCTGCAGGACGGGGCGGGGTGGGTGGTGTTCATATGCATGGGTTCTGGAGCCTCCCAGGTTCCAATCTTGCTCCACTCCTTCCTAGCCATCCAAACTAGCTCCCAAACTTGTTTAACCTCTGTGTTCTTGCTGTCTCGTCTGTAAAATGGGAATAAAACTAGACCACCAGTCATGGGAGATGGTGAGACTTGAGTAAGTTAACACATGCAAAAACACATAGAACCAGTGCTTCACTTATGGTAAGTACTATATAGATGTTAGCTACTATTTTTATTTTAGCAAAACAGGTCACCAGAAGCACCATTTCCGTGAGGACTTCCCAGGCTTTCTTGGGAGAAAAATAAGAAGGAAACTGTCAGACTAATCATTGGGCACCTGACCACTAGCCCTAAAGAAGTGAGAGATGTTGGAGGAAAAAACAGAAAGTCTTTCCTTCCGATCCCGATGCACCCCTGGTGTGTCATTACTCCCAGCACTTCCATGCGCGCTTCAAATTGTCACACTTTGGACCACAAACCGTTTGATCACCCAACACATGATCCACGTTCAGACCCTGGTTCAGAGAGAGGGAAGAATATAGCTGATAAATCACCGGAAGGTGACCATTGAGGACTTGCCACTCTCACTGAGGGGGACTTGTCTAAGCTTTTCAGTGGCGTCCACTGCAAAATGCAAAGAATAAGACCCTTAGACCAACAGGGTGGTGATGCACTGGGCTGAGGAGGGATACCCTCCAGGAACATTGGAGCTCGTATCGCGGTGCTCAGAGGAGGACGAGCCACCAGGAAGGGCAGCGTCCTCCTGCAGAGGGAGCAGAGCACCACACACAGGGGCAGGAATGTTGGAGGGAGCTCAGGGTCCGCCATGGCTGGGATGACAGATGATGGCAGGAGCCAAGCTGCCACGGATGCTGAGGTAGGGGACCAAGCGTCCTTGGTTCCATCCTCCAGAAAGGGGGAGGCCTTGACAGTTTAGACTGGGAGGCCCAGCAATCATCCTGGGACTAGTGCCTGCATTTAGCACATAGTAGGTAGAAGCAAGTACAACATTCTCTTTCTGAAACCCAACTCTGATCACTCTGGCCTTGGCCCTGAAGCAAACGTTAGTCATCTGTCCACAGAACACCTGCTGGCTCATAGAGGGAGGCTGCAAATCTGGAAGCCAGGGAGCCAGACAGCTGTCTAGCACACCCCCCCTTACTCATCCTTCATGTGTCTGAGGGGCTGACCTACTGCCCCAGCTTTGAGCTCATGAATCTAGAGGCTGGATAATGATGATGACGATGACAGTGGTGATGATCAAGGTATGACTGGCATGTGGCATTACATTAGTCTCAGGCGTGGGACATAATGATCTGATACTTGTACACATTGCAAAATGAATCACTATGCTAAGTCTGGTTGACCTCAGCACCATACACGGTTACAGGTCTCTTCTTCTTTCTTTTTCTTGTGATGAGGATTTTTTAAGATCTACTTGGGATCTCACGGAGACCTCTGACCTCCCCCCCAACCAAGGATTATTGTGTAGTCCTTGGATAGCAAGCCTTGGGTGTGTCTAGGCTGCAAACAGACTGGCTGTTTGCCTCCCAGCTTCTCCCCCACTGCCCAGTGGAAAGTCCCCGCTCAAGGCTGGTTCTCTCAGAAGCAGCAAGAGCGTCAGCCATAGAGCAGGCCCTCAGGAACCCTTGGATGAATGAAGGAATATGTCTGGGGATTGTGCTTGTGCCTACCCCTGCACAGACGGAACATCACCTGCGTTCGCGTGCCTCACCTCTCTGCACATTCTCGCTCGTTCCTCGCCAGGAAAGAAAGTCTGAAGCATCTAACCGGACAATTCAGGACCCATCATCGGGTGGTGTAGACTCAGCTCCTCAGTCTCCACCCTCTGGTGAAAAGGATCTACCTGAGAGAAGGGGTCTGCTTTTTCCCAGAGATGCGCTGGGAGGGTGAGTCTGCCAAAGCCCTGGTCGTAGGATGGCCCACCACTCAACCACAGATGACAGCCACGTTCTCAGCCTCAGCTGCACCTGCCTTACAACCCCCTTCCTCGGCAGTCAGCTATGGAAGGGACTTCGGGAGCTCCTGAGTAGAGTGGCCAGGATTGTACAGACGACACACATAGAGAGTTCTTTTTCTTCATAACTTCCTGGCAAGATGAACTATAATTATCCATTTCCAAGGCATGAATTCATCCATCTAAAATTATGCCCTTTCTGAAGGCAGCAGAAGACCCCAGACCAAAACCCAAGTCCCCGTGCTTTCGTTTCCTGATGAAACCTCTGGAAGAAGCACGCGTCCTCTTGTTTCTATGGTGCAAGGGACTACGGAGTGCTTCGTGTAGACACCCATGGGAGGAAGAAAGACCTGTGGTAGGTGGTGCCCCGTGTTTGAGTCAGCAAGGAAGAATGCAATATGATCAAACAGCGCTGCAAAATACAGAAACAAATCTTGTGGAAACAGCCGCGCCTCACTGGGGACACCCGATGCCCAAATTCCAGAGTAAAGTCAGACTGTTGGTTTCAAGATGAAGAGCCCATCTTTCTGGGGTTAGCATGTCCTTGAAATTTATTCACCCTCACTAAGGATCACTGTTCCTGCCATGGTTCCAGAACACAAAAGCCCTTCCCTGGAGAAACTGTTCTCAAACTCTTTGGTCTTGGGACGCCTTTACATTCTCAACCATCAGAGAACCCCAACGATCTTTCGTTCATGTGAGTTATCTCTATCTGTGTTGACCACGGGAGAAATGAGAACAGAAAACTGTCCAATGTTCATGCAGTGATTTATTTTGAAAGAACAATAAATCCATTACATGTTAATATCAACAAGACTTCGACAACATAAATAGCATTTTTTATTTTACAAAATCACCTCTACTTTCCAAAACAAAAATTAGAGAGAAAAGTAATGCTATTTTATGTTTTTGTAAATCTCTTTAACGTCTGTCTTAGTAAAACAGCACTAAATTCTCTGGCCTGGCACTCAATTTGTTGCAATATGTTGTTTTAATTGATGTATTTGAAGAACATCCAGCCTCACAGATAGTTGGGAAAGGAGGTCTTCATTGACCCCCACGTCTTCACAATGTTTAAGATCCCCTGGGGGCACCTGGCTCACTCAGCCAGTAGAGCCTGTGACTCTTGATCCCAGGGTGGTGAGTTTGAGCCCCCAGTTGGGCATAGAGTTTACTTAATTAAAAACAAAAACAAAAAGAACCCCTGGGTGAGACCCATGTGAAAATATAAAGTTCCCCCAGAAAGAGAAACAGAAACGATCCTGAGAGATAGGAAGCCGAAGCACAAGTCAAGGATCCAAGGTGAGAGGTAAAGGAACGAAGGCCTGTGTGTGTGAAACTTTCGTGGGTTCCGTGATCATTTCAGAGGTATTACTTTGAAAATAAAAATTTTGTAAAAGGAAATATTTAGGGCCTATCACAGGAACAAAAACCTCCACTTCAGAACTAAACTATCCACATCAGGGGCCATTCCATCTAATAAAGAAGCAGTCTGTGCTTACTTTCCAGGTGACCCTTGCTGAGAGTTATGGCCAATGGACAACAAAGTCATGTACGTGTTTCACCCCCCGCCCCCAGGATTGGGGTCCATTGCCGCTGGAGATCATCACTGATGTCTGTAGACCCAAGAATCCTCAGCCTCCCCTTCTTATTGAATATTTAGCTGAACAAGTAAGCGATACTTGTTCAAATATCTCAAATAGGGCGATTCACCCCCTATACCATTCACCCCTTTAGACTCTATAGAGTCTGATGGCTGAAGTACAGAGGCCTCACCCACGTCCATGGGTCTGCGTGCGCCTGGGTCGCTCACAGTAACTGCAGGCTCAAGCATGTGCTCACAGAGGCTTGTGTCCACACAGCCCTTCTCTCCCCGGGGAAGAGGAAGGAGCTTTCCTCCTCCTGTACCCATTGAGCCCTGCTAGGGGGCTTTTCCCTTGTCTCCTTCTCTTGAGGACCCTGAAGCCTTACTCTTTTTTTTTTTTTAATTTTTTATTAACATATAATGTATTATTAGCCCCAGGGGTACAGATCTGTGAACTGCCAGGTTTACACACTTCATAGCACTCACCATAGCACATACCCTCCCCAATGTCCATAACCCAATCACCCTCTCCCTACCCCCCTGCCCCCAGCAACCCTCAGTTTGTTTTATGAGATTAAGAGTCTTTTATGGTTTGTCTCCCTCCCAATCCCATCTTGTTTCATTTTTCCCTTCTCTGCCCCCTAAACCCCCCACATTGCCTCTTAAATTCTTCATATCAAGGAAATCATATAATTGTCTTTCTCTGATTGACTTATTTCACTCAGCATAATATCCTCTAGTTCCATCCACATCGTTGCAAAGGCAAGATTTCATTTCTTTTGATGGCTGCATAATATTCCATTGTGTGTGTGTGTATACACATCATATATATGTATTTATGTATTATATATATATAATACATAAATACATATATATAAAATACCACATCTTCTTTATCCATTCATCTGTTGATGGACATCTAGGCTCTTTCCATGGTTTGGCTATTGTGGATATTGCTGCTATAAACATTCGGGTGCACGTGCCCCTTCGGATCACTACGTTTGTCTCTTTAGGGTAAATACCCAGTAGTGTGATTGCTGGGTCATAGGGTAGTTCTATTTTCAACTTTTTGAGGAACCTCCATGGTGTTTTCCAGAGTGGCTGCACCGGCTTGCATTCCCTCCAACAGTGTAGGAGGGTTCCCCTTTCTCCACATCCTCACCAGCATCTGTCATTTCCCAACTTGTTGATTTTAGTCATTCTGACTGGTGTGAGGTGGTATCTCATTGTGGTTTTGATTTGTATTTCCCTGATGCCGAGTGATGCGGAGCACTTTTTTATGTGTCTGTTGGCCATCTGGATGTCTTCTTTGCAGAAATGTCTGTTCATGTCCTCTGTCCATTTCTTGATTGGACTAGTTGTTCTTTGGATGTTGAGTTTGATAAGTTTTTTATAGATTTTGGATACTAGCCCTTTATCTGATACATCATTTGTGATATCTTCCCCCATTCTGTCCATTGTCTTTTGGTTTTATTGACTGTTTCCTTTGCTGTGCAAAAGCTTTTGATCTTGATGAAGTCCCAATAGCTCATTTTTGCCCTTGCTTCCCTTGCCTTTGGCGATGTTTCTAGGGAGAAGTTGCTATGGCTGAGGTCGAAGAGGTTGCTGCCTGTGTTCTCCTCAAGGATTTTGATGAATTCCTGCCTCACATTGAGGTCTTTCACCCATTTTGAGTCTATTTTTGTGTGTGGTGTAAGGAAATGGTCCAGTTTCATTCTTCCGCATGTGGCTGTCCAATTTTCCCAACACCATTTGTTGAAAAGACTGTCTCTTTTCCATTGGACATTCTTTTCTACTTTGTCAAAGATTAGTTGACCATAGAGTTGAGTGTCTATTTCTGGGCTCTCTATTCTGTTCCATTGATCTATATGTCTGTTTTTGTGCCAGTACCACACTGACTTGATGATGACAGCTTTGTAATAGAGCTTGAAGTCTGGAATTGTGATGTCACCAACTTTGGCTTTCTTTGTCAACATTCCTCTGGCTATTTCTGGTCTTTTCTGGTTCCATATAAATTTTAGGATTATTTGTTCCATTTCTTGGAAAAAAGTTGATGGTATTTTGATAGGGATTGTATTAAATGTGTAGATTGCTTTAGGTAGCATAGACATTTTCACAATATTTGTTCTTCCCATCCATAAGCATGGAACGTTTTTCCATTTTTTTGTGTCTTCCTCAATTTCTTTCATGAGTACTTTATAGTTTTCTGAGTATAGATTTTTTGCCTCTTTGGTTACGTTTATTCCTAAGTATCTTATGGTTTGGGGTGCAGTTGTAAATGGGATGGACTCCTTAATTTCTCTTTCTTCTGTCTTGTTGGTGTGTAGAAATGCAACTGATTTCTGTGCATTGATTTTATATCCTGATACTTAACTAAATTCCTATACAAGTTCTAGCAGATTTGGAGTGGAGTCTTCTGGGTTTTCCGTATAAAGTATCATATCATCTGCAAAGAGTGATAGTTTGACTTCTTTGCCGATTTGGATGCCTTTAATTTCTTTTTGTTGTCTGATTGCTGAGCTGAAGCTTTACCCTTAATGAAGAATTGCTTAGGGACACCCTGCCCAGCGTGTTCCCTGGAAAGGAGTTTCTAAACTGGGTACATTGGGAAGAGGCTAGTTGTGGGGGGTTGGGGGGCTGGGACTAATTCTCAGTCACACTTAACCCCTGCTCAAGCAAGCTCCTTCTATCAGCATTCCCCACTCCAACTTAAGAGAATATTATCAATTCCAAAAAGGACCTCTCTTCTCTGTCTCTCTCTGTCTTGTAAGGCCAAGATACTCCCCAACCTGGTCTGTGGGTGAGAGCCATACTTTACACGAACTTGGATGCGGGCATAAATGTGCAAGCATTCCTTCTTCCATCCGCAACCTACTCAGATGCCCCTGCCCCAGAGTCTCTGTGCCCCTGGGGAGTACTCCACCCCCTGCCCCCACCCCAGAGAGGAGAAGAGTCCCTCCCACAGCCCCATACCACCACCACGTGCCCCTCATTTTAAAAGCACACTCAAAACAGCACAGTAGCTCAAGGGGCTCTCTGAAGGATTTCTCCTATTCCCTTCAGAGCATCTTCCCACAGGGAGATCCAGGGCACTGCCTTGGTTGGGCTTAGTGCTCTCCTGGTAATCTGCCCTACCCCTTTGCAGGAAATCAATCCACAAATACTTAATCAGTACCTACTACGTATCTATCACTTGGAGAGGCTCCAAGTGAGAAGCAAGGGAGACTAAAGCATTCTCTTTACCCTGGAGGAGAATGTGACCTATTTAGGAAGAAAAAGCTAACACAAAACAATTAAATGCTACACTTGTGTGGATCTAAATAATGGAAACAGTGGTGGGAAACTGCGCCCTAGAAGAGACAGAATTTGTCTTAGGACTCGGAAGATGCAGAGGATTTAAACGAGAGGAGGGAGGTCACTAAAAGTTAAGGGAGGTCATATAATTAGGGGCACCAAGGGAAAGAAGGTAACCAATCAGAAAAATGGTAATGTTGCCGGAAGTCTTGGGACGTAGGAAGATGTGAGACCAGAGCACCAGAAGTCAGAGACTTCAGTGCGATTGAACATAAGCTTGATGTTTTCTGTACTTCATAATTTTAGATTCCCCCATAGATTCCTTCCCTGAAAAACAGCGCATATTATCGCCAGGTCGTAGTGGCTGGGATGTCTGGAATTATGCGATGTACACGTTACCTGAATTTCAGTTTCTAGTTTGAAACTCGCCTCTTTAAAAAAAAAAAAAAAAAAAAGCATTATTAAGACAGTGGAATAGCATACAGTAAATTGAGACTTTTTTTTTTGTGACTCTTTAGGGCAAGAGTATTCACTGTGGGTCCTCTGAGCCCTGGGATTCCATAGGCACAGGGAGACTCCAGGAGGCCTTGGGATTGAGACAGAGAAGTCAGTGAGGGCCTGGGTGCCTCTGAGAGTGATGAGGCTTTTATCCACTTGCTATTGGGTTCATTTAAGATTTTCAAACAAACACATAAGTAAATTCCTGATGCAAAGAAATCTTTGGTGACCAGTCCAGTTGTGTGTCATCAAAAACACTTAAATGGGGCGCCTGAATGGTTCAGTTGTTAAGCGTCTGCCTTTGGCTCAGGTCATGATCCCAGAGTCCTGGGATGGAGTCCCGAATCAGGCTCCCTGCTCGATGGGAAGCCTGCTTCTCCCTTTCCTACTCCCCCTGCTTGTGTTCCCGCTCTGGCTCTCTCTCTCTCTCTCTCTCTCTCTCTCGTCAAGTAAATAAATAAAAATCTTAAAAACACACACACACACACACACACACTTAAATGTTTGCGAGTTGAATCTTCCTTTTAAGGAGACACACACACACAAACACACATGTGCACACACACACACACACACACCCCACTATAATTATAACATTAATGGATTCTTTCTCTTGTTTCTCAGGAACTTGTTGAGGGCCTGCTCTGTTGCTAGCACCTACTACTAATCCACGTCAGACAACAGGGGAAGCCAGGCTTGTGGACTTTGGCCTTGAATGCCAGGACAAGGAAGCAGATGTCAGGAGGCTGGTTAATGACGACGCCATCACCGAAACTGAGCACTTGCTATGTGCCGAGCTCTGTGCACCACATACGTTGTCCCATTCAATGTTTGCCGCAATCTTATGAGATATTATTAAACCAAGACTAAGGATGCAGAGAATTGCCCACAGTCATGCAGCTTAAAAGCAGTGGAAACTAACTTACAAGGTCACGCTCCCAGTCACAGGGGTTCATTGACATGGTTTTACAACAAAGGCACGCTACCGGAAACACTCATGTGCTCTTTTAATGCTCACTTTATGCATGTGGATTATTTTCTGAATATTTTTCCCTACAAAGTCTCTCGGACCTACAGGTTAAATTTCCACCCTCCAGGGTCCTACTCAGGGAAGGACCCTCCCACCGTATTTCTCCTGGCCTTGTCAGCCAGTCTGACCCTCCTGCTCAAAGTGTGCAATCAGCCCAAGCCTGAGACCACAAGTTAAAACAAAGGGGGCAAGACTGGACGATTACTTTTAGAGAAAATGGGAACTGCCAGACTCAAACACTGTATATTTTTCAAAACATGCGACTATTAACTTCATCTCATAGCTCATGACACACACCCTGTAACCCTGTTAGTCCAGAACCCAAGCTGAGAAATCACATTATTTGCTAACAGGATTTGGGTACTTGCTGTTGTCACATTGCAATAAAAAGAAGAAGAAAGAAGCACCTCTAATTGTTACTGGAAGAAGGGGTTTCTTACAAAATTGCCCAGCCATACTATAAGTTATCATTACTCTTACAATCACTAGGAACGAAATCAGGCATACTTTGCAGAAGTCAGCAAAATTAACTGGGCCTTAAGCAAACTTCTTATTGTTGGTTTCCATGATGTGTTATCAGCAGAGGCAGGAGGAGGGAAGTGAGACCATAGGAGACCACCAAGGGCTTCCCTTGCTAGAGTTCTTTTA
Organism: Lontra canadensis; assembly: GCF_010015895.1. Classification (NCBI taxonomy): domain Eukaryota; kingdom Metazoa; phylum Chordata; class Mammalia; order Carnivora; family Mustelidae; genus Lontra; species Lontra canadensis. The sequence goes on from NW_022631011.1 coordinate 18,653,290, forward strand.
GCACACTATCAATTCCACCAGAAATCTTTAAAAACAGCTGCCTTTCTCCTATGAATCGGGTTATATTTCATCAAAACAAAACAACAACAGAAAAGTCTATTATTAGCATAAACCCATCTCCACATAAACAGAAAGGGAATCGGGATTTTGGGGGGTGGGAGAGAAGGGCTCCCATTAAGAGCCCTGCTCGTGGCAGTTGACTTCACCGTAGCTGATAAACTGTGAAATTTCCATAATCGTATAGAGTACACAAAACAAACAGCAATTTTATTTGATAGGGAAATTGCATCCTGTTACTGGATATAAAATTCTACAGCATGTTCAATGGTATTTTCAAAGCATTGAAAACATAGACATATGTTTTCATTTTTAAATGCAGTTGTAATGTAAATAATAAATCCACTACAATTTGGCTGGTCTGGACTCTGCTGGCATCATTAACTCGGAAACCCAGAGATACAAACGCTCTACTTATCTCGCTAGGCCCTGAGCCAGAAGTCCCCTATAACTCTGCGGCTGTTCATACGTGCCCTCTGCTTCCTCCACATTTCTGTCTTGCTCAAGGCTCTTCCGGGGTTCCCCATTGCTATTCGTATCACATTCTAACCTCTCACTGCTCTTTGATGCCCTTCTTTCTCTCTTGCCTGTAACCTTTTTCATTTCTTCCTACTCTTGTGATCACTTGTTCAACAACAAATCAAGCCCATCTCCCCTCAGTTTCTCAATACTGTCCATTTGGTGAAATGCTTGAAAAATGTCTACACTTTCCCCTTCCCTGTATCCATGCCCTTGGACATGTGACCTGGCACCCCTCTCATGCAGCCTGGTTGTTCGCCTAGCCCAATAGCATGCTGTGGATGTAACAGAGGAGCAGACCAATACTCACCCTCGGGAGGCCTCACGTGTTTCCACTGGCTCTTGAAACTATGCCCCGTTGCTGTGGAAATTAGCCCCTATTAGCCTCGTAGAGGATGAGACACCATATGGAAGAGCCTCAAGATACTCCAAACCAGGGGCGCCTGGGTGGTTCTGTGGATTAAAGCCTCTACCTTCGGCTTGGGTCGTGGTCCCAGGGTCCTGGGATCAAGCCCCGCATCGGGCTCTCTGCTCAGCGGGGAGCCTGCTTCCTCCTCTCTCTCTCTCTCTGCCAGCCTCTCAGCCTACTTGTGATCTCTATCTGTCAAATAAATAAATAAATCTAAAAAAAAAAAACCCTCCAAACCACAGCCACCAACCACCATGAGATGTGCTCAGTCATCAAGGGGTTGCAACAGACACATGAGGAAGATCAGCCCAAAACAGTACCTCGCCTAAATTTCCGACCCCCAGAATCGGATGCCAGATAGATGGTCATTGGTTTCAGCCATTAAGCTGTAGGGTGGTTGGTTACACGCCACAGTAAATGATTATATCCTTCCTGCCTTGTTTTCCTCCTACTTCTCAGCCTCCCTCACACCTGAAGAACACTTACTTCTTCCAGGAACTCCACCACACCTTGGAAGGTGACATTCACCAACCAAACAAATCATGTCCACCACTCTCATGTATGAATGTGTGATTAGATTGCAGTCACCAAGCTAAAGGGACATGGATGCTATTTCCAATTTCTACCAGCACCAACCTCCCACGGACTCTTTTCATTTTCCTTTTCGGCCTCAGTCTCCTTTCACATGGGTGGGAACATTTTATTTATCCACTGTGGGAGAAATTACTAAAAAACAAAAACAAAGAAAAACTATTTTAAAATTTTTCATGGATTACATGACATTCATTAAGCTTCCAGATTTTAAAGCTGAAAAAAATACTTGTTTTCTTTCAAATTCACCCAGGAATGTAAAGTACCTCTGTGAGGCAAATAGAATCGAATCCATTGATTCCCGTGTAATTTATTAATTTCAGCCCTGACACATACCTGCAGAATCAGAATCATAGCTATTGTGAGACAGGGGCTTTCAGGCTGTGTTTGTACCATTATAAACAGTATTTATTCAAACTATAATATGCATAACACCTTGCTTTTCATTCCTCCCCTAAAATACCTCCAAAGTGCCATCTTCAAACATGCAATTTAATTGGTTTTGTGACTCTAAATTAAATGTGTGTATCACATTCACACCTTTATCATTGACAAATCCCGTTGGCCTAGAATAGCACAGGGCACACAGAAAGTACGAGATCATTTTGGCTCGCCTTGAATTTAACTTTAACATTCATGTAACTTATGTAATTATTTATATAATACATATTGAAAGAATAGATCCACACCGTATGGACTTCGCATACATTGACTGTATCTATTTTCAGTTTTCATGGTGTCAAGGAGAGATTAAGAAAATAATTTAATTTCTTGTAAAACACATGCTTAGAGCTGCCATCAGGAAGTCATGGTTAGGATGAGGCTTGACACTAATAAAAACTCACAATAACAATGACCTAAGCAAGGGGTTTATTGCTTTTTCAAGGAATATTCAGGTGTAGGCAAGCCACAGCTGTAAAACGGCTCCCTCCCTGAAGACCCTAAGAGTTCCTTTTAACTCCTACGTCTGCCATTTCCAAGATAGAGCCCTGGTCTCATGATACAAGATGTTAATTAGAGGCCCAGCTATCCCATGCAAATTTTAGGTAGCAGAATGAAGGAAAAGACAAAAAAAAAAAAAAAAAAAAAAAAGGTAAAGGACACATGCCAGCTATCTTTTTAGACAAAACTACCTGGAGGAGCTTGCTTAAACCCCATTCATTGGTCAGAGTTCTGCGGTATGTCCACACTGAATCACAAAGGTGTCTGATAATGTGCTTTTTTTTTTTAATTGGTCATGTCCGGAAACCATAAAACTCCTAGAAGAAAACATTAGCAGTAAGCTCTTTGACATTGGTCTTAGCAATATGTTTTTGGATCTGTCTCCTTAGGCAAGGGCAACAAAAGAAAAAATAAACAAATAGGATGACATCAAACTAAAAAGATTTTGCACAATAAAGGAAACCACCAACAAAACAATAAGGCAACCTACTGAATGGGAAAAAATATTTGCAAATGATATAAATGATAAGGGGTTAATATACAAAATACATAAAGATCTCACCCAGCTCAATATCCAAAAAAAAAAACAACCAAACAAATAATCCAATTTAAAAGTGGGCAGAGGACCTGAATAGACATTTCTCCAAAGAAGACATCCAGACGGCCAACAGACACAAGAAAAGATGCTCAACTTCACTCTGCATCAGGGAAATGCAAATCAAAACCACAAAGAGACATCACTTCACAACGCTTGTGGAAAAAAAGGAACCCTTGTGCATGGTTGGCAGGAATGCAAAAGGGTGCAGCCACTATGGAAAACAGTATGGAGTTTCTTCAAAAAATTTAAAAAAGAACTACTGTACAATCCAGCAATTCTACTTCTCAGTATTTATCCAAACAAAACAAAATTACCAATTCAGAAAGATATATGCGCCCCTGTGTTCACTGCAGTATTATTTACAATAGCCAAGATATGGAAGCCACTTCAGCGTCCATCAGTAGATGAATGGATAAAGAAGTGGTGTGTACATACAATGGAAGATTATTCAACCATAAAAAAGAATAAAATCTTGCCATTTGCAATAACATGGATGGACCTAGAGGGTATTATAGTAAGTGAAATAAGCCAGACAGAGAAAGACCAATACTGCATGATTTCACTTCTATGTGAAATCTATAAGACAAAACAAATGAACCAACAAAACAGAAGAGAAACTGACCCCCAGATATCGAGAACAATTTGGCACTAGCCAGAGGAAAAGGTGAGGGCTGGGCAAAATAGGGAAGGGGATATACATACAAACTTTCAGTTATAAAATAAATTAAGTCATGGGGGCATAAGGTACCACACAGGGACTATAGTTAATAATATCGTTAACAACCCTGTATGGTGGTAGATTGTAGCTAGACTTATCACGGCGGTCACTTGGTAATGTAAATAAAATGTTGAAGCACTGTGCTGTATATCTGAAACTAATATAATATTGTTTGCCAGCTATACTTCAATTTTTTAAAAAGTTGGTCATGTGTCCAGCTATAATCAAAAGTTTAAGAGGAAAGAACAAATACCAGAGTAGGTAACTAGCAAAGCCTACAGAATACACCCTACGTTGGGGAGAGAGTCTTTCTATCTTTTCAGAGTATAAAACTGCCCATAGCTTGCCAGTTTTCCTTTCTGCCCTTGTTTTACATAAGAGCCACCTAATAGACAAGCTCTATCTCCAAGACCTCTCAGGCGTAGAGTGGCAGCGAGTGATCCTTCCTCAATTAGTACTCTCTTCTGTTGAAAATGAAAATACACTCCACCAAAATTGGTTTAACCCATAAGGGAGTTCATGGGCTCGCTTAAGCAAGGAGTCCAGAATGGGACTCTCTTCGGGAATGGTTTGATTTGGGCTCCACTAATGTCAACAAGATCTATCTTCTGTCTTTCTCTCAGCTGACCTCTGCATTCCTCCACTCACTGGCCTAATTCTTGGTTTACATGTGGTAGCAAGATGGCAATAGTAACACCAGCCCACATGCTTCCAGGCTCAAGTCCGTTGGGAAAGAACCATAGTCTCATTGTGCATGGCTCCCATTGGGTTACAAAGTCCTTGAGTGAACCATTTGCTCTAAGAAGGTAGTATGCCAGTGTGCTTAGGCCGATCAGCACCCTCCTCCCATGTTAGGAATGGACTTGAGGGCTTTTAAATCTTGTGACCTAAGAATAGGTGGTTCCCCAAAGGGGATTTGGGATATCATTTTAGCTTAAAAATAGTAAATGAATACTAGGTAAACAATAGATCCATGCTATGGAGACACATTTTACACAGAATGTAAGATTCAGCTGGTATTTTCCATGATTCGAGATAGAATCATTTCCCAAGACATTTGCAGGACCATGAGGCTAAGAATAAAACCAACTATATAGGCTTGATATGGTCATTAAATGATATAAGATACTTGAAAATTTAAAGTACAAGATCTCCAAGCAGAAGGTACTGAAGACACCAGTACCTGCCGTGCCAGATTAGACCACTAGAAAAATTGTTGTCTTCAACACCATTATTGTCCTGTCATTCAGTGGTGCTCAGCTGGGGAGTAAGTGTGACCCTAAGCTAGATCTGTTATGCTTTTCCCTTTATTCTATCCTCATCTCACCAAGTGAAGTCTGTTTCACCTGCAGAGGCTTTTCTGTATGTTAATCTGTTACATCTGTTTTATGGAAACTTTGATACTAATTTTAGATAATTATTAGTCCCTCCGTCTCCAGTGGCCCAAGGTTCCCATTTCACGTGCGAAGCCTTCAACACATGATTTCCTAGATAAATTTTCTATCTTCTGACATAGAGTCTCCATGAAAATACCAGCCGTAATGGTCCTCTGGATGCCTTGCCTCTATAATCCCTAGGCATGCTCTCTCTCCCTCTCTCTCCATCTTCTCCCCCAGGGAACTCTGGGAGAGGTGTACAGGCCCTGGGCTTGGGCAGGAAGTGAGCAGTTTTCAGGTTCAGGCCAATCTAACCGTGCACCCAGGAACTCTCCAATTTTGCTCAGCAGCAGCATGCCTGCACTTTAAGGTTTAACCCTCTACATACTATTTGTGGATTCAAAAGCTATTTGTAAGTCATAAACAGTAATTAATCACCAATTCAGCATCTACCATATCCCAAAAGTTCCTTGCATATTAGTTATTTTCTTTCAAACCCACCACATTTCTGATTTATTATTCCCATATCACAGACAAGGAAACGGAGCTCAGAGACATTCAAGTTTTTACCAAATACCCCATGAGAATGAACAATGAAACTGATTTGAAACCAGAGTTATCTGATTCCAAAGTGTCTGCTTTTTCCACTGGATATGCTGCTATCCAAAAGCTCTTTCTTAAAAATACCAGTTGGATGGAAAGCAATTTACTTTTACATTTCATAAATTATTTCAAATAGAATTGTATGTACGTGCGGGGATTCCTCACCCGTGCACAGTCTCGCTACAGATCAGTACTTACCACGGACTCAGTGAGTATGTTCCAAAGATACTCTCCATTGGCCAAAAAGTGCAAGGCGGGGATTAGAAGAAGGTCTTTTTGGTTGGACGCCTGTTCTAGTTTGGCCTAGGCTCCAGGACACCATGAGTAGAAGATGATGCAGGCCCGCGAAGTAACAGTAGACAGAGCTCCGTGGTTTGCTTCCATACCAGACGCTACAAAAGGAGCTTCCACATGTTTGTTCCTTTACCACCCAGTCCCGTGGAAGTTGGCAACAACACAAGTTCCCGGGTTCTGCTCTGGGGCGATTCTGTTGCAGGTGGCAAATTAAAGACATTTGGAGAGTCACTGTCCAAGATCTCAAAGCACAATTTAGGATATGGAAAGAATCAGAAACAGTTGAAAGGGAAATTGATTCTCCTCTTGAGTACACCTTAGATTGGAATCATTCGTTGGAGAGGATCATTGTGTACAAAATCTTCCTACCTACAGTGTTTATAGAAGTTTTAAGAAAGAAAAACATACATATTTTTTTTTCTTGGAAAAAATTGAATTTAATGTCTTCAATTGGATATAACTTACAATTTTGTAAATTAACTTCTCACTGGTGAAAACAGCCAAAGACTAAAAGGAGCCTACACGGGATGATAAAATAAGAACCTTTAAGAAGCAAATAATTGCAACTAATTGTCTACTTTGAACCTTGATATTCACCCTAATTGGACTTTGTCATAGTAGGACTCATCCGAGACCTGATTTGTCCAAATGCTTGGAAAATCAAATTGTCTAGTTACCAAAGCCCATCCTTATTTCCCAAACACTTGTGGGTAGGCTCTCGGGAGTCCGTCACAGTGCAAAGACAAAAACAACTGTAAGTGGGTTTTCCAGAGGGTCTATGTTTAACTTTCTTTTTTAACGGGTATCAGGCAATAAACACATTTGGGTCAGACAGTGCCGTAGAGTTTGAAATTCCTCGCCTACTGAAATCCTCCTAGCCAAAAGTCATTCTTTAGTTCTGTATTAAATTGCCCCATTTGGTTGACCGCCTTAATCAACTTAACTCATGATTTACCAGATCACTGTTTCACTTTGCGGAGACATCATACCAGAGCTCACGTGAACAATTTCTTGGACCTCAGCTCCTTCTTTTTCCTAAATGCCAATGCTCTCTCCCATCTTACCTTTAGTAGTGCTCCCGCCTAAGACCTCAGGTTCATGGGGCTTTGCGGCTTTGTTGTTTGGTTTGTCTTCCAAAAAAAAAAAAAAAAAAAAAGGTAATAGTGTCAGATTGTTATTTCCTATTTGGGGGAGAGATGATTTGGGCTGAGGGAGTGAGGGGACTGAGCAAAACCAGTTGAACAGTTAATGCTTTAACCTTGCGTATAATTTATACAATAAACAAAGTCACATGCTCCCCTAATAATTTAGATGTAAGCAAATGTTGATTTATTCAGGAAGGCTACTGCCAGAAGCGAAGCCCACAGCACAAAAATTTGAATTAAACTAGGACAGAAGCAGGCTAGTCTATAATAACATTTGTATAATTTTATTTTTGCCCTTGGCTCAGTTCATTTCCTCGTACAGTAGATGCATGAAATTGGTTCTTCAGCTACCTTTAGCTGATGTTCATTGATATCCGGGCAGGCTGGGAAGCAAGAGAATGCACCTTTCTGAGCTTTGTGCTTTCGATCACAAGGTCTCAACCGCCTAGGTCATTTCTGACAATGATTCTCTCTCTCTCAATTGTGTATTTGGCAAATATCTCAGAAGAGCTTCATTTAACCTCCAGATATGCTTTTCCCCTCTTACTGTGAGGGGCTCTTAAAAAGAAGACTGTTAAGTAGATGCAAATGTTGTGCTGTTTTTATTCCTTTATTCAAGCCCGGGGGCACGAATCTGAGTTCTCTTACTCCGCTTTGAGCGGGGAAATAAAGGCCTTAGGAAATTCTTTACCTGATGGTGAAAAATAAACATTAACTCGGAGCCGTGAGGGACCAAACCCCCCCTCTTTCCTATTAACCTTTGACTTAAATAAAAATTAGGGACTAACTCCATCTCAAACTCACCACTTCTGTTAGGGACGGAAGCTCTTTTGGAGGGAACAGGTTTAAGCCAGTAAATAATTTTCGAGAGCTTCTGAGAAGCAGGGGAAGTTTTCCATCCAAGCAGAGCGAAACTTGGTTTTTCTGTCTTTTCTCTGCCACCCCACACCCACCAACGTCCACGGCACACAAAAGCACGCATTCTCAAAACCGCGAGTCACTTTAAACGTCTCACAGCTTTTATTCACAGTTTCATTTCAGGCAAAGTAACAGCTCTTTGGGGGGGTCAAAAGTTCTGAAATAAAGAATTTCTTCCCTCAGGTCAGGAAATCAAATATGCTAAAAAAAAAAAAAAAAGAAAAAGAAAACCTCCCTAGCCTTTTGTTGAGAGGGAGTTAAGGGGGGGGGGGATTCCTGAAAATTACAAATGAAAGAATTGGTATTTGCACTTCCTGTGAAATATGCATTTATCTCTCACTTCTTCCAGCTGAGAAGGTAAATAGCAGCCTTAGTGTTTTGGAGGCAAATATTGTTCTGTCCTATTCTTGGTAACAAAATCTGCTCCCAGGCCTTCTCCATCCCTGTCTGATTGCGCCCTGGGGCTGTTGCAGGCAGCCAAAGGAGCCTTTCAGAAATCCAGGCCATGTTTTGACTTCATTACAAATTCCAAATAGAACAAGTTTTCGCCTGGCTTAGGCTTGGTTATGAAAGTTTCCCACAGCTCTCGAAAATATACAGAATAATAAATGGCTGGGCTGAGAAACAGAAGGCAAGAGTAATTCCATCAAAGGTTTCTAGTCACATCATAAACCACAATTGCGAAGCCTGAGGAGCTCATGTCACTAGGACCCAGAGATAAAATGTTTTGCCTTGGGCCCCGAGGTCACGCGTTGGGGCAGGAGCTTTGAGGTTCCGTCCTTTGTTCCCCGGCTGGCAGGGCGGAGGAGGGCCCTTGGTCCCCGACTCAGAGGAGAAAGAGCGCCTCTCTCCCCCACACTATGGCCCCCCGGCCTCCCCTGGGGACACACCACGAGGCTCGAGGCTCGGCGAGCGTTGTGAAACCCTCTCACCCCAAGGGGTGGCTGTGAAGCCTTAAAGGTTTTCGGGCATTTCCAGCACAAAAGCCAAAATTGATGAGTTTCAGTGGGGTAAGCTCTGAGGCGCAAAGGAAAAACCCCTCAGGCCGGGGGTGTGAGGAGGATACTTTTCATTGTCTTGCTGCGTTTTTTCTTCTCTTTCCCTTTTGCTGGTCTCCTTATTAAGTCAAGATGTTATACGAAGGCACCAGTTAAATACAACATGCAAAGTCCTTAAAGGAGCCCCTTCCCCCCCAGTTTACAGATGAGATTCCCATTTGGCTATATTCCCCCTTCCCCACCCACCTTTCTGCTTCCTCCCTTCTCCCTTGATCCGGGTTCTCCCTTCTCTCACCCCAGTCTTTTTTTTTGGGGGGGGAGTGGAAACATAAGGACAAATTCGAGAAGGCCATACCTTATAAGAACTCAAGATATTGACCCTACCAGCTGCTACAGCCCATCCTTCCTTCCCACACATTTTTATTTTAAGAACCACATACAACACACTTCACTTAACATAATGCCAACAATGGGGGATTTACATGCTTTTCCCCCAAAAAGTCTATAAACATATATGTCCCACCCCAGAAGCAGATTTCATGGACTCCTTATTTTTTAAAAGCCAGTAACTGTAGCCTGACCATTCCTAACCCAACACACTGATATCAAACCGGTGGGCTGTGAATGATGACATCGAACCCACTGATTATGGCTTTTTCATATGTGGATGACAACACTGTCATTGCCATTATCCCTACCTTATACTCTAGCCTCTTGGAGCGATGACGGACAGATGCCGTGGTTAGTGATTAAAGACTGGACCCAAAATTGTCCCAAAAGCCAATTCTGAAAAAGTCTTTGAACATGACCCCAATTTTAGTAATGACCTTTGGCTGAGACGGACACTATTGTGTCTTTATCTGTGCTTCCCAAATTTAGTTAAACTTGTGACGTCATGCTCCAGATCCTTCCTTTAGCCGACATAGTCAATGGAACAAGAGACAGAACCCGTAAGAGAATGGGAAAAGGCCTTTGAAACACCAGCTGGTAGAGAATAGATATCTTAAATATTAAAAAAAAAAAAAAAAAAGTTTAGTAAACAGTTCTCATCATTTGACTGGACAAAATTATAATATGAAGAGAAACTGTTTTCTTGGAACATTTACCATTAGCAGACTAGTCTGCAGACACGGGTGTAGGTGGAGGTGCCTCCATTTAGGCAATGGAAGAAGAGCAGCCAGGAACCAAGTGAAAAAAAAGTTCATTGGCTGTCTCAAGGAAATAAAGACCTCAGACTTTTAACATGAAAACATACCATTGGCATCAGATACTAATCACAAGGTCATTATTTATTAAAGAGGTTCCTGAGTGAGACACGCAGTCACCCAGGACACCCTTAGGCTATGAAATATACCTAGAGACTAATTCTGCCCTTGGTTGTATGTGAGTTAGTTGCCCTTGGAGTGAATAAAAGCTGCTTTCCATGTTACTCCACCCTACTGTTTAAAAGAAAAAAAAAAAAAAGCCACTTCAGAAGATATGGGTAAAAATGTATCAGATTAAAAACCACTCCTCAGGCAATTTGGATGACAACTTAAGGTGGGCAACATCAAGTGAGGCCCCTTCCTGTAAATACATCTGATTCAAAAGAGTATTTTTTTAAGTTACTCATCTTTCTAATGAACCCAACTCCATCAGCCAAATGAAACTGGTTTTTCGGCAAGGAGAGTTGTAACCTATGTGAAAGACATCAAGGACGGCTTTCACAGAAAGCACGCAAAATACTAATGACATGGTAAAATACTTTTCTTTGTCCAAGGAAAGAGTCTTTGTGGAGGAACTTCAAGCTAATAATATAACACCCACACTGAACGAAGGGACCCTGTCCATCCAGGTAATGTGTGATGGCGGGTCTATCCCCAGGATGCTCATCTGTGGGGACCCTGAGAGGACCTCCCTGCTAGTATATCCCCCCATCTCCTTGCTGGAATGAATTGAACACCTGGTCATCTCCCCAAGACCTCTCCCTTAAGGAAACTTCAACAGTGTAATATGTCAGATGCTGTGCCAGAAGGTGAGGGGGTTTCTTTCAATTGTACAGATGATTGCTGACAGACCTAGGCGACACCTTAGACTCTATGTACGTATGTTCCTGTCTTACACCAAGCCTGTGAGGGATCCGGGGTTCTAGAACTCTCTTTGGAACTATATTGTAGTCAACAGCCTGCATTCATTTATTCGTTCTTTCGTTCATTCATTCGGTCGTTTGCTCACACATTCTTCAGGCGTCCAAGCACCACTCCCAGAAGACTTACACTGTGCCGGGCACTGCTTCGAGAAGCTGGAGAATCAGGGGTGGAGGGAACAAATAGCACCCTGCTCTCAAGGAGTTTCTTTACTGCCAGGCATGAGCATCCACAAACCAGCAAACCAATGAAGATAATCCTTTCAGACAATGATTGTGAAATTAAAAAAAAAAAAAAAAAAAAAAGGAATGTGATGATTTAGAGTGAGCTAATGTGGAAGGGAAGGACTCGACAGGGAGGGGAAGCCGCCAAGCGGAGACCCAAACGCGAACCAAGACCCAGTTGTGGCGAGTGTAGGAAGAGGAATCCTGCCTGTTTCTTAGCTGTGACATGTACCCATATTAACGTATAGACTATACAGCCTCACGGCTAGTGTCCCAGATAACTCAGCTGCTTCACAGCAGAGATCCTAAAACACAGGTATGGTGATAGCACTTACCTTTTATCTACCGGTAGGACAACCTGGGGCATCATTTCCCAGCTGAGGGCAGAATTAATTACCAAGGGTTCTGTAAAGGCTTTCCAAATGGTATAGATACAGCCTTGCACAGCGCTGACTTTCCAGAGCGTCTCCTTCTTCCTTGAGCAGAGCAATGCCCATATTCCCTGATAAATTTCATCTGCAGTGATTCATCACTTATTTACAATTATTTCCTTCAGTTCTTCTGAACAACCAGGTGCCTACAAAATAGGCTTGCTGTAATTCATTAGGTAACTAACTTCATTGCTACCCAAGCCATTTTATGCTGGAGAAAAAAAAATGCAACGATACCACTCTTCCCCCACCAACCCCCCCACCCCCCACCAACCCCCCCACCCCACCCCACCCCACTCCACCCCACCCCACCCGGCCACCCCTTCCGGCGGCACACTTGCCACGCCAGCCAGATTTAGAAATGATGACTTTAGCTTGTGGCTTACAAGAAAAGACTTCATATCACATATTAATTTTTAAAATGTTTTCTTAAGCCCCTTTTAGCCTTTTCTGGCAAACCCGGAGGCCAGGTGAAAAATGAATGATCTTAATACGGTTTTGTTTAAAGGCATGAAAGTTTCCCCTCGCCTTCTCCCCACGTCACAGCTGGACACCTCTATTATGGTTACTTAGGTGTCTGATGGTTTGTCAGAAAGCTAGCCATAACTTAGGTGGAAAACTGGACTCCATTAAAAAAACATTAAAGGCTGCGAGGGAGGCAAGTTGATGTGGCATGGCTCCCAGCAATAAGGAAGCAAGAGTGCGTGCTGAGGCTTGGAAATAGAAAGTGATGTCCTCATAAAAACATGGCTCTAGGCTGGGGTGCCACTAGAAATTCTTCTGTCAGTTTAGAATATTTAGCTCTAAGGGATTTCGACTTTCAAATGTATCTTTGGATGCAAAGTAGGCTGCACGGAAGCAGATAGCATTGAAGAAGGGAAAGAAGCATTTGCTCCCAATTATGATTAGTTTACGTTACACTGAAGATGTTATTTTATGTTTTTCTGATAGAATATTTGATCAGCAAGTGTGCAAGGGAGTCAGACGAGCTACCTCACTGACATCAAGCGAGCCGCTGGTCTGCCTAGCTGGTAAATGCTGCTGATAACTGATATAGCTAAGCAATATTAAAAGCTTCAGCCCTACTGGTTATCAAGGGAAACTTCCAGCCTAATTGGAAAGCTCGAAGCTTCGGGCATCTGAAATTCTTGGTTTGGGGCTCTTCCGCGGCATTCCAATGCAGTATTTCCAATCAATAATGTGATGCTATGCACTGCACCCTCACGAGCCTTACGAACTCCCCTGAGTTTTGTATTTGACTTGTTAAACTGTAAAAAGAGTTGGAGAAACAAACAGAAAAGAAATACCTTGGTCCCCAGCTGCCATAATATAAAACAATCAAATAAACAAACTCCAGCGCTCAAAGAAAACTGAAAATGCATACAGATGTACTTTCCTGCACAAAACAGGAGCATCTTGGGTGACCTTTCCTTAACGTGATTTGTCTTTCTGGGTGGTAGACAAAGGGGTCCTCTCTCGAGGCGGACTGAATTATGTGTTAAGATTGAGCGATGATGACGCAGATTCCCCCATATCCATCCCCTCACATACCCCTCCCCCACCCCTGCCCAAACCGGTGGATGTGAGGCTTTTTTCCACAACAGATGGTGGTGTTGTTGAGCCCCACCTAGCTACCAGGGGCGGCTTCTGGCCGTGATGATAAAAATGCCCAAAGGGGGTGCAGGAGAGTCAGTTCCCCAAAGCGACCATCATCCACACATGGAACAGGTGACAGTTTTCATAACCAGCCTCCCTGTACAAAATCAAACAGCAGTATCTTTGAACTCCGGCAGTTCCCATGCTTTTGGGAATGGTGTGCTTCCAGAGAACTTACGTGAAAATTATCAGGGTAGGTTGAAACCGGGACTAGACTGGAGCAAGGGGTGGGGGAGGGGTATGTGAGGGGATGGATATGGGGGAATCTGCGTCATCATCGCTCAATCTTAACACATAATTCAGTCCGCCTCGAGAGAGGACCCCTTTGTCTACCACCCAGAAAGACAAATCACGTTAAGGAAAGGTCACCCAAGATGCTCCTGTTTTGTGCAGGAAAGTACATCTGTATGCATTTTCAGTTTTCTTTGAGCGCTGGAGTTTGTTTATTTGATTGTTTTATATTATGGCAGCTGGGGACCAAGGTATTTCTTTTCTGTTTGTTTCTCCAACTCTTTTTACAGTTTAACAAGTCAAATACAAAACTCAGCAATTTCTAGTGGCACCCCAAGTCTTTCCTGGGGGGGTTGAATTTTCCTTTTCCCCTCCAAGGGTCTACCAACCTGCCTTTGTTCGAGGTTTGGAAGGGAACACAAGGAACATTAGCAGGTGTCAAGAGGTAAGAAGCAGAGAAGTTGCAGTGTACCTCAGTTTCAGCACCTGCTCCTACACTTTGCTGGGAAGCTTTGACTTCTGGAACCAGAGGACAAAAGCCTCCTTTGTGTCTCAGTTAAAAGAGACATAGACCTCAGTTTGCACCTAAAGACACATGTTTACTCACATTTTGGTATTTCTGAAATCAGAATACGTTTGATAATCACCGTTGGCCAGCTATCGTTAGCGAAAGTCATCCCTGCTTGTACACAGCCGTAAAACTTGTGGAATGGCTCCAAAGAGAACTTCAGAGGTGACAGCGAGCAAAGAGTCAGGAAATGTGACATCACCCACATTTCTGATGACATAGAGGATAAGCCTGCTCCGCAAAACATGAACATCCCTGATCCTAGTTGGAAAATCGTTCATAAGAGCCACAGTCTGAATGTGAAGTTTTATAAATATCTTCACCAATTTATTTCATTTCTTTAAAAAAGAAAACTTGTTTTTCATTTCTAGGTTTCTTTTCACACATGCGCAAGAAGACATCTGTGAAAGAAATCGATGCCAACATAAGTTCAAGAGCCTTACCAATAAGAATATAGTAAAAATGCAAAGACAGAAAAAACCACTATGCTACGGTTGTGAGTATATTTCTTGCTTTCTTAGTAGGACATAAAATCACGATGGACTTTACAACTGATGACATCCAAAGTGCGATGAAATACAAAATCTCTATGACCTGGAAGAATTTACTTAACAGTTCTGAACTTCAGCTTTTTCTTCTGAAAAAGGAGAATAGTAACCCCCCCCCCTTCCTGGGGAGATGGGTGACCAAGCTAGCCCCAGCAGAGTCCACAGCGCTCAATGTGGCACCTCGTCTATTTCTAGTCAATGGCAGTAAGTACCAGTCTCCACCCACTTAGCTATTCCAACCAGCCCACAAAATAAAGTAAATAAAGTAAACAAACTTACTTACCTCTCCCAGCATGCTTTCCTCTGTTTCTCAAACTTGCCAACTCTGCAACAGGTAGACAAAAACAAACAAACAAACACGGATAAGGCCTTGGTGACTGTGTGGTTTTTAGTGATACAATTTGTGAAATGGATAAAATGGTTATTTGAATCCAGTATTCTAATGATAGAATGATGGTGACAACAAATCACATTTTTTTTTTCAATGCCAGTCCAAGAGAACAGAAAAGAATATATCAATCTCAAAGTCAGTGGAGGGAATTGTTTTAAAAAATTTTTTTACCTAGGGGTGCCTGGGTGGCTCTGTTGGCTAAGCATCTGCCTTTAGTTCAGGTTATGATCCCGGGTCCTGGGATCAAGCCCTGGGTTGGGCGGGAGAGGGTCCTGCTCAGTGGGGAGCCTGTTTCTCCCTCTCCCTCTGCTGCTTCCCCTCCTTCTCTAATAAATAAATAAAAATCTTTTTTTAAAAAGATTTTTATTTATTTATTTGACAGACAGAGATCACAAGTAGGCAGAGAGGAAGGCAGAGAGGGAGGAAGGGAAGCAGGCTCCCTGCCAAGCAGTACCCTGGGATCATGACCTGAGCCGAAAGCAGAGGCTTTAACCCACTGAGCCACCCAGGTGCCCCATAAAAATCATTTTTAAAAAATTTATTTTAACTCCCTGAAACAAATGATACATTATATGTTAATTTAAAAATAAAAAATTCTTTTAAATAAAAAAGGACAATTAGAGAATGAGTCAACTAAAAACCCTAAAATGTTTTTAAATTAAAAACCTGAGCAACAATTATTTTTCTCTGATTCTAAGTCTCTCTTACAGAGAGAGAAAGAGAATGAGTGATCTTCAACCTAAATTAAAATTTCTAAAATGAGCTTTTATTTACTTTTAGAAAATCCATTTGTCACTGGTTGCTTGTCAGTGGATAAACAGAGAACTTAAGGATCTCCAGTGCTTTTTTTCATTCTTTCCTCTTAGTGTTTCCCTGTGTACATCCTCACCATGGGACTGTGGGTATTTTCTTCTACTTGGCGGGGTCGCCACTGGAGGAGCCGTAATACGAAAGAGAACAAGGTGGCCAATGCGCGACTTAGCAAATGAGCAACTCGACCCTTTCAGAAGGTTGGCCGGCTGTGCAGAGAGAGAGAAGGACGTTCACACAGAGACTATAGGGACAAGTCAGCAATGGTTGCTGCCGTCTAGATGCTGGCATCCCCCCAGCCCCGGTCCATTCTGCCAGACTCCCGACTCTCTGCAGGCCCTGACAGAAGATCTTTGCCCCCTCTCCAGCCCTCAGAGCACTCTGCAAATCCTCCACTGGACCTCACACATCTTGAGGAAGAGCTTATATCAATGAGGGATCTTGAAGCCCAAGCTTCATTGCCTTCATGGTAAATGTTTCTGATTAAGAGGAAAAGAGCAACAAAACTGTAAGTTAAAAGTAAAATGTTAAGCGAAAAAATAAATGAATAAATAAATAAATAAAAGTGGCAGCGGTGGGTTGGGGGCGGAGGCTGGCAGGGAGGAAGGAGTTTACAGAGTTTATTTAAGACGCAGACACCCTATAATCAATCTCCTTTCGCCTCGGCTTTTCCTCTGGCAAGTAGGCCCCATCACAGCCTCTTCCTTCTTGGGTTACTGTTATTGTTCACAATCAAGATAGTCCATGTAGGGGCACCTGGGTGGCTCAGTGGGTTAAGCCTCTGCCCTCAGCTCAGGTCATGATCCCAGAGTCCTGGGATCGAGCCCCGCATCGGGCTCTCTGCTCAGCCGGAAGCCTGCTTCCTCCTCTCTCTCTCTCTCTGCCTGCCTCTCTGCCTACTTGTGATCTCTGTCTGTCAC